>NC_135892.1:78627775-79827775 GCF_964194155.1 Cetorhinus maximus
CCAGAGGTCAACTGTCTCAGGATTCTGGATTTAGGAAGGATTGAAGGAATTAGAGAGAGTATGCAGAAAAGATTTGAGATCTCTTCTGGGGATGAGGGACTTCAGTTATGTGGATAGATTGGAGAAGCTGGGGCTGTTCTCCTTAGAGAAGAGAAGGTTGAGATGAAATTTGATAGAGGTACTCAAGATCATGAAGGTTTTGGACAAAGTAGATGGGTGAAACTGTTCCCATTAGTGGAAGGGTTGGAAACCAACACCACCAATTTAAGGTAAATGGCAAAAGAACCAAAGGTGGCATGAGGATAAGCTTTTTATGCAGCAAGTCGTTGGGATTTGTAATGCACTATCTGAGTTTTTTGTTATTCATTCATGGGATGAGGGCTTCCCTGGCTGGGCCAGCATTTTTATTGCCCATCCCTAATTTCCCTTGAGAAGGTGGTGGTGAGCTGCCTTCTTGAACCGCTGCAGTCCATATGGTGCAGGTACACCCACAGTGCTATTAGGAAGGGAGTTCCAGGATTTTGACCCAGCAACAGTGGAGGAACTGTGACATATTTCCAAGTCAGGATGGTTAGTGACTTGGACGGGAACTTCCAGGTGGTGGTGTTCCCATGTATACGCTGCCCTTGTCCTTCTAGACGGTAGTATTCGTAGGTTTGGAAGTTGCTATCTAAGGAGCCTTGGTGAATTCCTTCAGTGCTTCTTGTAAATGGTACACACTGCTGCTACTGTGCATCGGTGGTGGAGGGAGTGAATGTTTGTGGATGTGGTGCCCATCAAGCGGGCTGCTTTGTCCTGGGTGGTATCGAGCTTCTTGAGTGTTGTTGGAGCCGCACTCATCCAGGCAAGTGGGGAGTATTGCATCAAACTCCTGACTTGTGCCTTGTAGATGGTTGACAGGCTTTGTGTAGTCAGGAGATGAGTTACTTGTCGCAGGTTTCCTAGCCTCTGACCTGCTCTTGTAGCCACAGTATTTATATGGCTAGTCCAGTTCAGTTTCTGGTCAATGGTAACCCCGAGGATACTGATAGTGGGGGATTCAGCAATGGTAATGCCGTCAAGGGATAATGGTTAGATTCTCTCTTGTTGGAGATGGTCATTGCCTGGCACTTGTGTGGCGTGAATGTTACTTGCTACTTGTCAGCCCAAGCCTAGATATTGTCCAAGTCTTGCTGCATTTGGACATGGACTGCTTCAGTATCTGAGGAGTTGAGAATGGTGCTGAACACTGTGCAATCATCAGCGAACATCCCCACTTCTGACCTTATGGTGGAAGGAAGGTCATTGAAGAAGCAGCTGAAGATGGTTGAGCCGAGGACACTACCCTGAGGAACTGCTGCAGCGATGTCCTGGAGCTGAGATGACTGACCTCCAACAACCATAACCATCTGCCTTTGTGCTAGGTATGATTCCAACCCTGATTCCCATTGACTCCAGTTTTGTCAGGGCTCCTTGGTGCCACGCTCAGTCAAATGCAGCCTTGATGTCAAGGGCAGTCACTCTCACCTCACTTCTGGAGTTCAGCTCTTTTGTCCATGTTTGAACCAAGGCTGTAATGAGGTCAGGAGCTGAGTGGCCCTGTCGGAGCCCAAACTGGGCATCAGTGAGCAGGTTATTGCTAAGCAAGTGCCGTTTGATAGCACTGTTGATGACCCCTTCCATTACTTTACTGATGATCAAGAGTAGACTGATGGGGCGGTAATTGGTTGGGTTGGATTTGTCCTCCTCTTTTTGTGCACAGGACACACTTGGGCAATTTTCCACATAGCTAGGTAGATGCCAGTGTTGTAGCTGTACTGGAACAGCTTGGCTAGGGGCTCGGCAAGTTCTCAAGCACAAGTCTTCAATACTATTGCCAGAATATTGTCAGGGCCCATAGCCGTTGCAGTATCCAATGCCTTCAGCCATTTATTGATATCATGTGGAGTGAATTGAATTAGCTGAAGACTGGCATCTGTGATGCTGGGGAAAAGGTCCCCAGCATCGGTCAGCATTGTTGCTACCGAGCCACTCTTGGTGGTGGACATTGAAGTCCCCACTCAGAGAACATTCAGCGCCCTTGCCGCTCTCAGTGCTTCCTCCATGTGGTGTTCAACATGGAGGAGCACTGACTCATCAGTTGAGGGATGGTGGTACATCATAATAAGCAGGAGGTTTCCTTGCCCATTTTTGATCTGATGCCCAGAGACTTCATGGGGTCCGGAGTTGATGTTGAGGACTCCCAGGGCAACTCCCTCCCGACTGTATACCACTGTGCTGCCACCTCTGCTGGGTCCATCCTGCCGCTGGGATAGGATGTACCCAGAGATGGTGATGGTGGTGTCTGGAACAATATCTGTAAGGTATGATTCCGTGAGGATGGCTATGTCAGGCTGTTGCTTGACTAGTCTGAGACACAGCTCTCCCAATTTTGGCACTAGCCCCCAGATGTTCGTAAGGAGGACTTTGCAGGGTCGACAGGGCTGTATTTTCCCTTGTCGTTTCCGGTGCCTAGGTTGATGCCGGGTGGTCCGTCCGGTTTCGTTCCTTTATTGGGACTTTGTAGCAGTTTGATACAACTTAGTGGCTTGCTAAGCCATTTCAAAGGGCATTTAAGAGTCATCCACATTGCTGTGAATCTGGAGTCACATGTAGGCCAGACCAGGTAAGGATGGCAGATTTCTTTCCCTAAGCAATATTAGTGAACCAGATGAGTTTTTACAACAATCGACAATGGCTTCCTGGTCATCATTAGACTTTTAATTAGTGATTTTTGTTTTAGTTGAATTTAAATTCCACCACTTGCTGTGGCAGGATTCGAACTCAGGTACCCAGAGCATTACCCTGGGCCTCTGGATTACTAATCCAGTGACAATACCACTACGCCATTGCCTCCCTTGGGGGTGGTGTGGGGAGTGTTGGGGGAGTGTAGTGGAGGCACATTTAATCATGGCTTTCAGAAAGGAGTTGGATATTTATCTGAAGAAATCCAAAGGAATAAGGCGGGTGCGTGGGATTAAGCTGAGTTCTTGGAGACCTGGCACTGAGACGACGTTCTAAATAGCCTCCTCCTGTAAGCATTCTACAATTCCATTCTGTTTCATTTCAAGCTAAGTTTATGCAACCTGTCCTCATAATTTAAACATTCAAACTCTGGTATTGTTCTGATGAGCCCATGCTTTATCCTTCCAAAGCCATTTCTTAGATTCAGTGTCCAGAAATGAATGCAACACTGCTATGAGCCCAGGCTCTGAACAAGCAAAGCATCACTTCTTTACTTTTGGATTCCAACCCTCTTGAGATAAAGGCCAACATTCCATCAATGTTTTTAACGGGACAAGTAAGAATAATACAGGAACTTTAAACTTTTATGTGTGTCTCTGCAGAATACTTATTTCATAGTGATGTCCCCATCAAGTGCCTTCTGCTAATTGCTTGTTGTTCAAAAGCCTTTTTTTTTGTTGGGAAATAATCTTTGAATTTTGAAATAAAAAACTGGGTAGTAAGTGTACAGCAATCCCATTTGCCTTGCAGGTATTTCCTCTTCAGATAAGTTTTCAAAATATTCTAGTAAGACTTGAAATTGCTAGACAGCCTCAGCTTTGCGGAGGTATATCACTATTTAGTAGTTTACATTAACTTGAACGCTAAGGGAAGAATTTTCCCTGCCCACCCGCCGATGCGTAAAATGATGCAATTCACTCCATGTCTATCACAACGTCCCTAGCTAATGTTCTACCTCCATTTTTCTGATCTGAATCTGACCTATCTGATCCTACTCCTGGAATCCCATCCCCCTGCCACACTGGTTTAAATACTCCACAACAGAACTAGCTGCATTTGGACACACCTTCCGCACACATGGTCACCAGGGACGCTAGAAGCGTCCCTCATTTCTCACATCCTGCAGGAGGAGCATATCGCGGGTCTGAGTTCTCCTGCCATGACGTCCCTCTCGATTAAGCTAGTTACTCCCTTAAAAAATACACTAGCATATTTAGCCTTATTTATGTTAGCTAGGAACCTTGTTTCTTGACTAATTATACTTGTACCGTACTACTCTTTTTTTAGCTCCTACCTCAGTATTAAGCAATGAATTACTTTAGTAGATTGAAAAAAAACTCACCAGGATTTACTCACCAATCAGCTGCTTTTTTTTTTAAACCCACTTTCAGAAGAGTGTCCCTCGCAGGCCTGGTGCACTTTGGATACTGTTGGGGGGGATGGCCTCTCAGCTGAAAGCAGCAACAGCCAAGTTCACAGCACCGTGGGTGGCTCTGCTGCTCAGAGGGGCGGGAGGAAAACAAGTGGCAGGGCTATAGTGATAGGGGATTCAATAGTTAGGGGCACAGACAGACGCTTCTGTGGTCGCAAACGTGAATCAAGGATGGTATGTTGCCTCCCTGGTGCCAGGGTCCAGGATGTCACGGAGCGGCTGCAGGACATTCTGGGGAGGGAAGGTAAACAGCCAGTGGTCGTAGTACATGTTGGTACCAAGGACATAGGTAAACTAAGGGATGAGGACCTGCAAGCTCAGTACAGGAAGTTAGGAGATAAATTAAAATGCAGTACCTCAAATTAGTAATCTCAGGATTACTCCCAGTTCCACGTGCTAGTGAGAGCAGGAATAAGAGGATAGATCAAATGAACACGTGGCTGGAGAGATGGTGTAGCCAGGAGGGATTCAGATCCTTGAGGCACTGGGACCGGTTCTGGGGAAGGTGGGACCTGTACAAACCGGACGGGCTGCACCCAGGCAGAGCTGGGACCAGTGTCCTTGCGGGGGCTTTTGCTAGTTCTGTTGGGGAGTATTTAAACTAGTGTGGCAGGGGGATGGGATCCCAGGAGTAGGATCAGATAGGTCAAATTCAGATCAGAGAAATGGAGGTAGAACATTAGCTAGGGACGTTGTGATAGACATGGAGTTACAGGAGAAGCAAAGTTTAAAAAGTGCCCAGCAAGGGAAATTGACAGGGTTAAACTGTTTATACTTCAATGCAAGGAGTATTACAAACAAACTAGATGAGTTAAAGGCACAGGTAGACACATGGCAGCAGGATGTCATTGCTATAATGGAGGCCTGGCTAAAGGAGGGACAAAACTGGCAGCTTAATATCCCTGGTTATAGAGTCTTCATACACGATAGAGTCGGAGATAAAAAAGGAGGGGTGGGGTAGCACTAATGGTTATAGAATCAATTCCAGTTGGGAGAAGGGATGATATACTAAATGGGTCAACAAATGAGGCTTTATGGATTGAGCTTAGAATTAAAAAAGGGGCAGTCACACTACTGGGAGTATACTACAGACTCCCAAATAGTGAAAGGGAGATAGAAGAACTAATATGTAGACAAATTTCTGCTTGTAAGAACAAGAGGGCAATAATAGTAGGAGACTTCAACTATCCTAATATCAACTGGCATTCAAACAATATAAGGGGCACTGAAGGAGAAAAATTCATGCAGTGTGTCCAGGAAAATTTTTTCAACCAATTAGTGACAAACCCAATGAGAGGAGATGCAATTCTAGACCTAGTCTTGGGGAACGAAGAAGGGCAAGTGGGTGAAGTGACAGTTGGCGACCATATCGGGGACAGTGATCACAATTCAGTTAGATTTAGCATTACCATGGAAAAGGACAGAGATAAGGCAGGAGTAAAAGCCTCGAACTGGGGGAAAGGCAAATTTTGCAGAAATGAGAAGGGACTTGGCCGAGGTGGACTGGACAGCACTGCTGGAGGATAAAACAGTGGAAAACCAGTGGGAAGCACTAAAAAGTGAGATCCCATTTGTACAAAGTAGACATGTCCCCAACAAAAATAAGAGTGGTACTGCCAAATCTAGACCCCCCTGGTTGTCTAGGGGAATACAGGGGTAGATCAAACAGAAAAAGAAAGCATACGATAGGCACAAAGAACTAAGCACTGCAGATAGCCTAGACAAATATAGGAAGTGCAGGGACAAAGTAAAAAAGGAAATAAGGAAATCAAAGAGAGGGCATGAAAAAAGATTAGCAAGTAAAGTTAAAGATAACCCAGAGATGTTTTACCAATACATTAATGCCATAAGGTTAGTTAAGGAAAAAGTGGGACCTATCAGAGATGAAGATGGAAGCTTGTGTGTAGATGCAGAGGCTGTGGGAAGGGTTTTGAATGAATACTTTGTCTCCATGTTTACAAAGGAAAGGGAGGATGTAGATATAGTAGTCCAGGAGGAACACTGCGAGATATTGGACGGGATTGTCATAAAGAGAGAGGAAGTACTTGAAGGGTTGAAATCCTTGAAAGTTGATAAGTCACCAGGGCCAGTTGGATTGTTTCCGAGGCTGCTGAAGGAAGTCAGGGAGGAGATAGCAGATGCTCTGAGGATGATTTTCCAATCTTCACTAGATACAGGGGAGGTACCGGAGGACTGGAGAAATGCAAATGTAGTTCCATTGTTTAAAAAGGGATCAAAGGAAATGCCAAACAATTATAGGCCAGTTAGTCTTTCTTCGGTGGTGAGCAAATTAGTAGAATCAGTCCTGAGAGGATTAACTGTCATGTGGAAAGGTATGGACTAGTCTGGGATGGTCAGCATGGATTTGTTAAAGGAAGGTCTTGCCTCACAAATTTGATTGAATTCTTTGAGGAAGTGCCAAGAAGGGCTGATGAAGGTAGTGCAGTGGATGTTGTTTACATGGATTTTAGCAAGGCATTTGACAAGATCCCATGTGGCAGATTGGTCAGGAAAGTAAAAGCCCAAGGGATTCAGGGTAATGTGGCAAACTGGATAAAAGGTTGGCTTTGTAACAGGAAACAAAGGGTAATGGTCGATGGATGCCCTTGCGAATGGAAAGTTGTCTCAGGTGGTGTTCCACAGGGCTTGGTGTTGGGACCCTTGCTGTTTGTGTTATATATTAACGATTTGGACGTGAACATGGGGGGCACGATTGGGAAATTTGCAGATGACACAAAGATTGGCTGAGTAGTGGATAGTGTAGAGGATAGCCATAATCTCCAAAACGATATAGATGGGTTGGTGGAGTGGGCAGTAAAGTGGCAGATGGATTTTAACATAGAGAAGTGTGAGGTCATACATTTAGGGAGGTCAAACAGTTACAGGGATTACACAATAAATGGGAATATACTAAGAGGGGTAGATGAAGTGAGAGATCTTGGCGTACAAGTACACAGGTCGCTGAAAGCAGCAGTTCAAGTAGACAAGGTTGTAAAGAAGGCATATGGAATGCTCTCCTTCATTGGCAGAGCTATAGAATATAAAAGTAAGGATATAATGTTGGAATTGTATAAAACACTGGTGAGGTCACAACTGGAGTATTGTGTGCAGTTCTGGTCACCACATTACAGGAAAGTTGTAATAGCTCTGGAGAGAGTGCAGAGGAGGTTTACAAGAATGTTGCCAGAGTTAGAAAAGTGTAGCTACGAGGAGAGATTGGATAGGTTGGGGTTATTTTCCTTAGAACAAAGAAGGCTGAGAGGTGACTTGATTGAGGTGTACAAAATTCTGAGGGGAATAGATAGAGTGGACAGGATAAAATTGTTTCCCTTGGTGGAGAATTCTAGAACCAGGGGACATAGATTCAAGATAAGTTACCGAAGGTGTAGGGGGGACATGAGGAAGAACTTTTTTACGCAGAGGGTAGTGGGTGTCTAGAATTCACTGCCCAAGTTGGTGGTAGAGGCAGAAACTCTAAACTCTTTTAAAAAGTACCTGGATCTGCACCTTAAGTGCTGTAAGCTGCAGGGCTATGGGTCGGGTGCAGGAAGGTGGGATTAGAAAGGGCACCTGGGTGTCCTTGAGCTGGCATGGACAAGATGGGCCGAATGGCCTTCTGTGCTGTAACTTTTCTATGGTTCTATGATGCGTGGTGGGATGAGGTTTCATGAAGTGTTTTAAAATCTAATAAAAATTTATACTTTTATTCTTTGACATGTCCCAGCTCATGTGATAGTGTCACATAAGGGGACATGTTTTAAACGTGTTTAAAAACCTTTATTTAAAATTTTAGCACTGAAACAAATCTTCCTGAGGCACCTCTGTGCCCCGGGGAGATCTCTGCCCTCTTTCGCGCGCATGCGCAAGAGAGCACAGAGAACCTCTCAGGGAATCCCCCCCACCCGCACAGGGACCGCTCAGCGCTTCCAGGCGAGCGTCACGCTGGGCGGGCCCTAATTGGCCCGCCCACATAAAATGGCGGCGCATCCCCGATTGGGGGTGCCAATCGGGTTCGCGCCTGCCCCCACCCCCCACAACCCCCCCAACGGGGGGGAAATTTCTGGCCTAAGAATGGATTGGAGTTGTTTCAGTTATAACAAGTACTGAACTTTTACAATTTTTATCTGTACTCGTACTGTAATACTTAATACTGTAATAGTTGTTGGGAGCAGATTGTTGTGATGTAATGCAAATGTCCTTAAACTTTCTGGTGAAGTAATTGAAAATACATGTCTTGCAAGGAATTTTAGCAGAAAAGCTCTGTACTATTACTTAGAAATGAAAATTTTAATATTTTTATTACGAGACTTATGCTGAGATTGGGGCTTTTTACATGTTCCGACTCCCAAAAGTCCTTGCCCTCTGTAGTCTTGTCCAGCTGCTTAGAACTTCGCCTCCACCTCCACCTTGGTCCTAGTTTGAATAAATATGGGCAGAATCTTCTCCCTGTTGGGCGGGCTGGTCAGGAGCAAGCGCAGAGCCAATCACTGCCCACGATCATCTGCGAGCCAACATTTTACGAGGGCTGGCCTTACGCTCAGCGCTACCTGTGCAGGAGCAGGGAGAGTCGGGGCCTGCGCTCGGTCGCTGCCTCAGGGAGATTAAGTTCAAATTTTAAGTTTAAAATAAAGTTAAAAATCATTTACACATGACCCTCATGTGAGTGTCACATGAGCTGGGACATGTTTATGAAATGTTTGACATTTTTTATTTATTCAATAAAACCTTCATGAAACCTCATCCCACCCGTGGATGAGGTCTCATGCAAAATGCGAAGGCCGCTTGGACCTTCGCCTGCCTGCCAACCTTAGTTTGTTTAATTGGTTTATTAATGGCCTTAACAGGCCTTTGACAGTGCAGTGGGTGCGCACCCGACTCTGGTGTGTGCCTGCCGAACAAAAGATCGGAGTGACACGCAGTGACATCGGGCCGCATGCCTGACGTCACTGCGCGTCATTTTACACTTTGGTGAGCGGGGCCCACCCCCGCACGCCAAAAAAAAAATTCTGCCCTATGTTTTGATTTGCTTTCTGTGGTTGTTAGCATTTGATAATTGTCTTGCAGATTTAGGGGTGGTGGTCCTCCTCCACCACGATTACCAGTTCCTCCTCCTCCAGGACCAATGGGCTTCAGAGGAAGAGCCCCCTTCATTCGAGGTAGAGGCATGCAAAGAGGGGTTTTCTCGCCTCGGAGAGGGTAAGTCGAACTCAGGCTCTTTGTGGGACCGTTTTCCCAGAGTGCTGTAAATTCATTTTCTCTAAGTTAAACAAAATATTTGGATCTGATTTTTGTAATTAGCCCTTATTTGTAGTGAGTAATTTTTTGGAAGCCTATAAAAATCTGCATGTCAAGAATGTTTCAAATGACTATTTAGCGTATAAGATAATTAAAGTAGCATAACTGTTAGAATTTTTTGTAACAAACTTTATTTTTTTAATGAAGAAAAGTACACCATGAAACAAAAAATTGTGATTTTATCCTTTTACACAGCTTTCACAATGGACCTGGTGCGCCGCTGCCACCTCCGCCACCTGGACGGGGCCAGAGATGGCCTGGACCGCCAGGTGGCAGACACTTTTAAAGCCACTTACTGTTAAATTGTATAGTGGGGTGGACACAAAAAGTTTTTTGATGGCCGGACTAGGAACAGCAAATAGTAATGCTGGCAAAGAAACTTAGTTGAGACTTGTCAACAATATTTGCAGCAGCCCTCATGCACCAGATGGCACAAGCCATACAAATATATATTTCTGTGACTCCTTGGACTTTCGAAGCATTGTTTTATATAAGCTGTATGGACTCCTTTTGGTGCCTCATGCACATACAAATCTTGAATGATTAAATAACCATTCATGTTTTATGTCTAGATGTCTCTGCTGAGATCAAGCAGTTATCTTTGTAAAGAATCATGAGTCAATTTTTAGCAGTTTGAAAATATTTTTGTGCAGCTATTTTAGCTTGAGTAGCTGTGATTGTTTTAATAATGTTGTTTGTCTGGAAATATTGCTTGTGCATCCTTATTTTATAGAAGTGAAGTGTTTTTAAACTTGAAAATACTGAAAGCAAGTAACACTGTAAAGTAAAAGTAGTTGATGGCTGGTTGATTCCATACGTGGAAAAGAAAATTCACTGTTTAAGTTTTGAACTGTTAGAAACACTAAATAATGTAATTGAAGTAAATGTGGATTAATGTTACTTTCTGAACCAGAAAGAGCATAATGAAAAACTCCTGAGGAAATAAAAAAATATTTAAAACAGTTGTGAATTTCAAAGGGTTTTAAATTTATTTTCCCAAAATATATATACAATACAGCTTGACCCTTTTGATTTTGTTATTAAACAATAATTGAAGTGTAACATGTTATGTTTGAGACACAAAAATGTTAGACAGTTAATGTATCTTAACTACATTCATTTGAATATTTTAATGAAGTAATGTATAGTAACTTCTACCATATATTCATATGAATATTCTAATGAAAGTGTTATCAGTACTTGCTACAAAAAATTTAATGAACAACTGTAATTCTTTCAAATGTTGCCATTTAATGGCAGAAAAACATAGCGTAACGATGGAAAAAAAGTATTATGGAACAGAGCCTGCCATCTTCCAGGATGATCACAACCTAACTTGCCAGTAAAGCAGTTCGTTTAACAACGAACCTTGCTAGTTCCCTTTGTGCTGAGGGCTGAATTCTATCTTCTGACCAGTGTGCAGTTCAAGTTAACCTTAGGCTAGCCCTACCCTGGGTCTTAAATCTGCAAGCAGGAATTGTATGTACGAAGAGACAATAATTTGTTAAGGTATGGTTAACTAAATTTTATGTGGGCATGTCCCACTACATATCTGGCTTCCAGTAATATATTAATATTAAAAGGTAGCATTAGAAGAGATTAATATTTTAATTTATAGACCTAACCGTTGAAACAAGATCTGTGGGTAATTAAAATGTAGCGATTTTGATGATGTGCAGTTTAAAACTTGCCCTTATAAGTTTTTTATGCCTTTGATGCAATAAGCCTGTTAACCAATTTTTCTAATTTTCTTCTTCAACATTGCATGTGATTGTTAAATTTGATTTTAATCACCACCTTTACCGTGGTGCAAGATTGATGCTGTTGTTGTCTCCTGAAAGGTAACATAGGTAGTGCACCCTGTGTGGCCTACTGGTGATGCTGAGACTACTGGGAAACTTGAGCACTGAATTCAGGTGAGAAGTTTTTGCATAATCATTTTCTTTATTTACTGATGTTACCGGAATGGTGCAATGTTAGAAGCTATTATTAAAGAAGTTATAGCAGGGCACTTGGATAAGCTCAAGGTCATCAGGCAGAGTCAACATGGTTTTGTGAAAGGGAAATTGTGTTTAACCAACTTATTGGAGTTCTTTGAGGAAGTAACATGTGCTGTGGATAAAGGGGAACCAGTGGATGTACTGTACTTAGATTTCCAGAAGGCATTTGATAAAGTGCTACATCAAATGTTATTGTGGAAAATAAAATTTCATGGTATAGAGTGTAACATATTGACATGGATAGAAGATTGGCTGGCTAACAGGAAGCAGAGAATAGGCAAATATGGGTCTTTTTCAGCTTGGCACGATGTAACAAGTGGTGTGCCACAGAGATCTCAACTGTTTGCAATTTATATAAATGACTTGGATGAAGGGATGGTTGCCAAATGTGCTGATGACACAAAGGTAGGAAAGAAAGTTGTGAAGAGGACATAAGGAGGCTACAAAAAGATGTAGATAGGTTAAGTGAGTGGGCAAAGATCTGGCAAATGGGGTATAATGTGGGAAAATGTGAAATTGTCCATTTTGGCAGGAAGGATAAAAGAGAAGCATATTATCTAAATGATGAAAGTTTGCAAAGCTCTGAGGTGCAGAGGAATCTGGGTGTCCTTGTGCAAGAATCACAAAAGACTAGTACGCAGGTACAGCAAGTAATTAAGAAAGCTAATAGAACGTTATCATTTATTGTGAGGGGAATTGAATACAAAAGTAAGGTTATACTTCAGCTGTACAGAGCACTAGTGAGGCCACATTTGGAGTACTGTGTACAGTATTGGTCACTTTATTTAGGAAAGGATGTAAATGCATTGGAAGCGGTTCAGAGGTTTACCAGACTAATACCTGGAATGGGTGGGCTGTCTTATAAGGAAAGGTTGGACAGACTAGGCTTGTATCCACTGGAGTTTAGAAGAGTAAGAGGCGACTTGATTGAAACATATAAGTTCCTCAGGGGCCTTGACAGTGTGGATTTGGAGAGGATGCTTCCCTCTTGTGGGAGAATCTAGAACTAGGGGTCACTGTTTAAAAATAAGGGGTTGCCCATTTAAAAGAGAGATGAGGCGAAATTTTTTCCCTGAGGCTCATGAGCCTTTGGAATTCTCTTCCTGAAAAGGTGGTGGAAGCAGAGTCTTTGAATATTTTTAAGGCAGAGGTGGATAGATTCTTGGTAAGCAAGGGGGTGATAGGTTATCGGGGGTAGGTGGGATGCAGATCTCAGGTTATTATCAGATCAGCCATGATTTTATTTGAAATGGCGGAGCAGGCTCGAGGGGCTGAATGGCCTACTCCTTCTTGTTCGTAAAACTATGTTGCTTAGCCCAATTGTGAAGTGGCTGCTGTACTTTAAATTGCTGTTCTTGCAACGAAGAACATAATTTTAAATGTCACAATGACTCAGTAGGTAAATTCACTTTGTGGTTTGATGCTGAGCCATACAATGATGATCGCAGATTCAATCATTGGTCTGTGCTCAAGCAGTAGTGAAGCACAACAGTTGGCCAGTGTTCCTGACCAGAGAAGTGGGCAAATAACTTGGTTTAGTACTTCTGATTGCTGTACAGTGGCCCCGTTAGAAAATATCAAAGTTGTCAGCAACATCACCGGGTTGTAATTTAAGAATGGTTTAGAGTGCACCAAAAAGCAGAGAGATGGACATCAAACAGTAAGAGAATAAATTTAATAGAGGGGAAAGCATGCTTGAAGATATGGATTTTAAGCTTTTGAAAGTGGGAGGAAGGTAGAATTATAAAATTGTTTTGGAATTTGAAGGCGGCATAGTTAAGGATGAGCTTCTGATAATAGAGTGGGGACAACGTACTAAACTGGGAGTCAGAGAAGTGGAGAGCATGGAAAGGGATATGTGACTCTGCCCAAAGGTCACTCAGACATGGTGGAGCAGGGCAATGGAGGAAATTGCAGATGAGATAGTCTAGATTTATTAGAGCACAGATAACCATCAGAGCTGCACAAGGATAAAAGCGATGGCTGTATGATAAAGGGAGATGTTGAGTTTTGGATGAGCTGGTTTGTAAGTGATCATAGTGGAGTAGCCAATGAGAACACAGAAGTTGGTTCGCTGGGTGGAGACGGCATAGATTAAGGTTTTGGAATCTTTGGGGCAGACCATAAGCAAGCAGTTGTGGGATAAAAAGCTCAGCTCAAAATCAAACAGGAACCTGAGATTGTGATTCAGTCCTCAGTCGGCTGTGGAGTTGATGGAGTCTGCAACAAATACACACAGGTGCAGGTTGGAGGTGTTTTAATTTTGCCAACCTTGAACTGAGGAAAAGTTGACACATCCAAAACTTGATGTTGGGTGACAATGAGATTAGGCTTGGCTGAGTTATCCCTAGCAATCTAGTCTACTGCCAGTTACTTTTTGGGCTGACATGAAAATGGCCACTTAATAGAAAAAAATAAGAGAAACAGATCACACATTATAATAAGAGAGAGCCAAAAAAGTTCTACAGTTGTGTTAATAAAGGAAAGGTCAAGGATGGTTGGCTCATGGGTGATCTAGTGATTGTAATCAATTTAGATTTTCAAGGCATTTGTAAAAGGTCCTCACCTGATACAAATAGGGAAGGTTAAAGTTTGTGGCATAGATAAATTGTCTTGCCAGATTGAGCTTGGACCTAGCAGAGAGCAATGATAAATTGTAAATGTTCCTCCTCAGAGCAAGTAACCACTTGTGTTTCACGGACACCTTCGAGGATGCCGCTTATTCACATTATTTATGAATGATATGGAAAAGGATATCTAGTTTAGTAGATATCCTTTAGTTTAGTAGTTTTTTGTTACATTCACTGATGATACAGAACAGCTGGCAAGTAACGAATAGAAAGATTGATCACTTGCAACAGTTACGTGAGATATGGCAGATAGTCTTTAGTGTGAAAAAATATAGGGTAATATAGAAACAGGCAATAATAAATGTGTATAGCAGGATGGGGTTATTAAGATAAACTAGTGAGAACTGTGGGGTTGGATTTCATTCATCCCCTGGAATGCAACAGCACCAAATACTTGGACGAGTAATCCAGTTAACAAAAAAAAGTAAAATTAATAATATGGCTGAGGGATGAACTGAAAAAGATGGTTTCCATTCTAGAGATAGCAGCAACATTGACATTTATTTCCACCTAGAGATGTAGGGAAAGGAACTTACGAAAGTAAGGAATCAACTGTGGAGGTTGAGAAGTTCATATTGGAGCATACAGTAGCTGCATGCACCAAATGGCATCCTTTCCACTCCAACAGTAGTTATGGATTGTACTAAGAGGCGACAGGGGCTTGTGGAATCATATCATAGCTTGATTGTCATTTGGAAGGGAGAGGAAAATAAATGGGACAATTTTGCTTTGTGCATTTTGTTTGGACAAGTATCTCTTCACAAAAGTCATAGGCTGTGAATCTGGAACAAGTAATGAATGAATGTATATAATTATTTTTAAAATAAATAGATCTGTGAGGAATTGCATTGTTTTAAGTTGTGGAATAGCTAGATAGTAACATTTCCATCCACTGGTACTTTTTGTGCTAAAATCGATACTCTGGCTGCTTCACAGCTTTGGAAATAAAAGTGAAACTTTCTCATATTCTAATATTTTGTGTTTGGATAACCAATATTTTTTTTAAGCTTCTGATAATAGTTCAATCTGAAGTTGTCAAGACTGTGATCTAATTAATACTATTTCTGATGTCTTCTGAGAGTTTGGCAGGAGCACAGTATCTGTGAAGATGTCGCTTGGACTTGCAAGAAGAAAAAGATAAGATGGTCTTCTCTGTTTACCACACTGCTAACAGCTCATTACCATTTTTCATTGCATGTAGTCAAGAAAGAAAATGGGCATTGTTTGCACGACCCTCCAATGCCACCCCATCCAAAAATAGTATTGAACTTACTATGGGGTCTAGAAAGGTCCCAAGTTAGTGTGGATACAAGTTGTGGGAGCAATATTAGCATCCCAAATTATGGAGAGGAAAGCAATTAGTCTTGACTGTTTTCTGGTATTACTTCTTATGATATTTAGATAGATGGGCTTTAGCTTGGCTGCAATGTGTGACTATTCAGAATCCAAAATTAGGTACTGGAGGGGTGACAGTGCCAATGGAAAACTAGAATGGGCAATAAATGCTGACCTAGCCAGCGACGTCTGCATCCTGTGAAAGGAAAAAAAAACTTAGTTGAGAAATAGATCGGGGAGAAAAACGGAGAAGAAACCAAATTACTGCACATTTGAGTGCAAGGGATTAATTAGATGCATAAAATAATACTTGAGTAAATTGGAAACATTTCCCAAGAGAGAGATTTGTTCAAAGTGAGAAATAGTACAGCCACTTATTGAAAACATTAATGATTGGCAACATTGTAACGTACAAAGATCAGAAAATTTCTTCCATTTCTTAAATTGAGTGAAAAAATATTTAAAAGAAATGTGAACTGCAAGGCTTTTTTAAAATAAATGCAGTAAAAATTCACTTTCCAGTACTTGACAGATATTACATAGCAAGATTAAAAGAATTTGAAATGAAATAATATGCAGCTGAAAGAAGCACTGAAGTTGCTTTTATGAGGAGATTCTCTGGCTGTCCAGTTTACTGGTTTTGAATTGCGTTTACCTGGGTATGTTGCTGCACATATATACTAGCTCAACAAACTTGTGGAACTAAAATGTTAAAGACAGTGAAACATTAACAAAGACTCTGAGTCCATGAAATAATTGCAAAGGTACATTGTTCAACATTTTACAAAGCCTGATTTCAAAATATTATCAATTCAGAGACTCATTGATTATAGTCTTTAAATTTTAAAATCTAGAATTTACTGTAGGGGATGTAAAATACAGGAATCTTGAGTGATTTCTCACCCACAGTGATTAGTTTCCCTTTCAGCTAATAAAATGCATCTTACATAATCAAAAATCATCAAAGCAAAATATGTTGAGAGTATTTATCATAACTGTTGCTTGTTAAAAGTGTCCAGATGTTAAATGAATAATGTGATGCTACTTAAACAAATTGTGTAAAGATGTACACAATTTGAGGGATCTAATTAAATATCCATTTTTCTACATAAACTTCACATAACTTTGGAATGGAAGTTGTATTTTACATATTTAAGATCTGGAAATAAGATTCATCTCACATGATAAATATGTGCCATCTAATATTTCAATTTTCAATTATAAGTATACAAAATTAGCATTTTACATTAGAATTAGAAAGTTGACTCTTATCTTTCATTTTTAAAGCCCTATTATTCATTACACTATCCATAATTAAGCTGATAGCTTTAATGTCTCATATTGAGCTTACATTTAATTTGATTTGCCAAATTAACTGGCTTTGCATTGCAAAAAAGTACATAAGTGTAGAAATGATATAGAAGCATGACATATGATGATCCTCAATGTACGAAACTTCCTTCCTGAAGTTTACTTCCAGACCTGGAAAAGGTGGCAAAATTCAAATACCTTGCTGTATTCCACAGGCATCTATATTATGTGGATGACAAGCTTCGTGTAAATTAATAAAATGTTTTGAAAATTAACTGTGTCTATTCTTGAAGTTACTTAAATTTTCCACTGGCATTCAAAAATCTGAAATTCATTAGAAAAGGACAAAGAGCAACAACTTGGTATTTACATATGGATTTAATAGTGCAGTAGTTTTGTCATTGGACTGATAATCCAGAAAACACATCGGTTAGAGAATTTGAATTTGTGGTCATAATGACACAGAAGGAGGCCATTTCCCCTATTGTGGTCATGGAACAATCCAGTCAGTTCCATTCTCCCACTCTATCCCTGTAGTCCTGTAAATTTCCCTCAAGTGCCAATCCAATTTCCTTTTGAAATCATTGTCTCCCCTTCCATTACCCCCTTACCTGCCCCTTGATGTGGCTTAGCAATTCATTCAGTTGTATCAAAGCACTACAAAAATAACCAGTGACTACAATGGTTCAAGGCTCACTACCAACTTTTCAGGGCAATTAGATGAGCAAAAAATGCTGGTCTTGCCAGCAACATCCACTTTGAGAATTTTTTTTTAAAAACTGGCAAACAACTTCCACTGCAGACATTGCAATGCCATAGACTGAGGTTTACAACACAAAGGCCATTTAGATCATGTGCCTGCTGGCTCTTCATTAGAGCGATTCAAGACTATTTGCACTGCCTTGCTGTCATCTCCTTCAAATATCCAGTTTTCCATTCAGAAATGCAGTGGCCTCTGCCTCAACCATTCAATTGTAACAAAGCATTCCATGTACCAGGGATGCACTAAATAAAGAAATGTCTCTTAACCTTTCCTCTTGGTGACAATTTCAAATTGATGAACCCTTGCTATAGATTCTCCATTGTACTTTCCTATACATCCTACAAATATACTTTTTTCGCCTTTTCTGTTGGTGGAAATAGTCCCATTCTGAAATACTATTATAACTAGCTTCCCAGCACTAGCATCAACTATTGTATGTTCTATGAATTTAATGTCCTTTCCATATGCATCCCAAAATTGCATATAGTCCTGTAGCTTTGGCTTAGCCATTGCCTTGCAAATTTATCAAAACCACTAGGTACCCTGTGTTCCAATTTATAATATTGAAAATGCTGTTAATATTTTTTATGGCATTATCTCTTTGCATCTTCAGGAAATTATGTATTTGAGCCTGTAGCTATCTCTGTTAATCCAGCGTCTTCCTCTGAATGTATACTCCACTTTCTTGTTTTTGCTACCAAAATGCATTACCTCACATCTCCACATTCAGTTGTATTTGACACCAATTTTGGCTAAGTACCCTGAGTCCATTACAGTCGTCCTTATTGTTTCCCTAACCTACTTTTGTTAACGTTTCAAGTCCGTATGACCCTTCTTGAGAGCTAAAGAGAAATAGGAATGTGATAGATTTTATACTGTTTTAAGAGGAAGTGGAGTAAGATGGACGGTCAGGGATAGGTGGGGAGCCAAGGAGAGATTGACAAAGATGTCATGGACACAAGACAAAGGGAGTATTAACAGCAGTGGTAAAGACTAAAGAAGGTGCTGATGGTGGGTAAAGGTAAGATAGCAGAACAAAGCTCAGTGCTCTTATAGCACAACCCTGGGGGGTGGGGAGTGTTGGGGAAAAAAGATTTTAAAATAGAGAAAATGAAAAATAAAAATTAGAAAAAAAACAATTGGATTAAAAAAGGGATAAAGATGGAGGAGAGAGTGTTCATAGTCTGAAGTTATTGAAATCAACGTTTAGTACGAAAGGCTGTAAAGTACCTAATCAGAAGATGAGGTGATGTTCCTCCAGTTTGCATTGTGCTTCTCTGGAACAGTGCAGGAGGCCAAGGATGGTCACATGTCCATCGCAAACTGGAGGAACAGCACTTCATCTTCCGATTAGGCACTTTACATGCTTCTGGACGAAACACTGAATTCAACAACTTCACACCATGAACTCCCTCCTCCATCTTTACCTCTTTAATCCAATTGTTTTTAATTCTAATTTTTATTTTTTAAAATCCTTTTTCCCCAACCCCCCACAGGACCATCGGTCATTTGTCTATGTTGTGCTTTCAGAGGGCACTGACTTTTGTTCTGCTATTAACACGTTCTGCTACCTTACCTTAATCCCACTATCAGCACCTTCTTCAGTCTTTACCACTACCGTTAACACTCCCTTTGTCCTGTGTCCCTAACATCTTTGACAATCTCTCCTTAGTTCCCACCTATCCCTGACCTTCCATCTTGCTTCACCCCGTCAAACGGTATAAAATCCACCACATTTCTACTTCTCTTTAGCTCTGGAGGAGGATCATACACTCGAAACATTAACTCTGTTTCTCGCTCCACAGATGTTGCCAGCCCTGCTGACTTTTTCCAATATTTTCTGTTTTTATTTCAGATTTCCAGCATCCACATTATTTTGCTTTCTACTTTTGTTGGGGTTATGTCAAGGTGGCAATTTCCATAAGTACGCTGAGTTCCCTATGAAACAAAACCGGATTAACCAAAACAGATTAACAATTGACCCTAGTTATTATTTATAATACAATTGGAGATGAGACATAAATTCTGCTTTTGTAATCATACTTATTGGATAGCAGCAACTGTGCTACATGCATCAGCAAATAAGGCTGGCTCAGCCCAAGTATTTCCCCCATTCCTCCTCTTTCATCTTTGCCTGAGCTATTGTCTGGGTAACCTGTTACAAACAACTGTAATTGTTGGTTTCTAGTCATTTCAAATTCAGGTTATTTGGACAAATGCCTAAAGGTTTCATTAATTTCCAATCTTATGTTTTAGTAGTTTACCCTGATTTTTGTTACATTTGAGGGTGCTGCCTGCCAGTGTAGTGCAATGGTAAGTTTTATCTTTTTCTGATTTGAGGATACACAGCCTGGATAATCCAGCACAAAGATAAAACAGTTTGACAAGAGTAGCATTTAGTGAGCTATTTTAATTTAAAAATGCCATAAACAGTTACATGAGAATTTCCATTGGCTTTAACTGTCTGGTTTTCCTTCATTTTTAGAAGAATGCATGTTCCAAACAGGTTCTTTAATATGTTCTGGTAGCTTTTCTAATATGGTCTGAAAAGGCAAGAACAATTTAATAAATTACAAACAAAAATGACAGACAAAACAAAAAAACTTGTACATGTACCAATACAAGACTGACCTTGGTCACCTCCATAGCAATCCCTTCTGGAAGATTGCGCTGGATATATTCCAAATACACATTAGCAGTGCTTCCAGTTAGATGTTTGATCTAGCAGAGAGCAATATAAGTATTAAAAGTAAGCCTGAATTCTTCAAATCATACAAGTAACACAAATTTCTAATCTGCCTTCTATTTCACAACTCAATTATATTTCACAGAAAACATTTAAGTACCAGTAAAGTCCTTTTTTCTTTTAATATAACTATTTGTAAAATGAATTGAGAGAAGCTCATTGATCAACAGTACTATCTGTACCAAGGAACTGCTCCTCCAAGCATTGCTATGGAACTGTGTGGAATTCATTAACGAAAGACAACAAATACTGATCATCAGACCTGGGAAAAATATTGACAAAAGCAAGTAGATTGACGGGCAAATAAAGCTGGCTATTTATCAATGAAGCAATTCTATACAGTGCATTTACATGACAAAATATATTTAAATCTTGTTAACCTGACAATGTCATGCCTCAGGATTACTGGACTTGAGAAGTCAATGCATATCTAGCAAATACATTTTCTTATTTGGTTAATGAGGGAAAAGAAAGCAAACTTGGTCTCATCCTCGAAGTTTATGCTTGAAATCACAGCATGCTTTTAGAAATAGTTGAATGCAATTATTATGGTTACTTCAAGTAGGCTATGACAGCATTAAAGGTTGGATTGGACAAGTGCATGAAGGCATGAGAACAGATTGGCTAAATGTAATTAGATCTATTTTCCAACATGGATAGTAAACTTCTCACTGACTGGCTGGGCCAAATGTCCTGTTTATTGTAACTTCTATAAGCTGACTTGAGCAAGAGTCAATGGGAGTTTTCTTTAAACTTGATGTTTTCCATTTTATAATAAACTTGTGTTTCTATAATGTATCCATTGCTAGGACTGGTATGGAAGACTATTGAAGTGACTCCACTTTTGAAGAAGGTTGAAAAATATATTTAAGGGAGAGGGGTTGGGGTTAGTGGAGCTGGGGTATCAAAAAAGATGGGCTTGTCATTCCTAATGGCCATTTCCCATTCTTAAACATATCTAAATTCTTCTATACCCATTGCCCTACAAAGAGCAAGTAAAAATTTGAATCAGAGTCAGCCCAAGAAGGCTGTGTTCATGCCCTGAGAAGGATGGGACAAAGGACATATCGGGCTGGATTTTGCGAATAAAGCAATGGCATTTGTTGCTGATGTCGAAGGAAGCTTCCCACCAAGATCTAGCACTTAGATTTTCCTTTTTCCTGTTGTAGTTTCAATTGGATATCGTCAAGGGGAGCTCCAGGCATCAAGCAGCACGTATATCAGCAAGCAGTACAAGTAGCCAATCATGTCGAAACACAAGTGAAGTCCTCTCAAGCCTGTCTCACCATTCCATGAGATCATGGCTGATTTACACCCTAACTTCATAAACCCACCTTTGCTTTATATCCCTTAGTACATTTGGTTAAGAAAAAACTATCAATCTCAGAATTAAAATTATCAATTGATCCAGCATCTATTGTAGCACCTAATCAACACCTAGCCTCATCTACTGTAGCACCTAAAGTACTTATTATAGAACCTGATCAATATCACTTTAAATCTCTGGATTAAGATAGATGCTAAAATAGCATAAATTTTAAAAAAAAATCTACTTTTTATTTAAATCATAATGGAGAAATTTGACTTTAGTCGAATATAAAATAAGACCAGTTAAAAACCCAGTTACTCCTTATTCAACAAGGTGTAACTTTTAAGGGGATTTTACAGTCACACCAGTGTAAAGGTGGACGTTTTTGCCCATTACTGACTGCTTAAGGATTTTCGTCTGGGGGACTTCAACATCATAGCCTCTGGAGAAGTGCAAAATCACTCAGCAATTTCTGGATCTCCACATTATTCTGTGCATGTGCAGACTCCTGAAGTTGCACTTTCTGTAGGGCAATGATAGCAAACATTGACAGTTCTGCCAACATTACTCCTGCAAAATTTGGGCCATCACTGCAGATCCTGCGAGTTCTACTGCACAATTCGGGCAAGCGAAATAAATTTGATGATTGCAGATTTTGATTGATAATTAGCATCTGTTCACTATTTTATAGAAACATAGAAAATAGGAGCAGGAGGAGGTCATTTGGTCCTTCGAGTCTGCTCTGCCATTAAATATGATCATGGCTGATCTTCTATCTCAACACCGTACTTCCGCTCCCTCCCCATACCCCTTGATGCCTTGAGTCTAGAAATCTACCTATTTCCTTCTTAAATACATTCAGTGACTTGGACTCCACAGCCTTCTATGCTAGAGAATTCCACAGGTTCACCACCCTCTGAGCGAAGAGGTTTCCCCTCATCTCAGTCCTAAATGGCCTACCCCGTATCCTGAGACTGTGACCCCTTGTCCTAGACCCCACCCAGCCAGAGGAAACATCATCCCTGCATCCAGTCTGTCCATCCCTGTCAGAATTTTATACAATTCAATGAGATACCCCTCTCATCCTTCCAGACTCCAGTGAATACAGGCCTAGCTGGCCCAATCTCTCCTCGTACGACTATCCTGCCATCCCAGGAATCAGTCTGGTGAAACTTTGCTGCACTCCCTCTATGGCAAGTATATCCTTAGGTAAGGAAATCAAAACTGCACACAATACTCCAGGACTGGTCTCACCATGGCCCTATACAACTGCCGTAAGACATCCTTGTTCCTATACTCAAGTCCTCTCGCAATTAAGGTCACTATACCATTTGCCTTCTTAACTGCTTGCTGCAACTGCATGCTTGCTTTCAGTGATTGGTGTACAAGGACAACTAGGTCCCTTTGTACATCAACATTTCCCAATCTATCATCAGTTAAATAATACTCTGCCATTCTGTTTTTCCTACCGAAGTGGATAACTTCACACTCATCCATGTTATACTGCATCTGCCATGTATTTGCCCACTCACTCAACCTATCTAAATTGCCTTGAAGTCTCTTAACACCCTTCTCACCATCCACATTCCCACCAAGTTTTGTGTCATCAGCAAACTTGGAAATATTACATTTGGGTCCCTCATCCAAATCATTGATATACATTGTGAATAGCTGGGGCCCGAGCACTGATCCCTACCCAACTACTCACCGCCTGCCACCCCAAAAAAGACAAGTTTATTCCTACTCTGTTTCCTGTCTGCTAAGCAATTCTCAAAGAATTAGTCGCTTAAAACAAATCACAAATAAATATCATATTCATTAATCAGTGAAATTTACATCACGGCCTAACAGACTGAAGAACTTAATGCTCTCATCTCTTTGAACCTTGTACCAGAAGTCTCACTTTTAATGCAAATTTGTCAATTAAGTCACCTTTATTCCAGTAATGTCACACCTTTCCTCAATAGTGTGCCAAATTTAAATACTTTGACTCTTGTTACGCTGGTCAGGTTTTTTTCCTAATCAATAACACGAATAAGTGATATAAACTGATTATGTGATTCTTGTATATAAATCTTCTCTCCATCAGCATTAGGACAGTGAAATGAGAAAGAAAATAAATGAGCATGTATACCAAGGAACACAAATTACATAAAATTCTTAATACAAAACATTTAAGAATTCATGTTAAGCTGGGCAGCCTAAATTAGTGAACAGATCAACAAAGAAAAAATAGAAAACAAGTGTAATATCTAAACTGACCCTCACTTTAGTTCCATTTAATGGTTCAAAATTATTTGAAGTTTAAATATTTTTTGTCATATCAGGTGAAAGTTTATAGTAAGATATCCACTATACCCTAGATTTCTAGCTGATATCTTGCCTCTTACTTGCCTCTATGCATCTGTAGTATGTTCTCATCTCATACTGAACTCTGTGCTTCTTGAAAATGTGAACAGATTTGAGAAGTGTCATTCTATCAATTTTCCTTGCAGGCTCATACCTAAAAAGAATTTTATTTTGAAAAAATTAGATTCACTTCACAAGACATTATTTTAAACCACAGGACTTCAATCTTTATTTTATTGATTTTACAAATGCAATATTTCCAGAGCTGCATATAAATATCAAAATGACTGGCTTCAATGTTGTTGTAATATGTTCTGCAGGGGAGGATGGGGAAAGCTAGAAAAAAAGTACAAGCCTGGAACAATGTAGACAAAACAAATATACCTAGAGTTTCCTTTAGGATTCTCCGATGTAATCAGTGGAACCTGTGAAGAAAAACCGTCAACAGCTAAAAATGGCCAAGTGCAGCTTTTCTCCAGGGTTTCCACTGATCTTCAGTCAAAGTTCAGGCATGAGATTTGGCAAACCGCATAGGAATTGTCCCCCATAATGCGTATCTGAATTTTTTTTCATCACCGGTTCACTGGGCTAGCGTAAAATCTGAATTACACTAAAAGTAAAGGGAAATTACCAACTTATTTCTTTGAATGAAATTCCATTCCAACATCGTTTTCATTATGTTCATTTTGGGATGGATTACTTGTGTTTACATTTTATGATCATTGTGACACTTGATACCATAAAATGGCTTAATCCTCACTCTGCTGAGTTCTTGATCTGAGTTGCATAGCTTTGAGGAGGCACCAAACATGACCAACAAGTTATTTAACAAATCCTGTTTAGGATCCCCCAAGAGTGCACGGTCCAGGTGCTCATTCCTAATGGTATATAGAATAAAGATGCATGGATATTTTTGATTTAAATTGGACAAAACAAAATACTGAGGACTGAGTGGTACAGTGAGTTGTAATCTGCCTTTTGCCTCAGGTCTAGGTTTCAACCAGGTCCAGCTTGATGGGATGCAAGAACCTTACAACAATATACAAAGGGATGGTTGCATTGTGGTAATATTACTCAAGCAGAAATCCAGAAGCTCTGACTATTGTTCTGGGAACACGAGTTCAAATCCTACCACAGCAGCTGGTGGAGTTTAAATTCAATTAATTAGGAATTAAAAGCTAGTATCAGTAATGGTAGACTCATAGGAATTTACAGCACAGGAGGCGACCATTCGGCCCATCGTGTCCGCACCGGTCAACAAAGATCACTAACACACTAACCCCATTTTCCAGCGCTTGGCCCATAGCCCTGGAGGCTATGGCAACGCAAGTGAATATCTAAATACTTCTTAAATGTTACGAGAGTTTCTGACTCAACCACCCTTTCAGGCAGTGAGTCCCACACTCCTACCACCCTCTGGGTCAAAAAATGTGTCTTCAACTCCCCTCTTAGCCTTCGACCTCTTACCTTATATCTATGCCCCCTGGTTATTGACCCCTCTACTAATGGAAAAAGTGCCTTCCTATCCACACTACCTATGCCCCTCATAATCTTATACACCTCTATCAGGTCCCCTCTTAACCTTCGCTGCTCCAAGGAAAACAATCCCAGTCTATCCAACCTTTCCTCATAGCTCAGGCTCTCCAGCCCAGACAGCATCCTGGTAAATCTCCTCTGCACCCTCTCCAGTGCAATTACATCCTTCCTATAATGTGGTGACCAGGACTGCACACAGTACTCCAGTTGTGGCCTAACAGGGTTTTATACAGTTACAGCATAACCTCCCTGCTCTTGTATTCTATGCCTCAGCTAATAAAGGCAAGTATCCCATATCCCTTCTTAACCACCTTATCTACCTGCCCTGCTACCTTCAGGAAACTGAGCACTGAGCGGGAAACTATTGGATTGTTGTAAACACTCATCTGGATTGCTCATTTCCTTGAGGGAAGGAAATTTGCAATCCTTACCTATAAGTGATAGCAGATCCAGCAACGTGAGTGACTCTTAACGCCCTGTGAAATGGCCTAGCAAATCATTCAGTTGTATCTAACCTCTACTGAAAAGGTGAAAAAGAATAAAAGTGGACAGACCACCCAGCATCGACCTTGGCAGCAGAAACTACAACGGCACACCCTGTCCTGTTGACCCTTCCAAGTCCACCTTATTGAGGAGTGTGCCAAAATTGGGAGAGCTATCCCAGATTAGTTAAGCAATAGCCTTACATAGTCATACTCACCAAAACATACCTGACAGCCAATGTCCCACAACATCACCATCTTTGGATATGTCCTATCTCACCGGTAGGGCACACCCACCAGAGGTGGCTGCATAGCGGCATACAATCGGAATGAGTTGTCCTGGGAGTCCTCAACATCGACTCTGACCCTCATGAAGTCTCATGCCTTCAGGTCAAACAGGGACTAGGAAACCACCTGCTGATTACCACCTACCACCACCTCGCACCCAGGCTTAGCCAATGAATTAATACTCCTCTATGTTGAACAGCAGTTGAGAGAAGCACTGAAGGCAGCAAGAGCACAGAATTAACTCTGAAGACTTCTGCTTCAGAACTAGCTGCACCCCTAGCCAAGCTGGTTCAGTACATCTGCAACACTGGCATCTACCCAACAATGTGGAAAATTGTCCAAATAAATCCTGTTCCCAAAAAGCAGGACAAATCCAATTCAGCCAATTACCAACCAACAGTCTACTCTTGATCATCAGCAAAGTGAGGGAAGGTGTTGTAGACTGTACTATTAAGTGGCACTTACACAGTAATAACCTGCTCACTGATGCTCAGTTTGAGTTCTGCCAGAGCCAAACAGCTCCAGACCTCATTACAGCCTTGGTGCAAACATGCAGAAAATAACTTGTTAGGGACTAGAGATAGTTTAAGTTATATTTGTTTTTGTGGGTGTTAGGAATTAGTTTTAGCTTTAATTTAATTTGTATTTCTGTATGTGTGTGTTAAGAAAGGGAGAACTTGAGTTTTGGTTTTACTTTAAAAGACACCTGCATTTTAATGAAGGATTTAAAACAAACACGGTAGAAAAAATTGTGCTGTTGCCTGTCAACAGGGGTCCAGAGAGAGAGGCCCCACATAGATACAAAGAAGCCAAAAGCAGTTCGAGTTCAGCTGGTCATTCTGCTCTAAGGTGAAGGGAGCAGTTTAAGTCTCTCTCTAGCTGATATATTAGCAGACTGCTGAGAAGAATAAGTCTAAGAATCTTAGACAAATTGCTTTAAAGTTAAAGTAACAGTGAATGTCAAGTGAGTTCTGGATCTCAAGGGAGATACCAAGTTGCCTGCAGACGCAGCGTAGGAGAGGAACAGACAGCAAGTCCCAAGCTAGAGTTGGAAACAGGAGCTGGAAGAAACTGGACAGGAGGGAGCTGCAGGAAGCAGGTGAACATTAGAGTATAAAATAGCTTTTGTAACTTGTGTTATCCTTACCAATCTGTATATATCTGTAAAAGTATAGTTGTGGGTGAAAGAGTATTGTAATATAGTTAATCTTTTCTTGTTTAATAAATGTTTTATTCTTTTGTTAAAAGTTCATCAGCTGACTCCTGTGACTGTTCAGTATTTCCACCCTCGGATCTGGCTTGTCCAGTAGTAACATCAGCTGGGATCATAACAAGCTGAATTCAAGAGAGGAGGTAAAAGTAACTAACCTTAACATCAAGGCAGCATTTGACCAAGTGTGGCATCAATTGAAGTCAATGGGAATCAGGGGGGAAACTCTCCACTAGTTGGAGACATACCTAATACAAAGGAAAACGGTTGTGGTTGTTGAAAGCCAAACATCTCAGTCCCAAGACATCACTGCAAGAGTTCCTCAGGGTAGTGTCCAAGGCCCAACCATCTTCAGCTGCATAATCAATTAATTTCACTCTAACTAGTTCAGAAGTGGGGATGTTCACTGATGATTGGAGGTGTCAGCCGTGGCTCAGTTCATAGCACCCTCGCCTTTGAATCAGAGGGTTGTGGGTTCATGTCCCACTCCCGGAAACCAAGAACTGTGATTGTACTTGAAAGAGTTGCAATCTGTGACTGTTGATAACTCGAAAGAGTTTCACTGATGATTGCAAGTGTTCAGCACCATTCATGACTCTTCAGATATTGAAGCAGTCCGTGTCCACATGCAGCAAGACCTGGACAACATTCAAGTTTGGGCTGATAGGGGCAAATAACATCTGCGCCACAAAAACACCAGGTAATGACCATTTCCAACAAAAGAGAATCTAACCATCTCCCTTGACATTCAATGGCATTACCATTGCTGAATCTCTAACATCAACATCCTGGGGGGTTACCATTGACCAGAAATTGAACTGGTCCAGCCATATAAGTACTGTGGCTACAAGAGCAGGTCAGAGGCTGGGAATTTTGCAGCAAGTAACTCACCTCCTGGCTCCCCAAAGCCTGTCCACCATCTACAAGGCAAAAGTCAGGAGTGTAATGGAATACTCTCCACTTGCCTGGATGAGTGCAGCTCCAACAACACTCAAGAAGCTTGACACCATACAGGACAAAGCAGCCCATTTGCTTGGCACCCCATCCATCACTTTAAATATTCACTCCCTCCACCGCGGCACAGTGGGAGCAGTGTGCATCATATACAAGATGCACTGCAGCAACTCGCCAAGCCTCCTTTGATAGCACCTTCCAAACCAATGACCTCTACCAGGACAAATGCAGCAGACACGTAGAACACCACATGCAAGTTCCCCTTCAAACCACACACTATCCTGACTTGGAACTATATCACTGTTCCTTCACTGTCACTGAGTCAAAATCCTGGAACTTCCTTCCTAACAGCACTATGGGTGTATCTACACCAGATGGACTGCAGTGTTCTAGGAGCTGGATTTTATGGCCCCCCGCCAGGGGTTTGCAGGCAAGAGGCCTCTAAAATACCACAGGCACAATGAGCGCCACCCAACCCTGCTGCAATTTTACCAGCAGCTAAGGGGAGAACATGGAGGTGTGGAAGGGGGCTTGCCAATGGGGGGGGAGAAGGGGGCATGTCTGACAGCTCGCTGGCCCTTGGGCTACTTAATGCCCACTGACCCAGTGGTGCTGTGGTACTAAGAGCTGCCAGCCAGCGACTCTGAGGCAGGACTTGCTGTTGCTGAGGGGCAGCAGTTCCCACCTCAAACCAATTAATGGCCACAGAGTGAGCCCGTCAACCAGGGGTGGGACCAATGCCCCCCAATGCAAAATCCAGCCCTAGAAGGTGGCTCACCACCACCTTCTCAAGGTCAATTTAGCATTGGCAATAAATGCTGGTCTTGCCAGCAATGCTGACATCCCATGAAAGAATAAACAATGCATTTTTATAATGTCTTCAATACAACAAAACATGCTAAAGGTGTTTCAGGAGCATGATCAGGCAGGCAAAAAAAAAATGCCACTGAGCCCAAGGAGGATATATCAGGACAGTTAGCCAAAAACTTGGTCAAAGAGGTAGATTTTAAGAAGTGTCTCAAAGAAGGGTCCAGAGCTTTAGGGAGGGAATTCCAGAGTTTAGCCCCAAGACAGCTGAAGTTATGGCTGATAATAGTGGAGCAAATGAAGTTGGTGATGCAAAAGAGACCAGTATTGGACTAACTTGGATAGACTTGATTGGCTTACTACTATGCATTGTCACTACACTGGTACAAATTGGTCAACAGTGTGACTGCTGTGGGAAATCAAAATGGTGCTTTTCAGGTGGTTCCTCTGGACTGTGAACTTTGAGGCAGTTTTACTCTGCAACTAAATGACTTGTGACTATATTATGCCGAAACTGGGTACCCAAAATGGAAAGAAAATGAGATTAACATAGTGTTGAGTATTGTGAGAAAGGGAAGTAGAAGTTATGTAGGCAGGGATTTGGGTTTGCTATGAGAATGAAGCCATGAATTGATTGCAAATTTTAGAAGTTATTTTCATTGCTATATTTTATGTATTGTATACTAACTACTTACTGGGAACCAACTACTTAATGTCCATGTGGAGAAGGAGGTCTGTGTTCAGATACAACAGTGCCATTAATAATGCAGAGCAGATATAGTACACAGAATTTCTCTTGCCTGTGTCATTGTAGTGCATTTGAATGAAAGGAAAACAAGTCCAATTTTGAAAAGAATCCACTTGGCAAATTAAATCCAAGAGAGTGCTTGTAAGAGCAATTAAGTACTTACACTTTATCAACAGTGATATTCAGTTCTTTAGCAGCAAGTGTGGCAAAATATTCGTAGCTATCCAGTACAGATTTATCATGGCCCCTCACCAACACAGAGATCCTCTTGTACAGTGCATCAGGCTCGTCTGTTACTGCTGCCTGCATTAACATAATTTCAGATGACAAACAAAATAACTTATTGCAGAGATGTATTCTTTAAAATGAAAAGTCTCCAGTTTTCATGCAGCCAAATATTCCAAAACATGACAGATTTCAACTTACACCATATACAAACAGTAAAGCAAATAAAAATTAACTAGAAAATGTTTTAACCAGTACTGAGCAAGGGAATACTCAATAAATGGGAGGATATTGAGAGGTTGAGGAAGTGAGAGACCTTGGAACGCATGTCCACAGGTCCCTGAAGTTGGCAGGACAAGTGGATAAAGTGGTAAAGAAAGCATATGGAATGCTTTCCTTTATTGGACGAGGTATTGAATACAAATGGAGGGATGTAATGTTGGAACTGTATAAAACGCTGGTTAGGCCACAGCTGGAATTTTGTGTACAATTCTGGGTACCACATTACAGGAAGGGACATAATTGCTCTGGAGAGATTGCAGAGAAGATTTACAAGAATGCTGCCAGGGCTTGAAAACTGCTGCTATGAGGCAAGGTTAGATAGGCTGGGGTGGTTTTCCTTAGAACAAAGGAGGCTGAGAGGTAACTTAATTGAGGTGTACAAAATTATGAGGGGCCTATACAGGGTAGATAGTAAAGACTTGTTTCCCCTAGCTGAGGGATCAATTACCAGGGGGCATAGATTTAAGGTGATTGGTAGAAGGATTAGAGGGGACATGAGGAAAAACTTTTTCACGCAGAAGGTTGTGGGTGTCTGGAATTCACTGCCTAAAATCAGTGGCTGAGGCTGAAATGCCCAACTCAGGTACTTGGATCTGCATCTGAAGCGCTGTAACCTGCAAGGCTACAGACCAGGTGCTGGAAAATGGGATTAAAATGAGTGGCTAGTTTATTTTTCATCTTTTTCTGGCTGGTACAGACATGAGTGGCTGAATGGCCTCCTTCTGCACCGTAACCTTTCTATGGTTCTAACCAGTCTTCCCACCTATGACTTAGAAGAAAGAATTTCATTTACATAGCACATTTCACATCGCAGAACATTTCAAAATACACCACTGTCAATTAATTACTTTTAATGTGTAGTCACTGTTTTTAGGCAAATACCGCAGCCAATTTGCAGAGATCAGGATTCCAATAAATAAAAAATAGTTGACCTGTTTTGGCCATGTTGGCTGAAAAGTGAACTTTGCCCAAGACATCAGAAGAACTCTGTTCTTCCTTAAAAAATAATTATGAGTTCTTCATATGAACCTGAAACAGGCAGGCAAGGCATCAGCAAAATAACTTATCCAAAAATGCAGGGCCCCCTTCAGAACTGCATGAAGTATCAGCCTGGCTTATATGTTGGTGATTTTGAAGCATGAACTGAGTTTTGTTAAAAATCTACAAATAAAGATTTCTTAAATGTACATCTGCCAGCCTGATTGCACATTATGCTCTTTTTTGTTAAAAAAAAGATTTCCAGTAAACTACTGACAACTTTCTGTTATTAAAAGTGACTCTGCCTCTTGAGATAATCTGTCTGTTCGCTGCAGAGGATTCCAAATTAGAAAATTGCAAAGGAATACTGATAAGATGGGGCAATGGGAACATAGGTTCACAGAATGTTAAAGGCAGCATTTCAGGTCGATAAGAAACTCAAAATTTATCCTAGGAAATATTGAATATAAAAGCAAAGATTCTGAGTCCATTTAAACCCTTAATTAGACATTAGTTAGAGTAGTACATGCAGTTTTGTGCCTCTCACCAATGGAAGGGATCTAGAACAAGAGGGCATTGTCTCAGGATAAGGGGCCAATCATTTAGGACTGAGATGAAGAGAAATTTCTTTACAAAATGGATTGTGAATCTTTTGAATTCTCTACTCCAAAGTTTTGTGGATGCTCCATCGTTGAATATTTTTGAGGCTGAGATACGACAGATTTTTGGTCTCTTGGGGAATCAAGGGATATGGAGAGGGGGTGGGAAAATGGAGTTCAGGCCACATCAGGAATGATCGAGTTGAATGCCGGAGTAGGCTTGACAGTCCGTGGGGTCTGCTCATGGCTCCTATTTCTAATGTTAAGGATATTGAGGTTTTAGAGAGGATGTAATGCAGACCTGATCGGTATGAGAAAATATAAATATGAAGACAGACTTGGAAAAAAGGTATTTTTTGTTAGAACAACATATTTGGGTGTTTAAAATTATGAAAGGATGGGACAGAGTAGATAAAAGCAAACTAATTCCAATAGTTGAGGGGGTCTAGAAGAAAGAGCCATTGGGACAAAATTAAATGCATGAAATTTGGAACAGAGGGCAGGAGAAACTTCTTTACTCAAGTTTTACAGCTGTGAAATTCATATCCAGGGCTACTGATTGAGGCAGAAACTATGTCAACATTCAAGATTAGATTAGATAGGTGGATGAAGGATATGAGAACAAGGTGGGTAAACATGATACGTTATTTGCTCACATGAAAGATAAACACTGGCACGGACTGATTGAGCTCAATAGCCTTTTCAGTGTTATAACTTCCAAATATGTAAGTATATTGTTATAAATATAGACAAGCATCATTCACAATTTTATACAAACTCAACATTTTCTAAAAGGTTTCCAGATAGTTTCGTCACTAGAAAAGTAGATAATTATATGTAAAGTAACAATGAAAGTACAATTGGACAATTTCTATTCTGATCACTGAAAAATTAAGTTAATAAAAATCTTGCATTTGAAATTTGTGTCTAGACTTCATGACAAGCTCGCTACTTAAAAATATACAGTACAGATCCTAACAGACTAAGGAGAACACCAAAACAAAAAAAAAGCCAGAAATCTTACCAGGGGAGCTGTGATATAGTGTGGAGACCCCAAATGGATTCCTGCTGACAGTGTCAATGCTGGCCTTTTACTGCTGTTAAATAAAAACATTTATGATATAATTATTAATTTTATATGCATCACATCTGAGTTTTTAAAAAAACTAAATTATATTTAAAAAGCTTCTAAAAAGACTTACAATTTCATGTTTCACGACAGCTCGAAGCATTTAAAAGCCAATGAATTACTTATGAAGCACAGTTATAGTTGTTATGTAGCAAATGAGGCAACCCATTGACACACAGCAAGATCCCAGGAACAGAGAGCAATGACCAGTTAATTTGTTAATTGAAGGATGATTGTTAACTGTGATACCAAAAATATTGAGATCTTTTTAGAACTGTCTGAACAGGCAGACAGTATGTCACTTTAATCTCATCCAAAAGTCAGCACTCCCAACAATGCAGTACAGCACCGAAGAGTCAAACTAGATTATGTACTGAAGTTCTGGAATGGGACTTAAACCCACAACTTTCTGACTCCAAGATAAGAGTGCTGCCATTGAGTCAAGTTACACTTGAGATAAGCCTGGACATTTTACCATAAAAAATAAAATGTAAATGTAAATCCCTTTAAAACTATATACTTGCAATCCTGAAATAAATGCTAAATTTGGCTGGATGTCACGTTGCATTTGGGAACCCTAGCTTTCGAAGTCTGACAGGCCAATGGACAAGTAGAAGGCGTCGTGGAATTGGTGTGTACTTAGAGGGGGACTGAAACATGATATTTTAAAATTGTGATGCACTTGTAAGATGACTACAGAATACAGGCAGTGTGAATTATAATTGTAAGAATAGCTTAAAAAGTTTAAGCTAAATTTACACCAGCTTAGATTGATCAATTCTTTATCATTTATTTTAACTTTCTTCTTCTGTGGTCTAGCTCCAGCTGGTAGATTTGCCTAATAACTTGGTCTTGGTTAGAATAAATGTGTGCTGATTATAATGTTTAACTATTCAGTAGTCCTAACTCCTCATTAGTCCTTGACCTTCTACTCTCTTGGCACCAAACCAGGCTTACCTCCCTCCAGGATAAGCTCTACTTCACCACCATCTGTCATGACCCATCCACTGCCTCTATATTGTCTGACAGCTTATCAAACATCCAGTCCTGGATGGGCCAAAATTTCTTCCAATTAAGCATTGGTTGTCAGAAGCTATTGTCTTTGGTCTTTGCCACAAACTCTGTGTCCAAACCGCCAATTCCATCCTTCTCCCTGACCACTGTCTCAGGCTGAATCAGACAGTATGCAATCTTGGTGACCTATCTGACCCTGAGCTGAGCTTCACACACAATATTCTCTCCTTGTCCTACTGCCACCTACATAGTATCGCTCATCTCTTGTCCCTACATCAGCTCATCTGCTACTGAAACCTTCATCCATGCTTTTGTTATCTCCAAACTCAAATACTTCAATACTCTCCTGGCCAGCTTCCCATCTTTCATCCTACATAAACAGCTCATCCAAAACTCTGCTGCCTGTATTTTAACTCATACTAAGTCCTGTATCACAATAAGGAAGCTTAAGGAAAAAGCATATAACGGCCCAAAGATGAGGGGCAGGTCAGATGATTGGTCAGAATATAAAGAACGGCAGAGAATGACTAAAAGGTTAATCAGGAAAAAGAAATTAGAATGAGGGGAAGCTAGCTGGAAATGCAAAAAACAGATAGCAAGAGTTTCTACAGGTATTTAAAAAAGGATAAGAGTTAGTAAAGTGAGGGTTGGTCCTCTGGAGTGTGACAGTGGGGAAATAATAATAGATAATAAGGAAATAGCAGATGAAATGAACAAATATTTTGCGTCTGTCTTCACTACAGAGGATACAAAAAACATTCCAGTAATAGTGGTAAATCAAGAGGTGGATGGGAGAGGGGAGCTTGGTGAAATTGCAATCAGTAGAGAAGCGGTACTGACCAAACTGATGGAGCTGCAGGCTGACAGGTCTCCGGGTCCCGATGGGCTTCATCCTAGGGTCTTAAAAGAGATAGCTAATGAGGTAGTAAATGTGTTGGTGTTTAATTTTCCAAAATTCGCTAGATTCTGGAAAGGTTCCATCAGACTGCAAGGTAGCAAATATAAACAAGAAATTATAGGTCAGTTAGCTTGATGTCTGGCATGGGGAAGGTGTTAGAATCGATCATTAAGGAGGTTATAGCTGGGCACTTACAGAAACTCAAGGTAATAGGGAAGAGTCAGCGTGGTTTTGTGAAAGGGGAATTGTGTTTAATCAATTTATTAGTGTTCTTTGAAGGAGTAACATGTGCTTTGGATAAAGGGGAGCCTGTAGACATGCTATACTTGGGTTTCCAGAAGGCATTTGATAAGGTGCTACATCAATGGCTATTGCGGAAAATAGATGCTCATGGTGTAGGGGATAACATATTATAACGGATAGATTGGCTGGTTGGCAGAAAACAGAGAGTATGAATAAATGGGTCCTTTTCGGATTGGCAGGATGTGACAAGTGGAGTCCCTCAGGGGTCTGTGCTGGGGCCTCAATTTTTTGCAATTTATATCAATGACTGAGATGAGGCGAGTGAAGGCATGGTATTTAAATTAGCAGATGACACAGATAGGTAAGAAAGTATGTTGTGAAGAGGGCATAAGGAGGTTGCAGACAGATATAGATAGGTTGAGTGAGTGGGCAAAAATCTGACAGATGGAGTGTAATTTAGGAAAATGTGAAGTTGTTCACTTTGGCAGAAAGAATAAAAAAGCAGAGTATTACTTAAACAGAGAACGACTGCAGAATTCTAAGGTGCAGAGGAATCTAGGTGTTCTACTGCATATGTCACAAAACACTAGTGTGCAGGTACAGCAAGTAATTAAGAAGGCTAATGGAAAGCTATCCTTTATTACAAGAGGAATTGAACATAAAAGGATGTTATGGCTCAGTTATACAGGGCATTGGTAAGACCACATCTCCAATGTGTGTGCAGTTTTGGCTTCCTTATTTAAGGAAAGATGTAAATGCATTGGAGGTGGTTCAGAGGAGGTTTACCAGCTTAATACCTGGAATGAACAGGTTGTCTTATGAAGAAAGATTAGACAGATTGGGCTTGTTTCCACTGGAGTTTAAAAGAGTGAGGAGGTGATTTGATAGAAGTATTAAAGATCTTGAATGGTATTGACAAGGCGAACGTGGAAAGGATGTTTCCTCTTGTGGGTGGGTCCAGAACTAGGGAGCACTGTTTTAAAATTAGAGGCTGCTCTTTTAAGACAGAGATGAGGAGAAATTTTTTCTCTGAGGGTTGTGCGACTTTGGAACGTTCTGCCTCCAAAGGCAGGGTCATTGAATATTTTTGAGGCACAGGTAGATTGATTCCCTTGCCTAACAAGAATTGAAGGCTATCGGAAGTAGATGGGAATGTGGAATTCGAAACACAAACAGATCAGCCATGATCTTATTGAATGGCGGAACAGGCTTGTGGTGCCGAATAGCCTACTTCTGCTCCTATTTCATGTATATTTATGCTCATTTACCTACATTTGCTCCCAGTCCAGCAAACACTTCATTTTAAAATTCTCTCACTCGTGTTCATATTCCTCCATGGCCTCATCCCTAAGTCTATAACTCTGTCTAACCATACAACCCTCTGAGAGCTATGCAGCCCCCAACTCTGTCCTCTTGTCCCCTCATTTTCTTTGCTCCACTAGTGGTCCTAGTGCCCTCTAGACCCGAAACCTCTCTGCCTGCCCTCCATTAAGTTGGTTCTTAAAACCTATCACTATGATCAAGATTTTGGTCACCTTACCAAATGCCTCCCTCTTTGGCTCTGTCTCAGTTTTTGTTTGATTACACTTCTTGAACATTTCAGTACATTAAAAGTGCTATATAAATGCAAGCTGATGTTGCTTAACTAAAAATGACAGAAGGCTAACTGTATTGGTGACAGAAAAGGCTTTTACAAAACAAACTAGTTGATTGGCATTGCACATTCATTCACATTTCCTGACATAATGAGGCAGCCCAGCCAATAGCAGGAACTGGACAATACCTAATCTTGACAAATAGCTAAGATTCAGACCACATAATTCTTGGGAAATAACCATCTTCAATAAAAGGTCCAATCCAATACCCTTGACCTTCAAAAGCACCACTATTGCCGTCTTCCCCCATTATCAACATCCTGGGGTTCTCCATTGAGCAGAAGCTTAACTGGACCAGCAAGCTTAACAAGCATACAATGAATAAATGGTAATAAGAATTAACCTGATTTTTTTTTTTCAGATTCACAAGTTTGTATTTATAGTTTAACAGAAGGATCAAATTAACCAAAAAGATAGTAATCACATGTTTCATTAATTCTAAAGTTGTAAGTAATTGTAGTACAGAGAAAGTAGTGGGTTTAACTATGAATTTATTGTACCAAAGCTCAAAAAATGGTATTTACAGGCTGAAACAAAAAGACAGGTACTTCACGGAATGGTCAGTTTCTTAAAACTGAGGGAACATCCAAAATTTATGCTGTGTATTTTCCAAGAATACCTCTATCTCTAAACAAGTAGCAATCCTTATCATCCACGACAACTTTAGTCCCTCCATATTCTGGGAGTAGAACTGTTTCACCTTGCACACCACTAGCATTTAATGCACTTGGCAACATTAAAATGTTATAGTGGCATCCAGCATCATTAGGACTGGCTGAATTCAAATTACTCTGCTGATACAGGTTAGATGTTACTATTTCATGAAGGAATATTCAATATCAGTACTCCCTTAAAATCAATTATACTACATATTTTACTTCTATTCATCTTTTTGATGATGTAAGTATGAGGGCGCTCAACTATAAACAGCAGAAATATGATTAACACAAGACACTTCTGAGAATGTCATTTTTGCATTTACTTAAATTTCCTTATACCCTCTGCACAGTGATTCCTGAAAATCAATTGTCACAATGCCACCAATTGTGCATTCAAACATATTCAGCAAAAAAAATTAAATTTAGAAACTTAATTTAGATTTGTAGTGCAATAACACTATGAATTAAATGTCGGTGAAGGTATGAAGGGATCTCAAGAGCAAACCATGTTAAGACTCCTTCCTCCAGTTCAGCTCTGAATTTAGATTTGAGCTCCAATTACTCTATATGGTAACGCTTTGCACAGTTATTGTATATATACACCCTAAAGATTCTTTGCCTGTTAATTTTTGAAAGGCATACCAATAGGAATATTCTTAATCTGAAGTTAGCTAACATCTTTGAACTTACCAAAGGTGTATTGTTAACATATTGTGGCTGGCATAATTCAAAACTGGAATTCGATTAACCTGAAAGTCAAACAGTATGAATTTTTTGAGTTATTCATGCATATATCATTATCATTCAAAAGAAAACTAAGCTAACAAAATCCCATAATATCTTTCTTCCAGCATAATCAAACTTTGTTTAAACTACAGAACTTCCAGGAATGTTACATTACCTCCTCCTGATGAGGACATTCTACAGAGATTAAGTTACAACAAACTGAATGCCTTTTAAATGATTGACATTTTGAGGAAGAAGGACATTTTTTGAGAATGTTAAAGGAAATGAGGAAACAGTGAACACCAGGCAGAAAGAAAAAGCTTCAGGGAACCATCAACACTGTTAAAAGCCAGAGTTTTTAAGAAGACTTGAAAGCAATGAGGGAAGTAGCATGGTGGAGTGATTTCTGAAGGGAGCTCCAGCAGGCCAGATTGGTTGGTTTGACTTATGGGTTGAAAGGCCAGCTGCTTATGACAGAGAAAAGGAAGAGAGTAGAGGACTTTGCTACAGGAAGTACCACTGGGATAAGATCAAAGAAGGATTTCAAAATGAGCATACAAGGATCTTTAAATGCATGTAACAGATCGCAGTAACCAGATGAACTTGGCAAGGATAGGATGGCAGCATTTCATGCAAGGCAAGACTTTTTTGCCCCTTACAAAGGATGCAATTTGGGAATCCAGCAAAAAGCATATTGGACAGGTCAAGTCTCTGGGTAATAATGGCATGTATGACAGGAGCAGGAAGTCATAGGGCTGGAGCGTGCAGTGTTTTGGAGGTGGGTGAATGCAAACCTAGTAAAAATTTGGATGTGGGAAAGGAAACTTGATTCAGAGCATTATGTCAAGGTTACAAAGTCACTGTACTTAAATGAGAAAGGTATTGCTCAGCATCCCTCCCTATCCCAACTTTGAGAGATATGGAGTGAAGGGGATGATCTTTCACATGTGGTCTTAAAGCTGACCCCACACATAAGGTACGGGAATTAATCTTTCAGAGTTTGGAAATAGATCTGATATGGGTCTAGGGGATTGAGTCCTCATCGGGCATTCAGGGGCTTCATTTTAAATGTGTTCAGGGGCTTAATTTTCAATTTGTGCTCCAGGGATTGATTTCTTATGATGAAGAGAAAATAATTAAAAACAGCCAAAAATATTTCAAAAAGGTTGCACTTGACAAACCTGATGGGAGTTCTATAACAAAGTGACAAATGTGACGGATGGTGAAAATGTGGTGTGCATGCATTCTTGGCCAGTCTTTGACAAACCAACACTGAAACTATTGCAGAAGATTAAGGGGCATGGAATTATTGGGTAGGTAGCAAATTAATAAATGGTTAGAAGACAGGAAATAGCAGTTTCTCAAGATTGTTTAAAAGTGGGTAGCAGTGTCCCAGAGTTCCGTTCTGGGACTGCTTGCATTCACTGTGTAGATCAAAGATCTGGATACAGGGCTAGGGGGAATGGTGTCCAAGTGTGTAGATCATGTAAGAGGCATAGTAAATAATTAAGGCCAAAATTAATACGTAAATGAATATTGAGACGATGGTAGAATGGGCAAAAAAAAGTAGCAAATGGAAATCAATGTCAGTATATGTGAAGTCGTACATTTGGTGGGAGGGAAAGAATGGCTGAGTGATATGGAATATATTAAAAGCAACATTCTAAGTGAATAAGGCCACATGAAAGCTAGCAGAATATTACATTTTATAGAAAGGAGCATCAAATATAAAAACATTGAGACAAAATGGTGAAGATATATAAAACCTTAATAAGATCACAATTAGAGTGCTACGTACAGTTCTGGTCTCTACATTATAGAAAGGATATTGAGGCAACAACACATCATAAATTCACTCACTAGGGCATTACCAGATATGATAAAATGCAAGTAGGAAAGAAAAACTTGGAAAATAAAATCGGAGCTGTTTTACGAGCGCTGAGTTGATTACAGTGATAGATGGATTTAAAAACTATGAACTGAGGGGGTAAACTAGATGAAACAAACTGTTTCCAATGATTGAGAAATCTACAATGAGGGAACATAGAAGATTAAAAGCCAGAGATTTAAGACCAACAGCAAGAGAAAAGAGTGGTGAAGTTGTGAAATGCACTACCGGGCTTACTGGTTAGACCATGTCAATATTTAATTGCGGGTTGGATGTCACCGATGGATATTGGAGTCTGGAAACACAGCGGAAACGTGGGATTCTGGTGCCCCTCTGGAGGTTAAACAGCGGTGCAATTTTTCACTCTCAGCGGATTGGAGGTTAAGTCTCAAATGGTTAAGTCAGCGTCCGGGGCGGTGTTTAAAAGAGAGTGACAGTTCCCTGGGTAACGCGCCATCATGGAGACGGCGAAATTATTTTAAACACCGCACAATGGCCGGCTGGGGAATTTTTGTGCCGAATGTGTGAAAGCGGCGACACGTTACCTGGAGCAGCTTTCGAAACAGCACGGTCACCGCCATCTTGGTCACGGCGCCCGGCGACTTCCGGGTCACCGGGGTACTGCTTCCGGGCTGCCGGAGAGAACAGAAAGAAAATGTTGAAAAAGAGAAAACGTTGGAAATACTCAGCAGCTCAGGCAGCATCTGTGGAGAGAGACAGTTAACGTTTCAAACTGAAGACAGTCATTAGAAAGTGTGAATGACAACTCTGCAGATTCTTACTGGGATGGCAGAAGCACAACTACACAATAAGTAAATGATCCTGAGTTTATTTAGCCTCTGCCCAGTTTTAAACAAATTACAATCATCATATTCAATTACATTTTGACTAAGGTATGTGCTCCTACCACCCGACACAGGAGGTGTCAGCTGTGGCTCAGTTCATAGCACCCTCGCCTTTGAGTCAGAAGGTTGTGGGTTCATGTCCCTCTCCCGGAAACCAAGAACTGTGAATGTACTCGAAAGAGTTACCACCCGACACAGAGACCACTCCAGGTGTTGATGTCTCATTCTTCCAGATTACAAGACTAAACTGACTTTTGATGAATGTATAGCCCAATTCCTCCTCCTCGTGTCTTAGCTTAACTGGCAGTTGATCTCCTCTCAGTTACTCATTCTCATGATATTTGCCATAGGAAAACCGGTATCTCATAGGATCTAAAACTTGCAACCTGGTGAAGTTACGGCTGCAGTGCTCAAGAAATCCCTGAAGGGGTAGTGCAATAGTGACTAACACTCTTTTAACACAGGGTGAAGCTCGAGAGATGCATGTGGCTTGTCCACCTTGGGGAAATTGTATTGCTCAGGCTAAAACTAACAGTCAAATAATTTACGAGAAAGATTATACAGGATACAAATGCATAGGTAGTACAATAGTTTCATCACATAATAAACAAAATAGTAAGAGTCCAAAACCTTAGCAGTTTAACAGTACCCAATGATCATAATTTAAGGGCTTGATGCTCTTCATATTGTCACAACATAGTAAGGACAGGCAATCAAGAAAGTGATGATACAGGAAAAATCACACCCAATAGACTGATGATAACAAAAAAAAATCAATGAAGCTGTTTGCCAGTAAGCAGACAATCATGCTAGTAATCAATTCATACAATAATTGAATCCCACAGCACAGAAGGATATTCCTGGACTCTGTTCCATTTTCCCAGTTTCTCCGTCTCCATTGCATTTGTTCAGACTAGAGACTGATATACTTTTAAAAAGTTTTAACTTCCAGTGAGTGACTTCCATTGTAACAAACAAACTAAAAACACGATCTAAGCACTATTTCAAGGCAACTTACTCTCTAAACTACAGAAAAAAAACCCCTTTTAACTTTTACAATGACTGAAAATCCCCCTGCCACTGTTACACATTACTCTGTTCCTTAAGCGGACACTTCATTCTCCAGGAATCTGTCCAAAGCTATTCTCAGCACCTTTTACCTTTTCCAGTCAGATAACTTCTGTTCCCCAAACTGACTTGCACGGTGAGAGACAAATTGGAGATCCCTCCCTCTAGCCAAAGTTAGGCAAGTCTTCCAGCTTTGTTTACATTCTCATAAACTTGGTCTCTTTAATCTGAACACCAGCTCCCATCCACATCCTGTGTGATGAACAATACAGACCTATTGCCTCTATCTCTTAGCTCTCTCTTGGATTTTTGCAGACAAAACCTGTCTATGAGGTTCAATGATATTTTTAGGAAAACCTGCAATATGATCCTACAATGGCTTTCTACGGATCTTTCCCCTTTCAAAGCCCATCTGCATGGTAACGTGAATCTCATGGGCCTTGTCTCCAGGTAGAAATGCTAATTAGCTATCCTCTAGACCCCCAACTCCATCCTATCTTGGAATTAAATAGACAGTTTAAAGTACAACCTTTACAAAGCCTGACTTTCCTAAGCTTCCCTGGGACTTGGAGACTAATAGTCTATCCACCATCAGCACAGCTGCCCAAGTCATTGTTTACAGGTGTGAATATCTTGCATCTTCTTCCCAGTAAAACAACCTGGGCACCCCTCTAACCTTAATAACAAAGCCACCAGGTTTGTTGTCAGCAGGTCACATGACCTCCTTCATTCCTCCATTTTATCCTAAATTAGCGATGCAATTCCTGAACACAACAATATTATAAACTTTGTATTTGTAACACTAGTACTTCTGATATATTTTCCTTTTTCCCCAATCAAGGACACTCCCCAGCATGGTTGACAGGGCCTCCACTGTGTTCAATCTATTTCACGCAATTGTGCTCTCACCCCTTCCTCTCTCTCTCCTTCCTCTTGTCCTCACCTGTCACCCCATGAGATTCCATATTCAATGGATCATACTCCACATTTCCGCCAGCTCCAGCATGTTGCCACCACCAAACACATCTTCCCCTGTCCTTCGATTTCAGCATTCCAAAGAGACCCTCTGTGACACCCGAGTCTACTCTTCAGTTATTCCAACACCCCTCCCTTTTCTATGACACCTTTCCATCCAAGCACAGGAGCAAAAATACACACAACACCTGTCCTTATACCTACTCCCTTCTCACCATTCCTGGCCCCAAACACTCCTTTCAAGTGAAACAGCCATTTACTTATACTTCTTTCAATTTAGTATACTGTATTCGCTGCTAGCAAAGTGGTTGCCTCTACATTGGAAAGATCAAAAGAAGACTGGGTAACAGCTTTTTGGAACACCTCCTTTCAATCCGCAAGCATGACCCTGAGTTTCCTGTTGCTTGTCATTTTAATTCTCCACCTTGCTCCCACTCTGATCTTTCTGTCCTTGGCCTGCTACAGTGTTCCAATGAATTTCGAGGAACAGCACCTAATCTTTCGACTCAGCACTCTATAACCTTCTGGACTCAACAATGAGTTCAACAATCTTAGATCATAACCTCTGCCTCCATGTTTTTTTTTGCTGGTTTGGTTTTGTTTAGTTTCTTTCTTTATTCCTTCACATTGCATTCAAATGGCTGCTATGCAACCATGCACACCTCATCTGCACACATCTTTTGTTTCTTTATTATACCCTTTGGCTTTTGTACCATGAAACCTTTCTTTTATTTAATCTCTCCTGCCTACCACAGACCTTCCCTTTTGCTCTAATTACTGTACATTTCTAACTTTCCTCAGTTATGATGAAGGGTCATTGACCTAAAACATTAATTCTATTCCTCTCTCCACATGCTGTTGGGTATTTCCAGCATTTTCTGTTTTTATTTAAGGCTGTTCCTGGGCCAATGCTATTATCCAAGTAGATGGATTGTGAAGCAATCTATCAATTGTATGTTAGGATGTCCATTCATATCTCCTACCTTGGAATATCAACTGCAGGCAACTCCTGTGATGGTGCAGCAATGAAAATTAGAGTTTGTCTGCTATCCCAGTTCAGTACAGTGCCATATCTACTGTTGGAGGTGTCAAATTTTAGATGTGATATTAAAACAAGGTCCTATCTGCCTGTTCAGGGGATGGCAATATGCGAAGAAGAGCAGGGAATTTCTGCCTTTATCCTGACCAACATTTATACTTCATTCAATAGTATCAAAACAGAGTGGCTGGTAAATTGTCTTACAATAGGACCTTGCTTTATAGAATTTGGCTTTTCCATTTTCTTACATAACCGGAGCTGCACTTTGTCAAGAAACTATCATATTTTTCCTAACATTACTGTAGGATATTTCAAAGCAGGCTTATGTTTATGTGTGTATGATTCTGTGTGTGTGTGGCTAATTTAATTAAACTAGAGACAGTTAGACTGCGAGGTTTAAATTATGAAAGAAGTGAGGTGTAAAGCAGGCATTTGAAATGGAGATGAGTAGAACTAGGGTGAGGTCAGCAGATACGGAGTGAATGAAATTTGCATTTTTAGGTAAGTGGAGAAGTGTTTGATTTTCAAAGGGACGTGATAAGATTTTTACAATTAGCAAGATAAATAAGGCAAAGTTATTATGTTGATTTTTTCCCAAAAGTGCTGGCCATAACGTAACATGAAAGATTTTTATATTCTGGGAAAAGTAACTCCTAAGAACAAGTTGAAACAATGGGATTTACAAATCAAAAGGAATAAAATATATTTAAAGAAGAATGGAACATTGTGTGAGGTGTGGCCGTGTGAGATCTTGAAAGCTGACTGTGAAACAAACTTGGGTAAAAGCCTCTAGCCACCCTGCAGAAATTTACTGTTCCAGTAACCAAAGTTGCGTTAAAAGCCTTTGGAAGTCCATTGTCCAGTGGGTGCTTTGTGGTAAAATTGCGGGAAGACTTTATAAATCTGGAATCTGTTTGGACTGTTGCCTTAAAAGGGGGTATGTTATTGGAAATCTGGTTAAGTAGAAATTTTCAGAACTGTTATAAGACAAAATAACTGAGTAACTGTAACCTTGTATGTGTTTAACTTTTTATTTTCTTTTGTTAACAAATGTTTTAATTTAATCTTTAAAACCTCTAAAGGTGATAGTAGACTCATTACTGCACAAACCCTCTTGTAATAAATACAAATTGCAAAATCGTTGTGATAGCATGGCCAAGTTTCCCTCTGGGATTTGGTCAGCCTGGCACATACCACCTGCCATATCATAACAACTTCAACAGTAATTAATTAAGTATGCCAGTGAACTTTGGTGGGGAAAATAGAAACGTCACCTATTTCTTAGAAGAGGACAAACTGAATGGGATAGAAAGTTTGGCGATAAATGTGAACAAATCATTAAAAACAACATCACAGGTTAGTAAAACAATTTTAAAAATACTGACAAAGTATTGGAATTTATTTATAGGGGCATAAAATTCAACAGTAGTGAAGTTATGTTAAACTTGTAAAGTACCCATGCACTCTGCATAAGTCAATTGCATCCAGTCTATTATATCCATCATCCATTTTCTCCTCTGCTTCCCAATTCCTCTCCAATAACTGTCTCAGTCTGCTCTAATGATGTGGTTGAAGTACTGTGTCTTTCTCTCTTTGATGTTATACACTAATTTCTTCTTTTCTCAAGCCATTTCCAGCACTTCCTCATTCGTCTTTCTGGCTGTGTAGGATATGTGGAACATCCTTCTATATCTCCACATTTTGAATGCTTTCAGTTTATAGGACCATAGAAAAGTTATGGTGCAGAAAGAGGCCATTCAGCCCATTGTGTCTGCGCCAGCCAAAAAGAGAAAAAAGAAATTAGCCACTCATTTTAATCCCAGTTTCCAGCACCTGGTCCGTAGCCTTGCAGGTTACAGCACTTCAGATGCAGATCTAAGTACCTTTTGAATGTGTTGAGCATTTTGGCCTCAACCACCAATTTAGGCAGTGAGTTCCAGACTCCCAGCACCCTCTGGGTGAAAAAGTTTTTTTCATATCCACTCTAATCCTTCTACCAATCACTTTAAATCTATGACCCCTTAGCTACAGGAAACAAGTCTTTCCTGTCTATCCTATCTAGGCCCCTCATAATTTTGTACACCTCAATTAGGTCACCCCTTAGCCTCCTCTGTTGTAAGGAAAACAACCGTAGCCTATCCAATCTCTCCTCAGCTGCAATTTTCAAACCCTGGCAACATTCTTGTAAATCTCTTCTGCACTCTCTCCAGCGCAATTATGTCCTTCTGTAATGTGGTGACCAGGACTATACACAAAATTCCAGCTGTGGCCTAACCAACATTTTATACAGTTCCATTATTATATCCTTGCTTTTGTATTCAATGCCTCGCCCAATAAAGGAAGGTATTCCATATGCTTTCTTGACCACTTTGTCCACCTGCCCTGCCACCTTAAAGGACCTGTGGACATGCACTCCAAGCTCTCTCACTTCCTCAACCCTCTTAATAACTTCCCGTTTATTGAGTATTCCTTTGCTTTGTTTGCCGCCCCCAAATGCATTACCTCACAGTTTTCCGGATTGAATTCCATTTGCCACTTTTCCACCCACTCAACCAAACCATTGATATCATTCTGGAGTTGACAGCTATCCTCTTCACTATGAACTACATGGCAAATTTTTCTGTCATCTGCAAATTTCCCAATCATGCCTCCCACATTTAAGTCTAAATCATTTAACATATTCAAATATGGTCAAATTTTCTTTTTTTTTTGATGTCCATGTCTCCAAGGCATATAACATAGATGACAAAATGTAGCACTTCAGCATTCTTTTCCTAAGATTCAGGTTCAGTTTCTTTGATATTAACACATCCTTCATTCTGGCAAAGCTGGTCTTAGCTATCTCAACTCTCCTTTGGATCTCACAATCACATCTCCTATTGCCTTTAATAATCTGCACAATGTTTTTGAACTTTTCACTTGTTCCAGGACTTGTCCATTTATTCCATTTTTAGTTCTGAGGTTAGGTCACTGCTTATCACCATTGCCTTTGTCTTCTTCACTTGCATCCTTAATCCATGTTCCTCACAGTTTGCTTCCACTTTATTTACAATTTTCTGTCCTGCTTCTTCTGACTCTGCAATCAGTACAGTGCGAATCTCAAGTTATTGATGTTCAACTCCCCTAATGTTGCAACTTGGCACATCTTCTATGTCTCTGGAAGATAGCTTCAGTGTACAGTGTAGTATTTCATCAGTCATCTCCTCTCTTTCCTTTCCTCTCTTTCTTAGGGACCACCTCAATCACTGCGTGTTTTCTGCTCTGTTTCAACCTTTCCCAATGCCTTCTTGTCACTTCCTTCTCACTAATATCTTGATCTATCACTTCCTGAAGTAAAGCTTCATACTTGTTAGTAATCTCCACAGCATATTTCTTCTTTACGTGTTCCTTTCTCAGTCTGTCTAGGTTGGCTTAGCCTTTCATGGGATTTCCTTTCAGAATTTTCAGCTTGATATTCACCTTCATTACAAGCAGGCAGTAATCTGAATTGATGTTAATACCTGGGCAAGTGAAGGCATTCTTAAAGTTGTTCTTTTACCTCTCACTGATCATCCGAAAATCTATTTGATTTCTGTGAACATCTCCTGGGCTACTCCAGGTGTAGTTTTCTTGAATGTTGTTTGAATGTTGTTCCAACATTTACATTGAAATCACCCATGACTAACAAGATGTGTAAATGTGTCCATGTGTTAAGGCTTATTAAATCCCATTCTCCTATTGTCCTTTTCTCACCACCATCCATTGGCCTCATCTCTCCATGCATAAAATTTTAAATATTTGTCTTCACCAATAAGTCCCCCAAAAACCTCATCTTTCCCACCTCTGCAATCTCCTTCTGCCCTGTAAGCCAGTGTATGTCCTCCAACCTTCTGAATCTGGCCTCCATTTACATTTACCTTCTCTGCTTCACCCTCAGCCTTAGAGACTTCAACTATCTTGGCCATACAATCTGGAAGCTGTTCTTAAGCTCCTTTACCATGCTTCCTATTTTCCCTGCTCAAAACTCCCTTCACTGCTCAGTGTCAATTTGTCACTTCTCAAAAGTATTAACTACATTAATGGTGCTATGTAAATGCAAGTTGGTTTATTGGAAAATAGTATCCTTACATTTTACCATATCTATGATCCCCATGATTCATTATGAACAGTCATTTTTCTCTTTGAAAAAATGCAACTCCATTTCTCACTCTGATAACCAGACCAGCACATAATAGATATAGTTTATTTTCACTGTGATCACAGAAGTAAAAGTGACTGTGGACAATGTGACCCTGACTGAACATAATAAACATCATTTGTAATTGGATCAAATTCTTAGCTATAATGAGCTTCAGGTGTTGACTTCACTCACCTTAAAAGCTGAACTGAAGCCAGTGCTGAATATACAAGTGATGCAAAATTCAAATGCCCATTTTTTGAGCTCTGTGGATGGCCACAGAGGTCTAAAATGGCAACCCCTGTGCATGCGCACACTCTGGTGCAAGTCATATTGGTGAGGGTGTTAGCATGTGTGCAGTGAGTTCCTGCCAGAAGTATGCAGAGTAGCCAGTCGCTCTCACCTCACCTCTTGAGTTCAGCTTTTTGCCCATGTTTGGACCAAGGCTGTAATGAGGTCAGGATCTGAATGGCCCTGGCGGAACCCAAACTGAGAGCTGTGAGCAGCTCATTGCTGATTAAGAGCTGCTTGATAGCACTGTCGATGATATCTTTTTGTGGACAGGACAATTATGCTTCAGAACCAGCCATGCCCCTAGCCAAGCTGTTCCAGTACATCTACAACACTGACTTGTACCCGGCAAAGTGAAAATTGCCCAGATATGCCTGTCCACAAAAAGCAGGACAAATCCAACCTGGCCAATTACCACACCATCAGTACACTCTCGAAGTGATGGAAGGTGTCGTCTACAGAGGTGAGGTGAGTATGACTGTACTTGACATCAAGGCAGCATTTGACTGAGTGTGGCATCAAGGAGCCTTAGCAAAACTGGAGTCAATGGGTTTCAGGGGAAAACTCTCCACTAGTTGGAGTCATATCTAGCACTAAAGAAGATGGTTGTGATTGTTGGAGGTCAATCATCTCAGTTCCAGGACATCACTGCAGGAGTTCCTCAGGGTGGTAGGCCCAACCATCTTCAGTTGCTTCATCAATTACTTCCCTAGATCATAAGGTCAGAAGTGAGGATGTTCTCTAATGATTGCACAATGTTCAGCACCATTCACGACTCCCCAGATACCGAAGCAGTCCGTGCCCATATGTAGCAAGAGCTGGACGACATTCAGACTTGGGTTGATAAATGGCAAGTAACATTCATGCCACACAAGTGACAGGCAATGCCCATCTCCAACAGGAGAGAATCTAACCATCTCCCCTTGATATCCAATGACATTACCACCGCTGAACTCCCCACTCTCAACATCCTGGGGATTACCATTGACCAGAAATTGAACTGGATCAGCCATGTAAATACCATGTTTACAAGATCGGGTTGGAGGCTGGGAATTCTGCAGCAAGTAACTCACCTTCTGACTCCTCAAAGCCTGTCCACCATCTACAAGGCACAAGTCAGGGTGTGATGGACCAAACTCCGCTTGCCTGGATGAGTGCAGTTCCAACAACACTTTCAAAGCTTTACACCATCCATGACAAAACAGCCTGCTTGAATGGCACCCCATCCTCCGCCTTCAACATTCACTCCCTCCACAACTGACACACAGTGGCAGCACTGTGTACAATCTAAAAGGTGTACTGCAGCTACTCACCAAAGCTCATTCAACAGCACCTTCCAAATCCATGACCTCTACTACCTAGATGGACAAGGGCATCACTATCTGCAAATTCCCCTCCAAGGCACACACCATCCTAATTTGGAATTATATCGTCATTCCTTCACTGCCGCTGGGTCAAAATCCTGGAATTCCCTTCCTAACAGCACTGTTGGTATAACTACCTAACATGGATTGCAGCAGTTCAAGAAGGCTGCTTACCACCACCTCCTCAGGGCCATTTAGGGTTGGACAATAATGCTGGCCTAGCCAGTGACGCTCACATCCCATGAACAAATTTTAAAAAGTCATTTCGTGTGCAATGCTAATTTGATGCCAGCAGTGCCATTTTGGACATCAATGGTTTAGTCAATGTCTCTTAAATCACACATGACTGAACATGTATACACCAGCAGGAATAATCCTCTCACCAGCACTATTTTAAGGATTCATGAACTATTTTCAGATTAATTGCTGATTGATTGCTACTGATTGTTGCTATGAATGTACAAGCATGTGTTCCTTCTAGAGTTCTTTAAAGTTGCTAATGTCTATAAGAAGTAGTGTGATAGATGCTGAAGGAGTTGGCCTTGACTTCTGCAGGCTTAACAGGCTTCTGCATAAACCAGTAGCTCCAAGATATGGGAACAGTACAAGACATTCTCCTTGGAATGCAGCATGACTGTGAGAATGAGCAGAGGGCAAAAGGAGCAGGGCAAACTGCTCGAAGAGTGATGAAGAGGAGGAGAAGTTCTCACAGCAGGAGGCCATATCCACACAGGGTGTTCAGGAATTCAATTTTCCTACCTAAGCCTCAATGAGTAGAAGTGTCTGAGTCGTCTGCACTTCATTAAATGTGTCCACATTGAAATCTGTCACTTGCTGCAGTCACAGGGTGAGGATGGCATTGCCAATGATTGGGGTCTTGCACTTTCATGTGTTGGAGCTCTTTATAGGCTGGAGCTGGAGATACATCATCTCACAGTTTGCCGTGCACTGATGCCCTCTATTCAAAGAGAGCTGACCACATTTCATTCTCTCTTTCCAGAGAGCAGCACGTGAAGCAAGCTTTCCCATGGTGCAGGATATCATTAATGCATGCAGGTCACGTTCCAGATGCTACAAATAAACTTTGAGATGTACCACAACCAAAAGGGACTCCACACCTTCAGCATTAAGCTGGTGTGTGACCATGCATGGAAGTCAGTGCAGGTATACCAGCAGTAGTCATGATTCTTCTGCGGCAGTCCACTCTGCCTTCTCCATTTGAGTGACAATGACAAGCTGAACGTTGGTACTGGGTGACAAAGGCTGACAACTACAGTCAATAACCCATGCATATGTGGGTTGCATGCATATGCTGAAAATCATGCTCCCACACAAAATAGATGGAGCAGGTCATTAGCGTGCAAATGCAACACTTCCACTGCCTGGATTGGTCTGAAGGAGTCCTGCAATACTCAGCAAAATGGGTGACAAGATCTGTGGTGGTCTGCTGTATGCTGCACAACCTTGCCATCACAAGGACAGAGTCCTTGCCACCAGCTACACAGTAAGCAGCTCAGCAAATGAGGAAGAGGAAGGGACGAGGCAACATAGGCAACCCCCTTCAGGCCAGGATGTCTGCGAACAGCTATCTGATCGCAATACCAATAAATACAACTCCAATTTCCCATTCACCTTCCCTGCGTTATTGACCATCACAGTGTCTGTTTGGCCACAATGCAAAAATAACAGTTACCACAAATGTTCTAAACCAGGACTGAATATTGAGAAGACTAAAGCCATTGTTTTCGGTCACTGTTCCAAACTCCATCCCCGAGCTACTGACTCCATCCCTCACCCGGCAACCATCTGAGATTAACCAGTCTGTTCCCAACCCTGGTGTCACATTTGATCCTGAGACAAGCATCCAATCTCATATTCATGCCTTCACTAAGATTACCTATTTTCACCTTTGTGACACCACCTGACTTCACCCCTGTCTCAGCTCATCTGCTGCTGAACTCCTGGCTGGTCGCCCATTTTTTACCCTCTATAAACCTGAGGTCATCCATAATTCTGCTGCCCGTGTCTTAACTCGTAGCAAGCCTTATTCTCCTATCACCCATCCATGTTGAACTATATTGATTCCTGGTCAAACAACATCTTATTTTAAAGTCTTAACACTTGTTTTCAAATCCCTCCATGGCCTTGCCTCCTTACTGTCTCTAATCCCCATCCCCATAACTCCTGAGATATCTGCACTTCTCTAGTTCCGGCCTCTTTTGCAAGTTTAATTCCTCCATGATTGGTGGCAGTGCCTTCAGTTGCCTAGACCCCAAGCTCCGAAATTCCCCCCCTATACCTCTCTACCTCACTTTCCTACTTTAAGACCACTCCTTAAAACCTACATCTTTGACAAAGATTGAGGTCATCTGACCTAATATCTCCTGTGTGGCTTGGTGTCATACTTTGTTTTCCAATGCTCCTGTGAAATGCGTTGGGACTTCTCATTACATTAAAAATGCTTTATAAATATAAGTTGTTGCAAGTACCATCTTTGTGCATTTCCTTAGTACTGATTTTTCATGTGTCTTTGACTGCCCTAGTGCTCCTGCATAGTGCTTCCTTAGTGGCTGCAGCATGCCTGATGGAAAGCAGCTGACTCTCAGTGGGGGATCTGTAGATACCCTTGGATGACGACCTTATGCAGCTGCAAGCCTAGAAGTTCAGCTTCGATTCCATCACCCCTGCATGGAGACAGAACTCTGTGCTGGCTGGCTGACAGGCAACAACAAGGGCATTGGTGGAGTGGCAAAAATGGGAGGATGCACGTTGTCATCCTGAGAGAGGACAGCACGTTCATGCTCCACGGACCACTGACACCTCCCCTTGCGCATTGGCTCAACAATCCTAGTAACTTGTTGGAGGACAGATTGCTGGACTGCTATAACACCCTGCAAGTCCCTTTAAACACTGATATTCACAGCCATGACGGAAGCAGCCTGAGCTTTCATGGTAGCAAGCTGAGCTTGTTTGAGAGAAGTCTGAGCTTCCACTGCAGCACCCAGACATTGGATGTCTTCTCCCCATGCTGCAATGGAAGCTCAGATATTAGCTGCATTATGGTTGGGTCCACAAATACGATAATGGAGTTGGATGCCACTTCCATGCTGGACAGGATGGACTTCAAGCTCTGCACAGAGCCTTGTACAAAGCTGGTGTTGGACTCCTCCATGCTGCTTGACATTGTATGCAGGACTACTGGGAGGTATGCCAATGCACCAAGCATTTCATTGTGCATAGCCATCAGCCTCTTCTGTAACCTTCCCCATCAAAATGTTCATCTAAGTCCTCTGCAGCAGAACTCGTAAGACAACTCACCCTCCAGGGATCTGGGATACTCCTGCCCTGGCTGCAGGCCACTCGTGCCTGGTGTCGTGTACAAATCTCACCTCTAAACCATCCTCTATGCTGCACAAAGTGTCAATATCTGAGCTAATGACTGCGATGTGACACTTCAAATGTGCTAAATGGGATGCATTTAGAACAGATCTAGCAGCTCAAAACTGGGCACTCATGAGGTCCTTCGGACCATCAGCAGCAGCAGAATTGTATTCAATCACAATCTATAACCTCATGGCCTGGCATAACCTTCACTCTGCTGTTATCACCAAGCCTGGGGAACAAGCCTGGTTCAATGAGGAATGTAGGATAGCATGCCAGGAGCAGCACCAGGCAAACCTGAAAATGGTATACAGTCTGATGAAGCTACAGCACAGAACTACATGCATATTAAACAGCAGAAGTAGCACACAATAGACAGAGTTACGTCATCCCACAAATAATGGATCAGATCAAACCTCTGTAATCCTGCCACGACCAGTCATGAATGGTGGTGGCCAATTAAACAACTAACTGGAGGAAGTTTCACAAACATCCCCATCATCAATAATGGGGGAGCCCGGCAAAAGACAAGGCTGAAGCATTTGGAACCATCTTCAGTCAGAAGTGCTGAATGAATGATCCATTTTGGCCTCCTCCTCAGGTCCCCAGTATTACATATGCCAGTCTTTAGCCAATTTGTTACACTATATGTAACATCAAGAAACAGCTGAATGCACTGGATACAGCAAAAGTTATAGACCCTGACAACATCCCAGCTGTAGTAATGAAGACTTGTGCTCTAGAACTAGTTGGGCCCCAAACCAAGCTGTTCCAGTACAGCCACAACACTGGCATCTACCCAACAATGTGGAAAATTACCCCGGTATGCTCAGTCTCAAAAAGCAGAGAAAAAAATAATCTGACCAATTACCGCTCCATCAGTCTATTCTTGACCATCAGCAAATTGGAGAACAGTGTCATCAATAATTTTATCAAGCTGCACTTACTCAGAAATAACCTACTCATTGAAGTTTAGTTTGGGTTCTGCCTAGGCCACTTGGCTCCAGACCTCATTACAGCTTTGGTCCAAAACGGAGAAAAGGCTGATTCCAGATGTGAGGTAAGAGTGACTGTCCTTGATATCAAGGCAGCATTTGACCAAGTGTGGCATCAAGAAGCCATAGCATAGTTGAGGTTAATGGGAATCGGGAGGAAAACTCTCCAATGGTTGGAGTCATACCTATTACAAAGGAAGATGGTTGAGGTTGTTGGAGGCCAATCATCTCGGTCTCAGGACATCACAACAGGAGTTCCTCAGCATAATGTCCTAGGCCCAACCATCTTCAGCTGCTTCATCAATGACCTTCCCTCCAACATAAAGCCATAACTGATGATGTTCATTGATGATTACACAGTTTTTGGTATGCAGCAAGACCTGGCCAACATTCCGGGTTGGCTAATAAGGGGCAATTAACATTCACACCACAGAAATGCCTGGTGATGACCATCTTCAACAAAGAAATAATTTAACCATCTCCCCATGTAGTTCAACAGCATTACCATCACTGAATCTCCAACATCAACATCCTGGGATTACCACTGATCAGAAATTACAAGAACAGATCAGAGACTGAAAATTCTCTGGTGAATCCCTAAAGCCTATTCACCATCTAAAAGACACTAACTAAGATGTGATGGAATACTGTCCACTTACCTGGATAAGTATAGCTCCAAAAATATTCAAGAAGCTGGCACCATCCAGGACAAAGCAACCGCTTGACCAGCACTGACTTCAACATTCATTCTCTCCATCACCAGCACACAGTGGTAGCAGTGTGAATCATCTACAAGATGCACTGCAGCAATTCAACAAGCCTTCTTCAACAGCACCTTCCAAATCTTCAACCTCTACCACCTAGAAGAGCAAGGGCAGCAGACAGATGGGAACACCACTACCAGCAAGTTCCCCTCCAAGACACACACCATCCTGGCTTGGAACCATATCTCCATTTCTTCAATGCCACTGGGTTAAAATCCAGGATCTTCCTCCCTAACAAAACTGTGAGTGTGCCTACACCACATGGAGTACAGTGGTTCAAGAAGGCAGTTAACCACCAGCCTCTCAAGGGCAATTAAGGATGGGCAATAAATGATGTTCACATCCCATGAACAAATAAAAAGAAAGGTAGGCTTTAAGGAGCATCTTAAGGGGAGATAGACTGAGAGGTTGAGGGAGGGAATTCCAGAGCCAATAGCCTAGGCATAGCCGCCAATGGTGGAGCGATTAAAATAGGGGATGCACAGGAGGCCAGAATTAGAAGAGATCTCAGAGGGTTGTAAAGCTGGAAGAGGTTAGAGAGATAGGGAAGAATAAGGCCATGGAAGGATTTGAAAACTAGGATGACAATTTTAAAATTGAGGTGAAGCCAGACCAGGAACCATTTTAGGTCAGCAAGCATTTGGGTGATGGGCGAACCTTGGTGCAAGTTTGGACGTGCTCAGGTTTATGGAGAGTGGAATACTCAAATACAGAGGCATACATGAGGATTTCAGCTGTAGTTGAGGCTGGGGTGGAGTCAAGTAATGTTATAGAGGTGGAAATAGGTGGTCTTGGTGATAGCACAGGATGTGGTTGGTAGCTCATCTTGGGGTCAAACATCACACAGGCAAACAGTCTGGTTCAGCTTCAGACAGTGCCATGGAGAGTCAGTGTTGAGGGAACAGGGTTTGTGGCGGGCGCCGAAGGCAATGGGTTTGGCCTTCCCAATATTTAATTGGAGGAAATTTCTGCTCTTCCAGCTCTAGATGTCAGACAAAGCAGTGTGAAAATAAAAACAGAAAATACTGGGTATACTCAGCAGGACAGCTAACATGTGTGGAGAGAGAAACAGAGTTAACATTTTAGGTTGATGACTTTTCATCATCCTTTCGAATTGCACGCTAATCCTCACTGACGTGCAAGTATCTGCAGTGATGAAGATGCACTAGAATGATGTGACAATGTCTCTTGAGATGATTGCTTCTTCTTTGAAATCACAAGCAGTTGATGTGCCCTTGTTGCCTCATTTATGATTTGACCTGCAAGAGAGACAATAGTGATGTGAAGGTGGTGCACTTTCCACCCATTGCTTCTGCTGTCATGTATCTGGAACTCCCAGTGTTCACCACTGGCCACAAGAGCGATATAGATAGTGTGAATCATAAGGTTCAACAGATGCTTCTGTATCAACTCATTTTCTGTGGCCTCTACAACCATCTTGCCCTCAAAGACAGGCTGCTCTGCTTAAACCTCTTCTAGCTCCATTGCCCTGTCCTCCATTGGCATCGGTACAACTAGTTCATCTCCGCACCCTGGCTTTGTGAGCATGCTTCTCCTTCAAACACAGACATAGTATCACTGATTCCTCATAGCTCAACTCCACTCAGTATTTTGTGACAGTTTCAAAGTCCAGCGTTGCACCACATGGAGGCCTGCTGCTAAGGACCATTTAATATTGGCAATGCAATGACAAACACTGACTGAGCAGGGGCCTCTACTATGAGACTACTATGCATTTCACTGTGGATGCTGGTGTTTGGTCATTCCCATTGCCTGGATCCTCAACCTCGTCTAACATTTCATTGGCGCCTTTTGTGACATGCAAGGCTGCGAGCCCTGATATAACGAGGTCTACTCACCTTGCCAAATCTCAGCAGGTCATTGAATCACTTGCAGCACTGCAACCATGTGTGTGTGACAACCCTGCTGCTGCTGATGTCACCTGTGACCTCCAGCCATGCCTTCTTGGTGAGGCCTGCTGGCCTCTTCCTCTCTTGGGTGGGAAAAGCACCTCCTGCTGTGCTCCTGCTGCCTGGAGTTGCAACAATTGAGAGGAATTACTAAACTTGGGAGCCATTCTTTCTCAAATTGCAGCATTCCTTGAGAGCAGCCCTTGATTACTTTTCCTTCCATGTATGTATGATGTATATGTATATATTTCTGTATGATGCCTCCATGAGTGCTGCTTTCTCTTTAAATTTGACACCTACATTTCAGCTGCCAGGGCTTCTGCCCACCACCTTGCAGCCAGTCACGAAACCTGATTTGGGTTCCGATGCCAGGACTTCCTCTTCCTGAATAAATTTCAGCCCATTACCTCTGTTTCTCTCCCCTCAGGTGCTGCCTGAACTGCTGTTTCCAGTATTTTCTTTCAGGTTTTTCCCAGTTTTTATTTCAGATTTCCAGCATCCTCAATATCTTGCTTTTGAAAGTAACGTTAGAGGCAGTGAAAGGTCGAGAAAGGTAGTGGTGAAGTAGAACTGGGTGTTGTCAGTGGAACATGACCCTGTGTTTTCTGATGGTATTGCTGAGGGGCATCATGTAGATGAAAAAAAGAACTTTAAGATGTTAAGAGAACATGATGAGATGGTATAAAAATGCAAATCATTTCCTTTTCCCAGTTTTTTTCCTCTCTTGAACACAGTGGGTGGCAACATTTAACTGCTTTGAAAAGGGGCACAGGGATTGAGGTGTATGAGTAAACTGTTTCCATTGTTTCTGATGCAGGCAGCATGTCATCTTTGTGCTGCCTGCTAATTTGCATGATAGCTGTGTGCAGCCAGTGCCAAACACTCTGTTGAGTGGCTGCACACCTTAAATGGGGTCCTACATTTGTGCGAGATGAGCATCACTTAAAGCTAGACTGCACTGCTTAAAGCCAGCCTACACCTCTTTAAAGGTTGGAACGTTCTGGCTGGAGCAGCTGCTGCAACTGTTTTGGAAGAGAGACTGGGCAGGAGGAGGAGTCAATTGTGGTGCAACAGAGAACAGAGTGGGCTCCAGCGTCCTTGACACTGCACTGGATGCCTTGTTAGAGGAGTTGCAGAGAGGAGAGATGTTATTCATCCACAGGGAGCTAGAAGGCCTTCCAGACAAACTTTGCAAAGGCTTTGGGATCAGATAGCCAGGGCTCAATGTCAGAAATCTAGTCCTGAGGACCAGGATCAAGTGCCCCAAAAAAGTTCAATGGCTTCACAGAAGTGGACAAGGTCAGTAAATATAGCTTCAACCACATCCCACCAACTGCATCACTAGCCTCACATATTCCTTAATGCACCATGGCCCCATCACTCAGCCATCAATAATCTCTATGAATCATGATTCATACCCAACACTCATAGCTACACCTCATTCTCACATGCTGAGCTGCAAACCTCACACACACATCTCACAGCTTGCACGCACTGTCAGCTATTCAACTTTGACAGTCACATTACCAGAACACATTGCACCAAACTCACTGATACACTTCTCTCTCTTTTGCAGGACAAGTTGAAGCAGGAGCTAACCAGTGGGGGTTGCCACCGATGGAGGAAATGGTGGTCCTCATCATTGATTGACCCTGGTTGTGGCATAGCCAATGGAGGGGTTGAAACCATCAAAGATGATAGTAGCCTTATATCTAATTCTCCTTCTCAAATCCCACTTCTCCATGTCCTTGCAGATACCTAAGCAACAGAACTTGGTGGAAGAGCAGGAAGACAGTAATGGTGAAGAAACACTCACTTGCACTCATATTTGCTGTTACTAGCTCAGATACTGACACTTTGTGTATCTTAGAGGATAGATTATAGGTGAGATTTGCAAGTGGTGAAACACCAGGCACGAGTGGCCTGCAACCAGGGCAGGGGGAAAGCATAGCACAGGTCACAGATCACTGAAAGAAAGAGCGAGACTTCACTTGGTGAGTGGTGGGAAATACAGAGCACAGTGCGCTTATAACAGTGCAGAGAGTGAGACTTTACTTGGGTGAGTGGCGGGAAACAGTGAAAGCACAGTGCGCTTATAACAGCTGGCTGTAGGTAGTCTGTGAGTTCAGAGCCTGCATTCAGAAAGTAAAATTAAGGTAACATCACAGGGGAGCAGGTAGGTGATTGACTGTGAGTATTTCCTATGTATCTTATCTAAGCTGGGAAATAACCATTGGGGGGGGGGGGTGGTTTAAAGCATGGTTTATTAGTACTAGTAAGGTATATTAATTATTAATAGGGTTTATCACTATTAGTAAGGTTTAGTGTATTGGCAAAGGTTTATTAGCAGTAGTAAAGTTATTAACCAACGGATAGAGGAATGGTAGGGCACTTCCTATGCAGTTGCAGTAGCCTGAGCTCCAGTTTTTGGAAATTGAGCAGCAGCTGGCATCACTGCAGTGCATCCATGAGGTGGAGAGCTTTGTGGAAAGCACATTTATAGATATGATAGCCCTGCAGTTTAACAGTATGCAGAGAGAGAAGGAGGTAGATGATCAGCCATTATCTAATTGATGGTGGAGCAGGCTCGACAGACCGAATGGCCTACTCCTGTGTTTATGTTCACTTAAACACTTCCCAACAGCACTAGCAAATCGCCCCAGTAGGAACTCAGTCCCGGCTCTATTTCGGTGCAACCCATCCGGCCTGTACGTGTCCCATCTTCCCCAGAGCTGGTCCCAATGTCCCAACGATTTAAAGCCCTCCATCCTGTACCATCTTTTCAACCACACATTCATCTGCTTTATTCTCCTATTTTTCTACTCACTTGCGTGTGATACTGGGAGTAATCCAGAGATTACTACTTTGGAAGTCGTATTTGCTAATTTCCTACCTCGCTCCCTAAGTACTGACTGCAGGACCACATCCCTCTTTCTGCTTATGTTATTTGTGCCAATGTGTACCGTGACTGCTGGCTGTTCACTCTGCCCCCCGCAGGGTGCTCTGCAGCCATTCAGTGACATTCTTGACCCTGGCACCAGTGAGGCAATGCACCATCCTGGATTCACATCTGTGACCACAGAAATGCCTGTCTATTCCCCTAACTAAGTAATAATAATTTCCTGGGTGGGGTCAGAGTAAGGGAGAAAGTAATAAAGTCAAAATTAGGATTAATGTGCATGTATGTAAATGCCAGAGTGTGGTTAATAAAATTGGTGAGTTACAGGAGCAGATCGATATGTGGAAATATGATGTTGTTGCTATAACAGAGACCTGGCTTTAAAAAGGGCAGGACTGAGTGTTAAATATTCCTGGATACAAAATGTTCAGGAAGATAGGAAAGGAAGAAAAGCAGGAGGGGGTGGCAGTATTGATTAAGGGAGCATTGCAGTGCTGGTGAAAAAGGATGTCCCAGAGGGGACAAGGACAGAATCTATTTGGCTAGAGCAAAGACACAAAAAGGTGCAATTGCATTGCTCAGTGTAGTCTTTGACCACCAACTAGTGGAAAGGATATAGAGAAACAAATTTACAAGGAAATTACAGAGAGGTGCAAGAATTATCAAGTAGTTATACAAGGGGACTTTAATTATCCGATTAAAGACTGGGATAGTAGCAGTGTAAAAGGCAGAGAGGGGCAAGAGTTCCTAGAGTGTGCTTAGGAAAGCTTTCTCAAGCATATGTTCCCAGCCCAACAAGAGGGGCTCCACTGCTAGACTTGGTTCTTGGGAATGAGGTTGGACAAGTGGATCAAATATCAATAAGAGAACATTTAGGGGACAGAGACCATTGTATCATAAGGTTTAGGTTGGCTATGGAAAAGGGAAAAGAATATAAAGTAAGAATAATTAACTGGGGAAAGCCAGCTTCAATGGTGTAAGAATGGATCTGGGCTGAATAAATTGGAATCAAAAGTTAGCAGGAAAACCGGTAGCTGAACAATGGGCGACCTTCAAAGAACAGATAGTTTGGGCACAGTAAAGGTATATTACCTCACAAGGGAAAGTAAGGCAAACAAATTCAGAGTACCCGGGATGGCAAAAAGAGATAAAGATGAAGAAGAAAAAGTGTGCTTATGATGCCAGATGGATAATACAATGGAGAACCAAGCCGAATATAGAAGGTTCAGAGGGAACTTGAAAAGGCAAATAAGAGAAGCAAAGAGGGAATATGAAAGTAGACTGGCAGCTGACATAAAAGGGAATCCTAAAGTCTTCCATGGTCACATAAATAGTAAAAGGGTGGTAAAAGAAGCAGTAGGGCTGACCAAAAAAGGGGATTTATGCATGGAGGCAGAGGGCATAGCTGAGGTATTAAATTTTACCAAGAAAGCAGATGCTACTCCGGCCATGGTGAAAGAGGAGGTAATCAATGTGCGAGAAGGTTTTAAAATTGATAAGGATGTGGTATTAGATAGGCTGTCTAAACTTAAAAGATGATCAAGCACCAGAAACAAATGAGATGCATCCAAAGATACTGAGAGAAGTGAAATTACAGAGGCACTGGCCATAATTTTCCAATCTTCCTCAGGCTCAGGGTTGGTGCCAGAGGACTGGAGAATTGCAAATGTTACATCCTTGTTCAAAAGAGGGTGTAAAGATAAGCCCACTAACTTTGGTGGTTGAAAAACCTATGGACAAAATCAATAGTCATATGGACAAATGCAGGTTAATTAAGAAAATCCAGCATGGATTTCCTAGGGAATTGTGTTTAACTGACATGCTGGAGCTTTTTGAAGAGGCAACAGAGAGGGCTGATGAGGGTAATGCTGTTGATGTGGTGTGCATGGACTTCCAAAAAGCATTTGATAAAGTGCCTCACAACGGATTTTTGAGCAAAGTTATAGCTCATGGAATAAAACGGACAATAGCAACATGGATACAAAATTGGCTGAGTGACAGAAAACAGAGAGTAGTGGTTAATGGCTGTTTTTTGGCATGGAGGAACATTTGTAATTGAGCTCCCCAGGGGTCAGTGTTAGGACTCTTGCTTTACCTGATATATATTAATGACCTAGACCTTGGTGTACAGGACATAATTTCAAAATTTAGATACAAATGCATATGGTACAAAACTTGGAAGTATCGCGAGCTGTGAGGATAGTGTAGAACTTCAAAAGAACATGGACAAGTTGGTGGAATGGGTGGACAAGTGGCAGGTGAAGTTCAATGTGAAGTAATTCATTTTGGTAGGAAGAACATAGACAATGTAAAATAAAGAGTACAACTCTAAAGGGGGTGTGGGAGTAGAGGGACCTGAGTGTATACACGTATAAGTCATTTTTTAAAAATTCATTCACGGGATGTGGACTTCGCTGGCTGGGCCAGCATTTATTGCCCATCCCTAGCTGCTCTTGAGAAGGTGGCGGTGAGCTGCCTTCTTGAACCGCTGCAGTCCATGTGGTGTAGGTACGCCCACAGTGCTGTTAGGAAGGGAGTTCCAGGATTTTGACCCAGTGACAGTGAAGGAACAGCGATATATTTCCAAGTCAGAATGGTGAGTGACTTGGAGGGGAACTTCCAGGTGGTGGTGTTCCCATCTATCTGCTGCCCGTGTCCTTCTAGGTGGTAGTGGTCGTGGGTTTGGAAGTTGCTAAGGAGCTTTGGTGAATTCCTGCGGTGCATCTTGTAGATGGTACACACTGCTGCTACTGTGCCTCAGTGGTGGAGGGAGTGAATGGTTGTGGATGTGGTGCCAATCAAGCAGATTGCTTTGTCCTGGATGGTGTCCAGTTTCGTCAGTGTTGTGGGAACTGCACTTATCCAGGCAAGTGGAAAGTATTCCATCACACTCCTGACTTGCGCCTTGTAAATGGAGGACAGGCTTTGGGGAGTCAGGAGGTGAGTTACTAATCGCACAATTCCTAGCCGTTGACCTGCTCTCTGGCCACAGTATTTATATGGCTAGTCCAGTTCAGTTTCTGGTCAATGGTAACCCATAGGATGTTGAGAGTGGGGGATTCAGTGATGGTAATGCCATTGAACATCAAGGGGCGATGGTTGGATTCTCTATTGTTGGAGGTGTTCATTGCCTGGCACTTGTGTGGCGTGAATGTTACTTGCCACTTGTCAGCCCAAGCCTGGATGTTGTCCAGGTCTTGCTGCATTGGACATGGACTGCTTCAGTATCTGAGGACTCGCGAATGGTGCTGAACATTGCGCAATCATCATCGAACATCCTCACTTCTGACCTTATGATGGAAGGAAAGTTGGTGAGGATGAGGTCAAGTATGTTTTTCCCTCTTGTTGGTTCCCTCACCACCTGCCACAGACCCCGTCTAGCAGCTATGTCATTTAAGACTCGGCTAGCTTGGTCAGTAGTGATGCTACCGAGCCACTCTTGGTGATGGATATTAAAGTCCCCCACCCAGAGTACATTCTGCACACTTGCCACTCTGATTCATCAGGTGAGGGAGGGTAATCAGCAGGAGGTTTCCTTGCCCATGTTCGACCTGATGCCATGATGTTGAGGACTCCCAGGGCAACTCCCTCCCGACTGTATACTACTGTGCCGCCACCTCTGCTGGGTCTGTCCCATCTGTAAGGTACAAATGTCCCATCTATAAGGTATGATTCCGTGAGGATGACTATGTCAGGCTGTTGCTTGATTAGTCTGAAACAGCTCTCCCAATTTTGGTACTAGTCCCCAGATGTTAGTAAGGAGGATTTTGCAGGGTCAACAGGGTTGCGATTAGCGTTGTCATTTCTGGTGCCTAGGTCGATGCAGGGTAGTCCATCCTGTTTCATTCCTTTTTTGTGACTTTGTAGCAGTTTGTTACAACTGAGTTTCGGGGGCATTTAAGAGTCAGCCATATTGCTGTGTGGGTCTAGAGTCACACGTAGGCCAGATCAGGTAACGACGACAGATTTCCTTCCCTAAAGGACATTAGTGAACCAGATGGGCTTTTACAGCAATCGACCATGGTTTCATGGTCATCATTAGACTTTAATTCTAGATTTTTATTGAATTCAAATTCCACCATCTGCCATGGTGGGATTCGAACCCGAGTTCCCATAGCATTACCCTGGGTCTCTGGATTACTAGTCCAGCAACAATACCACTACGGGTGGTAAATAGTGAAGAGGATAGCCTTAGATTACAGGAGGATATAGACGGGCTGGTCAGATGGGCTGATCAGTGGCAAATGGAATTTAATCCGGATAAGTGTGAGGTGATGCACTTGGGTAGGACAAGCAAGGCACAGGAATACACGATGAATGGTAGGACCCTGGGAAGTACCGAGGCTCAGAGGGACCTTGGTGTGCATGTCCACCGGTCCCTTAACGTAGCGGGACAGGTAGATAAGGTGGTCAAGAAGGCATATGGGATACTTGCCTTTATTAGCCGAGGCATTGAACATAAGAGCAAGGAGGTTATGCTGGAACTGTATAAAACGCTGGTTAGGCCACAGCTAGAGTACTGCATGTAGTTCTGGAATCTGCATTATAGGAAGGATGTGATTGCACTAGAGTGTGCGCAGAGGAGATTTACCAGGATGTTGTCTGGGCTGGAGAGTTTTAGTCATGAGGAGAGATTAGATAGACTGGGGTTATTTTCTTTGGAGCAGAGGAGATTGAGGGGGGACATGATTGAGGTGTATAAAATTATGAGGGGCATAGATAGGGTAGACAGGAAGGAACTTTTCCCCTTGGTGGAGGGATCAATAACCAGGGGGCATAGATTTAAGGTAAGGGGCAGGAGGTTAAGAGGGGATGAGGGAAAGAATTTTTTCACCCAAAGGATGGTGGGAATCTGGAATTCACTGCCTGAAAGGATGGTACAGGCAGAAGTCCTCTTAACATTTAAGTAATATTTGAATGTGCACTTGCGCTGCCGTGGCATACAAGGCTATGGGCCTAGTGCTGGAGAATAGGATTAGAATAGTTAGGTATTTGTTTGACTGGTGCAGACTCGATGGGCCGAAGGGCCTTTTTCTGTGCAGTGGACCTCTATGACAATGGCCTCCCATTGGAAGTGACAGGGCAGGTTGAGAGAGCAGTTAATAAAGCTTGCAATATCCTAGGCTTTATTAAAGCTTGTATCAGACACTAGTTCAGCCTCAGTTGGAGTATCGCGTCCAATTCTGGGCGCTGCACTGTAAGAAAGATGTGAAGGCATTGGAGAGAGTACAGAAAAGATTCATGAGAATGGTTCCTGGGATGAGGAACTTCAATTTTAAAGAAAATAGAGAAGTTTGAATTGCTTTCCTTGGAGAAGGCTGACGGGATTTGATAGAGATATTCAAAATCATGAGGGGCCTGGACAGAATTGATAGGGAGAACTGTTCCCACTCATGAAAAGATCAAGAGGGCTCAGATTTAAAAGTAATTTGCAAAAGAAGCAAAAGCGACGAGGAAAAACTTTTTCATGCAGTGATTAGTTAAGGTCTGGAATGCACTGCTTGAGGGTGCGGTGGAGGCAGGTTCAATTGAAGCATTCAGAAGTGAATTAGACTTATCTGATAAAGAAAATGCAGGGTCATGGGAGAAAGGGGGAATGGCACTCGGTGAATAGCTCATTTAGAGCTGGTGCAGACACAATGGGCTGAATGGCTTCCTTCTGTGCTGTAACAATTCTATGAACGCTCCAATGAAGCTCCTTGGGAGTTTTTAACCACACTAAGGGTGTTATATAAATGGGGTATTGTCATCACTCTTTACAAGCAAAAAAAATGTATTTTGAAGTGCAATCACTACAAAGTAGTGCAGTAACCAATAAATAAATAAAGAGAAATACACATAGTTGTGAAAATAAGTCTGAATGTCAAAATACTGTAGCAAATCTTACTGGACTGTAAATTTAATGCTGAGCATTTATGTTTGAGTACAATTTTGTCAAAATGCTATCGGAAATGCTAAGATTTAAGAGTATTGTGTTCATTATGGAGAATGACATTTGCATTGTAAAAGTTTCCCATTTTAGTAAACTATTGCCGTAGAGCACTTAGAGATTAAATACAGCATAGCCAGACTCCAGGTACCGCTCTCTATTCTGCTGTATTTATGTCAGTGTGCTATTTACATCTAACATAGATGCTTATTAACTTATAGGGAGTTTTATACTGCTGGCCATGGCCACAGATGCTGCCCATAAGGTTGTTAATGCACAACAATGAAGTCAGTCTGTACTGATGTTGAATGCTGCGTAGGGTGAAATAAATGTGCCAGCCCACGATGCCAACCCAATCTATCCAAATAGTTGGTTTTAAAAAGCCATGAGTTCACAAAGAATCATTTGAATCTTCAATGCAGATTTAGAATATTAAAATGCTTTCTATATTAAAAACAGCAGTTAGGTTCTCCATTGGCTATGTGATTTATGTATTAGGTAATACATAAAAATGTAGGGGGTGTGATGAAAAACATAGTAGCACTAATTTCTGGGTGGCAGATTAAGGTTAGCATGTACCATATAGTTTTTGTCTATATGGAACAGAGAGGGTATTCAACCTTAGGACGTTTTTTGCTTTCCTCTCGTCCCTGCCCAAGTCCAATTGTTGTGTTGCCATTTTGACATCTCAAGTCCCAATGTTGGTAGTAGTAGAGGTTGAGTTGCAGCCAAGCAGAAACCAGGCGTTAACAGTGTACAAGACTTTTTCCTACCTAAACTTTGGTATGGGAAGTGCACCTACGAGCAAAGTCCCAAATCTAAACATTTTGACATGAAAAACCAACCCAAGATGTGCTTGCTGTCCTAGTGGCTGATTTTAGAGAGCTGTAATAAACTTGTAGTAGACAGGTTTTTTGCTAGAAACAATGTAATATATTTACAGAGCTCCTAATGAAGCTACATGCTTGAACCAGGACCACTACTAGCTCCACCTCTTAAGATTACCTGCACTGAGGGCTGATTTGTCTGTATGATCCCAAAACAGTATGAAAGGTCTTACTTACAATCACTAGAAGAGCTTTGGTGGAAGCCTGGGAGAAAATCTCAGCCCTCTCTTTTGCTCTGGATGCTGCAGGAATTGGAGATGAGAGTACAACCCTTCCCTATCATTCTTAAATGACTTTTGTCTCATGTAGATAGCATTATTTTTAACATATAAGCTTTTAATGTATAAGCATTGTATGAGCTACTTTTCAACTGTTGCAAGTTACTTGCACCAAAATTGTGTGCAAACAAGTGACCATTCAAAGGGATTTGGTGCATTTTACCCTCCCTTGATTGGCATCTAAATCAGGAGATGCAGCAACTGGCAGGATTCTTCTTTACACTAGGAAGTATATCTTCTGTTACCTAATTCTTTTGTATACTGATGCTTCTCAGTTTGTATGTGAAGAGATGTTCCCATAAATATAAATTTGCTTGAAGAAACATTGGTCTAGAATTCTGTATTACTCATACATCAAACGCATAAAGCAGCTAATGGATCTGTTTTTCAGATATCACTATCTTCAATTTTCTCTTCCTTTGCTGAATGTGCTGACTACTCCTAGGATCTAATGCTACAGTCTGCAGTACCTCACTCATTGCAACCATTCTTACATACTAGTCCAGGTAGCAAGGATTGAATTTTCCTGGCTCCATTGGGACAGGTCCCAAATGCATTGCCACCAACAGGGATGTTTCGCAGGAGTAGGCCCACTCAACAGAGGGAGGCAGTCAATCTGTATATTTAAGGCCCTGATTAGGGACCATTTAGAGCACTCACAGCTCTCCATCATGTGCAGCCGCCAGCTCAATAGAGGCAGCACTTGTGGCAATCCTTTGGAACCGGAAACTAACTTTCGGAGGGGAGACCGCCAGCAGAAAAGGCTGCACTGTGGCCTCAACAAACAACGCAAAGGGATTTTGCTTCTGATCCAAGGTGCCTGTCGGCTTGACTCCTTGGAAATTGTACTTGGGGAAACTGATCCTTTATCTCCTGTCTGCCTCAACCACACTCACCTCTCCTGGTGAGGTTGCTGCGGCTTCAGAGCTGTTGGATCGCTGATTGGGCTGGTAATATCGGGGTCCACCTGCTTTTCTTAATTGAACAAGCTCTGTCAGCCAAGTTGGAAGCCACCTCAGGGAATTTTGCTGCTGGTAAGTGTGGGCTTGGGGCCCCTTTTTGGTCCTGACATCGGGATCCCAAAGCCCACGAGCAATATCTTGACCCAAGTGTCAGCAAACTATCTAAGGGTAGAAAACATTAAAGGGCCCAACCCTGAATTAATTATGCATTTACACTTACGGATGTTCCAGCAGGAGACATTAAACGGAAATGGAAATCTCAACTGATGTTTTGCTTCCCCAAGCCAAGGACACCTAGTTTGATTGTTGCTTCGGCCCATATCAACTCAGTCCAGATCAAGGAACTGGGTGGAAATTTCTCAAATAGAATTTCTTGCATTTACACAAGAAGGAAACAGTTAACTTAGCAAAGTCAAGGAAGAAATATTTATAAAGTCTGGTATCAGGAGCTGTCATCTTGGCGTTATCAGTCTGATAAATGCCTCTTTTAGGGTGAGTAAGACCCTGGGAACCCCGCTATCATGTCATTTTATACTCAAGTTTTGAGGAACTTCAGTCAATAGGTTGCAAGCAGATTCTTGCATAATGGAACTCTTTCAAAATAACTTTTAATTAAGAAACTCTGGAGGGCAGAAAAATAAAAAATAAGTGACTTTTTTAGATTAGTTTAATAGGGAACAAAAAAATCAGTCAATCCCATCACTTTTTCTTAAAAAAACATAAGTACATATTTAAGCACAACTTGTGTGTTGTGAGAGCGAATATTAAATTCCCAGGAAAATACTGCTTATTTTAAAGATGCCATTTTTTTTTAAATTACATGGTCTTCCCAAGAAGATGGCACAGAAATCTTCCTGAAGTTTTTTTTTTTGCATATACAACAAAAGCATTTCACAAAGTGAAGTCATTCACTGGTCTATACATAGTGCTTCATTTATAACGTGACAAAGACACTGCATTCAGTTATAGCAGAAAGATGATAATGTATGGAAAGGGCTCCATACACTCCTTAGAAAAAAAACACTTAACAGTGCAATTAAAAAAAATAAATTACATTATGGAGTAAAAGGCATGCAATCTGGCCACTATCGGTACCCCAAAATTAATAAAATAAAGCTTTAATAAATCTGTACAACATTGTAATAACAGAAGAGAGTCCCAGTGAAAGATCATCTTTCTGAGGCATTTTGACACTTGTACTTTCAAAAATATTTTGCTTTCATAATAGAGTTTTGGGATATAAAGTATTTACACCCTACCTGCTAGATAACACCAAGGAACAGCAGTTAAATAAATCCGTAAACAAATCAGATTTGACAATTTCCTTTAAAATATATATAATTTTGAACCTTATTTACAGCTTTGTTTCATTTTATAGGAAAGTAGACAATTTAATTTCTGCAACTTTTACTCAAGACACAAACCTTTTCTCTTTAGCAAAAAATCTGTTTGGTTTCGATGCTTTGAAATAACTTTTAACAAGCAGCTGAGAGGGAAAAATAAAAGTCCATAAGTCTTTGTGGCCTGTGTAACGGTATAAACGACAAAAAGGCAAGTCAAGAGCAGTTTTCTTTATGTGCAACTCTCCTAGGATGTTTTTTGCACACTGCATTTGAACTAGTTTTAGGACTTCCTGATGACTTAGAAAAAGTAGCAAGTTTGTTTAATTAATTGTAATTGGGTTACTCTTTATATAAAATAAAATATATAAACAGATTTACAAATCATCACCCTGGAGAAATTCTCCATCTTCCCCATCTAAAAGTAGGTCTGTATCCATGACATCTGATTCCTCCATCACATCTTCTAAACCCTGAATGAGGTCATTCTCCTCATCAGCTTCGATTTGTCGCTTTACCATACTCATGTGATCTGGATGAAGTAACACATGTGTTACTGGAGTAGCAGGCCTGGCTATTGTTGCTATTTCACCAACTTCAAGAGCTTTCTGTGCCTTCAGTCTCTGCTGTTCCTCCTGCTGTCTGTGTGTTTTCATGTGAGCATTTCTACTTTTAATCTTGTAGAACATCCTGAAACATTGAACTGACACTTAGAACTATGTACACTCAGTAAAATGCAAGAAAGAAATGGTTATTTTTTCCATATCTGAATGAAACCAAGAGAAAATAATACAAAGCTATGCAAATGGGCAGCTGATTAAAAAATTCTGGGGGCTTAGGGGGAAAAAAGTGCCATCTAACTTACTTTCCACATTCCTTGCAAGGGAAAATTGTAGCAGCATCTGTTTCACCACTAGTTGTACTGTGTGCAGGAGAGTTCTTCAGAGAGGTGTAACCAGGCTGAATTCCTCCCACTTTAAGTTTAGCTGCAGAAGTCAGCTTTGGGATCTGGTTCGAACCACCATGAATACGTGCATGGCCGTTTAAAGCCTGTCTGGAGCTGAATATCTAAAAGAAAGGGGAAGATGAAGAGGAGAAGAAATTCATTTTACTCATCCTATGCTGGAACTCTTAAGTCAATTCAACAAAACAAGAGATTTTTAATATTTTGTGGCCTTAGTCTTAAATGCATTACATTGAACTTTCATTTAGAGGACCACTGTGATAAACTACTTGGAGTAAAAAGAGAAGAATGGTTTAATGGTTGAGGAGTAACCATTTAAAATCTTGCAGAAAATTTCCATGCATCATATGTACAATTTTAAATGTTAACATGCTTTGTCTAAAATTCACTATTAAAATGTTATCATGATATCCCAGTAGGCAAAACAGTCTTTTAGATTTTAGCAATAGTGTGATGTTTTTCAAAGATAAAACTAGCAGACTTTATTTGGTGTTATGCTCACAGCATGTCCCAATTTTCCCCAAAAAGAGCACTCCTGTAGAGTAAAATTATAGAACAAAAGTATTTGCAGCATTTAGATAGTACTGTTGAAATGTCTTCAAATGCTTAACAGAGTAAATTCTTTTAGTTTGCAGCGATTATGATGGTGGTTGTCCACTCCAACCCATGCTGAAAAACTGCAAAGTTGGCTCCTGTGCTGACCCTGGCAGTCAGCATGTCATGAGCAACAAATGCAAAGCACCAGAAAATTATACAAACGCAGTGACCATAAATTATCTGCTGAGGTCAATTAATTTGTGTGTAGCACACAAAGCGCCCACATTGTGGCAGTGCTGCTGCATAGGAGATGCATTATTGGCCCTGTAGTGCATAGTGCAAGTTAACAAAATCTGCTTTTCCTTTCAAAGCATTGCAGAACATACCATTCCCTATTGAAGCTTGGCAGTCTGATAGTCAGGCAAGATTTGAACACAGAGCATTGTATTATGCTGTTTGTTGTAAGAGATTAAGAGTGTTGCAGTAATGAAACAGTTATACCACATTCCTCGTAATAGCTTTCTTTGCAAGTACTGATCTTTATAATGATCTGACCAGCAGGTGGTACCATTGTTCCATTCCCCCAAAATTCTGTATGATAGTTGCAAACAGTGATTTTAAAAAATTTAACATTTTCTTTGTGCAAAGGAATATAACTGAGGTATTAAATTATCTAGAGGTGTAAAACCAAACTTTCAGTAATTTCAACACTAAATATTTTAAGCTTTCTAAGCCTAAGGAAAGCTTACATAAAAATAATCTTGGGCCCTTTTTTTCCCTTGAACTGCTTACTGTTCCAATAGAAGTAGCTCTGATAGGTGCAATACAGCAAGTCCTTGCTTTAAGTCAGCCTGTTTGAAGTCATTTCAATTTAACATCACTCAGTTAAAGGGGTGGGTATTCATATTTATAGTTGGGAGTTTCATTTTAACATCATTTCACACCAGGTATGATGTAGGGTTGCATGACCCGATTCTACGCCATTTTGGAGTAGCCTCTTCCACTCTCTGAGACTCCCAGTCGTCGGCTCTCCATCTTACAGCTTACCTCTGCAACCTTGCAAAAGTTGCTCTCACCCCAGAGGTTGTTTCCTGCCTCTGTTGCTCATCTCGGGGGGTTTGGGAGAGGGAGGTGGCCAAAGTGAGGGTTAGGCAGCTGCAGGGTCAACGGCAACCAGGAGGGTCAAGGAGCACAATGGGCAACAAGCCAGAGGGTGGGGGAGCACGATCAGCAGCAAACTGAAGGGTTGAGGAGCGGAAGAGATGGTGAGCAGGAGGTATGAGTGGTAAGTAAAAGGAGTTAACATAATTCTTTTATATTTTGATATTTATTTTAAAAGTTAATTTAGCAATGTACGGGATTTAATGTTTCAATGTTTTTTTTCTGATGGCAGAGGTCCTACGGAGCCTAACTAAAGCTTTTACATTGGTTGTAATGGGAAAAGCTGATTCACTTAACCTTGTTTCAAGTTGCACTTTCCAGGTATGCAACTACAACATTAAGCGAGGAATTGCTGTATCTGCTTCTAGTAATGGGTGGTGATCCAAACTTCCCATGCCTTCGTGAAATTGCCCCATAATGTACCTCTGGCTATGCATCATTTAAAGTGAAAGACATTTCTGTGGCATTTCTTGACATGTTGCTGGAAAGTAGAGATTCTTGAGCCATAGAATCAGAATAGTAAAGCACAGAAGGAGGCCATTTGACCCATCAAGTTTACATCGACTCTTCTGAAGAGCAATCCAGATATCTCACGTGCCCATTCTTTCCCCATATCCCGGAAACATCTTCTCCTTCGAGTATTTATCTAATTCCCTTTTGATGGCGAGTATGGAAATCTGTATCCACCAGCCTATCAGGCAGTAAATTCCAAATCCTAACTGCTCCCTGAATAAAATAAGTTTTTCCTCATGATGCTTTTGGTTCTTTTTCCAATCACCTTAAGTCTGTGCCATTTGTTTATCAACTCTTCAACCACTGGAAACTACTTCTATTTACCCTATTCTAAACCTTTCATGCTTTTAAACACCTCTATCAAGTATCCTCTTCTCTGCTCTAAGGAGAACAACAACAGCTTGCCCAGTCTATCCATGCAACTGTAAGCCCTCATCTATGGAACCATTCTAGTGAATGTCTTCTGCACCTTCTCCAAAGCTTTCATGTCCTTCAGAAAGCGTGTTGCCCAGAAATAGACAAAAACTCCAGTTGGGGCTGAGCTAGTGTTTTATATCGGTTAAGTATAACTTTCTGGTTTTGTACTCTATGCCTTTATATATAAAGTCTAGGATCTCATATGCTTTATTAGTTGCTTTGTTAACCTGTCCTGCCAACTTCAAAAATTTGTGCACAAAAACCTCAAGGTGGCTTTGTTCTTGCACCCTCTAAAATTTAGCATGTATTTTCTCTCCTCATTCTTCTACCAAAACGCATCACCTCACACTTTTTTGCATTGGAATCCATCTGGCATGTGTCCATCCATTTCACCAACCTGTCTGTTTTCTTGAGGTCTATTAGCTTCCTCAGTGTTTACTATACTTCCAAGTCATTAATGAATTTCAAAACCAGCAATGGTCGTAGTACTGAACTTGGGGAACGCCACTTCACTCCAGTCCGAAAAACATGTATTCGCCATAACTGTTCTCGATCCCTTAGCCACTTTTGTATCCATACTATTACTGCCCCTAGCATCTCCTGGGCTTCAATAATGCTAACAAGCCTAATATGCGGTAATTTATCAAATCCTTTTTGAAAGTCCATTTGCACAACATCAACTGCACTGCCCTCATTCACCCTCCCTGATGCCTTATCAAAAAATTCCATCAAGTTTGTCAAACATGATTTTCCCCTCAGCAAATCCTTGCTGGCACTTTATTATTTAGTCCATCCTTGTGCAAGTAGTTGGCCATTATAACCACACAATTCCTACATGACCGAAGGCAGGGTGAGCTTTTTGAACTTGTTTTTCCCTCCAGTTTTAGAAACAAATAGGACTGAACTCAGCCATCTTTTTGGGGGGGAGCTGTAAAATACTATTTCTTAAAAAGGTGAGGGAGGCAGGAAATGTGAATGGCACCTGAATTTCCCAAAAGGGGGTCAGCACAAATGTTTGGGAATCTCTGATATAAACCATTCTAAAAGGTGGGAAAAGACGATATCAAAGCTTTTCGTCTTGCACTCACCAGGACAAGATGCAAGAATACCAAATGTAAAGGGAACAACAACTTGCACCTCGAGAAAAGAGTACTGATTGGTTGGCAAGTGGACTCTGATTGGTAGAGGTTTTGCCATGGAGAATGCACCATTTAACTGATGACTGACAGTTAACTGCCAAGCTTTGTTTAAATTCAAAACAGGCAGCTTGACTCCAATTGGTCAAGGTATTCTCCTGGGGAATGAACCAGAGAATGGCTGTTCCTTATTTTGTTTAGTTGAAATAGGCATAGTGTGTGTATATGTACATACATTGCGCCTCTATCAGAGTCCACTTGTCAACCAATCAGCACTCTCTTCTCATGAAGTATAAATTGTTGTTACCTTTACATTTGGTATTCTTGTGAATTGTGCTGACGGGTGCAAGACGAAAAACTTTGACAACGTGTCCTTCTTCAGCAGTAGCCAAGCTCTGTACTACCAAATGATTATTCTAAAGGTATAATTTAGGTGGGCTGTATCCTGTTGATCAAATCTTGAAGACAACAACTGATACTTACTGCACCACAATTAGGCATTTCACACATGAATGTAGGTCCCTGAACAACTGGTTGCTCCACAGTAATCATTTGTAGTGGCAAGGGGGACTTCTGTATTTCCGTATTATCATCTTGATCTGATTTTCTGTCGTCTTCCTCCTCATCCTCCAAATCTTCATCTTCATCACTAAACTACAGAAAGGAAGCAGAAATAAGGAAATTTAGTGTAATCATAGAATGAACAGTGAGTTTTGTTATATACAGTCCCATAGTTGAAATCAAGGTTTGAGACTGGATTGCATAAAATCAATTTGTAGGCCAGTGCCCTGTAATGTTGGCATGGCAGCACATATCCCTTTGACAAACATTATAAAGGAGGATCGACCCTTAAGTAATTCACTTAAGCAGAATTTCTAGTATTTTCCTTATTCAGCTACTGAGGAAAGAGGATGTCTTTAATCCATTTTCACTTCAAGTTACCCTCAAAGAAGCTAATCTCATGCATGATTAACAGCCACTTGTGTGAAGCACCTGAAGGCTGTCAGTACCTATGGAACTATGGGCCAAATCTTCCGTTCTCTGGATCGTCGGAGACCGGACATACGACTGAAGGCACGCGTTGGGATCCTATGGAAGTCCTGACTTGCAGACCTGTGTGGGAATGGTCCAAGAAGTTTCAACTTCCAATGAGCAATTCCCCTGTTCCCTAGGATCCTCCACACATGTCTCCGACTCTGATCTAGTGTCAGAGACAGATCCATGGTACTTACTTGGGTAGTTACTCAGGAAATGTTACACAGATTGAAACCTCATCTAACACCTGGGTATCTACACAACTGACCTCCCAAACACCCTACCGACCTGACTCAACTGCACCAAAACCGCCCCCCCCACCAACCTGACCACCTCACTGACCCAACCAACCACCTACCACCTCACCCACCTAGCCATTCACTCACTCACTCATTCACTGACATGAAGACTGAATCTTTAAACTTCCCATACGGCAGTTAGTGCCATAAAAAGGTGTGTCTTGTCTTCCCCCAACACTGCTCAGATGCAGCTTCCAAAGGGACACTGTGCTGTGCATTTCTGCGTGAGCTGGGCTCAGAAGACTCTGGAATAAATGCGCAGCATCAAGTTGGGAGAATTTGAACGTAGCAGCAGCCAGACTACCAATGCTCAGAAGACCTGGCCAATATCTCAGTAGCTGAGAGTACTTTCAAGAAAGCAGAGAAGAAACCAGGAACAGTAAACTATAACTTGAGATCACAAAGTTCTCTCAATTAGTATCAAACTTCAGCTTTCAGCCTTTTTCAACTTAATTATGTATACGTAAACATAAGAATGATTGCATCACTTTTAAAACAGATGAAAGAAAGCACTATCCTACAGACTGCTGTAGATCATTGATCACTTGATTAATCTGTTGTTAATTGTAGTTTACATACATGCATTTTAAGTACATAATCTATCCATTTATTTCAGCACAACTGGTTGGTAGTTTCTCTTTCATTTATTTTTAAAGTTGGTGTAACTATCGTTGTTTATGTTGCTGTAAACCTATAGGTCAGGTTGTCATGCCCAGCTACTGATTCTCAGTTAAATTTAACCTTTAGCCTATGCATACACAGGTTCATAGAAAGCACAGCACAGAAAGAGGCCATTCATGCCATACCAAGGCTGGCTCTTTCAAAGAGATATCTAATTACACAAAACAACACAAGAATTAGGAGACGACGACCATTCGGCCCCTCAAGCCTGCTCTGTCATTTGATAAGATCATGGCTGATCTGATTGTGGCCTTAATTCCATTTTACAGTGTGCTTCCTATAACCCTAGACTTCCTTGTTGAACAAAAATCTAACTCAGTCTTGAATATATTCAATGACCCAGCCTCTACTGTCCTCCATGGAAGAGAATTCCATAGACTAACAAGCCTCAAGAGAAAACAATTCTCATCCCAGTTTTAAATGGGAGACCCCCTAATTTTTAAGCTGTGTCCCCTAGTTCTAGACTCCCTCAAGACTGGAACATACTCGCAGCATCCACCCTGTCAAGTCCCCTGAGGATCTTGTGTGCTTCAATAAAAGCACCTCTCATTCTTCTAAACTTCAATGGGTATAGACCCAATCTGCTCAGCCTTTCCTCATAAGATAGCCCCCTTTTCACCCCAAGAATCAGTCAAGTGAACCTTCTCTGAACTGCTTCTAATGCAATTATATCCTAATTAAAAAGACCAAAACTGTACACAGTGATCCAGAGGCAGTCTAAGGTCATGTGCAACAGTAGCAACATTTCCCTACTTTTATACTCTATTAACCCTTGCAATAAACATCAACATTCCATTTGCCTCCCTAGTCACTTGCTGTACCTGCATACTAACATTTTGAGATTCATGTACCAGGACACCCAGGTCCCTCTGTACTGTAGAGTGTCTCTCCATTCAAACAGTATGCTGCTTTTCTATTCTTTCTGTCAAAGTGGACAAGTTCAAATTTTTCCACATTATACTCTATCTGCAAAAGTTTTGCCCACTCACTTAAAGAGTCTAGTTGAGGCCCCAGCACTGATCCCCGTGGCATTCCACTAGTAATAGCTTGCCACCCGAAAATGACCCATTTATTCCCACTTTCTGCTTACTGTTAGCTAACCAATCCTCTACCCCCTGTATCATGAGGCCTTATTATTCCACTCCTCATTCTTCCTCTTGCATTTTTTTTGCCTTTTCAAATTTATATCCAATTCCCTTTTGAAAGTTATGTCAACTTTCACAACCTTTTCAGAGAGTGCATTATGGATCATAACAGCACTAAAAAAAAAAAATCTGGTCTCCCCTCTGCTTCTTTTGTCAATTATCAGAGTAGTTCAGCATAGGATGAAGGCTAGAAAGTTCAGCTCCTGGGAATTAGCAAAGTGCATAACACTTGAAACCATTGATTAAAATAGTCTTTTCAGGTGGAACATGATACTGCTGAATTGTTACAAATGCCATAGCGCCACTAAGAATCTAAACTGGCAGGAACCGTCAGTCATCAAATGGGCAGACAGGCTGCTAAGCAATCTGTTCTGTGGCTAGAGAATAGGTTTCCTAGAATAATTTCAAAGCTCTACCTCATTGTGATTCAAATGTTATTTATAAATCTGGTACCAGTCTGCCAATTTCAGATGACTTAATAAATTGAGAGTGCAAAGCGATTTATAATTGTCAGTAAAATCCTGCAGTGAGATTCCTAATAAGGTGCCTTTCTAAAGGGAAAGAAAGCAAATTTTTCTTAAAAAATCTTATCTTTATAATGGCTGTTTAGATCCATTGAACTACAACATGCTGTGCTACAGAGCTGCCAGAAGTACCAAGCGGATGATCCAGCTCTGCCTCCTCTGGAGGCCCCGAGCAACACAGGTGTCAGTCTTCAGCCAATTCGATTCACCCCATGGGATATCAAGAAATGACTGACGGCACTGGATACTGATAAGGCTACGGGCCCTGACAACATTCCGGCAATAGTACTGAAGACTTGTGATCCAGAACTTGCAGTGCCCCGAGCCAAGCTGTTCCAGTACAACTATAACACTAGCATCTACCAGGCAATGTGGAAAACTGCCCATGTATGTCCTGTGCACAAAATGCAGGACAAATCCAACCTGGCCAATTATCACCCCACCAGTCCACTCCCGATCATCAATAAAGTGATGGAAGGAGTCATCAACAGTGCTATCAAGTGGCTCTTGCTTAGCAAATGATCTGTTCACTGACGCTCAGTTCGGGTCCCAGCAGGGCCACTCAGCTCCTGACCTCATGGCAGCCTTGGTTCAAGATTGGACAAAAGAGCTGAATTCCAAGGTGAGGTGAGAGTGACTGCCCTTGTCATCAAGGCAGCATTTGACTGAATGCAGCATCAAGGAGCCCTAGCAAAACCAGAGTCAATGGGAATCAGGGGGAAAACTCTCCATTGGTTGGAGTCATATCAAGTACAAAGGAAAATGGTTGTGGTTGCTGGAGGTTAATCATCTCAGTTCCAGGACATCACTTCAGGAGTTCCTCAAAGTAGTGCCCTAGGCCATCTTCAGCTGCTTCATCAATGACCTTCCTACCATCATAAGGTCAGAAATGGGGATATTCACTGACGATTGCACAATGTTCAGCACCATTCATGACTCCTCAGATACTGAAGCAATCCATGTCCAAATGCAGCAAGACCTGGACAATATCCAGGCTTGGGCTGACAAGTGGCAAGTAACATTCATGCCATAGAAGTGCCAGGCAATGACCATCTCCAACAAGAGTAAAACTAACCATCTCCCCTTGACATTCAGTGACACTCCAATCGTTGAGTCCCCCATTATCAACATCCTGGGGTGTGGGGGGTGGGGTTACCACTGACCAGAAACTGAACTGGACTAGCCATATAAATACTGTGGTGACAAGAGCAGGTCAGAGGCTAGGAATCCTGCGGCAATTAACTCACCTCCTTATTCCAAAGCCTGTCCACCATCTACAAGGCACAAGTCAGGAGTGTGATGGAATACTCTCCACTTGCCTGGATGAGTGCCGCTCCAACAACACTCAAGAAGCTTGATGCCATCCAGGACAAACTTGCCTGCTTGATTGGCACCCCATCCACAAACATTCACTCCCTAAACCGCACAGTGGCAGCAGTGTGTACCATCTACAAGGTGCACTGCAGGAACTCACCATAGTTCCTTAGACAGCACCTTCCAAACCCACGACTGCTATGATCTAGAAGGACAAGGGTAGCAAACTCATGGGAACACCACCACCACCTGGAAGTTTCCCTCCAAATCACTCACCATCCCAACTTGGAAATATATCGCCATCCCTTCACTGTCACTGGGTCAAAATCTTGGAACTCCCTCCTGAACAACACTGGGTTTACCTACACCACAGGGACTGCAGCAGTTCAAGGTGGCAGCTCATCACCACCTTCTCAAGGGCAATTAAGAATGGGCATAAATGCTGGCTTAGCCAGCGACACGCACGTCCCATGAATGAATTAAAAAAGGTTGTTTTTCCCTGGCAGGTGCCAAATTAGCTGATAATGGCTTGAGATTGCCTATTACTTCTTAATTTACTTCATCTTTTCTCGTATTCTTTTCAACCTAGGTCATGTACTACACTTTGATTTAGTGTAATTGAGGTAGAAAGGGGAAGAAAAACAAAACACATCAGACAAAACTTTTACTCGATCACTATCCAGCAACTGCTCCTGGAAATGGACAAGTCCAAATATCAGCTTAGCACAGGACTGTGCTCTGGTGCGATGTCTAACATGATCAAATCACTAGCATTCAGAAACAGATCATTGCTTTCCACGTAGCACAAAAATGTAATTCTAATTCATCTTTTTTTGACAAATTGACTGGCCTCCAGTTCATCAGTAGTGGGAGAAATTTAGGAAGGCAAATGGCATGAAGGCTCTTTTGCAGCGGGACTGGAATACAAGAACAAGGAAGTCTTGCTACAGTTGGATAAAGCTTTGGTGAGACCACACGTGGAGTACAATGTGTAGTTTTGGTCTCCATATTTAAGGAAGGAAATACTAGCATTGAAGGCAGTACAACGAAGGTTCACTAGATTGGTTCCTGGGAATTTGGCTGCAGCTAATAGAAGACTTCTAAATTTTAATAGTTTTCAGATGGTGGTGGGTAAATTCATTTTAATGCGTATGTCTTGCATTTGGCAGGGAAATATATTAAAAATTCAATGCAGGACTGGTAGGAGGTAATTAATTATTATTCAGATATCTATGCCATTAGATTCATTGAAGCTGCATGGTCTCTAATAGTCACCTTACTCTAAATAGGACAATATATTCCCTCAACAATATTGACTGATTTGATGCCATATCAATTGCTAAAGTATATAATTAACAACATTTCGAAAAGAAACATGTATTTGGATCGATACGCCATGATAAACTTAAAGACTGAGATTGTTAAGGGACCAGAGATCAGTGAATTAATACAAGTATTAAATGGCTTTTAAAAATTCAATTCCATTTAACAGGAAACTTTTTGGCCAGCTAGTAGGTTCAAGACATAATTATCTTTGCATTAACTAAATAAATTGGCATAGCTCAATAAAAAGATATCCTTGTTCAAAGAAATCAATCGTGGACCTAAAAAAGTACTCCACCACTAGGTCACCAGTGCCATTCTAGTTCAGCCTGTGACAGTGTCCATCAAAGTAACCTTAATCCAGAAAATTGGACAATGAATTTATGATTGGGGGTGTGTGGGTGGGTGAGAAGGCAGAGATAGTAAATTGAAATTCTCACTGTTAAGCAGAGTCTCATGGCAAAATGGCAGAGAGAGTCCCAGCAACTTTTACCATGGCTTAAAGTAAAGCAATGACCCGAATCACTCACTCCTAAGAACTGTAACAGCATGTGCCGTAGATAAGCCTCTGGCAAATTCTGGTCTTACATACATTTAATAACCATGTGTCAATTCAAAAGCTGAATAATTGTAAGAGATATCAATTTCCTCCGTCTCAAACATACAATGCAGCCAACTATAAATATTGAGCTAACTGCAAAGGTAAAAGGGCACAATTGGCACATAATCAACTCAAAGAATCCAGCATTTAAAATGTGAATAGTACACCTTGATTTATTAACTTCTCTCAGATCTCATCAGTGACTCTCACTAACAATTAGAGGAACAAAGGACTTGGGAATTTGAGCAAATTAAAATGCAGCTACATTGTTATACATGACACGATTACTGCTCATAGATAATACTGTAGTGCAAATACTTAAATAGCTTGGAAGGGGGCAGAAAGAATAAATCCAGTTATTAAAGGAAAAAAAAATCAAGTAATTTTGTGAAAGTGTTACAATAAAACAAATGTACATCATCGAGCGAAACTACATATATACTGATGCAATCAGATGAAAACTTGGTATAGATTTATCAGGCAAAGTAATATACATTTTCATCTAGTATTCTGATCTTCCGCTTTGCCCAATATTGTTTTATAAATAATAAAACAAAGAACAATTTTCAACAGATCACATTTAAAAATCTAATGGTGCACAGAAGTCGTGGCACCCTTTAATATCAGAAACAAGTTATTGAAAGCTGTAAATGCATATTTTCCAAAAATACACATTTCCAAAAAAAAAGAAATAATTGTAAAGGCTAGGGGAGGTAAAATTGGACAGCATCAACTTGTTGATATGAACAGGATGCAAATCATGATCCCTGTGCCGCTACAGGTAGGTCCAAGGCACAAGTGATATTGAGCCTTGAGCCTTATTTAAAATTGACTGGAAACCTGTGAGCAGCTGCGGAGCTTGCAAGCACTTGCCAGCACAGGGTGTTTAATTTCAGGCTGCTGCATTGCACATGTAAAAAATCTAATGGCCAAGGATTGCAGAGGAACAGATGGACTTGTGCAGTCTACAGTTCCCTGAAGGTAGCAGGGCAGGTAGTTAAGGTGTTTAAGAGGATATCTTTTATCAGCTGAGACACAGGGCTGGATGTTAGAGGAAGCCATGTTCCCTGCCTTGCTGCCCCTGCAAACCCCTCCCCACTGGCTAAAGGCTTTTTTGGGGGTTTGGGGGGGTGGGGGGGGGGGGGGGGGGGTGGAAAGAGAAAGGGGAGCCCGCCCATGATGCTGATGGCTATCCAGAAGCAATTTAACATTAATGCTAGTTGATTTAACGTGACACTTTCATGGGAGGAAGTCCTGCTTTGGAGAGCTGCTGGCCAATCGGATGGCCAGCAGCTCTGTAGTCCCAGCAGTGCCAGCCAGGAGCAGTGGCCCCTGCTGGGTCTACAAGCAGTTCCACCATGCCAAGGAGCCCAGGTAAATTCAGGTTTGGGGATCCTGACAAGGGGAATGGTGACTGGGTTCAAGAGGCTGAAGGCAGGGGTAAAGGGGGGATGACCTTTTAGGAGGATGAGGCATCTCCTGTAAAACTCCAGACAGGTGGATAGGCAACAGGAAGGCCGTCCATTGGATTTTATGTGCCCCCACACCTTCAAATCTGCCAGTGGGGGAGTGCAGAATGCAGCCCATGAAGCAGCAGGAAGAATTGAAGAAATAATAAAATATAAACTTTTCTTAGCAGTATTAACACCCGAGGACTTATTTCCCCCCCCACCCATTCACAGGGTGTGAGCGTCTCAGTCTATGCCAACATTTATTGCCCATTCCTAAATGTCTTGCTAATGGTGGTGGTGAGCTGCTTTCTTGAACCGCTGCAGTCCATGTAATGTGGGTACACCCACAGTGCTGTCAGGGAGGGAGTTCCAGGGTTTTGACCCAGTGACAGTGAAGGAACGGCGATAAAGTTCCAACTCAGGATAGTGTGTGGCTTGGAGCGAAACTTGCAAGTGGTGGTGTCCTTCTAGGTGACAGAGGTTGCGGGTTTGGGAGGTGCTATTGAAGGAGCCTTGGTGAGTTGCTGAAGTGCATCTTGTAGATGGTACACACTTCTGCGTCAGCGGTGGAGGCAGTGAATGTTTAAGGTGGTGGATGGGGTGTCAAATCAAACGAGCTGCTTTATCCTGGATGGTGTCAAGCTTCTGAATGTTGTTTGAGCTGTTCTCATTCAGGCAAGTGGAGAGCATTCCATCACACTCCTGACTTGTGCCTTGTAGATGCATGACAGGCTTTGGGGAGTCAAGAGTTACTCTCCACAGAATTCCCAGCCTCGACCTACTCATGTGGCCACAGTATTTATATGGCTAATCTAGTTCAGTTTCTAGTCAACAGTAACCCCCTGGATGTTGACAGTGGGGGATTTAGTGATAATAATGTCATTGAATGTCAAGGGAGATGGTAAGCTTTTCTATTGTTGGAGATGGTCATTGCCTGGCACTTGTGTGGCTAGAATGTTCATTGCCACTTTTCAGCCCAAGTCTGAATATTGTCCAGGTCTAGATGGTAATCAGTAGGAGGTTTCCTTGCCCATGTTTGACCTGATGCCATGAGATTACCTGGGGTCCAGAGTCGATGCTGAAGAGTCCCACTGTACCAGCGCCCCTAGTGGATCTGTCCTGCTGGTGGGAAGAACATACCCAGGGATGGTGATGATGATGTCTGGGCAATGTCTACAAGGTATGATTCAGGAGTATGCTTGAATTACGTTTGACAGCTCTCCCAATTTTGGCACAAGCCTCCAGACGTTAGTAAGGAGGACTTTGCAGGGTCGACAGAGCTGGGTTTGCCGTTGTAATTTCTGATGCCCAGGTCAAAGCCAGGTGGTCCCTTAGGTTTCATTCCTTCTTGACTTTTCTGTAGCAGTTTGATACAACTGAGTGGCTTGCTAGGTTATTTCAAAGGGTATTTAAGGGTCAATCACATTGCTCTGGATCTGGAGTCTCATGTAGGCCTGACCTGATAAAATCTGCAGATTTCCTTCCCTAGAGGACATTAGGGACAATCAACAATGGCTTCATGGTCACTATTAGAACAGCTTTTAATTTCATCTGCTGTTGTGGAATTTGAAAATGTGTTCCCAGAGCTTTAGCCTGGGACTCTGGATTACTGGTCCAGTGACATTACCACTGTCTCCCCTATTATTAAAGACTAAACACTATATTTTAAACAGAAAATGCTGAAAATACTCCACAGTCAAATACTGACTGGCCTGGTGAGCATTTCTAGCATTTTCTGTTTAGATTTCTGATTTCCAGCATCACAGTATTTTTCCTTTTGGACACTTTGTGTCCTGCCTTTTTTAAAATTAATATATATTTTGTCCTATTAGCTATCATATATCAATCAAGAAATCTAAGAAATGTTCAGTTTGAAAATAAGCAGTTGGCAATGTATCTTAAAACCTAATAAGATATGATCATCACTTGCTCCTTCATATTCAGGTTACTTCTTACCATTTTCTCTGCCTCCATTTCTGCAAGGCGGGTCCTGTGCTTTCGACCTAATCGCAAGACCTTTTTCCAAGTGTAGTAATATTCAACACATTGTGCCACTGTCTTGGACTTTACCTGTATTAAGGTAATCAAGTTAATAGTGCTGCATTACAATCAGAATTTCATATTCACACATTTGCTTAATAACAGAAGTTTTACATTAAACTTTAAAACAGAGCTTATTTACCATTGTAGGAATGATTGCAGGTGGACGTTACATATCCTCCTATAAACAAGTAGAAATTTACCTCCGCGTTTGAGACTGGTGGGGGTGGTTTACTAATATGCACGTTGTATTCTCTTATCTGGTTTTCCTTCCAGCAATACATTATTGCTGAAGAAAATGGACTCACAATATTACAGCAGTGCAATCCTATATTTATGACATGCTACACCATTTCTCCAGCACTAGAATTTACATTCTTTCCTTGCACCTCTCTGAAGTGCCTTGCATTTTACAAAAATGTTTAAAAGCACTATATAAAAGGAAGTGGGAGAAGTAGTTCAACAGGAAAATACTGCAGATGCTGGAAAACTGAAATAAAAAAAAGAAAATTCTGGGACTACTCAGTAGATCTGGCGATATCTATGAGAGGGAAACAGAGTTAACGTTTCAGGTCAATGCCCTTTTTTCAAAACTGGGGAAACAGAAATATATGTTTGAGCAAGTGAAAGGAGCGGGAGAAGGGTGGGAAGAACAGCAAAAGTCAAGTCTCTGTGATAAGGTGGAGGGCAGGAGATTAGCTGGCAAAATGTTTCATGGTGCAAAACCAAAGGGACTGGTAATGGGACAAGACATAAAATGTGTGTCTTGAAGAGGTATGAATGGCAGAATAATGAACAGCTGCGCGAAGAAGGCAAACAAGTCTGTAAAATATTCAATTAAGTGCAAATTTGATTTCTGAAAATAGCAGTGTTGAATCAAGTTAAATTACATTTTTATACAACAAAAGAACGAAGGTAGAAAGTTGAAGTCCAAACAGCTTTAAGTTGTGAGAAAATAAGCATTGGAGGGAAAGAAAACAAATTTGCACTGATATTTTTTAGTATGCAAGAGTGCAATTGGATTTGAATGCAATAATTACTTTTCATATGCAATTGTAATTGAAACGATTTCTCCTTACTGTTTCATTTTATCATGGAGGAACTATTATTTTGAGAAAAGCAAACCTTGAGAATATGTGCACCTTTAGGGATGGAAACCAAACCTTGTGCTCCAAGCAGGAGAAAACACAAAGAAATCTAGACAGTGACTAATTCTATACTATAAGTGCCTTTGGAGCAAGCTAATATGTATCTTTTACAAACCTATGTGGTAGAATGTAACCGTAAGGAAATATTCATTTTCACATTTGCACCTCCTTGAATGAGACCCAGGATAATCGAAGAAGGCAACTGGAGGCAAGAGGGATGGAGCTCCCTTAAATGTGGCACAGAGCAAATCTCATTGATTTTATGAGCACCCAGGAAAGGTGCTGATATTTATTTCAAATACAGTAAAATGCTTGGCGCAGTTGACACCTTTGCTGAAAGACCTGTTGAAATTCCACATTTAGTAAAATATAAATGTGCTAACAGATTCAAGCAGAAGACCTATGACTATCTCACCTGCCCACACCCGCCGCCCCACCCCCACACCCCCCCCCAACCCTTCTCCCCTTCATTTTCCTTGGTGCGTTTATAATAGTTGAGAGTCCCATTTGTTGACAAGAACCGTGTCTATTTCCTGCTTGAAATCTATCAAGGTTTCTTGTTTCACCACCCATGCAAGTAATCTGTTCCACTTAGTTACCAGTCTTTAAGTTAAAGGATTCATCTTACATTGCCTATTCAATTTGTCCTTAGTTGGCAAACACGGCCCTTTTTGCTTAAATTCTGTACTTAGCAGGAAGTTTAATCGGATCCAAATTGTTCAGAGTTTATTTTTAAATTGAATTCAGTCTTTCAAAGTCTCAACTGGCCCATTTATTGCGCACATCTCAATGGACTGATGTTGCTGAAAGTGTTTGCTATGTTGCAAGTGACTAAAGTGAGGCAGAGTATTGGTATTCTAACAAGGTTGATGCAGGATTGTCTGCACACCATTACATAACCAACAAATAAGCACAAACAACGATGGATCAATCTGTGTGCTGCCTCAGCTTTATTTACATCAGATTTAAGTTTGTTCCAGAACAGGATGGAATCTTGATCACTAAAATTGTAGAAAATATGATCAAAATTAATCTCTTCAGCCAAGGACAATTTAGGAACCTGATACTATCCAGGTCAGTTAACTCAGTACTGACAAGGGATCAAACTTGGAACCTCCTGGTTCGTTTGATATGGAGGCATTCTGTCTTTATCAGCTGAGACTTTAGGAGAGCTCAGCACTGATCTCTGCTACACCAATGTGCTGTGCCAGGTAGCATGCAAATGCACGTTTATTCCCATACTGGAAGTTTTCTTCTTGGCTGTCAGCTAGGTAGAATAGTACTTTCTTATAAAGAAGGCCAGCAGCCATGTTACCTGGAGATGATTTCATACCTCCTGTTAACCAGCTACAGTGGCTTAAGCAGTACCTTGACAGTAGGTTGCTTGCGAGTCCTTGCTAGGCAATGGTAACATAAAGGGGTGGGGAAAAAAACTGTACTGACATAAGCTGCAACAACAGACTAATGTTTGTGGTATAATTTGTATTTTTCAGGTTGAAATTATTTGTTTTATGTTTAAAAAAACTAAATGGATTGCCCGAATATTATAAGAAATGGCTGTAAAATCATATGGGAAGAGTAAGTCTTAGGTTACTTGATCTGAATCAACATGTCTGGGTCCAACTCACAAATAGGGATGAAAAAGAGTGAGAGAGTAAGTATGCTACGATTTATAAGTTTGATTATTTTATTTATATTAAATATTAACAACTTCCATTCTACTAGAGATACATTTTGACACAAAATTGCCTATTACTTCTGTTCGAAAATCTAACAAGGATTAAGATAACACTCTTTACATTCATTTCAAACAAAATCTGAAGCTTCCATGGGTCCAATTTTACTTTTGTGCATTTCATCTTAAAATATCTGTAACAAGAAATTGCATTGCAAGCTGCAGCAATATCTCATTTTGCAGTGAAGTGAAAGGGTGTCAATTATATTTTTGGGACAACAAAATGTACCCCCACCAAAGAACTAAAAATTAAAATAATTCTTATACCCAGAGCATCAGAGACAATGTAAATAATTTAAACAGCAGGCATAAAACTTTCATTGAAATCAGTAAAGAAAGATGAGTGAAAGCTACAAATAGCATGTGGAAACACTAATGTTTGAAAGTGCTGGATATACAAAACTTTAATTATCAGACTTAACTAATGAAGTGCAGGCTGGTGCATAATTACATTAGAATGATGTCAAATTAAACCATATTAAAGCTCAGAACTAAATACTTTACAGCACATTTCTTCATTGATCATATACAATTTAATTAATCACAGTGTTTGGCATCTGGAAGCCACTTCCTGAGGGTGTGGTAGAGGCAGATTCAATCATGGCTTTCAAAAGGGAACTTGGTAAGCACCTGAAAAGAAAACAAAATTGCAGGGCTACAGGAAAAGGGCAGTGAATGGAGCTGTCTGTGTTGGACTTGCAGAGACCTGGCAGAGATACAACAGGCCAAATGGTCTCCTGTGTTGTAACGATTATATTATTGGCTCTGCCCCACTTACTTCAACACCTTAAGGAAAATTCTTAAACATCCCAAAGGATAGCTGATAAATTTCTCATTATCTACCTATACTTACAGCTTTGTTATTCAAAATGGACAGATGTTTTTCACAGCTAACATTTGAGATCCCAGCAAACAAACTATCGACCATCTTTGTCTGCTCATATTCCAACAACTCTCTCCCATTTCCAACTAGATGTTTATCTGGCTCCTTTTGAAGCAGTCAGCTGACAGAGTCAACTACTTTTACTAGGGGTCTGATCCACATAATCAGGTGCATCCATCTGTGCATGCCCAGGCACATAACCATCTGGAATTTTGCATCTGAAATTTCATCTGAGGCTTATTAACATTGTAGCTGCATTACCTAGTTCTGTGCTCAAAGTTCAAGTTTAACATCACCATCCCTTAGAGAAGCTCTCCTTTTATAAAGCAGTCAGAAAGTTACAGTATGTTATAGTGATGATAATCTGAAAATGAAACACAGCCAATAAATCCATCAGCTTTTCTGGCAGCTCATTTGTTAAATGTGATATTCAATACAGAACTCTAGTTTACAGGTTCAAAACCTTGAATTACTGATCTCAGTCAGGGCATTCGTAGAAGCACTACAGCTGTTGAGGAAAGAGAAAAAAAAAATCAGCCAGATTTGACTGCTCTTGACGACCACCAAGTCAATACTGCTACAAGGGATATTGGTGGGGACAAAAATACGCTGGCCACAATCCATTATCCAGTTAACATCTGAAGAATGTCACACAGGCGAGGTCAACCCCAGTGCAACTATACTCAGCATGGATTTCAGGTGAGAAGGGAGTGGGGGGGTGAACAAAAAGCAGTCAGCGAGCAGACTACTGGAAGATGCTTGCAGTCACTCAGTTAGGGGTAGGGGAATCCCTGGCCAGGGGGCCAGATCAGCCAGTTGTACTTTTTCATCCAGCACCCACCCCCCCCGCCACAATCACACTGATTGCTGCACTTGGCCAGACACCACCATGTTCTAATGCCTGACCCTCAACCACGATCACCTGAGGCCCAGGCTGTGGGGAAAGAGCGAGGCCCCAGACCTAGGAGCAGAAGCGCAAGGCAAGGATGGGAGCTGTCAGCTGTCGATTGGATGAAGTGAAAGTAACCCGGACAGCCACAGTGGGTGGCCTACTCTAGAGCTTTAAATAGGAAAAAATCAACCATGATTAGGCTGGCCAGAATGATGTATGCTGTAGGGGAAATGGAGAATAGAGGACGACAGGAAAAGTTACTCTCCATTATGTTATTTACTTTTCAATAGGAGAGTCAGTGTACTAAATGCTCAGCTCTCAACTCAGAACTTCATTTCCCAGATGGATCTGACAACAGAGATACAATCCTTTCCAGGATAGAGGAACTTGTTGGGCAGTGCAGAAATTAGAAGTTCCACACTATAAACTTAACAATGAGTAACCTGGGGCAGGGGAGAAAGGGAGCAGGACACCCTGCTCCATGGCAGCTCACACCCCTCCCACTCCCAGCCCAGGATTGGGGCTCAGCCCCTGCAGACTGAGGAAGAGGCCCAGCCTCAGACTGAAAATTGGCCAGAGCCTTCCGTTATTGAATCACTGGGAGAGCACGAGGGGGAGAGAAACAGACAGACAGGCAGGAGAGAGAAAGAGAGAGAGAGATGTCACATGAGTCGGGGCTGAAATAAGAGCACCACAAGTAAAGCGAAGGGGAAAAAAATCAACCAAGGGCCCTGTTCCAGATCACATATGTACACAATTCTGGGACTTAAATCTGCTGAGAGTGAGCACACATGTTTAAATTTTTGCCTCCAGCTGGTTGCTGTTGGGAAGATAGTTCCCATTTGGTTGTCATTTAAGTAGAACTATGAGGATGAGGCAACACTATGTGGTGCTAATGGTCACCAATATAGAACATATAAAAATAGTGCAATTATACAACAAAATGGAAGCACTGTGCACTTGGTATAATCCATTGACATAAGATATAGGGTAACAATTACTAAAACACTATCAACCAATAGAGCATTTCAATGCTCTAAAACTGTAAGATTAGGTAATCTTATCTGCTGTAAGGGGGGGCGGTCAGAGTCTAGTATGCAATTTGTTCATTGTAGAAGTTAAATCAGTTCACAGTTGTCAGCTACTGATTGAACCTTCCTTGAAATGGAGTCAGACAAAACTCCTCCCCCTCCCATCAGCGGTGTGGAATCTCCAATGTGTGTTCTAGAAGATAGCTCAATTTGAAAAAAAAACACATGATCAAAGACAACCAGTCAGGAATTTCCTCAAGATGCAGTCTCCATTTCTAGTACTATTGCAAAGAACAGGAGAACCGTAACATTCACATGGCCCACATAATTCTATGTATTTAGCCAGAACATGCTGAGCTACTAACAAAATTGAGGAAAGTTATCAAGAAATTGATTTTAAAAAGGGCTAACTCTCAATACCCAAGTTCCGACCTATCCACTACAGAAAACAAAACAATGAGCAGTGCCAAACATAATACTAAGATCGACCACAAGCCACACATCCCTGCACACAGGTTGACAAACTTGTGTCATGGATACAGTGCACTGAGAATTTACATTATGTGCAGAACTAAGAACTGCAGATGATAGATCTGCAAAATAAGCTAAACTAAAATGTTGCACAGTAAAGTGAATTCTTATTTCTGTTCTTGTGCTGTAAAAGTATTAATATGTTGAACTCTCATGATGGTTGGCAGCAAGTCCAATTTATAAACACGTGGAAGACAAGAGACCGAATATTGCTGGAAAAATAACGGCCAATCGGCTAGCAAGTTTAAGGGGTTAAAAGGTCCAGGTCTCCAAAGCTTGCATGTAGATTTACACCATTCTGCCATTTGCTTTACAAAAACAGCATAATTTTAAATAATTCATTGGATTTGCACATTAATTTCCCATTAAATTTGCTGCAGGATGTTAGGGCTGAAACCTAACAGCACAAGACCTTTTTCATAAGGTGATATTTCTTAATCATAGAAAATTTCAAAACAATCTCGAGATTTAAATTAACAACTGACCTACCATCAACTGTCATTTGTGGAAGAGTGTTCCAAACTTCTACACAGCAACCTTCGTGTGTAGAAGTGTTTCCTAACTTCAATCCTGAAAGGCTAGGCTACATTCCCTAACCAGGGGAAATAGTTTCTCTCTATTTATCCATCTATCCATTTCCCTTTTATATCTTGAAAACCAAATCATTCCTTAACCTTCTAAATTCCAGGCAATACAACCAGAGTTTGCGTAATTTCTCTTCATAATGTAACCTTAGGAGTTCAGGTATCTGGTAAATCTATACTACACATTCTTCAAGGCCAATATATCTTTCCTAAACTGTATACAGTCAGTTGCTATTGTAGGTTTTAAAAATGTCTTTTTTTTCTTACTTTTCTTTCACTTAATCAAATCTTTCTTTCCTTCTTTTTCTTTCTGTACTTGATTTTACTCAAATTCCTTCTTAGCCATTCCTGTTTCTTTCTCAATTCTTAAATCTCACTGGTTCAGGTGATGCACCGTTGGCCCTACTGTTCACCAAACCACCAGATGCCCCACTGTTCCTGCTGTACCATCATCAGCTCACACTGCAGGCCACCTACGGAAAATAAACGAGCTGGAGAGTGCAAGAGAAAGTTTAACTAATGACATGTATAACACGTCCCACTCCAGTAAGATCTGGGCTATACTGTATGTTTGCAATTGAAATTTAAGAATAAGACTTCAATATATCCTTATCATTCTTTAATATAGCATGGGACAGTCCCTAAAGCAAATCTCTTACCATTTTCTGAACCAGGAAGAAGTCCTTATTATGTACACTCAGAGCTTTGTTGAATAGTTTCCTCTCTGTCGTTGTCCACTTGTCAGAGCCTAAGAAAAGGATAGAATTTAAAAAAAAAAATCAAAGACCACTTTGCTGAGATTTATTACCCTTTAGCGTTTCTACCCTTAATTTTTGTTCTCTTTAAGGGCATATAGCTTTGACAATCATGACTGGAGACAGACTGCCAAAAAGGCAGGGACCCTGACCACTGCCTCAGCTGCTCTTCATCCAGCTGCTTGGGAGTACGTGACTGAGGCCAACAACCACCTTCTCTTTGATTTTCCTCTATTCTCGCAGACCCAATTGTCCAAGTGTTTCTTCACTTTATCATGCCAGAGATGTGAATGGAATAAAACCTAGAATTTGCACATCTTTGTTCCAATGTGCTCCTCTGTTCATCACACAAGTCTAATTGTTTGGCTGTTTACATCCAGTACCCTTGATCAAAAGCAGTGATTCCAACCATCATAAACTATCCACTGGCAATCTAGTCCTAATTCTGACCACTGGGGGAATCTAGAGTATACTTCCCTCCGTCTGCAAAACAGCCATTCATCACTAATCTTTGCTGTCCGTCCCTTAGTCAATTTTGTGGCCACACTACTACTGTCACTTTAATTCCATGGGCTTCAATTTTACTAACAAGTCTATTATGTGGTATTTTATCAAACACCTTTTAAAAGTGATTATATACAATGTCAACTGCATAACCTTCATCAATCCTCATTGTATAAGTAGTTCCAAACAACAGCCGCACAGATTGTAAAGCTGGTGTCAGTTTGCCAGATATTAATTGGACAAGTGAAGCATTGGCTGTTTCTGGTGTTATGGGAACTTAAATCATATTAAGAAAAATGGATTAATTCAAAGAACTGAAGTTAGTTGAACACATTTGCCTTTAACAAAACTATGCCGTCATTTATTAATCCTTATTCTTCAAGTGACAATGTTGTGAATTTTCCCCATCATAGCTGGCAGGCTGACTGGCCTGTTGTTGCTGGGTTTAGTCTACTCCCCTTTTTTTGCAACAGGTGCATAACATTTGCAATTCCCCTGTCACCACTTCAATTTTTAAGGGAGATTGGAAGAGTGTGGCCAGAACTTCACAATCGCCACTCTTATTTTCCCAAGTAGCCCATCTGGACTGGGTGGTTTTTTTTTTACTTTGAGCCCAGATAAAATTCCAGGCATATTGACTTAAATTTGCTTTTGTACATTTAAATAATAATCTTACATTGCACAAAAAATTTGTCTTAATCAACCCATGAAACATCTTTTTAACACCATCCCTCTTTTGCATAAAAGATTTATCTAACTTATTTTAATAAATGAAACTTAACATTTGGAAGGATTCCAGCATGTAGAATTTGTGGGGAGAGATATGTACAATGATATGGAACAAGATCTACAAAGGTAAAGATTCAGCGTAGCAAGTTCTCTCTCTACCTATTGCGATTATACTATTACATTAATTAAGTACAAACTTAGAATTTTGACCTATTAATACTTTCTACTGCACAACTGTTACATTACTGGTAACATTATATAGTGATCTGTTCACAGCAAGGCTGCTTAAATTTCTCTTGATATGACTTAAGTTCCCATAACACCAGAAACAGCCAATGCTTCACTTGTCAAATTAATATCTGGCAAACTGACAACCAGCTTTACAATCTGTGTGGCTGTTGTTTGGAACTACTTATACAATGAGATCCGGCCTGCTGGTTCACTACAATCAGATTATACAATGAGGTCCTGCCTGCTGGTTCACTACAGTCAGAATATAGTTATATCTCCAAGTACAGGAAATATTATCAATGACAACATAGCGGATAACATTAAGTACGAATGACCATTCAATTCCATATTCTGGCAGACCAATAGAAAATAAAATACAACAGTAAATTAAATCTCCTTGAGGGCCAGAGGGTAGGGGAGAGAGAAATGGAAAGAGTGAATGCAAGGAGGCAGCACAGCACTGCAGTAGGATGGAAATAGGATGATGCATGCAACAGGTGACCAACGTGATACCGGCCATTCTATGCTCCCATCCAAATCAAATTTACACACCAAAGAAAAATTGAGACACAGATAGATTGCTGATATTAATGTTTTTTTTTTGAAGTAACAGTTAGATTTTGATGCTAATTAACTACTCATATGTGCTGTTAAAGGTAAATATGTCATTCCCAAACACCTGAGACAGGGAAAACGGTATCGCTATCAGAAATGGCAAAAGAAAGAACGAGTGTGTGGGGTTTTCTACTCTAATAAATTTTAGGAAAGAGTAAAGGAATTAAAATGAAGAACATGATGAGGAGAAGTTTCATCCTTATAACTGACAGAGATGGGAAAGTACAGAATAATCATATTTGGCATCTCAGCAATATCCTGGATCAAGAAAAGTATGACCCAAATAGTGTGGGGGTTGCACCAAATTCAGGATGGTCACTGAATGACTGAGTTTCATTCATCTCCTATAATATTACATAATATATTCAAGAATAAGTGCATTATTATTTACCAACAGAGGCCTCAGAAAGCGAGCTAATCTGGTGCAGAGAATCAAATATAAACCTATTAACATCACACTATAAATTCCTATGGTACCTTAACATAATGAAACAGAGCCAGATTTAGTTAAGAAACAATCAATAAGACCACAGCCAAGTCAATTTGGTTTCAAACATGTACCAAACCAGAGTAATCTTTCACATACAAATACTATTTTCCCTCTTCTTATCAACTTTCTGCTTCCTGCTCTTCCAAAAAGCTTGGCCCATCGATGAAGATAGTTTCACTGGGTACCAGCTGGGTCCAACTGCCCATTATTCTCTCTCACAGCCGATTGTGTTGGTAGACGATTTGACTACGGAAAATCATAGTGCCAAATCCTGTCCTTATTCGATGATGCCACCTGCACTTCCAGCAGAGTTCACTAAACACATCAGAAGGAAGTCTTAACCTAAAGCTGTTGTGGCCAATTGCAGTTTCCTCAATACTGACAGGATAAGAACTAGGAGATAAACATTACACGTCTCATTGCAAAGAAACTTATCCTTTTATTTTAGTGCCAACAATAAACAAGGTGATATAAGCCCTTTAAATTTTTTTTGGATGTGGGCATCACTGGCTACTCCGACATTTGTTGCCCATCCCCAACTGCCCTTGTGGTGGTAATAGTGGGCCACCTACTTGAACCACTGAAGTCCACGTGGTGTAGGGCTGTTAGGAAGTAACTTCCAGGATTTTGACCCGAAGACAGAGAAGGAATAGTGATATGTTTACAAGCCAGGATGGTGTGCAACTTGGGAGAGAAACTTGCAGATGGTGGTGTTCCCATACTTGTCTGTCACTCTTGTCCTTCTAGGTATTAGAAGTTGCTGCAGTGCATCTTGCAGATGGTGGAGGGAGTGAATGTTTAAGGTGGTGGACGGGGTGCCAATCAAGCAGGCTGCTTTGTCATGGATAGTGTCGAGCTTCTTGAGTGTGGACAGTATTCCATTACACTCCTGACTTGTGCCTTGTAGATAGTGGACAGGCTTTAGGGAGTCAGGGGATGAGTTATTCATTGCAGATTTCCTAGCCTCTGACCTGGTATTGTAGCCACAATATTTATATGGCTAGTCCAGTTCAGTTTCTAGTCAATGGTAACCCCGCAGGGTGTTGATAGTGGGGGATATTCAGTGATGGCAATGCCATTGAATGTCAAGGGAGATGGTTGGATTCTCTCTTGTTGGAGACAGTCATTGGCTGACACTTGTGTGGTGTGAATTTTACTTGCCACTTATCAGCCCAAGCCTGAATGTTGTCCAGGTCTTGATGCACATTGACAGGGACTGCTTCAGTGTCTGAGGAGTCACGAATGGTGAGCATCGTGCAGTCGTCAGCGAACATCCCCACTTCTAACCTTATGATGGAGAGAAGATCATGATGATTAGCCATGGGGTGATGCCCTGAGGAACTCCTGCAGTGATGATGTGGGACTGAGACGATTGATCTCCAACAACCACAACCAGCTTCTTTTGTGCTAGGTATGATTCCAAATCTGACCACAATAGTGTACGATACCAAGTAAATTTATCCCACTTTAATCCACGATGCAATGACTTGATGATAATGAACAAAATTAGTCAAAATTCTTCTATTCTCTATATGAAAAATATTTGGAAAATGAAAACTGAAGTCACTTGTTTAAAAAAAGTCAGGCTTGCATAAGTAAAACTTAATGAGAAATTACACATAGCCTTAATGCAGCAGTTAGTATGCATACATGCATTTTTGCTATACAGTAATACTTATTTTACTGCATCTAAGTGAGGTTATTAGACACTTCTGACATATACCACTTTTAACTTTAATTACTAGACAAACAAATTATTGGTACCATTTAAGTAGAATAATCTGTTATTGTCTGTAACCATATTATTTTCAGAACCAAATCAAGTAACTTACACTTTATTTTGATACAAATTACATTCTTGTTTAATTCACAGCAGATGAACCTTGACTGGATTTTGGTAAATTGGTTCCCTTTAAATTGAGTTACATGGACCCCCGGAACTGAAAGTGAGACAAAGCCTATCAGCTCTCAACATAAAAACAGAAAATACTGAAAATACTCAGGGTCAGGCAGCATCACTGGAGAGAGTAAAGCAGAGCTAACATCTCAGGTCGAGGACCTTTCATCAGAGCTCTAGTTTGTTCCCATTACAAGAATATATCAATTTCTACCCTGTTTGCATAATGGGCCAGCCCTGTACCTTCTTCCTGCTGCAATCATCATCAACCTGTTTCTTTTCTGCCTGTATCAACACTATTAACATTCACTTGTGATGAAACTCAAATAATTAGCATTAATCTGAAGTCTGAGGTCAGAAGGCCTCTGGACTTTTGTGCACGTGCCAACTGGGGAGTGGCCACACACGTGCAGTTCATTTACTTCACTTTATTTAGGCTGGGAACTGGTGCTGTGCACCTGTGCAGAAGCAAGGGAGGGCAAAAGGCATGAAAAGCAGGTCAGACGTCCTGAACTGGAACGCCATTACCAAGTAGGTGTCCCAGTGTGTAGGACATAGGAGGAGGGTAGGGAGAAGGTCCCGAACCAGGGAGCGGAACAGGGAGAGGTCCCAGAACTAAGCTCCAAGTAAGGGACAAAGACAGGGATCAGGACTAGGTCCCATTAAGTTAAGCTAAAAGAAAGGAGTAGAGAAATAGGCACTCACAGTTAAAGAAAGAGTTGCAGTGAGCAGACTTGAAGTGAAGTGGGCTTGAGAGAAGCCCTGAAGACCCAAGAAGATTGGTGACTCTGTGCTGTGGACCGTTGGGAAGGAGGTGTCCCTTTGAAGTAGTGGTGCTCTGCTTGGAATGGCCGAAGATCTGAAATTGTCCTTGGAAGGTGACACTTGAGTGCAATTCCAGGGAAACAGAATCTTGGAAGGCGAGATTAAAACCCTGCGAAATGCGTCATTGTTGAAACCGCCTGAGTGGGAGCAATTTTTGAAAAGAATTCCAAGGTGAGGTCTTCAAACGTGGTGATTGGAAACCCTCTTGAGAAAAGCAGAGTGTCAGTGAGGTTGGTTGGCTGTGTCACAAAAGTCTGGATGGCTTGTTAAGAAATGCATGGAATCTGCTTTGGTTGTACCTGTTATTTATTGGGGCGTGGCCAGTGTGCATCAGGGAGAGAAGACAGGGGTTTTAAGTTCTCTCAGATGACAAAAACTACAAGGCCATTGGGACAGTAGTTAACTGAATAATCAGTTATAAGACTCAGTGAAGTGAAGAGTTTAGCAGAGGTGCTGCTGGAAGATTGAGTTTAGGGGACTAACTTGTTTGCTCTGCAGTTAAAGAAACAGTGAGTTTAGAGTGCTGTTTTTGGGCGGCTCGGGGAGAGATATGAGTTGGGTGAGAAGCATGAAGTGAATGCTCAGGAATTCACCAGAAGAAAACAGTTTGCAACTGTGCCAGTCCCAAGTGAGAAACCTTTGTGTCAAGCTAGTGGTAACTCTTCACTGGTTTGTATGTGTCTCTAAAGACATCACCGAAGTAAAGGAAAAGTAGGAATTTGAATTGTCTTCTTGTGTTTGTATTGACAACTTTCTAACCTTTTTGTCTGGTGTAATATAGTTCACTTTCCTTGGTTAAATAAATATTTTATTCTTTGTATTAAAGGTCATCAGCAGACTCCTATAAATTTGAAAAAAAAAGTTAAATCTATCAAGCCAGGTTTCATTCTGGGATCTGACTTGTCCAGCATTAACAGCACTGTGATCATTTACTTCTTAGTTTTGTTAGTGTAAAATATGATGCTATCACTCAGTTACATTTAGCTTGCACTTTTTCCTCAGCTTCATAAACCATACCATACCACAAATAAGTCCAATTTAAATACTGACTTTCTACTTTTCAGACTCCTTTCAAATATGAACAAAGTTTGGTTTCTCTAGAAAAGGTCCTTCAATCAACCCAGTTTCCCTTCATTTATTTCTATTGTCTTAGAATATTAGTTTAAAAAATAAATCAATGCAGTGACCATACTGTAGGTGGGGTCAAGACTCAACTACATAATGTTTCACAATCACTTTCCCCCACTGGCTTTTTAGGATCTTGTAAAGTATTTGTAAAATTAATGCAGAGGCAATCTGTAATTTATTGATACTATTTTCTTCAATTTCCTTAGATGATTTTATTTGGTCCCTCAAGAGTCCTTGCATGTAAACTTCCTCTATACCCAGAGATAAAAAGAAGAAAATATGTCCAATATGGTGATTTTTCTTTATGGGGTATGTGGAACATTCCTTGTTCCAGTCCTACTCCGGCCCCTTCCCACAACTCTTTCTCCGGTACATCGATGATTACTTCGGTGCTGCTTCATGCTCTCGTCGGGACCTGGAAAAATTTATTAATTTTGCTTCCAATCTCCACCCCTCCATCATTTTCACATGGTCCAGCTCTGACACTTCCCTTCCCTTCCTTGACCTCTCTGTCTCAATTTCTAGTGATAGACTGTCCACCAATATCCATTACAAGCCTACTGAATCCCACAGCTACCTCGACTACAGCTCCTCACACTCCGCTTCCTGTAAGGACTCCATCCCATTCGCTCAGTTCCTTCGCCTCGTTGCATCTGTTCTGATGACGCTACCTTCAAAAACAGTTCCTCTGACATGTCCTCCTTCTTCCTTAACCGAGGTTTTCCACCCACGGTGGTTGACAGGGCCCTCAACCGTGTCCGGCCCATCTCCCGCGCATCCGCCCTCACGCCTTCTCCTCCCTCCCAGAAACATGATAGGGTCCCCCTTGTCCTCACTTATCACCCCACCAGCCTCCGCATTCAAAGGATCATCCTCCGCCATTTCCGCCAACTCCAGCATGATGCCACCACCAAACACATCTTCCCTTCACCACCCCCGGCGGCATTCCGTAGGGATCGTTCCCTCCGGGACACCCTGGTCCACTCTTCCATCACCCCCTACACCTCAACCCCCCACCTACGGCACCTCCCCATGCATACGCAAAAGATGCAACACCTGCCCCTTCACTTCCTCTCTCCTCACCGTCCAAGGGCCCAAACACTCCTTTCAAGTGAAGCAGCATTTCACTTGCATTTCCCCTAACTTAAGTCTACTGCATTCGTCGCTCCCAATGCGGTCTCCTCTACATTGGAGAGACCAAACGCAAACTGGGCGACCGCTTTGCGGAACACCTGCGGTCTGTCCGCAAGAATGACCCAAACCTCCCTGTCGCTTGCCATTTTAACACTCCACCCTGCTCTCTTGCCCACATGTCTGTCCTTGGCTTGCTGCATTGTTCCAGTGAAGCTCAACACAAACTGGAGGAACAGTACCTCATCTTCCGACTAGGCACTTTACAGCCTTCCGGACTGAATATTGAATTCAACAACTTTAGATCTTGAACTCCCTCCTCCATCCCCTTTCCATTTCTTCCCCCTCCCTTTTGTTTTTTCCAATAATTTATATAGATTTTTCTTTTCCTACCTATTTCCATTATTTTTAAATTTATACCTTTTATGCCCTGTTAGTCTTATTTCACCCCATCCCCACTAGAGCTGTACCTTGTATGTCCTGCCATTCATTCTTAATTAGCACATTCTTTTAGATATCACCACCTTCAACACCCCTTTGTTCTTTTGTCTGTGACATCTTTTGATTATCTGCTCCTATCACTGCTTGCTTGTCCCTACAACCACACCTCCCCCCCCCACTTCTCTCCCCCCACCCCCCCCGACCTTAAACCAGCTTATATTTCACCCCTCTCTTAATATTACTCAGTTCTGTTGAAGGGTCATGAGGACTCGAAACGTCAACTCTTATCTTCTCCGCCGATGCTGCCAGACCTGCTGAGTTTTTCCAGGTAATTCTGTTTCTGTTTTGGTGATTTTTCTCCCTGATTTGAGATACTGTAACATTTTCTGGCATAACTGCATACTGTACGATTTTCATTTATGGTTAGCCTATCCTTTTTGATTTCTAAACTAAATTCCAATATTTGCACTTAAAACAGAAAATCTTCCTGTCAATTTGCCATGATATTCACCCAAAATACCATGCACATATTTGTCTAATGTCACTATTTTATTCAGTGGAGAAATACAATATATTCACACGTTGTAACTGAGGATGTTCTCAGCTTGATATGGACACTAGATACTTTTTCTTACATTCAGCACAAATCATCACTTTCATAGACAAGTGCACACTTATGAATCAAATGCTAACCTTATCAAATTTACCAAACCACAGTTAGCATTCACAGGGTAAAGTGATATTACTGAGATCATTGAATATATTGCAAGGTCCCTCCTGCCATTTTGAAGCAGTTTTATTCAGTGTAGCAAAATAATGCGCAAACAAAGCAAATATCACTCTTTTACAAAATTTTCATGAGATTCTCCATGAAGGTGTTTTCTTGAACCAGTAAAGCTTATACTTGGAATTGCATATTCTTGAGTTCTGCTGCTAGCCTCAGCTTCTAAGTGGCCTGGTGTGACAGAAATCTACTAAGGAGTCTAAACATCAACATTCTGTGCTAAAAGCTGAACTCAGACAGTGGAGTCGCAAAAAAGTGCTTTTCAGAATTAAATACTACTGTTACTCACAGTAGGGTTCAACGGTATCAGGCTGGTTTCCCAGGAACCTGTTTTCAGCCGTCCACCCATTCAGGACAAAGCCAGGCTGTGAAAGCCAGAATTACTTTTCTTAATGATTTTGTCTTGATGATAAAGTAAGGGAAAAAATGAAACCTGGACAATAACATAACCAGCAACATTCTGCAATTTTCACAATCATTTATTCCCAATTAAAATTATAACTAAATTTTATAATTTTGTAGTTTGGTGTCAAATGTCTTATTTTATTTAGCTGATTAAAAACTAATTTACCTGGAAACATGTAACAACTATGGGAGGTGGATACAGTGGAACATTTATTTCCATAAAGAATGAATTCAATTGTGAAAACTATGGATATGTACTTCTGTTGCATTATCACATATTATGTATCAAGCATGGTTGGTCACCTAATTTTAAAAATGACTTAAGTGGAGAAAAATAAACTTGTTGGGTTTCTTCAGAGTGCAAACAGCAGAGCACAAGACTGTGGTTAACACCATATGCAGCTTATTGCAAGTGATTCATTGGTAATTTTCTGGCTCATGGAACTCTACAATTACAGAGCATTTGAAAACAACTGCAGAGAGAAGTGTTGAGCTCAATTTTAACTTGGGCAAGTAGGTGGTTTTGAATGGGTTAAAATTAGGCCCATTGAGTCAATCGAGGAGGAGGAAGGAAGAGAGAAAAATCATTAAATTAATTCAGCAATATGGTTCAGGGCCGAGCAACAAATGCTGGCCTTGCCAGTGACACTCACATCCCATGAAAGAAAGCAAATGAGAAAAAAAAAGTATAACAATCATTCCTAATAGTCATCCATAGTTGAAAAAAGGAACTGTTTCTAAATATTTGCATTTAGAAGGCCATTCCAGACAGCAATAATTCCAATGGGTAAGATGATGTATAAAGTGACAGAACATACACCACTGTTTAGGGAATATCTGCTTTCCAACGAGTAGAGCTATCAGATTGCTTAACAACATAAAAGTCAAACAAGAGCGTGTGTGAAAATAGATAAAATGTTAATTTGGGAAAATTGGTTACTCGTAGATCAAGTAACATAATTAATATTAGGAAGTTAGGAATTAGAAAGCAAAGTCAACCTCAAGTACGTGGTACAGAAGCAAGTAAATCAATTTTTGAAGAGCGAAGGGATCTGAATATATAGTAAGGAGGCAGGTAGGTGAAGTTCAAGCCCATCAAAATGGAGGTAAATTAACTTTTATATTTCAAAAAAATCCTAATGTTCACATCAGTAGCTTAGTTACAATATATCAGGATCCTTCAGCTTGCTTAGAATGCTGATGTAATTTTGGTCTTCCATTGGTGAAGCACATCAGTGGAACTGGGGATTAAAAGTGACTGCCGATTTGGCCAATTAGGAAAATTACAAATAAAGCTTTGCCAAAAAAAAAAATGATGCTCCTGATCCCACAGAAAAATCTTTCCACCCACTGTCAGTTTCTCTTTGACAAACCCAAATGTTTCACTGCTCGCACAGCTCCATAGAAGAGTTGCCGGGTTTCCCCCTCCCCAGGCCCCACCCCAGATGGATGAGCTACCTGCTTGCTTATATTACTGCATTGAGGCCTGAATGTAACAATGGTACAGGCCTTAAGAGCATTATTCAAGTGGTGGCTTATGAAAAATCCTTTCATTTCCACCATGTAAGCGATGGGGTGGATCAGACCAACAATGCTCTGAATGTTGATCTGTATAATTTGGCTTAAGGGTGTCAAAGTTCAGCTGTGGATGTAGCTTTGCTATTTTTCCACTGAACCTCCATGAACTGAGACGAACAATGCAACTTTACTGGAAACCAAGGCGACCAAAGGGCAAACAAAAATCCGAGGCTACAAAAACAGTATTAACCAATAAAAAAAGTACATGGGAAAATGCAGATCGGAGTATCTCAAAATAAAAGAACAGAAGTACACAAGGATTTCGCAGCATTAACAAGTCCACAAATAGTCAGAACTGAACAACTGAAAAGTTGATCCGCCATTGACCAATCAAGAGACATAAAACTTGCAAAGACGCAGGAAATTAACTCTTATTGGGAAATATCTAATACTTTACTGATATTTTGAATATGCAAGAACAGATACCCATACGAAATTATTAAATCTCCTCGCTGGAAAAGTTTGTAAACGTCAATGCAAAATTTAAAAATGCCCCTTTTTTTCTATTTCCCCCCCAGTTGATTTTATCGTGACCAGAGAAAAAGTTCATTTAAAATAAGAATAATTAAAAGTGTTTGATTGGAGATGGGGAGGTTGGGGTGGGGGAAGCAAAGCCAGTAATTTTGGGCCAGGCCCCCAATGTTGGGGTTGAATGCAGGTCTTGACCCACACCATATCGGAAGCAGTGAGCCGACATCCATTTGGCCTGAATTGGCCAATTAGTGGCCAGAGGGTGCAATTAAGGACAGAGAGGGCTCTTGAAGCAGAGGGGCTAACAGGAGAGATGGCGTTTCTGTCTTGCGACAGCTCTCAGCAGTGTTAAAATTTTTAAATTTAAATAATGGTCATAGCTGCTGGGCCATCATTGTGCAGGGTGTCAGGAAACTATCATTTTTCCTAATATTATTGTGGGATATTTTAAAGCAGGCTTATGTGTGGGGCTAATTTAATTCAACTAGAGATGATTTTATACTGCAAGGTTTAAATTATCAAAAGTGAGGTGTAAAACAGGCATTTGAAGTAGAGAAGAGTATAGCTAGGGAGAAGTCTCAGCAGAAATGGTGCAAATGAAATTTGCATTTTTAGATAAATGGACAAGTGTTTGATTTTTGAAGGGTCATGGGAAATGTTTACAACTGGCAAGATAAACAAGGCAAGATGATTATGTTGATTTTTCCCAAAAGTGCTGACCATAATGTGAATGTGAAAGATTTTTATATTCTGGGAAAAGTAACTTCTAAAGACAAATGGAAGCAATGAGATTTACAAATCAAAAGAGGCAAAATATATTTAAAGGAGGATGAAGGCTGTGAAAAGTGTGGCCATGGGAGATCTGGAAAGGTGATTATGTGAAAGAGACTTGGAGAAAAAGCCTCTAGCCACCCTGCAGAACTCTGGTAACCAAGGTTGTGTTAAAAGCCCTTGGAAGTCCATTGTCCAGTGAGTGCTTGCGTTAACATCGCTGGATGATTTTATAAATTTGGAATCTACTTGTTGCCTTAAAGGGGGTGTGTAGTTGGAAATCTGGTTAAGTGGAAATTTTGGGAACTGTTATAACTGTGTAGCTGTAATCTTGTGTTTATAAATTCGTTGTTCTTTTGTAGTTAAATGTTTTATTTAATCTTTGAAAACTCTGCAGGTGGTAGTAGACTCATAGTGCTGACTTGTGTGCACAAACGTTCTTGTGATAAATACAAATCGCCTAACTGTTGTGATAGCGTGGTCAAATTTCCCTTGTGGATTTGGTCAGCTTGGCAAATGCCACCTGCCATACTGCAACACAGGAAAAAACAGCCTGTGGCCACAACTGCAGCTAGATAGGCAGAGAAGGGTGGGGTGGGCTCAAAGCCTTCCTGAAGTGCGGGCACCCTCGTCTGCTGTAGGGATGCTAGCCCCCAGACAGCTGCCATGTTTCTGTTGCTGTGGGGGGGTCCTTAGGCCAATTGGAAAATTCAAGTCCGCCTCTGATCAGTGGCCTTAATTGGCCTGTTGATTACTTCAACTCACGACCTCCTGCTTGCATACGGGGTCGCTGTTTTGTCCCCAATCTGGCCCGCCCCAAAATGGCTTGGGGGGATGATGGTGCCAGCAAACCAGCACATCAGCCACCAACACAAAATTAAGTACATGCTATTGGCCCATAAGACCATAAGACATAGGAGCAGAAATTAGGCCATTCGGCCCATCAAGTCTGCTCCGCCATTCAATCATGGCTGATAAGTTTCTCAAACCCATTCTCCCGCCTTCTCCCCGTAGCCTTTGATCCCCTTACCAATCAAGAATCTATCTATCTCGGTCTTAAATACACTCAATGACCTGGCCTCCATAGCCTTCTGTGGCAATGAATTCCATAGATTCACCAATCTCTGGCTAAAGAAATTTCTCCTCATCTCTGTTGTAAAAGGTCTTCCCTTTACTCTGAGGCTGTGCCCTCGGGTCCTAGTCTCTCCTACTAACGGAAACATCTTCCCCACGTTCACTCTATCCTGGCCTTTCAGTATTCTGTAAGTTTCAATCAGATCCCCCTTCATCCTTCTAAACTCCATCGAGTATAGACCCAGAGTTCTCAAATGTTCCTCATATGTTAAGCCTTTCATTCCTGGGATCATTCTCGTGAACCTCCTCTGGACCCCCTCCAGGGCCAGCACATCCTTCCTGAGATACGGGGCCCAAAATTGCTCACAATATTCTGAATGTGGTCTGACCAGAGTCTTATAAAGCCTCAGCAGCACATCCCTGCTTTTATATTCTAGTCCTCTCGAAATAAATGCCAACATTGCATTTGCCTTCCTAACTACCACGTCAACCTGCAAGTTAACCTTAAGAGAATCCTGGACTAGGACTCCCAAGTCCCTTTGCACTCTAGATTTCTGAATTCTCTCCCCATTTAGAAAATAGTCTATGCCTCTATTCTTCCTACCAAAGTGCATGACCTCACACTTCCCCATGTTGTATTCCATCTGCCACTTCTTTGCCCATTCTCCTAACCTGTCCAAATCCTTCTGCAGCCTCCCTGCCTCCTCAATACTACCTGTCCCTCCACCTATCTTTGTATCATCTGCAAACTTAGCCAGGACGTCCTCAGTTCCTTCGTCTAGATCATTAATGTATAAAGTGAAAAGTTGTGGTCCCAACACTGACCCTTGCGGAACTCCACTAGTCATCGGCCGCCATCCTGAGAAGGACCCACTTATTCCCACTCTCTGCCTCCTGCCAGACAGCCAATCTTCTGTCCATGCTAGTACCTTGCCTCTAACACCATGGGCTCTTATCTTACTGAGCAGCGTCCTGTGCGGCACCTTGTCAAAGGCCTTCTGGAAGTCCAAGTAGATAACATCCATCGGCTCTCCTTTGTCTAACCGACTCGTTACCTCCTCAAAGAATTCTAACAGATTTGGCCCACAGAAATACTGCCCTGAACTGACTGTTGGAGGTTAGGAAATTTCCAAGTTGCCAGAGTGATGTATTGTCACCGTTATGGCCATTTTGTATTCCACACTGTTGGCGAAGTCATGCTGTAATATCCAACCAACATTTCAGCTTCAGTGGTGAATACAAACTAGCAACTAAGCCAACTGAAGAAGATGGGAAAGTGAGAATCAATACATCCAGGAAAAAGTACATGTATTTAATAATACTGAAGAATGAACGCGACAACAACTTGCATTTATCTAGCACATTCAATGTTGCAAAATGATCCAATGTAATTTGCAGGAACATTACTAAATGAAATTGGACACCAAGCTACTTAAGGTGTTAGGACAAAGAGATAGGTTTTAGGCAGTGTCTTAAAAGTGAAGAGGGAAGGAGGCATAAGGGTTTAGGACAGGAATTCCAGAGCTAAGGGCCTAGGCAACTAGAGGCATGGCTGCCAATAGTGAAGATATTAAAATTAAAGACGTGCAAGAGGCCAGAACAAGAGTAGCTTAGAAATTTTGGAGATTTGTAGCGATGGAGAAAGTTACAGAGATAAGGGGCTGAGGCAGGGACGGAGTCAGGCCCTATTATGATGGAAGTAGACAGTCTTGGTGATGGAGCAGCTTTGGGATAGATCATCATCTCAGAGTCAAATACAACACCAAAGCTGTGAACAGTTCAGTTCGCCTCAGACAATTGCCAGTGAGGGGGATGGATTCAACAGTTAGGGAACAGAGTCATGGCAGGGACCGAAGACAACAGCTTCAATCCTCTCAACATTTAGCTGGAGCAAATATCTGCTCAGCCAATACTTGATGCGGACAGCAGTTTGACAAATCAGAGGCAGTGGAGTGGTTGAGAAAGGCGGTGACAAAAGGTGTGGTCAACGTGTATAAAACCCAACATGGTGTTTTCAGTTGATGTGGCTGAGTGACAGCATTTGGATGAATAATCAGTGAACAGGGCAAATTCTGTGAAAAGAGACTCTGCTTGACAACTTCCTTCTGATAAAAAAAAAGCTTCTATTTTAAATTGCAAATAAATAGTTATTTCTATCGCGTTTGTTGACCAAGCACAATACTTTGTGACTTCTGCACTTGTTTAATGCGCTTAGATGAATGCGTTACTTGTGCATGTCGAGATGAGTATTAATGTCAGCCACAGCTCAGTTGGTATTACTCTCACCTCTTGATGGAGAAGGTTGCAGGTTCAAGTTCCACTCCAGAGACTTGAGTGCAAAAATCTAGGGCAACACTACAATGTAGTACTGAGCGAGTGCTGCACGGTCAGGTGCAGTCTTTCGATGAGACGTTGGACTGAGGCCTCTCAGGTGGATGTGAAAAATCTCATGGCACTATTTTGAAGAAAAGCAGGGAACATATCCATGGTGTAATAAAAACAAAGTGCTGGAAATACCCAGCAGATTTGGAGACATCTTTGGAGATTGAAACAGTTAACTTTGAGTCCGAATATGACCCTTCTGCATTACTCCAGGTTCTGCAGAAGAGTCATATTCAATTCAAAATGTTAACCCTTTCTCCCTTCACAGATGCTGCCAGACTTGCTGAGTATTTTCAGCACATTGTTTTTAGAGATTTCCAGAATCCACAGTATTCTGCTTTTATTTTAATATCCCCGGTATCCCAGCCAATATTTATCCCCAAACCAACACGACAATCAGATTATCTGGTCGTTATTATATAGCCACTTGCGGGAGCTTGCTATGCATAAATTGGTTGCCACATTTCCGAGATCACAACAGCGACAAAATAACAAAAGGCTGTAAAGCTCTAGAGAACATTGAGGTTGTGAAAGGCATTATATATAAATGCAAATTTTTTTTTTTGTCTATCACTTGGGTGTTGATTCTGCCAACAGCATAATCAACATAAATACTCATTACTTTCAATGTTCTCATTGCCAAAATGAGTGACAATTATTTTTATAAGTAAATCCTATGTTCCATACAGAAAGCCATAGAAACTGGGAAGAAAGCTACATACCAGCATAGTGATAATCTGCCAGTGGATGAGATTTGGCTTTAATAGGCATCCTCATCAGTAAAATCTCCACAGCCACCTAGCATAAAAGGAAACATATTTATTCAATGTTTTGGTAGCATCCTTAAGGGACGTAATTAGCAAGTGAAACAGAACAGGTAAGTGCAATATGTTTTATATTCATTCTATTAGAGAGATCACTCCATTATGTTATTCCTGGTTGTACATTTCACACAATAAAACATATTTAAATCTTGCGCTAAACTCAAATGCAACATTGTGAGGAGTTTATTTCCCAGTAATGAATTATGAAATATTCAAATCCCTGCCAAAGAAATTTGGGTGGATTAGTTTCAGTCATCTGACGTACCTTATGATGGCACATTATCATCATCACTTTCACGAACCACACAGTGCCTCTTTTGCAGACAATACACCACATAAACGGACATAAAACTTTAAACCAAATATCTGAAACAAATCAACTGGCTATCACACAAGTGAAGAAGTTAAACCAATTATCCAATCCTGGAGATTCTATTATTGGTCATAAATCTTTTCCCTTTGGATGTCATTAGAAACACTATACAAACACAAGTTTAAAAACTTAGTGCCAACTCTTTGCTATCCAACATAGAGCTTATAGCACAAGACTACTTTAAATTCAGCAGCTAAGCTGGCAGTGATGACTAAATAAAACAAACAGGTGCCAAACAAAAACGCTGAACAACAATATACATTTTGCTGTAGAAAGCAACAGAAGTCCGATTGATTTATTTGGTATAATTGCCTTTTCCTTCCCTTTTCAATTTCCTAATTCTGACCCTTATTTGTTATCAATACCCAATGATAGAGATTTGATTGATGATTGCTGCAATCCATACAATGTTCTCTAAACTCTATATTGTAGGCCATACAGATGAAACAAATGATCACACAACAAAACATTAACCTTTTGTTTTTCAAATGCTAATCAACTTGTGGATTTTCAGCGGTTTGAATTTTTACTTCACATTTCCACATTTTTTCTTATTTTATCTATGCAGTGCACGCATGCAAAGGGTGAATCAACATGTTTTTCTGGAGGGTTGTTGCTCAGGACAATGAATTACCTCTACGGTTATTAAAATATAAACATTCTTTATTTTATAAAATCTACAAAAACAATTTTATAAAATCTACAAAAACATTGTTGCCAAGTGGTTTATCAGCAGACCTTGCACAATTGCATTTTTATTAACAGAACAGATATGCACAGACCTGATGAAGTTAAATAAAAAGATTTTGCTACTAGAAAATGAAATGGAAGCATCTGATTTTAAGTGCAAGCAGCTGTAAAATGTATTAAAATCTAGATTCTTGACAATCCTTGTTTTCCACAGTAACATCTGCTAGCGCTGCACTTTATAAAATGTCAAATATATGTCGTACAAGCATTATGTCATCCCGGTTAGAAACCAGCAATCAGACCATGTTTTAATATCGTACTTACCAAAATGTTACCATCTGCCTCAAAAAGACAATGTAGGGCAAGTTCTCGATTTGTCCCACCACCTGGTAGGACACTAGAGCAAGCCATGTTCAGCAGATCCTCCACTATAAAAGATACAAAATCAAGTTAATACAACTTTAAAACCTCTCAATGATACTGTCAACTTTATATTGAAAATAAAATAAGATTCCATGCTATGATTAAATGCACTGGGGAATTTTCCTAGTCCACAGTTATTCCTTGACCAACAATAGCAGAACAGGTATCTGATCATTTATCAAATTGGTGTTGTTGGATTTGCTGTGCATAAACTGTTGTTTTTGCCTGCGTAACAACTGCAAAAGTACCCCAATAGCCTTGAGACACTTTGGGATATTCTGAGGATGCAAAAGGCAATATGCAAAGGCACGTTTTCTTTTTCTGCAAGTACATGAAAATATAACTTTGGTGCTTTCATTGAAAAAAAAATGCAATTGTGCCCAAATTCTTAAAACTAGGCTGCATTAACAAAATACCAGTGGTATTTGATGGCTGATGATCCAGCTAATAAGAATTTAGATAACTTGCAGCCAACAATGAATTTTCAAAATTTTCATGAGTTTCCACAATTGTTGAATTTTGGACATATATGCATTTCTAGTAAATGATTTAATTTTATTGGATAATGTCTTATTCAATCTTAATCAAAAAAAACTTGGATAATATACCAGTGCTGTGCACTGTACTTAATGGGAACATGCAACTTCAGGCTGCAGTTCTTAGAAGGATTGAAGGGCACATTCTGATCCCAGCCACTGTCAGAGGCAGACAGCAAGCAGAAGATAGACAGTGTTTGACAGGGAGGAACAGGGATAAGGGCAGAAAAAAACCTCACTCTGCCCCAGTGATAGCCTCAAGCATGGTACTTGAACAAAAGGTAATCTACCAACTCCTTTCAAAACAGAATATGCCAAGATACAGGGTAACAAATATAAGGAGAAAGAAAGTCAAGTTTTGCTCCTCTCCTCTAGGCAACCCACCCCTGAATTCTCAGTTCCTGGAGGCAGCAACTCATGTTGAGGTATGGCTGTCTAAACACAGGTGGCCCATCAGCACATTATTAAAGTGGCTATTATTTATATTTGAATCTGGACATCAAGTGTTTGGGCAATGCCTTCCCATCTGATATTCACACATACACTTAAGAGTAGAGGAGCAGGAATGCAATTATATTTTTCTCCTTCCCAAACCACAGATGTCAATGTACTGTTATGCCCACTGAGATCACCCAACTCAGTGGGGACCAGGGACTTCCTTGTTCTGTTCAGCTCAGTAGCACATCACGCAATGCATGTACTAATTGAGATATTTGGATCTATTTCAGTATTTCTTTAATAAAGAGATTCAAAAAAAAAACTGGGTGGGAGAATGAGAATAAACATTTCAAAAATATGTCTATGTGATCAGAAATTAAGTATTTTTTAATCTCACCACAACTCTACAATTTTGACATTGTGAATTTGGAAATTGGTAAAGAGTCAGATGATGTCAGTACCTGATATGTCAGCTAGTGGCTCCAAAGAGTTGGTGCCTTTTGGGTCCTGGATGCTGACCAAGAGAGTCACTGGCTGAATATAGTCCAGTACCCAGCTGTAACTGAATTTAAAAAAACATCATTGATGCCATCCCAAATGGCATCCTGAACCACAAGAGCAACCAATCACTGCTAACTTGCTAAATAAGTTGCTCTTGGGTCTCTGTAAGACTGGAAAGATTATTAAAACAAAAACTTGTACAAGGTAGGAGATTTAAACAAGTTGAAGTGTTAAACATAGAACTGTAGTTTACATGAAGAATTACTTCACTTGACCGAAGTATTCCCCAACAAAACCATTCTATGTAACATGCTAAGATGCAAAGCAGTATTTACTGAAGAAGCACTCGACCTTTTTGTTGTACTTCTGGGTCATCCAGTTCACACCAAGGCTTCCACACCAAGTCAGCTTTGGAGACATCCTTTTCAACCAACGACCTATCTTGCAATACTGGGATCGCCGCTTGAAACCGCAATCCCATATTGATTCGCCTAGCAAAATGAATAAATATTTCAGTCTTTGTGAGCACAGTTTAAATAGTTGCAAAATAAGTAGATTCAAACTGCATTGGCAAGACCCACATTACACAAACTCTCTGTGGAATGGTGTTAAGGGTTAAATAAACAATGTTTAAATTTAAGTTAAATAAAAACAATTTCAATTCTTACAGAACTTATCTTTTACATAACATAAGTAGCAATCAACATTAAATTAATTTTCTCAATAAGTACAGTATCTCGATAATCAGTTTGAAAACCTCGACACTTCTCAATCGGGTACGTAAACAAACACAAGTTACATTATTCGATCTAATTAAAGCCAGAATATCACCAGCAATGCTTGTTCTTCTTGCTCCTGCACCATTACTTCTGGTATCCCCAAAGATCTATTCTGGGTCCTCTCCTATTTCTAATCTATATACTGCCCCTTCATATTATCATCTGGAAACTAAATGTCAGTTTCTAAATGTGCAGTGGATGCACCCAGCTCTACGTCACCACCAAATCTCTTAACTCTTCCAAATTCGGCATTTTACCATCCTGCTTGCCTGGCGTCGTCCTGGGCGAGCAGAAATTTCCTCTAGCTAAACGTGGGAACAGCCTCCATCCTTCTACCTGGCAACAGGCAAACTTGGTGTTGCGTTTAACCCCAAGATATGCTTTTGACCACATACTCATGCCATCACAAAGACCACCTATTTCTACCTCCATATCACCTGACTCCACCCCTGCCTCAGATCATCTGCTTTTAAAATCCCCACTCACACCTTTGTTCCCCTCATTTTTTTTTGTTTAATTTTACTAAACAATTCACATTACCAAGTAAATTTGCACAACTTCAACTTGAACGATACATAGCGACAAGGAAATGTTTTAATCAAGATTCAGATGCAACATAAGAACATAAGAACTAGGAGCAGTAGGCAATTCAGCCCCTCGAGCCTGCCCTGCCATTCAATACGGTCATGGTTGATCTCATTTCGGCCTCAAGTCCAATTTCCTGCCCCCTCCCCATAACCTTTCAACCCATTACTAATTAAAAATCTGTCTATCTCCTCCTCAAATTTATTCAGCGTCCCGGCATCCACTACACTCTGAGGTAGTGAATTCCACAGATTCACGACCCTTTGGGAAAAGTAATTCCTCCTCATCTCTGACTTAAATCTATCATCCATTAGCCTAAAACTACAGCCTCTCGTTCTAGAATGCCCCACAAGGGGAAACATCCGCTCCATGTCTATTTTGTCTATCCCCTTTAGAATCTTATATACCTCAATTAGATCTCCTCTCATCCTTCTAAACTCTAGCCAGTATAGGCCTAAACTGCTCAATCTTTCCTCATAAGACAAGCCCAGCATATCTGGAATCAATCTCATGAATCTCCTCTGAACCGCCTCCAATGCAACTACATCCTTCCTCAATTATGGGGACCAAAACTGTGCACAGTACACCAGGCGCAGTCACACCAATGCCTTGTACAGTTGCAACAACACTTCCCTATTTTTATACTCTATTCCTTTTGCAATAAATGCCAAAATTCCATTTGCTTCCTTATTACCTGCTGTACCTGCATTCTAGCTTTCAGCGATTCATGCACGAGGACACCCAGATCCCTCTGCACTGAAGCATTCTGAAGTTTCTCTCCATTTAAATAATAAGTCGCCCTTTTATTCTTCCGACCAAAATGGATAAGCTCACACTGGAGGTGTTTAACTCCATCTGCCAAATTTTGGCCCATTCACCTAACCTGTCCATATCCATTTGTAAATTTCTTTCTTTCTTGCAAATTACTTTCCCACCTATTTTGGTGTCATCTGCAAATTTAGCTATGGTACCTTCTATTCCCCCGCCCCCCCCCAATCATTAATATAGATTGTAAATAGTTGGGGCCCAAGGACCGAATCCTGTGGCACCTCACTAGTTACAGCTTGCCATCCAGAAAAAGACTCTCTGCTTTCTGTTGGTTAGCCAATCCTCTATCCAAGCTAATATATTACCCCTAACTCCGTGTGATCTTATCTTGTGTATTAATCTTTTGTGCGGCACCTTATCAAAGGCCTTCTGGAAGTCCAGATGTACTACATCTACAGGATCCCCATTATCCACTTTGCTTGTCACATCCTCAAAAGAACTCTAGCAAATTAGTCAAACACGATTTACTCTTCATAAAACCATGCTGACTCTGATGGATTGCATTTTGACTTTCCAAATGCCCCATTACTACTTCCTTTATGATGGATTCCAACAACTTCCCAACGACAGACATTAAACTAACTGATCTATAGTTTCCTACTTTCTGCCTCCCCCGCTTTTTGAATAAGGGTGTTATATTAGCATTTTTCCAATCCACTGGAACCTTTCCAGAATCCAGAGAATTTTGGAATACTATAGACAATGCATCCACTATCTCCGCTGCCACTTCCTTTAAGACCCTGGGATGTAGGCCATCGGGTCCTGGGGACCTGTCACCCTTTAATCCCAATAGTTTGCTCAGTACTTTTTCTCTAGTGATGGTGATTCTTCTAAGTTCTTCCTTCTCTACCCTCTGCACTACCTGTTAGTATTGGGGTGGTACCAGTGCCCTCCACCGTGAAAACTGAGGCAAAATACTGATTAAGCGTCTCTGCCATTTCTGTGTTCCCCACTATTAACTCCCCAGTCTCATCCTCCAAGGGACCAACATTCACTTTAGCTACACTCTTTCCTTTTATATACTTGTAGAAGCTTTTGCTATCAGTTTTTACATTTTGTGCTAGTTTTCTTTCATAATTTACCTTTGCTCTTTTTATTATTTTTTTAGTAACCCTTTGATCTTTAAAACTTTCCCAATCTTCCAGCCTGCCACTGACCTTTGCAATTTGGTATGCCGTAGTTTTTGCCATTATGTTATCTTTAACTTCCTTGCTTAGCCACAGATGCTTTTTCCCCCTTTTACCATCTTTCTTCCTCTTTGGAATATATTTTACTTGGGAGGAATTCAATATCTCCTTAAATATCTGCCACTGTTCGTCAACTATCCTACCTTGTAGTCTTCCTGCCCAGTCCACGAGAGCCAAATCTGCCCTCCTGCCTATGTAGTTTACCTCCAGAACACTAGTGTGGGACTCAAGTTTCTCGCTCTTAAACTGGACTTTGAAATTCTAGGAACTATGATCACTCTTCCCTAGAGGATCCTCCTTTACTATGAGATCATTAATTAATCCCATCTCATTACACAAAACCAAATCCAGAATAACCTGTTCCCTGGTATCATTTCTCGTTTAATTTTCCGGCTGAACTATCCCAATGCACCCCTGGCCAGCCTCTCATGAAAACCTGGTCACCCAAAACATCATTGCGCATGTCCTAACCCAAGTCCTGTTCACCCATCACTCTTGAGCTTGCTGACCTACATTTAGCTCCTGGCTAGGCAATGCCTTGATTTTAAAATTTTCGTCCTTGGTTTCAAATACCTCCATGGTCTCACCACTCCCGATCTCGGTCACCTCTTCCTCGAGATATCTGCACTCCCCTACATCTGGACTCGAGCATCCCATATTTTAAGTATACGCCATTGATCGTCATGCTTCAGATGCCTAGGCCCCAAGCTCCAGAATTATTTCCTTAAACCTCTCCACCTTTACTTCCTCCTTCAAGATGCTCCTTCAAACCTATCTCCTTGACTAAGCTTTTAGCCACCTGCATTAATATCACCTTTTGAGAGTCAGTGGCACATTTTGCTGTCTAATGCTGCTGAAGTGCCTTGGGGCATTCCATTAAGAGTTGTTATTGAGTAAGAGCAATGCTTTAATTAAAATAGAGTATAGTTTGACAGAAATATATTCTCCCTATATTCAAAGTTAAATTCCGACAGTGATCAACTAACAAATTCTGAAGAATTGTTTCATGGGAACAAATAAGATGTTCAAGACTTTGTGAAGGTAAACATTTAGATTTTCAAAACTGAAACTCAGCTCTAGCATCAGATTATAGTTAACTATTTTATGGTGTGTTACATGGCTACAATACCAGAGTTACAAGAATCCCAATAACAACTGAAGTTTGCATATACATACCAGGAGGGATCAGCTGTTTCATGGCACAGACATAATTATAATCAGGTTGAAATTTTGGAAATGCCAATGAATGCCTCAATGTTGACACTAGGCTTACTTACCAAATAAATACAATACACAAAGAGAAAAATTACACAAGCTTGTCAGCTTTCATGTTCTTATCTGCTGCTCATTTCTGTAAATTCTTCCAACCTCTATCACCACCAGTGACAAGCCTGTTGCCAGCAATATTTCAATCTAATGTCGCACAGTTCTAGATGCTCTCGACAGAAAGTATGGAGACACATTCAATTTAATGCTACTGCTGCACTTTTTATTTTTCAAATTGAATTCAAACATAAATGCCTTATACCAATCATGGACAACACTGATGTCTGCTAGATTTTGTTTAATTTTACTAAACACTTCACATTTCCAAGCTAACCTACACGACTCCAACTTGAACGATACAAAGCGAGAAGGATATTTTTTGTCAAGGCTGATGCTACATCATTTTTTGGTTGAGATAATTTTTCTATCAGAACAGTTTAATGGAATCACAGCATGAAACAACACCGAAACTATCTAATTGGTCCTCAGCTCTGCCCCTTTCCCACTGGCTTGCAAATGTCTGCCTTTCAAGTATGTGTCCAATTCTCTTTCTAAAGTTATTACTTGAGCTGGGACTTAACCAGTAACTAGCATAACTTCCAAGCTTTTGTACACTATACTGGTTTAGAAAGCCAATATATTTTTTAAATGTTCGTTCACGGAATGTGGATGTCGCTGGCTACGTCAGCATTTATTGCCTATCACTAATTGCCCTTGAGAAGGTGGTGGTGGTGAGCTGCCTTCTTGAATTGCTACAGTCCATGTGGTGTAAATACACCCACAGTGCTGCCAGGAACAGAGTTCCAGGATTTTGACCTAGCAACAGTGAAGGGCCAGCGATCTACTTCCAAGCCAGGTTGGTGTGTGACATGGAGGATAACTTGCAGGTGGTAGTGCTCCTGTGCATCTGCTGCCCTGGTCCTTCTCGATGGCAGAGATCAAGAGTTTGGAAGGTGCAGCCAAAGGAGCCTTGGCGAGATGCTGCAGTGCATCTTGTAGGTGATACAGACTGCTGCCATGGTGCGTTGGTAGTGGAGGGAGCGAACGTTTGTGGATGTTGTGCCAATTAGTGGGTTGCTTTGTCCTCGATGGTGTCCAGCTTCTTGAGTGTTGTTGGAGCCGGATTCATCCCACCAAGTAGAGACTGTTCCATCACGTGACTGTGCCTTGTAGATGATGGCAAGGTTTTGGGGAGGCAGAGGTGAGTTACTCACTGCAGAATTTCATGCCTCTGACCTGCTCTTGTAGCCAAATATTTATATGGCTTCTCCAGTTCAGTTTCTCGTCAATGGTAATCCCCAGGATGTTGATGGGTGGGGAGTGGTTTCCAATAAAGGTTACGCCACTGATTGTCAAGGGGAGATGGCTGGATTCTCTCTTGTTGGAGATGGACAATACCTGGCACTTGTGTGTCGTGAATGTTACTTGCCACTTATCAGCTGCATATGGACACAGACTGCTTCAGTATCTGTGAAGTCACAAATGGTGAACATTGTGCAGCAAACATCCCCACTTCTGACCTTATGCTGGAAGGTCAGTCATTGATGAAGCAGCTGAAGATGACTGGGCTGAGGACACTACCCTGAGGAACTCTCGCAGCAAATGTCCTGCAACTAAGATGATTGACCTCCAAAAATCACAACCATCTTCCTTTGTGCTCAGTATGAATCCAACCAGTGGAGAGTTTTCCATGTGATTTCCAGTTTTGCTGGGGCTCCTTGGTGCCACACTCTGTCAAATGCTGCCTCGATATCAACGGCAGTCACTCTCACCTCACCTCAGGAGTTCAGTTCTTTTGTCCATGTTTGAACCAAGGCTGTAATGAGGTCAGGAGTTGAGTGGCCCTGGTTGAACCCAAACTGAGCACTGGTGAGCAGGATATTGCTGACTAAGTGCCACTTGATCGCACTGTCGATGACACCTTCTATCACTTTATTGGTGATCGAGAGTAGGTTGATGGGGCAGTAATTGTCCGGGTTGGATTTTGTTGCCAGGACATACCTGGGCAATTTTCCACATTGTTGGGTGGATGCCAGTGTTGTAGCTGTACTGGAACATTTTGGCTGGGGATGAAGCTAGTTCTGGAGCACAAGTCTTCAGTACTATTGCGGGAATGTTGTCAGGGCCTTCACAATATCCAGTGCCTTCAGCCATTTCTTGATATCACATGAAGTGAGTTTAATTGGTTGAAGATGAGGAAGCGGCAGCCTAGATCGATCATCCACTTGGAACTCACGGCTGAAGATGGTTACAAATGCTTCAACCTCATCTTTAGCACTGATATGCTGGGCTCTCCATCATTGTGGGTGGGGGTGTTTGTGGAGCCTCATCCTCCAGTTAGTTTTTTTAATTGTTCACCACCATTCACAACTGGATGTGGCAGGACTGCAGAGCCTTGAGCTGATCCGTTCGTTGTGGGGTCGCTTAGCCCGTTTATCGTACGCAAGTAGTCCGATGTTGTAACTTCACTTGGCTGATCACTCATTTTCAGATATGCCTGGTGCTGCTTCTCGCATGCCCTCCTGCACTCTTCATTAAACCAGGATTGATCCTCCAGCTTGATGATATTGGTAGGGTGAGGGATATGACGGACCATGAGGTGGTGATTGTAGTTGAATAGAATTCTGTTGCTCATGGTCCACAGCACCTCATGGGTGCTCAGTTTTGAGTTGTCAGCTTTGTTTGAAATCTATTCCATTTAGCATGGTTAGAGTGCCAATCTTCAATGTGAAGATGGGACTTTGTCTCCACAAGGATTGTGTGGTGGTCACTCCTACCAACACTGTCATGGACAGGTGCAGCTATGACAGGTAGATTGGTGAGGATGAGGTCAAGAAGGTTTTTCCCTCTTGTTGGTTCCCTCACCACCAACCGCAGACCCAGTCTGGCAGCCATGTCCTTTAGGACTCGGCCAGCTCAGTCAGTAGTGGTGCTACCAAGCCATTCTTGGTGATGGACTAGGAATGGAGTACCCAGAGTACATTTTATGTTCTTGCTTCTTCTAATTGGTGTTCAACATGGAAGAGTACTGATTCATCAGCCGTGGGTGGGGGTCGGGGGTGGGGGTGCAGTAGGTGGGGTCATCAGCAGCATGTTTGACGATGCCATGAGACTTCCATGTTGAGGTCTCCCAGTGCAACTCTTGACTGTACATCACTGTGCATCACCTCTGGTGGGCCTGTCCTGCTGGTGGGACAGGACATACCCAGGAATGGCGATGGCGTTGTCTGGGACTGATTCGCAATGTCAGACTGTTGCCTAACTAGTCTGGAGAACAAGTCCCCAGATGTTAGTAAGGGGGACTTTGCAGGGTCTACAGGCTGTGTGCGCCGTTGTCGTTTCTGGTGCTGAAGTTGATGCTGGGTGGTCCGTCCAGTTCATTGCTTTTTTTAAGACTCGGTAGCAGTTTGATACAACTAAATGGCTTGCTAGGCTGTCCCTGGCAGCATTTAAGAGTCAACCACATTGCTGGAGTCACATGTAGGCCAGACGATGTAAGGATGGCAGGTTTCCTTCCCTAAAGGAGTCAGATGGGTTTTCACAACAATCGACAATGGTTTCATGGTCACCGTTACTGAGGCCAGCTTTTGATTCCAGATTTATTCATTCAGTTTTAATTCCACCGGCTGATGTGGTGGGATTTGAACCCATGTCCTCACAACATTAGCCTAGGCCTCTGGATTACTAGTTCAATGGCCTGATCACTGCACCATTGCCTTCCCCCAAGAATGATCATCAACAAGTACTGAGAGAATAGCCAAGGTAAGCAAGATGAACGGTTCAAGTGGTAGAAGCAAAGGTGCAGTCAAGTACATCAGTAGCTGCAGAAAATGTCAAAATGAACAGGGCACCAAAGATTAGGCAGTTGGAATTTTCAAAGTGCTGTTAGTGGATTGTGGGTAGCTTTTTCAAGAAGCAAAAACGGAAGGGTGTGGAATTGGGATGGGGTATGTGGATGAAGAATGATACAAAGCGATCAGAGATGGCCTTATCTCTGATATTACAGGAGTAGCAACGCCATGTGGATATAGCAAAGTCAACGGGGTGGCCAGAAATATGCCTTTAAAGTCAGTCTTCTTGATTTGTCCCCCACTTTCAAAGATATATCTACATATATCCCCTGAATTCTCTGTGCCTGCACTGCCTTTAAAATTGTATCAGTTTATATTGCCTTGCCCAATTCTTCTGACCAAAATGCATAACTTCACGTTTCTTTGCATTAATCTGTCACGTTCTGCCCAATTCACTAGTTTGCTCAAGTTTATAACTATCTTCCTCACTGTTTACTATCTTTCTGAATTGAACACTTTGAACTTATGCCCTGCTTACCAAAGTCAGGTTGTTTCTACATATCATCAGGATATAATACCTGCCTCTGGGGAAACACAATTGAATATTTCCCTCCAGTCTGAAAAGCATCATAATATATTTTCCCCCAAAATGTAACCAATTTGTAAAAATGAAAGATAAAACAAGTATTGGATACAAGTGTGTTTTAAAATACTTTTTGATAGCTGAAGAAATTCACAGTATTATAGTCAAAGTATGAACATCTATATGAATTGTTAGTGCAGCACTTTAATAGGATTTGCAGCTTCCTTGGGTGTTGGTAGAGAAGTGCACAAACAGTTTTACTGTATTTTGTTAAGTGATAGTTAAAGGGAGTCACTTACGGTTCAATGTCAACAGTCTGTTCCCCAGGTCCAGGAGTTATTGTCATTGCATCAATACTATCTGAAACCAGGGCAAAGCGGTAATAAGAAGTTATTCTTCAGTCATCGTTCAATTAAAAACCTCAGCCTTTCTTAAAATTAACTAAAGAGTCATTAGTTGGCCTTTTCTTAAGTACCTACAGTAAATGGTTGCTTCTAGTTTTTAATCTGACTTCAATCTAATCAACCCTGGGAACAACTGCATTTTATTTGAAGATATTTGCCAACATACGAATGTGAGTAGGCCATTCAATCCAGAGCCGATTCCACCAATCAATGAGATTAGGGCTGATATGTACTCAATTGCATTTACCCATCTTTACTCCATACCCCTCAATACCACTTTACTAACAAAATACTTATTACGTCAGTCCTTAAAAAGGTTCAACTGACCCAGCATTCACCACACTTTGGGAGATAGGGCTCCAGAATTCTCCTCTTGTGAAATAATGCTTCCTGATTTTACGAAGTGTCCTAGCTTTAATTTTAAAATTTTGCCTCTTCACTTTGATCCCCCGGCAGAAGGAACAGTTCATCTGCAACTACCTTAATACATTTCTTGTGTTATTGTTTTAAACATCTTCATTAGATAACCCTTCAAAACTTCTCAAATGAAAGGAATATATATCAAGTTTAGGCACATAGCCCTCATAATTAACCCTTTAATCCATAGCATTATTCTGGCGAGTCAATCATGCACCCTGAGGCCAATCTATCCTCCCTGCGTGGTGATGCCAAACAGAACACAATGCTCCCGATGGTGTCCGACCAAGGCTCTGTATAAGAGAAGCATAATTCCTAACTTTCCAACTGTAGCTCTTTTGAGACAAAGTCTAAAGTTTCATTAACTTTTTTGTTTAATTCTTGTACCTGTGCACTAGCTTATGATATATACATCATTACTTAAAACACTTCACTCTTCAAAACTAAGAATGTCAGTTCTTAAGGTCAGAGCAATACCATCAAAATAAAAATCACTTCTTCACTTAGGTGTACTGTTTGATCTAAAGTTAGGATATTTAATGCAGTTACATTTTTATCCAGGAAACTTTGGTAGGTATTGAACATTGAAAAGTCTGTAGAATTTATCCTGCTGCAGGCACAGGACCCCAAAATGCATCCTTTGACAACCAAGACAGAACATAGTGCAATGATATGCTTTCATTAAACTGGAAGTCTTTATCCATTCAAGACAAGCTGCACTGCAGTGAATTCAGTCATGCCAAAGTATTAAGTGAAGCTCAGGTACTTTAAATTTTTTTTTGATTATGGCAATGTAAAATAAGTCTGATGACAAGTCAGTAAAAGTTGTTTAGACCTTTCCTAAACTGCAACTTAGCAGAATTAGTTAATCTGCTTGACTAGGAGAATGCTGCCATCTAGACAAATATAAGCATTCTGAAACAACTCACTAAAATTAGAATCAAGCCTAATTAAAAATCTGAGCTTCTCAATAAAAAACTCGTAACTGCACAGCAAAGTTAAATATGAAATACTCACTAGCTCGGCCAAGCAGGATGCGTGGCGTTAAAGGGGTAATCGGCAGTGCAGGATAGGTGCCACCATATGAAGATGAAATGACATTGCTGAAAAGGCCCGAGCCCTGTCTCACTGGACTTAACATCGGGGGTGGTGTGTAGGGTGGGAGCTCATGCGTCCTGTCCAGCAGGTGATCTCCCATGATTCGAGGTGAGCGGAGCTGACTTTGGTACAGGGTAGCACCTGGGTATGAAGCAGAGAGGTTGACAGAAGGTGGAGGGATGTAGAGAGGCTCTGGCCTATGTCGATACTTCTTTTTGTCCTGCTGAGATCTGTAGCTATCTTCTGTTTGTGAACTGCTGGGTTGACACTTTCGGACGGCTTCCTAAGAAATTCATAGTTTGAAGTTTATTGATTTTTTTTGGAAAACTTTGAATGAAAGAAATACCTAACGTAAAGTGTTAGTAAGTATATAATATTAATTCCATAACCAGCGCAAATCAGAAAATGATGCTTTGAATCCCTTTTAAATGAAGGCAGTGCCCTTTCTTTCCAACCAATTATTTCCTCTTCAACCCCAATATTAAAGATGGGTTTCAGGTCAGTTAATGAGGTTAAATACAACAGAAAAAACTGTCAAAGAAAAACATGTAAACAAGCAGCACCAATCATCTATAGCTGTAATAAGAGCAATCACAAATCAAAAAACAAGCTTGTTAAAATCAGGGCACTGCATCTTATTCTGTACTCCTTTCATGCATCAGTAGATGAAACAAAGATTGAAATTGAAACAAACCCACATGCACACGCGCACTCTGAAGGACTCATGAGCAGCAGCAAACAGTGCATCCTTAAGTTGTGCTTATTATGTATAATAGGCAATGTTACAGTACTCCTTCTAAAACAAGCAGAACAGCTGGCATTAGCATTAGATCACAATCCACTGATTTCAAAGGACTGCAGGCATGACAGAATTATCAGCCCAAGAATTGTTGTGCACATTTATTACACTTAATTTTCTTTCATATTTACCCTCTGCCTCAGTAAAGCCATCAACTCAGGAATAGCTGGAATGTGAACTTCAAGACCCAAATGTTGTTTTGGATCATTGCTGGTTGATAGCATTTGTTGATATGTAGTGTGACATGCAAATGACTTTAGCTTTCTCTTCTAGAATTGAATTTTCAGTTGGAGGGCAAAAAAAAGTCAGCTTACTCCGCCAAAGTATAACTGCCACTAGATGAGCATAAAACAACCATGATAGTTGCCATGGTACACAGAAGCATACCTGGCCAGCTGAAGACAACTGTGTTGGGCGGCTGAAATATCTATGACAGATGGAAGTAAAGAAGAAATGTCTTTAATTTTAACCAGTTTCTTTAATATTGCGCGACATATCTCATCATTTTGAGGTTGGACAGGTGTTAAGTTGATGGTATTTCTCTGCAATACTCAAAACCTCAGCTGAGTAGAAGTCATTCTGAACATGTGGTGAAGGAAATTATGTGCTCTTATCTTTTCCCAGCTCAGTGAAGTTCCAACAATTAATTCCTGAACTGATTCAAGAGGCATATAATATAAGGTGGTAATAATAATGAATTTTAATGGCATTTAAAGGTACAGGAACAGTTCAATAAATGTTTGAAGTGGTCAGGGATGAAGGAGAAATCTTGTTACGGAGGTTGAAGGTATGGCAGAGATATGAAAAATATTTGTCATTTTTTTTAAAATAAAAAATGTTTGATAGGAACAATGTAAATGTACTACAGGAGGATGTGGAACAACTATACATCAAAGAAAAAGAATTGATCCTCACAAATAATGTATGACTCAAGGTAGAAAAGTCATCAGCCCCTCGACTCAGGCTGAATAAATTAGAGGGAAGGTGGAGAGGAGATTTGATAGAGGTATTCAAGATCATGAGGGGTCTGGAGCGAGAAGGCACAGATTTAAGATAACTGGCAAAAGCAGCAATGGAGACATGAGGAGAAAACTTTTTCACACAGTTAGTGGTTAAGATCTAGAATGCACTGCCTGAGAATCTGATGGTGACAGGTTCAATCAAGGCACTCAAGAGGGAACTGGATTATTTCCTGAAAAGGAAGAATATACAGGGTTATGGAGAGAAGGCTGGGGAACGGTACACTGCTCACTTGGACAGCCGGTGCAGACATGACGAGCCGAATGGCCTCCTTCTGTGCTGTAACAATTGTGAATTGAGATTGAGGAATTGAAATGGCTCTGATGGTAAGTTTTCAATTCTCCTTTGATATGCAAATTTTGCCAGAATTACTGAAAGAGGCAGCCAACACTGCACCTATTATCAAAATGGTAGATGAGAATAACTTAGCTAACTATAGACCAGTTAACTTCATGTCACCTGTGGACAAATTATTAGAATACACATCTCACAATCAAATTAGTACTTGGAAGTACAAGGGATATTCAAGGAAATGCAGCATAGATTTAAAGGTAAGTTGTGATTGACAAATCCAAGAGTTCTTTTTGAAGAAGTGGATAAGTAATGGCAATACAATAGACGCTCAGCATATGCATTCTCAGAAGGCGTTGGATAATTTTTGTCACAAGAGACTTGTTACAAAAATTCATATAGTATATGAGGATACGTAGCAGCATGTTGCCTGGCAGAACAAACAAAATGTTAGGGTTAGCGGCTTTTGCTTAAATGGGAAAGGGTTGGAGCTGTTGGTCAGCGCTAAGCCAACCTCTGTTCTCAACATATAGTGGGCATAGAAAGTACAAAACCACAGGCAAATATGTAGGCACAGGAGCCAGATTTATTTATTCTTTTTATTTAATCTTTCATGGGATGTGGGCATTGCTGCCAAGGCCAACATTCTGCCCATCCCTAATTACCCTTGAACCAAGCGGCTTGCTCAGCCATTTCAGAGGGCAGTTAAGAGTCAACCACATTGCTGTGGCTCTGATGTCACACTTAGCTCAGACCAGATAAGGATGTCAGATTTCCTTCCCTAAAGGATATTAATGAATCAGATGGGCTTTTACAACAATCACTGATAGTTTCCTGGTCACCATTAGTGAGACTTGCTTGACATTCCAATTCAAATTCAAATTCCACCAGCTGCCATGGTGGTTTCTGAACCCATGCCTCCAGAGCATGAGCCTGGGCCTCTGGATTACTAGTTCAGTGGCATTTCAACTATGTCACCGTCTCCCCAATAGGTTAATGAGATGAGCAGACAGGCAACAGAAGCAGTTTAATGTGAGGAAGTGTGTTTGTGAGATGATGCAAACAGAATTAAAACAAGAAGTGAGAGTACAACAGAGAAACACTGAAGTGTGTGGATGCTAACAGAGGCAACAAGGGGATCAAACACAATTCTTTGAAAATAGAAATGCAGATAAAGCCACAAAAAGAGCCAATAGCATTTGATTTTACGAAGAGATATAGGACACAAAAGCAAAGAAGTAATCATGAATTTGTAAAAGGCAATGGCTAAATCATAATTCAAATGCTGTGTGCAACTTTGGTGCCACATTTTAAGAGAATACGGAAACCAAAGAAACAACTGAATGACTCATGCATTGAGCAACTACAGTAAGGAAGCCCAGAAAGCAAGCCGTGTTGGGGTTGTTGCAAGCTTCCAGGGAAGGGGTGGGGGGCAGGGGGTCCCTCGTTCAAAGGCACTCTGTCTGATCAAGGGACCAGGAATCTTGAACAGAGAGGAGGGGCACAGAGAGCTGCCACCTGTGTTTTTTGCTGACCCCATCTCCCCACGCCACCCCACCCCCTGCTATCGCTCACCGGTGGTCTGGGTCCCTTAGCATTCCTGGGCCTCAGGTGGGTGCATTATTGAGAGCAGCTACCGCCTTGCTGGTGGCACTACGGAGCAAAGAAGAGATGCTGGCCTCCGATTGGCTAGCAGCTCTCAGTGGGCAGGACCTCTGCTCCAGGGGTCCTTGATCCCAGGGAAGGTTTGCTGCTGCCACCCATAGCAGTGGGTCATCCCATAAAGAGGTAATGTAGGGCTCGTGCTGGCTCTTCAGCTGGCAAGCAAAGCATCTGTCACCTACATTAAATTCTGCCCTATGTTTTGAGTTATGAGGAGAGATGACAATTACCGACGCACAGAAGACTCAAAGAAAGTTTAGTAAAGGGTTTATGGGCTGAATAAAAAAAGATTATTTCCTATGACTGGGGAAATCAGGAACAAGGGCTGGGGGTCATCAGTTTAAAATTATCACCAAGAAAACTAGGAGAAAGTTGGAGAAAGGAATTCTAGAGACCACTACATTTTCCAATCGTGCAGGTAGATAAATATTTGAAATAAGGCTAAAGGAAAAGATGATAGTGGATTAAGTTTTGAGTTAATTTAGCAAAAAGTTGGCACAGGCCTGATGGTTCAAGTGGCTTCCTTCTGTGCTGTAAATTACAGTTCTACATCTGCTGGGGTCCTCACTTTGTGTTAGGAACATTTGCATATTCTTCTGGGCATGTTAAAAACATGCATCTGCTCTAGTAATTAATTTTTATTGAAAATATAAGATCACCTCTCTCAAAAAAACAATTTATTCTAAAATACTATTGTTTCATCACAAAAAGAAAACATTGTGACCATTTTAAGCTTAAAATAATTGAAAACAGCAGGTGGAATGGTTGTGAGCCATTAAACCAGGAGCGCCCAAGAAAGAGGTTCATTTCCTTAGTGGGGTGAATCGATGGTCATTATGGCTTTCAGCATGCCTGCTTCCTAGCAATCTTCTAGTCTGTACTATCCACCTTTGAAAATCTCTTCATGAGCATTTTATAAAGCTATTAGCAATTGTTCTTGATATTTTCACAAACCCTTACGGGGTCTGGCACTGTACATTTATAAACAAATTTTCTCAAGACCTCCTATTCATTTTAGCATTTGATTTTCACCAGTAATCATTCAAGCCAATTGACTTATTTGCTGATGGTTCCAGCCATAACATTCTTGAGATTGTAATGCCTACGTGCTTACAATCACCAGTCCCATGTACTTCATGAATCCCTCCACGAGGCAATGGAAATAGTCTTTTACTTGAGACATTTTTCATTTCTCTTGCACATCTATTCAACAGTCACAACTTTTACCTTCATTGGTCCACCATTTATGTTAACTCTTATTCATGTATGGATATTCATAGTCTCATTATTCGTTGACCACATCTAGAACTCGCACGTTCCTTGATTCCCTCATTATGCCTAAACTGTTTCCTTCCCAGCCAACATCTTAATTCTTTATGAAGCCGAATTTGTTGAAGACGTTAAAACTGCTCCCATTATCTGGGAAGGTTCTTCAAGTAACGCTCTTGTATTTCTGCACTCAACACCGGCAAGACATAGTCTACAACCCCTGCAACAAACTACTCCCCTGCCACTGATCATCTCATTCTCTGCGAGGCCACACTAAGACTGAACGAGAGCACTTCTAAGCATGGCATTTCTATTACCAAAACAACCTGTTTTTCTCTCTCTGCAAAACTGCCCATCTCCACCTCTACTATACTATATCCTACACAGGACATGCCATCCCTCTGTTGGAAACATACCGACATACCCAGTCAAACAGATCACATAATAGACAATTTATCCAGAGCAAATAGTTACCAATAACAATCATGAGACCTGCCTGTAATCTTAGTATAAGAAGTCTACATTTGGGAATAACTTTACTATGAAATCATTTCATGGCATTATTAGACACAAGGAATGGAATGAATAGGTGTCAGTGCTGTCAGAGTTTGCATTGTTGCAAACTTCATTTCTCAAGATCAAAGCAAGCATGTGATTTAAAACATAGGTTATACTGGATTCTGCACCACTGAAATCTGTTAGTTTTTGAGATATATTTGAATTCTCCGTTAAAAGGGGCTGTTTTTACATCCTCAAATGGTAAATAAACAAGATTATATTCCGTTTCAATCAAAAATACAAATAAAGGTTCTGACAACTGACAACTTCATGAACAAAAACAACGAAACAAAGTACAACACAGCAACTTTTTGGAAAATGTCCTCAAACAGGTTTCCTATAAGGACAGATTCAAGACAGACCTGCTGAGTTTTTCCAGGTAATTTTGTTTTTGTCAAGCATTTCTTGATGTGTGTACTACAACTACTATATTTTATGCATATGCTGCTGAGGCACTGTTGGAGAATGCCTAGCATTGATATTGGCTGAGATTACAATTAATATTTTGCTGTCACTGTTGTCGTTGATGTGAAAGGCAATTTAGCATTCTCCCTGCTGACCATTACACATCTGAAAAAGAATTGGATTTAAGAGATTCCTGCCAACAAAGTGAGTTGCAATTGAACTGAAATACAGAAGTACAAGAGCTTCACTTATCAAAGTCACAAGGTCACAAAGGCAATAGCATGCAGATAAAAGCAAACACAACAAAACTTGATTTACACACAAATCCCTTTGCATCCCAGGGGAATCTGATTTAGAACCACAAAATAATTAACAATCCAGACCATGTTTGCATGCAGGACTTGTATCATTATATAAAGCTTAAACTAATTTAAAAGTGAAAACCATTGCACTTTTATTAGAAAGATGCATTATCTATGAATGATAAATTGTGGAATTGCCAATGTAACTTGGGCTGGTAACCAAACTCAACAGATAATTTCAGTTAGTATTTTACCAACAATCTGGTCCTTTCTGAAACCATGCAGCATAAGCCATGGTAAGTTTCCCACCAGCAAGCAAAGGGTTTCAAACAAAACACCATTGGCAGGGTTAGTTGCAAGAATGGCAGCACTCACAGAGGACGAGCAGGGTTGGGCCACTTTGGGAGCGTGTGGTGGAGAATCAGTCATCTTCGTGAGGACTGGCATTTCGTCATCTGACACAGAGTTGGCAGGCTTGTCCTTGGCAGTGGTGGCCTGCTTGCTGGGCTCAGCAGGCTGAAGCTTTACAGGCACAGAGACAGGCATGATGATGGGCATGAGGTGATCCACCTCTTTAGGCTGCTTCTCTCCTTCATCCTGTACAGACAACCAAAGGCTTTCAGCCTCAGTTACAGAGGGGTCCTAGCAAAGCAACACACCTGAGATAGATCAGATAGGATCTAACAGATTAATAAAGTAATATACCCTCAGTTTCTAAATGCAGTTGTACATTCAGTGAATTAAAAATAAATTGCAAGATGCTGCCATACAAATGTACATCAAAGTCTTTGCATGATTGGCTTAGCTTCTGCAGTGGTCATTTGATTTCTATTTTCAATGTGGACTTTTCTTTTACTGGAGTCCAATGTGCACTGATGAGTAACATTAACTTTTGAGCAAGTCCATGCTTTAATTAAAAACATGCAAGAAATTAAATAAATTGTACTCCCAAAGCACAGGATAGTACAATGAAATTATCTAAATATGTCAACCAAACACAAGATGGTTGCTCCAATAATACTGCACCACATTACTGTGTTACAGAGAATTCTGAAAATCTGATGTATTGAAACTTCCTCCCCACTCAAACTGGCCTTTCAGCTTCCATTCCAGTTCATCCTGGCACTCTTTGGGGGAGCCCCTCCCCTCCTGCCCCAGTTAATGTTGTCACTCTTTTAACAATCTTACCCGGAAAGATTCTGGCCAGTCCTCCTCACCATTTATTTTGTTTCAATCTCCAGTTCACTGTCTTTCCCATCCCACTGGACTATCCTCAACATGACTCCTACCCATGACCTGTTGCTAATGGAAGGGACCTTGCCCACTACTTATCACAGATGGGAATTCCTTGCGAATTCCCACCTATAGCACGCAGCAGCCAGGATTACTTCTTTTTACACGAGGGCCATTGGAGGAGTGGCAGGGCACCAAGGACAGGGCAGCTTAATCCCGCTGGGTTTTAATCAGCAAATGTAAACATGCTGACTAAGTTCCCAAAACATAATCATCATGGAGTGCTGATAATTGGCATGCATGAGATAATTATATCACTGCCACAACTGCCTAAAAAATTAGTGAGGCTTACAGCACATTGAAACAATGTGCAAACTGAACTGTAAGGACTGCATTGTGCTTCAAATTGCCATAAAGGCATTACTTCTGTATTCTGTAAACATACGGCAGTAGAATATTTAATTAAAACAATTCAATTGGGTTAATGAAAATTAATATGAGGTACTCACAAATGATGAATACAGCTAATAATAAAATAATAAAGTCCAGGATTCCACTCCAGTTGAGCAGTCCCGATTCCATTTACTGTAGAAGTTGGCCAACACATGAAACTCTTAAATATCAGAATTACTTCGCAATCTCTCAGAGGGGTCACAGAAGACACAAGTTCTCAGGACATGGGTTATGCTACCAAGGTCGTATTTTTTGCCATCGGAACAAGGAATATGAAAGTCAGAAGCCATTTGGCTCATTGTATCCACGGCAGCTTCCTGCAAGGGCAATTTAGTTGGTCCCACTACCTGCCGTTTTCTGTTGACCTTGCAACTTTTTTTCCCTCAAGGTGCTTAACCAATTTCCTTTTGAAAGCCACAATTGGGTAATGCCACCGCCACCCTCAGGTATTGCCTTATTACTGCTTGCTGCATAAAAAAGTTTTCATGTTGCTTTCGCCAATCACTTTAAATTTGTGTCCTCTGGCTGTCAACCCTTCTTCCAATGGGAAGTGTTTGTGTCTATCTGCACTGAGAGGTCCCTCATGATTTTGAACACCTCTACCAAATCTCTACACCTTCTCCATCCTCATGACTGAAGTCCTCCATTGCTGTAACCATTGTGAAATATTTTGTGCAGTCCTCTCTATAAAGCCCTCACATCGTGCCTGAAGTGTGGTGCCCAGAATTGGACACAATATGCCAGTTGAGGCCGAACCAGCGTTATCAAGGTTTATTATAACTTCCTTGCTTTTGGACTTTATACCTCTTATATATAAAGGTCCGGATCTTAACCACTTTCTCAACCTGCCCTGCCACCTTCCATGATTTGTGCACATATAACTCCAGGTCGTCCTGTTCTTGCTCAGCATTAGAACTGTATCCTTTTATATTGCCTCTCCTTATTTTTCCTACCAAAAAGTATAATTTCACAGTTCTCTCCATTAAATTTCACATGTGACCTGTTCGCCCATTCCACCAGCCTGTTTATGTCCTCTTGAATTCTTCTTCCCATTTCACTTACTTCCAAGCTTTGTGTCATCTGCAAGTTTTTAAATTATGCCAGTACAGTCAAGTCAAAATCATTCATGTATATTAAGAAAAGCAGTGGTCCTAGTACTGACCACTGGGTATATCATCCCCAATCTGGAAATCAAAGCTTACTACTACTGTTTTCCATCACTCAGCCAGCTTTGTATCCATGCCGCCACTGTACCTTTTATTCCTTGGATTTCAACTTTGCTGGCAAGCCTATTATGTGGCAATTTGTCAAACATCTTTGAGAGATCCATATACACCACATCAACCCTCCCTATTATATCAAAAAAAAAATCAACTTGCTGATCTGTAGTTTCCCCAAATGGTATCGGTGGTGGTGAAACTAGCTTCCGCTTTTTGTTCAGTCCTAAAAACAGAAAGGTCCTCTCATACTCCTGAGAATGCAAAACGGGCCTGCACAAAATGGAGGGATTTAAAATAGGTCTCGCAATGCCAACTTGTAATTTCTCAAAATAACTGTTTAACTAGCCTATATTTGGATTGTCAAGTTTGCAAGCAAGCATGTGCTATCCTATATGCAAGAGATCAAAATCACTGGGGTTATCAGCTGGCCAACATTGAAATAGCTGCAAACGGTGACTAGAATGGAGATGATTGATGAGGGAATTACCCCACCAATTACACCTCAGACCGCACTACTGAAAGAGACCAGGATGGATCTTATGCACATAACTGATGGAGAAATAATTCTGCTTTCATTTGGAGACTTGGCTGCAGCTTTGGTCACAAGTTGCATTTGGTGCATTTCATGAAGCTTCTTGACTATAAATTGTAACCATTAACTGTTCTAGGTCCTGCAGCAAGTTCTGCATCTTCACTGGCCCAGACACAAGTCAAAATTCACTCTGCATTTTAATACAATGTTATGCTGAAGTGCAGCATTTGCTTAATGGGGATCCAGTGCAAAGGTCTGGTTTGGACTCCCCAAACATTTTACTAGACAATAATACTAGATACTGCCTACTTAATCTTGTGCCAAATCCATACATACACAACCGTCAAAAGGCATGTTTGCACCAAGTAATATAAAAACATGTGACAAAATGATCATTGCATAAGTGTCTTTCATCCGATCCACTCAGAGCCCCGTATAACTTAAGAGGTTGCATGGTTTCAATGCTTTACAATGCATCCAAATATTACTGTACTTTCAACCAAATAACATTAGACAGAGGTGGTCTGTAGTCAGTTACAGAACTGATAGTGCTCAGACCTACCGATTTTAACTAAATCTCCAGTTGAAGATTGGTGATATGGTAGACAATTTACTGAGTTAAAGGAAAGTTGTTTAATTTAAACAAAAAAAACTTACCTTGATAACTACTTATAATTCTCAGTAAATAATTACAATAACATTTTCTTTTATTCGTTCACAGGACGTGGGCTTCGCTGGCTGGGCCAGCATTTATTGCCTATCCCTAACTGCCCTTGAGAACATGGTGGTGAGCCACCTTCTTGAAAAACTGCAATATGTGTGGTGTAGGTACACTCACAGTACACTAAGGAAGGAAGTTCCAGTATTTTGACCCAGCAACAGTGAAAGAATGGCAATACAGTTCCAAGTCAGGATGGTATGTGGTTTGATGGGGAACTTGCAGGTAGTTGTGTTCCCATGGATCTGCTGCCCTTATCCTTCTAGGTGGTAGAGGTTGTGGGTTTGGAAGGTGCTGTCTAAGCAGCCTTGGTGAGTTGCTGCAGTGCATCTTGTAGATGGTACACTCTGCTGCCACTGTGCATCAGTAGTGGAGGGAGTGAATGTTTGTGAATGGGGTGCCAATCAAGCAGGCTGCTTTGTCCTAGATGATGCCAAGCTTCTTGAGTGTTGTTGGAGCCACACTCATCCAGGCAAGTGGAGACTATTCCATCACACTCCTGACTTGTGCCTTGTAGACGATGGACAGGCTTTGGGAGTCAGAGCTAAGTTACTCTCCAGAGAATTCCCCGCCTCTGTCCTACTCTTTTAGCCACAATATTTATATGGCCCAGTTCAATTTCTAGTCAGTGGTAACTCCTAGATGTTGATGCTGATAATATTCCCTACTTTAATCTTGAAGCTCTTTTGCTGAATACTGCAATTTAAGTGATAAAGTGCTCAGTCTATATCGTTAATTTTGTGTGCTGAAAACTGACTTTAATCATGCAGGAAGTAGTTTTCACCTCCAGTCAGTTGAATTTTCAATTGGGTCATTTAGGGAATTTTTTCTCTCTCTCACACTATTCTCTTTCTCCTATTTCAATCACTTTATTGAAAACTCTCACATTCAGAGGAAGTTAACAGCTGTGTTCCAAGTTTATTGTACTACCAGGCAGTTCCATAAGGGCAGAATTTCTCTATTTCTGGTGTGGGGTTTGTGGCCATGCCTCTGTCTCTGGCAGCTAGTCACCCAAAATTTGTCAGCTTTTGCTTAAAAATAATGTAGGTGAGAAGATCATCGGTTCAGTCTTTGTTTTAGCAAGTTTTAGCCAAACTCTGACTGGCGCAACAATTGACTTGCATTTTCAGGCTACATAACTTAATTATTTAAATAACCACGTTTCCTTGTCCTGGTTACGATCTAGTGACCTCTGCAGACCATTTAGTTATGTGGATTTCTAGCAAAGCGAGGATCTGGTTTAGCCATGATAATCCCCACTGCAGATTAATTAGAATAACTGAAGGCAAATCTAAATAAATTATGAGAAAAAAACTTCCATTCCACTTTTGCTGGTCCTATATTCCGAATAATTTGTTTAAATTCATGAAATTGTATCGAAAATACAGCAGAGCAAGCAGCAAGCAATCCTTTGCACATGTAAGCATCAGAAGTATCTGGATATATTTCCAATATACATAGAAATGTTAATACACACGTTTACTGACCTGTTTGGGAGATGTCCTTTGACCACCGTGAGACCTCATGTGGCCATTAAGGGCAGGTAGGCTCTTGAATTCTTTGTGGCACATTGTACACGTCAGCCTGTTCTTGATATCTGCCCTTTCCTGGAATGGAAGCCTACTTTGGCCACTGTTTGGAGACACATCATCCATTAACAACTTTTTATGTAGCAACTTATGGCCAGATAAAGAAATACCAGTACTAAGTGCGGGCATGTCTGATTTCTTTTGTTTATTAAAATTTAATTCTAATTTGGAACAAGATATGCTTTGCCATTTTGGTGCTGGTTAATTTCATGACCAAAGACGATAATTTGTTACATATTCAAACAGTATACATTTGAACAGTTCAATTTTATGGCCCTTGCTGGTGATATTTCACTAAAAGTGATTAGTTACTCGCATCAGTAACTCATCTCTGCAAAGGCAGATTGTCAGTACACAACACTCTGGGTTTTATATATACCTGCATAGCTAATGAAAGGCTGTGTAAAAGAAAATACTTGCAAGGTGTATGTAAGCCCAGAAAACTTTCCATCAAACTATTGGTGTCACATCTTACAGGCAAATTTATTGTAATAGAATGACTCAAATTTCACATTTGTAAAACACCGCTTAGATAGGAATGAAGCTGGAAAACCTACCAATCATATGAAGTCAACAAACCAAATGTGTACAATGAGAGAGGGGGGGGGGGATGTGTGTGGAGGAGGGCGATTGTGACGAAGGGTAGAAAATCTTAGTGGGAGAGAGCTATGAACATCAAATTTTGAGAGAGAAGTTCTGGGAGGAAAGTATTTAGAGGCGTGCATTTCCTCTTTATAATTAAGATTTCCAAAGTCAATCAAATCATATTGCTCAAGATAGCAAACCTAACATTCTGCGAGAGGTTCTTACACAGTGATGTCTCACTACAGGAAATTGAGAGAATGGAGAGTACCAGACTAGTTTGGTCCAGCATTTTAATTTCATGATAAGATTCACCGTAATTTTTTGTGGAATGCATATCTGTAGCAGTACCATTGTAATACCAGTCGACAACTGAAGGAAATGCAGCAAACATGAAGCTTGTGACAATTTAAAGCTCATATAACAATCATCTTGGCAAATAAAAGAACATAACGACAGCATGGTAGTGAAAATGCCATTGTAACCTTGTGGGTGGAGCGACGGGGGGTGGGGGTGGGGGGGGGAATAATTTTCTCAGTTCCTCTCTATGAACCGCTTCAAGGAAAGACTGAACCCTGGCTCAGAGTTCAATCATATGCAGAAAAGCTAATGATAAACTAAAAGCTCTGTTACAGAGCTCATTTTATTTTGGACAGACTATCAGCTGACATCATCACTGCATTCTCAGCAGCAAGGATAAACCTGAGAGCTCTGCTTACCAAGATAGAAGGAAGCCAAATACTAATTGGCAGTTTGAAGAGGATCGCTCATCACTGAAAAGGTTTTCCAATAATTGTAAGTCAAGTCAGAGAAATATCAGATTCTTAAGTCAGTCATGGAGAATCTTCTCCATCAAATCATTTGACTTGAACAGAATCACATCGTATGGCATGATTTGAACTCACTTCATTATAACAATTAATGGACTTTCATAGGCTGTATCCATTATTGCATTAGTCACTTCGTAGTACAGAACTCAAGTATTGCTGAATAAGGGGACATGCTGTCGAAGCTTTTCATTGTGCACTCATCAGGGCAGATTCGCAAGATACCAAACCTGATGGGAACAACAATTTATAATGAATGAGAAGGGGATGCTAATTAGTGCTTCTCATTCAGTATAAATTATTGTTCCCATTAGATTTGGTATCTTGCGAATCTGTACTGATGGGTGCAAGACGAAAAGCTTCGACAACACGTCCCTTTTTTCAGCAATACTCATTGCAGTGTTATATGAACTATAGCCCTCAAAGGTTGCTTGAGCAGTGCAGCAGATGAGATGCTGCTTGAGCCTGTAATTTTTGAACTGAAATTGCTTTTCAAATGTCTACAATGAGCCATTACTGGTGTAGTGCTTTACACATCTCCAAAATTCTGGTCACTTACTACACTCTTGTTTGCTTCACCTGCAGTCATCGACAGCCTAGTCTCAAGTTGAGATAGACACCTGAACATAATTGGTAACATAATACTTCTGCCCCTTCTGATGAATGAGAGACTACAAACCAGCTAGAATTAAAAACAAAACTTATGTTTCAATCCTTTGAAAGCTCATCTAATGCTAGACAATGAAGTATCAGAAGCCATGGTAAAAAAACGCAACACATTTTCCTGTTGTGAAGATGACGGCCTTTGGGAATATGAAAATGGATAGAGAATGGAGTTAAAAAAAACTTGCATCCCAAATTACAACGAACTCAAGTGCTATTTTATTACGCACCAAATTAGCATACTAAATTGACAAGTGCTTATCTATTTAAATATATTAAAATTGAATCAGGTAGCATATAAGGCACAAATAGCAAACCAGAGCTCAAGGGTACAATAGGCAAGTTTATCTAACGTAACTGCAGGACCTGCAAAATCCTTTTACAGTGAACCAATTTCCTAATCCTATTATAATTAACTACAGATCTATTGCACCTATAAAAATCACAGCATGATGAGTTCAGAAAGCCACCAATGTAGTAAGAGGCCACAGAGGAATACAACTAAATCTGGAACAAGGCAGTGTTGAGAAATGTTCTGGTTTTTGAGGGACAAAGATTCTTCATTTTCTGTACAAGAATAGATTTCACAAATCAAAATTTCATGAAACTAAGGAAGTGAAAAAACAAACCATAGAAATGAGCAAGAATGCCTCAGTTTTTAAGATACACAGGCTTTCCCCTTTTTTCGCTTCCTTATGCGCAATGAGGTTTTCGATTTTGTTTCTAATTTGGCATATTTGTCTGACACCACTTAATTTGCTAAGTTTGAATGACTGGTGAAACGTCAAATATGACGAAGTTCCAGAATTCCAATGTATTTCAAAAACTAGGAAGTTCTCCTGTTGCTTTAAAAATATGACTCATTAAATATCTACATACTGGGATAAAATAGATCAGTACCTGAGTTCAACTGTTGGTTCCCCTGGTTTGATGTCAGTCAGAGAAATCTGGAAGAGAAATAGACAACAAATCTTTTCAATACTCTGCTTCAGTATATTAATTCCAAACAATCTAACATCCTCAGCTTTGGACAAGTAATTGAGCACTATGCGAAATATACAGGCCCGAACGTTCTGAGGAGCCGCAATCACTGTCGGATTGCGGCTCCGCTCTGCATTTCTGGCTGGGTCTTCTGATTCCAGATTCCTCAAAAATGCAAAGCAGTCTTCCAACAAGTGGCTTCCTCATAGCGGTGGATTATTAGGGCCAAGTGGGTGGGGAGGGATGTCAGGTTGGGAGGAAGAAAGAGATTCTGTGGCATCAGTTAAACCGTTACCCAGGATTTAGACTTAAGACTTTTCTGTCTGAGATTTCTTGGGTAACTATCCAGGTCTGTCAGAACTGTTTCAAGTCTCTGGTTCGGAGACTTGGTCGGAGGGTCCTAGGGAGCAGCAGAACTGCCCATCGAAAGTTCTAACATCTCGGGTTCTAACAACACCATGGAATCAGCGTGTCGGGATTTCCTGAAGTGCATTTAGGGGGTTTTCCTGGTCTCCAACTACCTGGAGACCAGAAGATCTGGGCCATTATATTATGAAAAAGGGAACAAATGTAGCTCCCGATGATCCCACAAGCAATTTTCTGTAGGTGGTAGATCTTCATTTCATAATTTGTTCACGTTCTATCTGGGTACCTTCCCAGCTTTAGCAAGAACAAAAAGGATGTAGTTGAGGAGTGCCCATTTCCAGTCTAACTCTGCTCTCTGGGATGTTATTACAATCCTGTTGTTTCAAAATAAAAATCTCAACAATTTAATTGGCCATTGCTTGGTATAAAAATGACATACAGGTGAGGGAGATGCAAGGTTCAATCCTCAGGGCTAGTTCATCTCAACTCGGGGTGGCAGGTGGGATATGACAAATAGTTCCAGAACTCCTCGAACAGTGGAAAAAAAGCAATCAGCAAGGATTTTCACTCCCGATTTTGATCCAGTGGTCCTATCAGAAAACATGTGTCTGTGCATTTTATCCAAGATAGGCAGGATAGAGTGGCTTCATATAACATCTTATATAACTCCCTTTCAGTCAAAAACATTGGATATTGTTCTGATCTCCAAGTGAATGGTGGAATGCAGGAGGAAAACAGAAAAGGGTTTTAATACAGATCATTTTTTTTCCAGACATGAAGCTAGATTTGAATACTCGAGATTAAAAAGATATGCCGTTTCAGGGATGAGAATACAAATAACCAGAATACCCTGGACGAGTACTAGCTGTGAAATATGTTGATAACAATAAAAAATGAATCAGATCATTCTTTTGTCCTGGGTGCTGAATGGGCCAAGACGAAATAATAAAGAGGTTTAGGAAAACATAGAGATGAAAGTGGAATGAGGGAGGTGGGCAGGACTCGAGATGGCCAACTCAAGCAATTTGTTCATTTCTCAATGCTTTGAAAAAAGCTAATTTTAAATTTTAAGTTTTTTTTTGATAAATCACTGTTACTTTAGCCTATACTTTAGTTGATACAAGTCCAGAACATGAGCAAGGACTTGTAAAGAGAAATAAATCTCTATTATTTAGTAATAGAGACAACGTAGGCTTCAGTTCTGGGGTGAGTGTTCCACAGAACAAGCAAATTCTCTACATAACTGCTGGTCAGTGTTAAATTATTACAAACACGATAAATGTCAAAACGCAGCATATATCATACATCACATGGGCTTTTGTTTAATAAAGGGGAAAATGGAGGAAAAGTAAGTGCATGCCTGCCAATTCAAAGTCACAATAAAGCATTTAAATTGCAACTATGAATAGTTACAACCATTTCAGAAAATGACTTTTAAGAAATATTAAATTAATCTTTTTGGTGAAATGTTATGTTCCAGTTGTTGAATTATTGGTGCCAGGCAATACAATTTTAGATGAAAAATAATTGGAAGCCAGATACTATAACAGAGATTCAACTGTCGAAGAGTATTAAAAATGCTTAACCCCTCAATTTGTGGGTTTGGCTCTGAATATTCTTTCTCCAGGAACTTGAAATTCAGGAATTAATTGCTTCGTGAGTAAATGCAGCTGGCCAAAAATGCTGGTGCGAACTGCTTTTCACAGCCAGCATGAATAACAAAGCCAAAAATGTCATTCTAGCTGCTGGATAGATTTACCCAGAACAAATGACTGTACAACTGTTAAACCACAATCCATCCTCAGGTTAAGGTGATATGAGTTGGTGCACGAGTTGCAAAGCCCCTCTTCCTCTATATTGCTTAGTATGCACCAAGTGAATGCCGAGTTCTAAATTTCAACTTGTATTTTTGTATTTAATATTAAAAAGAAAATTTGAAGATCCATTCAGCCTCACTTCCTCTGGCTGGTCCTGCTTGTGTCACCTGTTTCCTAATTACAGCTGTTTCAGATAAAACATACCTATAGCGGTCTATACCCACAGGGTATGTCGAATTTTAGTTGAGGTTATTTCAAGTATTTAGTTACTTCAAGTGTTCTGCACAATAAGGATTGCACAATCTGTCAGTCAGAAGCCTCCCTTCCCACTGCCTCCCCACCCATCCTCCCGCTGCCCCCTACAATTGTTCAAGAGCTCTCGTACAGCAACCACCCCACCCCCACCAAATTGTCACTCTGGGGGTCACACAAAGTCTGAGGCATTAAAATGGAGTCACACACCAGGAAAAAGTTTGGGATATACTGCAGTAGTACAATGTTTAAGAACCTAGGTATAGAGCTTTTATAAATAGCTGAAGTTTATAATATTTATTTCAATACCAAATTGAAGCTGCTGATCTGGAAACAATGCAGTGACCTCAATTTAATGTCAGACTGTGTGCAACTCCGGAGTGAAAATTTGGGGAGGGGTGTATGAAAGCTGTTAAGTGGGTTGTAAAGTGGATAGTAAAGGCTAGGGGGGTGGAACTTCAGACAGACAGCTTGTACAATCATTAGTCTGAAACGCGAGAGCAGCTGAATGCTTGCAAAGGCCAGAACTAAAATTTGATGTATTGTAAAACCTACATTGTAAATTGGACTCGTGCATAATTAACTCTTCATAACTCTCAATACTTCTTAGCTACATAAAATCTTGGAAGTTCAATTTCTGTGTACAGGACACTTGATACACATGACAAATTACACACAGAACCAGATTTTGTAACAGTCACCACTATAGGGTTTTAGTTATACACAGAAAATATCAGTGCAATACACAGTCATAACACTTTTCTCTCCCCTGCAAAAGTATTATAGTTCACAGAACTTTTCGTAAGTATGGATAGATATATTTACATGGGTTTAAAAAGTATATATCATATTTAGACTGATTTGCACAAGCTTTGGCTGTTGCAATGACAGAAGAGGTTGCAAGCTTGTTGCATATATCTTAATACCCGAGATATGGGTTTGGTTAGCTACTGATGAGTGAGTCAGGGAGGGTTGATGAAAAGGCATGGTTTCTACAAAAGAAAAACAAAACACCTATCTTACAAGGGCTTTTTTAGTATCAGCAATCGGCCCTGAAAGAGCAGTCATTAGACTGTGCCCACCAATTGAAAAAATGTAAGGATTTAAAGGGGTCTCGCAGCTGCAAACATCCAGTCTGATAGAGTGTCACAGCAGCCTATTGCTGCCTTGAAGCTCGCAAGCCCAGTGACAAGTCCCATATTATCAAATTGCCTGACCAATTTGAATAGAAACATAGTACAGAAAAACACTTGCCTCCATTGTGCTTTAAAGATTTCAGCAACAATCAGCTAATTGACATATTGTGAAATAACTGAATTGCAAAGAGGCTCATGGGCTTGGCGCCAAAATTGAGAGCAATCAATCATCTGCTGCTTCTATGTCTCTCTTTTACATTAGTCAGTGGGCCAAGCGTCCTCTAAAGCTACACCCTCACCTAACCCTGAATTTGAATCTTTTTTGACTTTCTCTCCTATTTCCCCTCATGCCCTCTCCCAAGCTCACCTTGACCATGTTCCTGCTTCCTTGACCCTATTTTCATTAAACTGCTGATCACCCAACTTTCCTTTCTGGTCTCCATGTTGACCGATATTGTTAAAGGTTCTTTTTATTCAAGTGTTGCCTTCTCCTTTAAATTGCCGTCATCACCACAAAAAAAAACTGACCTCATCGTTCTCGCAAACTACCACCCCATCTCCAACCTCCCTTTCCTCTCCCAAGTCCTCAAAAGGTATGGTAACCTCCCAAATCTGTGTTCATCTTTCCCAGAACTACACGTTTGAATCCCTCTAATCAGGTTTCTGCCCCTACCACAGCACCGAAACAACTCAAATTTACAAGTGACATCCAACGTGACTGTGACAAAGATAACTCTCCCTCATTGTCCTTCTCAGCCTGTCTGCAGCCTTTGACATGGTTGACCAAACCATCCTCCTCCAATGCCCTTCTGTCTTCTAGCTCGGTGGGACTCATCCAGTTCCATTCTTAGCTTTCTAATTGGAGCCAGAGTATCACTTGCAATGCCTTCCACACCTGCTCCCATACTGTTACCTCTGGTGTTCCCCAAGGATCTCTCCTTCGACCCCTCGCATTTTTTTTTATCTACATGCCACTGCTCATTGACTTAATCTGAAAGTGCATGCATGCTGCCGACACACAGCTCTACCTCACCATTATCAAAGCCTCCACTATTGCTAAATTATTGGACTGTTTATTCAATATCCAGCACTTGATGAGCAGAAATTTCCTCCAATTAAATATTGGGAAGACTGAAACCATTGTTTTCGATCCATCTCCAAACACCATTCCCTAGCTCTGGACTCCACACATCTCCCTTGCAACAGTGAGATTAAAAACAGTCTGTTCACAACCATGGTGTCATATTTGAGTAAGCATGAGCTTCCAACCTCATATTTGCACCATCACTAAAAGACTATATATTTCTAACTTTATTATCACCCAACTTCACTCCATCTCAGCTCATCTGCTGCTGAAACCCTCATTCATGCCTTTGTTACTTCTAGATTTGATTATTTCGATGAGCTCCTGGCTGGTCTCCCTCAATAAACTTGAGGTCACCTAAAACTTTGCTCTTCACATTTCAACTTGAACCAAGTACGGTATTCACCTATCATTGCTGTGCTCACGGGCCTACACTGGCTCCTTGTGTAGCAACATTCCTCCATGGCCTCACCTCCCCCGCTCCATAATCTCCTCCAAACCCACTGAGCTATTGGCACTCAACTAATTCTGAGCTTTGAACATCCCCGACTTTAATTGTTCCATCACTGGCTGCGCCTTCAGTTGCCTAGGCCCTAAGCTCTGGAACTCACTTCATAAAACTCACTGCCTCTCTACCTCACTTTTCTCCTTTAATACACTCAAAAGCCTACCTCTTTGATCAAGCTTTTGATCGTCTGACCTCACATCTCCTTATTAGGCTCAGCATCATAATTCTGGGAAGTTCCTTGGAATGTTTTATTATGTTAAGGGTGTTATACAAGCCGTCACTGTTCAAACGCTATCCAAGTTTCAACTATTTGATAGGATCCCCTTTGTGCAGCACTCTCAGCTACTGCAAATCCTTACACAACCGAGTTCTGCCATGTGAGAGACAGAGAGTGGAGTTCACTTGCACCAGATTTTCTCCTCCTACAACCATTTTTTTTCTTGATATGTGGAGGGGGGTTAGACTTGCATTTGGAGGAATGGTAGGGACAGGTTTAAAGCACATTCTCAGCTGGATTACTGAAGGCAATGCCCAGTAGAAGACTTGGATAGTCAAAATATTCCGACTCTCATGATCTGCTTAGTGGGTCCAAACATTAGCTTCAAGGTAGAAAGCTTGCGCAGAAAACACATTTCCAAACATAATCTAACAAAGATCATAAATGCTGCATAGATATTTGCTACTATTAATAACATAAAAGACATATTTACTGCTACAACTTCAGGAATATTAAGAATTTGGTGGTATAAATTGAGACCCTAATATCAGAACTGCACTCATCCTTAACACATAGTACAAATAAATATGAAAAAGTAAAAGGAGGGGAGTGGGAGGGGAGAAAAAAGTAACAAAGACAATAAACAGTAAGAAGCCAAGATATGAATGAAACTAACAGTGGAAACATGCAATCTGAAGATAAGCTATAGGAGGAGCCATGAAGTTCTCTCAAGAATGTGTTAGGAAATAGTACGAGGTACTTGGATCCGCACAAGATAAAGCCAAGAGCAATAGGATAACAGAGAACAGTAAAGGGAGAGGCAGGATACAAGAATGATAGAAATGGTACTACAAGCCCAGAGGTCTCATTTCTCCTAAAGCTTTCTTATTACTTCAAGCATTAAAACTATGCTAAGAACACATTGCTGCATACAATGAAGCATGTTATGATAGAAACTGGTGCAACACAAGTCTGGCCCAAACTTCACTGAATTTATTGGTAGCTGAAACAATTTTTTTCAATTGGAAGTTTATTTTTGAAAAGTTTAAATTCATATAGAATATTTGAATTTATTTTCACCCTAGTTTTGTTAATTACTTTCTCCTTAATCAGGATCTCTCCCTGCCATGCACTATTCCTTGATCAACAGGGTTAAGAGGCAACGTCTACCTATTCTCTTTTAAGCCCAAATGCAACAAAGAGCAAGATGGTGCCAGAAGTTGTGTCCGTCCAATATTTTCCCTCTGAAGCACATTATAGAGCAAAATTACAGCAGAGATTCCACATTGTTGCATTTGAAGGGTGACATACATCCTAGTGGTGATATGGTGAGAAGGGATTTCTTCCTGCAGAGTTTTCCCAAATGGTCAACTGGTATCTTGGGCGACAAAGACAAAAAAGGAGGATGATGAAAGCAACCACCCTGCATTTATACAGCACAGTTAAAATTGGAAAAATATCCTAAGGTGTCTTAAAGGGAAGTGCACCAAGATAGGAGAGATATCTCTAAAGTCAGTTAAAAAAGGGTTTTAAAGGTGGCTTATAACTACAGAGAAGAAAAGCAAATTATTTTTAGAAGAGGGTTCCAGAAAGTGAGTTAAGCTAACTAAAAGCTGCAATGGTGCAAGATAGGGAAGGGAGTGCATGAATGGTCAGGGCACAATGAATAGAAAGAGAAAAGGAAAAAAGCTAGAAAGAAAACTGATTTAGTGTGAAAAGAACAATAAGTTGCTCGATACACAATCCAACTTGGAAAATAAACACTAAGTGATGCTACCACTCGCATCAAAATGATCTCAACTCCAAACTAAAGGCTTCAAAATTATCAGCAACAATCCCATTAGGGTACTGAAAATTAAACTGCAGTTTGTCGCAATGAAATCTCAGGAAACTGAAAGCCAACTTGTAGAGCTAAACTCTGCAATCACAGCATAAACTATGATTTTGCACCAGTGTTTTACCTTTTCCAAAGAAATGGCTTGTGCATAGAAAAATCAGCCATTTTGTTTTCATCTTCATAAACAAAATGGCTACTTTGTTTGTCAAAAAGTAAAATGAAAGAGAAAGTTTTGCAACTTTGCCACTTATAGGCCCTACCAAGAGCTGTCATACAACACTATTTCAATGCAATCTCCTGCATCATACTGCATGACTCCAAGCAAATGGCAAGGGAGATGTTTGGTCAGTGGGACAAAAAAGCGTAGATAAATTGGTTAACAATACACATTATAGATAGAGCTTATATACAAAAAGTGTTGAATTATGATCGGGTAAAGATCTGAAAAGTATTACAAGACGCCTCAGCAGCCTCTTTAAAACCAATTCTGACTGAAGCAAGGTCAAAATGTTGAGTGATAAACAGGGCAACTAAAAGACAATAGCTCGCAACCTAAGGAATTCTGTAAAAGTAGTAACTGTGTAGAAGAGACACAAAGGCCATGGAATTAGCTAAAGCTTTAAAACATAATGCACATCAACGTATTGTTTTGTATGGCAAGGAGTGAAGAGTTAAATTGAGTATTAAACTTGCACAAAAGGAGAAGAGATCCAGTTTGTTGGTTTGCAAATGCACCACTGGACGAGATTACATCAATGATGGTTGAACAACAAACTCAAGTGAGAGAGCTGAAAATTCTGAAATGGAACCACAAACTACTCAGACCTTAAGCATGCTGCTGTACGACCCCTTGTAGTGGGGGGGCCTCCAAAGCAAAATATCTCAATGGGAAATGGCCTAGAAGTGAATTTGGTGCATTGCTTGAGGTACTCAGGTAGAGATACAAGAAGGGACACTTGTGAACATGAAGAGTTCATAAGTCATGAATTCAAAGGGTGCTAAGGCAGTACAATACAAAAAAAGTCAAGCTGAATATGCAAAAAAATAAAAGAAATTTGAAGCAATTGGGGAATAGGATGTGGCCATCAATAACAAGGGCACGTATGCTGCCCAGTGTTACTTGCCCTCAAAATTTCTTGAACAGTTTCAATCCTTAAGAAGGTGCTCCCATGAAGATTGTAAGAAATTTCCCTGATCACTATGAAGGAACAGTGCTGTAGCTCCACCTAAAGATGATGTGTAATTCAGAGAGGAACTTGGAGTTGTTGTTGCTTCCAAGACAAAGCCGTTCTTGCTGTTCTGGGTGAAAGGGGGTCAAGGTGGACAGAGGAGCTGACAAAGCAACCAAGCCAAGTTGTTACAGTGCACCCTGTAGATAGTACACAGTACAGTCACAGAACATATGTAATGGACAAATAGATATGGAGCCCAGTGGCAAGACTGTGTTGAACATCTTGAACATTGCTACGCCCACCCAAGCCAGTGGTGAATATTCACACACATTCCTGACTCGAATAATATGGTTTGTAGATCGGATAAAAATAGATGATTAGGTTTTTAAAAAGGAGGTGCTTAGAAGGCTGGCAGTGCTCAAAATAAAAGTTATTCAGTCCAAGTTATCCTGGGATTCACCTTAGGTTGCAGAATGTAGTAAAGGTGGAAAAAGTGGTAGCTTTGGCCACGGTCCTTCAATCCTCCTTGAATACAATATCATAGAATGGTTATAGCCACCATTCCAAGGTCATTAAAATGCATAATAAATGTGGTAGCTACAGAGCAGTCAGCTGAGGGAACTTCTAGAGCTCATCATCCAGGACAAATTGTCACTTGGAAGAACATGTGCTCAATAATTACAGCCAACATGAATGTTAAAGCGAAGTTATGTCAGACAAACTTGATTATGTTATACATTGAAATAACAGAATGTTGATGAAGGTAGTTCATGTTCTGTTGTATATGGACTTTGAAAAGGCATTTGATAAAGTGCCATATAATAGACTTGTTATCAACACTGAAGCCCATCAGACAACAGGGGCAGTGGCAGCATGGATACAAAATTGGAAAAGAGACAGAAAGCAGATAGCAGAGGTGAGCGGTGGTTTTTCCAGACTGGAGGCAAGTATACAATGGTATTCCCCAGGTGTTGGTATTAGGACCACTGCTTTTTTGATGTATATTGACATGAACTATGGTGTAGAAGTTACAATTTCGGTTTGCAGATGATATTTTTGCTCCATTTCTAAGTTTTATGACACTAGCAACAGATCTTGGTAAGCTAAAATATAATGCAGAGAAAAGTGGTGTGATGCATTTTAGAGAGAAGAATAAGGTGAGGCAATATAAATTATATGGTACAAATTTTAAAGGTGGCACATAAAGCTATTTTAAAAAAGCATCTGAAATCCATGGCTTCATAATTAAAAGGCATGGAGCACAAAAGCAAGCAAGATACTCAAAACCTTAATAAATCACTGATTAGGTCTCAGTTACAGTATTGTGTCCTTTGTCCTACACACTGTTGAATACTACCTTGGCGTCATGTTCAGCTACTTGCACATTCGTATTGCGGTCATGGAAAGAATACACAAGAGATCAGACCTCCTTGAACAATTAGTCAAGTGTGCACATATGAGAGGATCAACTTTGCAGAGTACGGGAAACCTTGATGAGGCAGAAGAATCAATATGGGAAAATCAATACACAACCGGACAAGATGCCAAGTTCATTAAATCGAACAATGTAGCAAGAAGGCTGATTCTATTCCAAGGCATTGGACAGATTAAGTGCATGGGCCAAAAGATGCAGATAGATTTTGTGTGCTTAAGTGTACTTCCAGAATTGGAAGTGCAGTGCAATTTGAATTCAACAGAACATTGATGTGTCAGTGTTCAGAGCTGAGCAACTCAGCCAATTCAGGGACATGGCTCAGAAGTGAATCAATTTCCATAAGGCAAAAGACTGGAACATGATACAAATATTCAAAACCCAAGGGAGTAATTGATATTGCAGATTCAAGCAGGTTAACTTTGGCTATCAATGCAAGAGGACATGATTAACAAACATAAGAATTAAGATAAAGAATTTGTTTCATTTTCCCTCCATTCTGCTTCTCCGCCGCACCCACAGCCCCCATCCCAATAGACATCCTATAAAAGCAGTTAATCATGCTGTGTGAACATGTACCTTTAAAAGAAAAGATGCAGTTATGAATGGAATTGAAAATTTAAAAAATAAATACAGATAGAGATGGTCAAATGATATGCAAAATAATTGTCCTGCAATTATAGGGGACCATCGATCTAACACACAAAGTAAAATCAGTGAATGGTGAATCATGAGGATATGGATCAGAGAAATACTGTGATTACAAGTCAATTCACTACCCTTTTTAGGAATTAAAGGAGAAAGAGAAAATCATTGTAAAATCCTTTTTCAGGAGATTAAATGAATTGCAGAGTCTGAGATTGGTGAAGTTGCACATGGTTTGTGCAAGGAATAGGTTCAATTTGACGAATTACATTTTCTGACTGCATGCATTCTTAAATTCTTAATAACACCTTTACCAAATGCTTGAGAGAACCTTTCAAAATTCAGCACCATGTTAATTCATTATTTATGGGGATACATGAGCAAATACAAAATCATCTTTGACCAGGGGCGAGAGCGGCTGAAGTCAAAAAGGTCTGAAAATCTTTTGTGACAAGGAATCAAGTAATTATAGCACTGACTATGATCTGTGAGATGCAAATGCTTCTCAGTCACTTCAAGTGGGTAGAAACATTAGCTATGCCTTTAGTTAGCTTCAATTACCATCAACGCTGTGGACTAATGCATTTGTATCAAATCATCACCTACCTCAGCATTTCAGCATTCAATGCAGGATGAAATGTTTACTAGCACACACATGTGAAGCAAAGCAAAGGAATAAGGCAGTGCTTTGCAAACAATTTTCCAAACTGACTCCACTTTAACTCATCACCACCTTCTCAAGCACAATGAGAGATGGGCAACAAGGACTGGCCTTGCCAGTGATGTCTACGTCCCATAAACAAATATATTAAAACTCAAAAATCTCCAAAATTAATGTGACCCCAGAGGCTCGCAAAAACTCAAACAGCAATAAAGCAGCATTGTAATATTCAGTAAATAATTATTGAAGGTTGTGTATTATAGATCAACATATAATAAATCATACAAATATGAAAATGTGTTTTCAACGGTACTTTGTAAAAATTTTATGTACCCACGTAGATTTCAGCCAAGATCTCCATATTCCATGGTGACAAAAAGGCTCTAAAGCCTTATCCCCCTACCCAGAAATTGTAATCAATCCTCCACCTCTCACTCAGCAGCCCGTTTCCCAAACCCCTTCCCTTCACTCGCTCATACCCTCCCTCCCCGTTCAGCCAAACACTCGGTCCCTCACTTGTGTCCTCTCTTGCATTCAGTCAACTACATAATCACATGCCCTCCTTTCCCACTCATGCCACTATGCATGCCCTCTCTTTTCCCTCACACCCTTTCTCCCTACTCATGCCTCCACTCATGCCCTCCCTCTCCACACAGCCCCCCAACTCATGCCCTTCCTCCCTGCACAGCCTCCCCATTTATGCCTTCCCTTCCCCCTCCAAACTCTCATCCACTCCTTCTTATTCACCCTCCACCACATAGGATTTCTCCACCTTGTTCAGGTTCAGCTCCTGGTCACTGCTGCTTCCCCTACTAGTAGGCGTCTGCGGCTCCTCCTTGGCCAGTGCCATTTAGATCCGCACCGTCGGGGAAGAGCAAGCCATCCTCCTGGGGAACAGGAGCTCAGGGGAGCAGGCCCCAAAGGGGCAGGGCGTGCTGCCCCTTCCATCACTGGGCGCTTGGGTAGTATCGGGGTCCAGAGTAGGCTGGGCCAGGGGTGCCACAAAGTGACCACTGCTGTCGAGGGCAGGTTGCAACTGAGCCCAGGCCAGCTGGAGTCTCCCTTCTTCCCTCCCGAGGCCAGAGCCTGAAGATGAGTGGCAGGCTGCAGTTGGGCTGGGGCCTAGGTGCCCCATCAGTAACAGGCCCTCAAGGCCATCTGCAGGTTGCACTGGGGGCAGGGCCTGGGCATCTCCCAATCACAGAAAGCAAGTCAAAGCCAGGTCAGAACTGGCAGCAGATTAGAAGGGGGTGAGTGACGCCCCCACACCCCTCAGGCCATGCGGAGGTCAGAAAAATATTTAAAGGGCGTGCTTCCATGATCCAAAAGTCAGAATTCCACCAAATGGTGGAAATTTCTTATTCCTGTTATACGTACATAGTTTATAATGTTGACTTAAAGGTCCAAGTTTCTGAACACAATCACATGGATTTTTGACTAAATGCAATGAAATATAAATAATTACTCTGATTGTCCTTTTAAGGGGCAGATTGTTTCGTACTGCTAAAACACAATTCACAAACACATCTGCAGAATAAATGAGCAACTGAAGAATAACAAAAATAAATTTGTACAAAATTTTAATTCAAACCCATCTGGGAATTTTTACCTGAGACCAAGTATAATTATGAGATTGTTGTTGAGATACCTTGACAGGTGCATGAGGGATATTAGATGATGTTATAAGATGTCTTTGGGGAACCATAAGTCCCCCAGGATGACCCATATTACTTAGTTCCTTCCTTGTCACTTCTTCTGCAATCTCTGAAGCAGGAGTGCTTTTATGGTGGGCAAGAGAAGCCTGAATCCGACTTTCTGCATTAAACTGTTTCTGTTGCATAGCTTCTTCTTGTTGCTGATGCAATTGACTTTGCTGGTACAAATGCCTATAGTGTGGCGATTCTTGGTAGAAATACTGAGAGGGTGCAGCCATCTGAATGTGCTGAGAAGGGTGGGATTGTTCTTGGGAGTACTGATGTGGCTGCTGCATGGCCTTGTGGTTTTGGTCTCGGTGGTAAGGTGGTGGCGGCTGCATCTGCTGCTGCATCGGTTGCTGCAACTGACACAAAATCGGCTGCGACTGATAGAACTGAACTGAATGCATGTGGCATTGCTGCTGCTGCTGCTGCGCTGAAGTGTGTTGCTGCGACTGCTGTTGACGTACAAAATATTGTTGCTGCGGTAGTTGCTGAATGTGCTGAGACAACACCTGTTGAGCCTGCAGCTGCTGTACGTGCGACTGCGAGTGCTGCAACACTGACTGCTGTTGTGGCAGCTGAGCCAATTGTTGGTACTCAAAATACATCTGTTGTTGTTGTTGTTGCTGCTGCTGCTGCTGGATGGCTTGCAACTGTTGCTTCGATTGCGTAACTGGAAACGCACAATGCATTTGCTGTGTCAAGGAATGTTGGAATCTCTGCATTGGAAGTACAGTAGCTTGTTGTTCAGCTGGAGGTTTCTGGGACAGCAGTTGCCGAAGTGTGCTGTCACGTACATTCTCAACCATGGCAGTCTGGCTTGGCTGGCTTGATGCTACATTATTTGCCTGTTGCAATCGGAGGTTCTGATTTGTAAAAACCTGTGTGAAGGAGTCCAACTTGTGCAAGACATCACTAGTCAATTTCTGTGAGGAGTTGTCGTTTGCTGAAGAATATACATAAGAATATCCATCTGGAGCATCAGTCTGAGCAGTGGAGGTCCACATCATAGAGGGATTGTTAAGGTCATTCTGCATTTGAACATGATTGCCAGCATTGGAATGAGGCCAATTGTTTGGCCTAGATGGCTCTATCATAAGGCTTTTGGTAACAACCGGCATAGTTCCTGCTACTGCAGCTTCCCTTGAATGTGGAGGAAAATGAGGGGAAGGCGGAGAAGTCTGAGATGTGTCCATGCCTGTAGATCCATAACTATGATTCAGATTTCCACTCATGTCGGTCAGAGTGCTGGATTGTGGCTGTTGTGGATAGTACAGGTTTTCTGTGTTGTTCACAGCATGATTTGACTTGTACAGGGGTTGGTCTCCCATCATTTGTTCTTAAGGCAATTCAATGTTTAAACCACAAATGATTGCCAGGCCCCTAAACAAGGCATAAAAATAACAAAAATAAGTTTGGAATCCTCAAGTTCCCTGAGAAAATTTTTCTTTAAGCCACAGTGGATTTCGAAATTGAAATACAATTTTCCTTTTATTTCAAGTTGGCAATGCTGGATCTTATCCTCAAGTTGAATCTAGATTGCTGCATCACATCTTGTTGAAAATGTTTACAGTACATCTCGAAGCAGTCCATGGAAAGTAAAACATCAATATACCTGTGATGAAAATGAGACAGAGGTCAGTAAGTGATCTGGAACTTCGTTTATAACATTTTTCTATTCATTAAGGCAAGGACTGTTAGTGCTGGGGAGTGGAACTTGACATTTTTTAGGTACCCAGACCAGGCACAGTATAGCACAGCTAAATGCAGAGTAAAGCTTCCTTCTACTCTGCTCCAGTAATGCACCTCAGCCCTAGCCTTCTGGCAGCATCTGTACAGCACTAATAAGACATGTTCACTATATCAATACCAGCCATTCTATGGTGACTGTGAGGGACATTGCTAATTCATGTCAGTTTTGTGCTGTCAGCACATGCCCATATCAACCAGACTGTGATTTGCTACATCACTTCATATAGGCTCTTACAAACAGCATAGATGGGAACTTACATTCCATTACTCTGAAAATTTTGAACCCAAGTCCGAGAGGTAAAAGTCTAGTGTCTAGCTAACGAGGTAGTTCATAGTTCATTTGCAAAGGTTGTCTGCTTAAAAAAACCCTCATGTACAAACTGATGGTGTTATTGCAGCCTAAGCCAGACAAACCTTTGAGAATGGAGTGTTTTTGAGGCCTTCAAAGATTCCTAGGGTACATCCCTTACAATTATTTTTTTCTTAATCACACAATTGAAATCATTTTCACTGTTGCCGGGAGAAACAATGGCCCGGGTTTGTGGTAGAAGTAATGATCATGTTATCAACGCTGTTATTGTGGCGTAAATTGGGCATCAACTACTTCTTCCCACATATATGCAGTTCAACTCTGAAATCAGGAAGTTGCTGTCTGAGTGTCCTTGCTCCCCAAAAACTTCACGACACTGATCCCTCACCAAGAAACTAGATATTCAAATAAATGCAAACTTGGAGTGCAAACATAAGATACCCACTAAATGAGCCAGAAAAAAATCAAAATTTGTCCATTCAATTGCTGAAAATCCTCCCTTAACTAATTTTAACTTTTACCAGTGTGGAATCTCTCCTTCAAATGTTAAATTATTGTTGGAGATTTTAAAAAAGAGTATATAGCTTTTTCCTTCTCTTAATCCCATCTTTCTTTCCTTCTCTTCATTTCACTTGCTGTATGTAATTTGGCATTGAATCACCTATTCTAATTTATAGCTCCTGGTCAGGCAGTGTATCACTAAGAATTCTGCAATCTGATTGGTTAAGGAGGTACCCGTTCGCACAGGTCCCAGGACCTAAATGGAGGGCACAACTCTCTTTTTAATTCTGAAAAACTGCAACTCAGTGTCAAAGCCCATTAGAAAGTTTATGACCAAATGTACAAATGACGAGCACCATTCATTTGCCATTGACCACAAAATCCAGGCTAGTGGCTCCCGATTGCCGAACTACAATATTGTAACTGCGAAAAGCGGGGTCAAGAAGCAGGGTTTTGTGACATCACCTAAATACAGGGTAAGGTTTTGGGCCATTCAGTTACTTCTTTTCCGAGGCAAACAATATTTATTTTAGGCAGGCAGGTTTGCATAAGCTAAAAATCTAACAATGAGGAAACAGCCAATTAACACATCAAAAGATCTCTGCAATCCATTGTGCTAGCGTAGTTTAAACATCCCCTTTCTCGGTGTTTGCTGGTATCTCCTGCAAGAGGAGAGTTTCATTATTCTATACTTCTCTGAAAAGATTAATGATTATTGTGCAGCATTCCACATTAAAATATATTAATCAACTTGCTCGTCTCCTTGTTTTATGAAATTTGAATAGTCAATTACATGGTTACATTTTAACTTCAACCTATTTAAAGATTCAAAAAATATATTTGTATAAAACTAATGGACATTACATTTGTTCAAATAAAAACAGTGCAGCAAGAAGGAAAGAAAAAAATGCATCATATAGAACCCTTTCCTTCCTGTCCAGGTAAGCTATTCAAAATATTTTTTCCACAGAGCGTTAGACAGTGCATGATTCTCACAAGTACAAAGAAATCTTGTAAAATGCATCAATGTTACCATGCAAATTACTTACTAACTGGAGTGCCCTGCATGCCCCGCTCTGCTGGCAAAGATGAAGAATATCAGATGGGTGTCCTTTAGCACTGTGAGGACACTGCTTGGCATTTAGCTCACATTTAAGAGCTATCATTGCCTGCAACAAATTCAAAGAGAGTGTTTACTTTCCTCATCTGCCATTAAGTCACATGTTTGAGTTCCAGGTCCGCAAAACAAAAAAAATGCCACCTCAGTTGCCACTGAAGGTGCACAGACAATAAATATGTAAATCATTTAAATTATCAGCTATAGTAGTTCAGAGCATGTACAGTAGTTAAAAATTATAATAGCTGACAATAATAGGAAGCAAAAATATGCATTTAAGTTTAGCTTTACACCTTACAACACTGCCTGCTTTGAACGAATCTTCTTTCTGTACAACCCACCCAGAGTTAAACATATCAATTGGATAACAATGTCACCTCTTCTGAGAAAAAATTACAACTTTCCTATCTCCTTCAACATAGATTCTGTTTGTAATAACCAAGGTCTGCAATAGCATTTTATCTAAAGATGTTAGGTTTGGCCTTGTTTAATTGTTCAGTTCATCAAAATTACAATCACTGTGATAAAGCTTCAGCTTATGACGAATAGTTGGTGTGACTGTATAAACTCACATTTAGCGTGCGCGCGCACATAAGCATACCTATATATATTTTATATAATATATACAAACTAAGGGGAGAACTCCTTTCCAGCAATCATTTAAATTACCATTATAGTTTTGTCCTGAAAGAAGCGTGTGCAAAATAAGTCTTGTTTCACATTACCCACAATATTACAGTAATCACAGAACTTATTCAATCATAGGAAGATTGTTAATAGGCTGGTGAACTTAAAAAGAGAACTTGAACATAAATATAAGATAGGGTTTGTCAATTTTACCAAGTGTGAACTCTTTAGGTTAAGGAAAACAAAAACAGAAATAAATCCATGCAATCGGTCAAATGATTCTGCATGTTCATATATACATACTAGAGTGTGCAGACAGTTCTCTCATCAAGCTGCCAGAGAAACAAACTGTGATTTGCACAAGCACTGGTCCCGCACCTGGATCCCTTCACTGGTTGGAAGTTTCCTTATCTGTCTTCAGCTTTATTCCCACATTCACTAAACATTCTTCCATAAATGGCTTGGCAGCAGTTTCACACTAACTATTTAAAGAAAATTTAAGTCAACACACAAATGTTTCTTCATGTTATAGGTTTATCAGAATGTGACGAGGCAAAGTTACTCATTAGCATGGTAGTTCCTCAAAGAATATTTTTGCACTGCCTACATAAACTATACACCATAATTATCTTTCATTCACTGCATTCCTGATTAAAAGCCCAAGTACTCAAATCCTTTAAGTTTTGTTACATTTAAGTCACTGTTACCCAATGTAAAAAGTACTGATTGTTTGCTGTTATATGATGTTGTGTTGATGTTTTTAATGATCATCCATTGATACAAAAATACTGTACTTGCCTAAATTACAAATGTTCCTAATGTTGAGTGATGGCATTATTAATTACACACCATCAGTTCTTTGATTTGAATACAGTGCACCCCCATAAATCCTGAATCTTAATAGCAGCCAGTGTGTGGGTCTCCAAAACAGAAGACTCATCTTCAAACTTTGGCTTTCAACCGAAGCTGAACTATTGAGCAAGCCCCAGACATTATATTTTATTACATATCCAAAATAATTGCGAGAGAGGAAGAAATTCAATCACTGATCTGGAACCTCAAAGTTGCAAGCAATTACAAATATCCTTGGTTAACTTTTCAGGGATGCTGGCTCTCCATCATCTGCTTACTCTGTTTGCAGTCATGAGCTTTCAGAGGCTGACCTGGTTTGCCCCTCCAATAAGCTTCCTGTTTCCCTGCCCTCTTCCTACCTCCACTGGCCCCCATCCTGGTTGACATTTCAGCCCTTACGCTGTCCCCCACTCCAACTTTACAAATACAGTCTAAGTTCAAGAAGAATGAGGAGGTGGGAGACTGGGGGTCAGCAGACTCTGGGTCAGAGGATTGGGAGCAGAAGGGAAGACAGAGTGATTGTCAAGTGATCTGAAGGGGATGTAGGGGGAAGGAAAGGATTAGGTAAAATATTCTCAAGCTATTAGCCAGTTGCGCCCACCAGACCCCATTGAAATTCTTGGAGGGTCACCGAGTTGATGAAAGACATCCATGGTCAGCCTAAAACTTGTTGGTCTTCCAATGTCCATGACCAACTGTTGCGGACTGGCACACTCCAAGGTCCAGGACGAAGTTCTGAGGGACGCACTGTAGCTTGGGGCAGGAGCTGCAAAGGCTCAATGGGGAAAAGCCACTGTCTACTGCCCTCCATCCGTTGTACACTGAGCTGCTGGAACCCTTTCTATGCACTGGAGAATGTTTGACATGAAATGTAAATATGTAAATACAATCTATAATTGTAGATGTAATGAAGCACCTCAGAGTGTCGCCTACTTGACTGAAAAAAATTGAACTCTATTGCATTTAATACAGTGTCCAATATGAACTAAGTGATGCACCCGTACAAGTTTTGTGAATAAAATATACTTTTGGAAAAAAAGTAAAATTTCCTATTCACATTATTCTATTTGAATTGCTATTTCTATTATGTTTTCTCAAGTCCCACCTAGGTTCTAACGGCTGACTTTGTGAACTCTCATCTCTGTTTATATTATTTTCATTATTCCCACGCTGTGTTTCTGATTTTCCATTCTTTAAATATGTAATTTTTCTTTTTAAGAAGTTCTGCTTCCTAAATTTGCCCTTTGTAGTCCCACTACTGGTGTTGTTGAGTCCACGCAATCTAAAACCTCCATATCCTAATGCATAACACTATATTCCAAACTTTATTCCATATTTTTCTCATCATTACTACCACACTAACTGCTATAAACATTTTCCTCCTTACCACGAGATCATTCCACTAAGCTCCTGTTTTTTCTAAGCTATTCACCACCACTCCCTGCCATTCGACTTTTTCTAGCCATCCATCAACCGCCCCATAATTCTAGTTATTTGCTCCTTCCTCCCCGTTTCATATCTCAAAACCACTGAACCCAAATTCCCCAGTGTTCTCCTGCCTAACTCTCATGTATTGAACGTCACACTTGCATTCCAGCTAGCAGAAAGCGACACAGAGACAACATTTATCTGTCCACATAAAAAATACTTCACACAATTAGACTGAACGCACACTGAATATATGGTTCTGCACAGAATTTACAAAATCCATACCAACTTTATTTTTGCTTATGGTCCACATATGGACATAGGTCATGTATACATTACCTTTACTTTGTGGCAAATTGTTTGAGTAATTATTTTATATTAACATGTTAAAATCCTAGGTAAAATATTTATAAAAGACCGTATACACATTTGCTCGTCACACTTTATATGACCTCCATTCAATAGATGGCAGTGCTGCACTTTGCTACCAAAGGTCAGCTCCCTTAGCTGGCAATTAAGTATCATACCTCATCTGATCAGATGAGGTATGATACCTCATGATACTCTCTCTCAGGAAGTCACACCTGGTCTATTCAGCCAGAGACTTAAGCAGGCCATGGTTCCAGTTACAGTGCACAGCTGCCTTTGTTAACACTAGATTTGGCTATTCCAACGCACTCCTGGATAACCTCCCACATTATATCCTCCATAAACTTGAGGTCATCTAAAACTCTGCTGCGTGTGTTTTAACTCGCACCAAGTCCTGTTCGCCTATAATCCCTGTGCTCGGTGACATTCATTGTTTCCTGGTTAAGCAACACCTTAATTTTAAAGTTCTCCATCTTGTTTTCAAATCCTTCCATGGTTTCCCTATCTCTGAAATCTCCTCCAGCTCACAACCCTCCTAGATATTGGTGCTCCTCTAATTCCGGCCTCTTGCGGCCTGATAACGCCTTCAATTACCTAGGCCCAAGCTCTGGAATTGTCTCCCTAAATCTGGCCATCTTTCTCCCCTTCTGTAAAAAAAACCTAATTAAAATCTACCTCAATCAAACTTTTGGCCACTTGCTCTAATATCGCCTTATAAACCTTGGTGTCGAAGTTTGCACCATAATGCTCCTACAACCACCTTGTTATTCTGTCAAAGGCATAATATAAATACATGTTGGTTTTGTTAGACCAAAAATTGAAGTAGCCTGATCAGGTCAAACCAGAATAGGTCCAAAGTGTCTACACTCCCATGCTTCTGTGCCTCATTGTTTTTAGTTTTCAGAATTCCTGTGCCTGCTCTAAATACCCCGTGTTATGGTTCTGATTGAACACCCAGTTCTCAATGTATTCTGTTGTGCCAATTTGCTTTTTTAATTTCACAATGCTACTTTTCAAAAACTCCTCCACTGTGACACCATTGTCACTTTGATTCTCAGCCCTGCTTTCAATGCTCACTTCCTTTCTGAGAATTTCCAAACCTATTTCCCCACTAAGATAAAAGCAAAATACTGCGGATACTGGAAATCCAAAACAGAAACAAAAATTGCTGTAAAAACTCAGCAGGTCTGACAGCATCCATGGAGAGAAAGACAGAGTCCACGCTTCGAGTCCAGATGATTCTTCTTCAGAAGAAGGGTCATCTGGACTCAAAGCATGGACTCTTGTCTTTTTCTCCACGGATGCTGTCAGATCTGCTGAGTTTTTCCAGCAATTTTTATTTTTGTTTCCTATTTCCCTTCTCCTTTGTGCCTCTTCCCCTTGAATTGGTTCCCAACTACTATTAAGTCTTTTGCTTTTTTTTTTAAGAAAGCCTACTATTTTTATTCCACTCTATACTTGGGTCAAACACTTATTTTCCACCACGTTTATGTCCTGTTCCCTACCACACTTCCTTATTAATACTTACAAATCCCATTTCATTCCCCAAAGTCAAAGTTTTAACCAAGCAATCCATTCCCACAAACCATATCTACTTTCTCCTATAAAAACATTTCCTCTTACTTACAATGGACAATGCCAGAGGATATATAAACATGTGTACATATGTAAACACACTTGAGTAGAAGTATTGCATATGGCATACCATCGTGTCTACAAATTTTCCTGTTAGGATTTCTCAGAAATATTTTTATATCAACAATTACAACGTGAAATGCTATGTCAGCATTAACAATGGGAATCCATATGTAAACAGCTGCCTGCCACAAGATGAATCTGTGGCATGAGTCACCCAGGTCTTCCCGTCATCTTATTTTTTTGATTAATTTCAGCCAACTTTTCTTGCAGATTACTTTCTATTTTAATATTTCTTGGCTGTTGCTCCTCCCTGTTCTTCATAGCTCCTGACCATCTCCCTCTGCTCATCTAGCTCCTCTACGCTCACTGCAATTCCTCCAGCCATCTTTTTCTTAGTGTCCTACTGCTCTCCGAAGTCTTTCCTGCCACTCCTGGCTTTGTTCTGGCACCCACATCCTCAACCATAGCTGCCAGCCAAATTTTCCCTTCTAGTGGCAACAGTGATGTTGGGCACCAGACCGGAAATAAGCATCGAGAAATGGGGCACAGAGGGATCGGTCAGAATATAAACAGACCATAAAGATCCAAAGACGTGGCAATAAAGACAGATGGCTTGAAAATATGACCGAAGCAGACAGCAAAAGATATTTCATAAAAAACAGATGGCTGCAGCGAGACCCAAGGGAGGTTCACCTTGCCTTTTGAATTTTTTCCTTTCTGCACTCCCCAACTCAGCAGGACAAATACTTCGATTGCAGGACCTCAAACATCATGCAACAATATACAAAGAGAGTGTGCTGGAGGCAGACATAAAGATCAGAGTAGATTTACTCGAGTTAATAATGACCAGCAAAAAAAAAAAAGCACAACATATCCAGCCAAAAACACAGAGACAAAAAATGCAAAAAAGGAGGAAAGGGAAATAAATAAGCAGCTTCCATTTACACAGTGACGCTCATGACCTTGCCGCCCGAAAGTGCTTCATAAGCAATTAAGCATTTTTTGAAGCCGAGTCTCTGCTACTACTTAGAAACATGGCAGCCAATTCATGCAGAGGAAGCACCCCCAAACAGCAATGAGATCAAAGGGCAAATAATCTTCTTTGAAGGTGCTGATCGAGGGATAAATATTGGTCAGGGCATTGGGAGAATTCCTCTGCTCTTTTTCAAATAGTGCCATGATCTTATTGAATGGTAAAGCAGGCTTGAAGGGCTGAATGGCATACTCCTGCCAAGTCCTATGTAGATAATGCCATGGGATCTTTCATATCCATCGGAGGAAGAAAATAAACCTCATTTGTCCTTTTGACCTTTATGTCTGATGTCAGCTTTTTTTTGTCTCCACTATTAAAAGCCTGTAGCCCAATAAAACAACAGTGAGGGTTAAAATTCAAACTAATTTATACCCTTCCTCTTCATCAAATAGTAACAGCATTTGGTGTCATGAAAAAGTTCCGTTTAACCATGTTCAAGATTTCAGAACCTCCCTTCAATGATTTAATGCTATTACCACTCCTTTATCAATTCCCACTAACCAGTCTTCTCCATTTCTCTTATTTCCCTTTTCTCTACCTTCCACTTTCCCGACATCTTATCTGTCTCCAACTCTTCCAGGTCCAGTTAGCCCACACCCTCTAACCTTACTCATATAGGAACTGTATTTGGTCCAAAATACCCAAGATATTAACTTCTTCAGGTTCCTTCCTCTTGTTGAGAGTTGAATGCAATGTTGTGCCAGTTGCTTCCATTCTAAGCAACAGCATTTTTCAGACCAAGTTTCATTGCTAACTACGAGATGATACTCGATAAGGTGCTAATCTTTTCAAAAAGTGACTGGCTACAAGTTAAGTTCATCAGTAGAGTGCCCTGGATGTGCCATGCACCTTGCTGGTGTCTGCCTTCAAAGCCATTGTCCTCTTGCTTGGATCATCTGCCTCTTCCATCATTGCAGACTCCATCACTCGAGGGTGACATCCCCTATCCACACCAGGCAAAACTGATTAATATCCTCACTTAGATAATAACCTTAGCTCGGCAGCTGAGGCAAGGTATCAGGGTATGATGTTTGATGTTCAAAGAGACTTGGCTGTGCTCATACAAGGAATGCAGAAAGTTAGCATGCAGTTAGGCAGACAAATGGTGTGTTGGCCTTTATTGCAAGGGGATTGGAGTACAAGAATAAAAGAAGTTTTGCTACAGCTGTACAGGGTTTTGGCGATGCAACATCTGGAATAGTGTGTGCAGTTTTGGTCTCTACATTTAAGAAAGGATATACTTGCATTGGAGGTAGTACAGTGAAGGTTCACTAAATTATTCCCTGGGGTGAGCAAGTTGTCCTACGATGAGATGCTGAGTAAATTAGACTTATATTCTCTGGGGTTTGGAAGAATGAGAGGCGATCTCATGGAAACCTACAAAATTCTGAAGGGGCTTGACACAGATTTTTTACGCTGGTCAGCAAGTCTAAAACACAGGGGCAGTGTCTCAGGATAAGGGGCCAATCATTTAGGACTCAAATGAGGAGAAATTACTTCGCTCAAAGGGTTGTGAATCTTTAGAATTATATACCTCAGAGGGTTGTGGATGCTGCATCATTTAATACATTTAAGGCTGGGATAGACAGGTCTTTGGTCTTCCAGGGAATTAAAGGATATGGGGAGTGTGCAGGGAAAACAGAATTGAAACCCAAGGTTAGCCATGATCGTACTGAATGCTGGAGGAGACTCGATGGGCCAGATGGTCTATTCCTGCTCCCATTTCTTGAATTCTTGCACTGGTGTGCATTACCAACTCCTTGGAAGCATAAGTGAGCACCGAGGACACTGTGACACCAATGAGTCTTAGCTGCATTCAAAAGCAGAGTGTGTGCCTGGTAACGGCTCAGAGGTAATAATCCTGTCACAGAAGTCCCCCACTTGTCCGAAATAAAATCCACACGTGCATAGCTTTGTATTAAAAACAAGCTGCAACAACCTGGCATGTTATAATACTAGAGAAACACATTTGATGTGACCTACAAAATCAGATCTCATACCAAAAAAATGGAATTGTTACTTTATTAGTCAGGCAATTGGCAGATTAAACAAAATACTTGGGCCTAGATTTGTGGTCGAAATAGTGGTGAAGCTATCTGCATTCATTGTCAGAATTCCATTGAAACTCAGCAACTTTTGGAGTCTGCACATGCAGCCAGTGTTTCTATGCTTCCCCACAGGGTGCAATGTTGAAGTTGCCCCACGACTGCAATCAATTAGCAATCACTGAACAAACGAAACCTGCTATTAGTATCAATACAAAAACCCCTTGAAAAAGCAACACTTGCTAAATGATGTGTAAATGGATTTTTAAACTGTGTACTAAATTAATAATTACTGCCAAGTTACTCTGTCCCTGAAAAACAAATTGTGTTTATATGTCAATGCTCTCATTTATGATAAAATACACTTTCAATATATTTTTATATAAAGTTTGTACACTTCAGCTTCTACCTTAATCCTGTACATACCAGTCATTTATTTTTCTCTGTAGAACCATGTTGAAGTGTAAATTTTAAAGCATTTTACTTTCTGGTTTGCTATCTGAGAGAACAAAGCAATGTCATTGTCTGCTTGATTGTCGAATACCTCAAGATCTTCTGAGCTTAGGTGCCAGATTCAGATTCCAACCGACACTGGGGAAGGAGAAACCCAAGCCACAGAGACCGCTAGAACTTTGTTGACAACTTTCTTTAAGGTTGGTGATGAGCACCATCGCTTTGTCATGAAATCCAGGCCTTTATCTTAGCAATTTATCAAGGCAATAATACTGTTCAATGGGTTCACTCCTTCACTCCTAATTTAGTTCCCTTCTCAATTATCCTGACAACATTCTCTTAGAGTAACACCAGCCAGGAGGGTGCTAATATTGAAAATGCATGAAACACACCAGTCAGTTAGCATCTGTAGAGAGAATAGACACATCTATGTCCTGGGTATGGATCCATGATTAGCTTTGCAGAGTAGAAATACTGGAGCATACACATGTAGCTCTAATGTCCAGCTAAACTTGTTTCCTGATACACATATAACACAAATAGCCACAAGCAGGCAATATTATGCTCCTCCCTCCTTAATGAAAAAGTTACGCAATGTTCAAAATCCATACAGCTTATATAAATTTGTTTTTCATTTATTTACAAATCATACCCAACCACTAGTTTCCTATTCCTAAGAAGATACCTCCTTCCTTGACCCATACTTTCAAAACTTGGGTCTGAACCCAAGTCAGTGTAGAAGGTTTCTCCAACAAAGACAGATTTTGACCTGAAATTTCCACTTCATCAGACATGTCTGTCTGACTCTGACCAGGAACAACTTGTACTGGAGTAACTATTGGTACTCTACTAGCATCCCAACTATCCAATTCATCAGACTCATTTGATTCTTCTCAGCTTCCTCCTTCTTCATGAGACTGTGAAGGAAATGTGAAAACATGATCTATGTGCACAAACCTAACCTCACCACTATTAAACATCTTGAGCAAATATGTGGGAGGACCACATATTTCCACGACTCTGCCTGGCAGCCACTTCAACCACTTATGATGAAGATCCTTCACTAACCTTCTGGTTCAACTTCGGACTTCTTTCTCTCACTGTATCCCAATCATAACTCTCTTTCTGTCTTGATTGTTTCTCTTCTACCGACTGCACTAAATTTTTTTTTATTCATTCATGGGATGTGGGCTTCGCTGGCTGGGCCAGCATTTATTGCCCATCTCTACTTGCCCTTCAAACGATGGTGGTAGTGAGCTGCCTTCTTGAACTGCTGCAGTCCATGTGGGGTAGGTATACCCACAGTGCTGTTAGGAAGTGTTCCAGGATTTTGACCCAGCAACAGTGAAGAAACGGCGATATATTTCCAAGTCAAGATGGTGAGTTCCTTGGAGGGAAACTTCGAGGTGGTGGTGTTCCCATCTAGCTGCTGCCCTTGTCCTTCTAGGTGGTAGTGGTTGTGGGTTTGGAAGGTGGTTTCAGCAACGAAAATCTCGATGGGCTAAGAAACAATTCAGCTGGCATTCTGCTGAAGGTAATGCGAGGTGTGTTACGATAAATCAACAAAAAATTCTTCAGTTTGTGATTCAATGACAGCTGACATTTATTCCATTTTTTATCTAGCATTTTCTGAACGAGAGCGCTCTTAACAATTTGTACTGTGCTCTGCTGCTCCATTTGAAGCAGGGTGATAATAGTTTTATCCCATTTACTTAGGAATTATCCAAATTTTTCTGAACAAAACTGAGGTTCGTTTTTGGACAATTTCGTCTGAGAACTCATATGCAAACAATAGTTTTGATAGTTGTTTTTTGATTCGTTGTAAAGCCCTCAACCTACATTGAATGGCTATATATCACAATGAATAGTTGGTGTCCTTGAAGTTCTGCAAAACCTATGTGCACCCTCTGTCACACTGGCCATTTCTATGGTTGCAAAGGTACTGATGGCAGCTTTTCTACTGCTTGACATACTCTACATTGTTTCATTGTCTTCTATCCTAATCTAACCCTGGCAAACAGGGTTCTTACTAAACTAAACTCTTTGTCAAGTTCATCCCCAAATGTTGATCCTGTAAATCCAACAGTAACTGCGATCTGTACCTTTCGGGAATTACAGCTCTGGCACCCCAAATAACCTTTATTCATCTGATTCTTACGCATAAAAAATTGCCTGATTTCTAAATCCAGTCTCTGTGTTGGCCATCCATTTGCGATATAGTCGCATATCCTTGTCAACACAGGGTCCCTAAAAGTTTTCCTACCAAAGTCATCCTGCTGTGACTGGCAACGCGTCTACATGTGAAAAGAAAAATACATCATCCCCGTTCGGCTCTACCCCTGATGGGAATGATAATCTAGACATTGCATCGGCGTTTCCATGATCTTCCCATCACGTGTGCTTAATTTCATACTGATAAACAGACAAAAATCAAAGCCCGTCTCTGCATTTGGCTACAGCTAAAGTGGGAACTGGAGACTTGGATGCAAAATAGCCATCAGTGGTTTATGATCAGTTTTGATTGTGAAACTATAACCATACAAATATTTCTGAAATCTTCATACTCCAAAAATCAAAGCTAATGCTTCATATTCTCAGAGCATAATTTCCCTCACTGGTACCGTGTGTGAAGCAAATGTAATCAGGTCTCTCCTCACCAGTATCCGATATAAGCAAGATCAACTGGTGCATTCTCCATGGCAACACCTCTACCAGAATCCACTTGCCAATCAATCCGCACTCTCTTCTCATACATCTGTTGTTTCCCCCGAGGACATTGGTATTTTCTTGCAAATTGTCCGGATGAATGCAAGATGAAAAGCTTTGGCAAAAATGTCTCTTTTCAGCAATGCGCAAGAGAGATCACAGCTTTGAGAGGCAAATGGAGAGGCATCACATACTAGCTTAACCTTTCTGGACACATCACAGTGTACAACCATTGTGCTATCTACTAATTGACTTGTATACAACTGGCATGCCTTGTCACACTCCCTTGTCTAATTCCACCGATTACCCTTCCTCAAGAGTTAATTCAATGGATGCAATAACGTTGCCAAATTTGGTATGAGCTCAAATCTTTTTTGGACTATTGCTTGAACTTTACTCTTGGTAGGATGTCATACATCTTTGTCTACCCTCTAAGCCAAATTCTCCAGAGGTTTGAAGCATTTCACATTTGTGCGTCTTCGCCCGAACTCCATACCTTTCCAAACATTGGAGTACCCTATTCAACCTTTCATCATGGGTCTGCCTGTTTGGAGCTGGATCATTCAAATAGCACATTATTAGTTGAGTTCCTTGCAAAATGTGTTTCATCACCCCTTGGAAAATTCCAGGGGCAGAAGAAACACCAAATGGCAGCCTATGAAAGTAAAATAGACCCATGTGTGTACTAATAGCCAAAAATGACAGACTCATCGCCTAACTCAAGTTGCAGATAGGCATTTGTCAATCTAACAAAAAATCTGGCCTCCAAACACTGAACAGATCCTCCATGTTTGGCCAAGTATCAGGTGGATTACATGCCAGTACCCGATTTACTGTTACCTCAAGCACAAATTCTTACACTGCCACCTGACTTTGATACCACTATGGGAGCAGCCCAATTTGTTCTACTTAGAATAATATATTTAGTCTCAAGTCTTTTCAGTTCTTGCTCTATTTTCACCCTTAAAGCTTAGGGCACTGGAAGGGCCTGCAATAAACTGGTCTTGCGATCCTCTGAACCTGTACATTAGCCTTATATCCTTGAATCAGTTTGCTGGTTTCACTAAACACCCAGGTCACATCACCTAGCGTTGTGAATTTCACTTCTACGGGAAAAAGCTCATTCAGTGCTAATGACCAGTTTCTTCCTAACAAGGCTGGTTTTTCACTCTTCACTACAATGATGGGCAATTTTGCATATAGGTCCAGTCACATACAAGGAACAGACACACTTTCCATTTTGGGGATTTTCTCTCCTCCATTACTCAATAATTGTGATTTCTCCAGCTGAAGTTGTCTCAACTTTTGACAGCACAGTAATTCAGGAATCACACTAACTGATGTGCCCTTCAACATTCATTCTCCTCCACCATAGTTGCACAGTGACAGCAGTGTGTGCCATCTATAGGATGCACTGCAGCAACTCAACAAAGCTCCTTCTATAGCAGCTTCCAAACCCCTGACCTCTGCCACCTAGGACAGCAGGCACATGGAATCACCACCACCTGAAAGTTCCCTTCCAAGCCACCCACCATCCTGACTTGGAAATATATTGCCATTCCTTCACTGTCACTGGCTCCAAATCCTTAAACTCCCTCCCTAACAGCACTATGGGTGTACCTACACCACATGGACTGCAGCAGTTCAAGGCGGCAGCTCACCGCTATTTTCTTAAGGGCAATTAGGGATGGGCAATAAAAAAAAAATGCTAGCCTAGCCAGCGTCGCCCGTGTCCCGTAAAAGAATAAAATCTGTTGAGCTACCAAGGAATTCTTTAAACTAGTTAAAACTGAGAAATCAATTTGCCATAAAATGCAGGCATGGTGACTTTGTTTCACTGAAACAATTTAAGTCCATTGTGCAATCATCACCAAGTCTGAAAGAAATCCAAGGGAAGTGTGGGGCATGATTCGATGATGCGAAGCTCGCGTTTTGAAACTTGGAAGATGATAGGAGTTTTGAGGTTTAAAGCTCTTAGGAAAGAATGAACTAATATTACAAGATTGTACAGTTGGGAAGGATACACATGGGAGCATGTAGTATCCTGTACAGCACACTGGGAAGAATTGAGAAAGGAGAGTTCAAAGAAACACTGACCAGATGTGCACCATTAGAAAAAAGAAAAACTGTAATGAATAGTAACGATGAAATTTAGATGAACAGCAGAGTAAGGGAGAGTGATGAATAAGAGTGGTAAAATTCAAGAGAGCAATTACAAGAGTGAGAATGGAGGGAGTGCCAGATTTTATTCAGTAGTATTTTGAAACTATCCTAGGATACTGAACATTTTAGGGTATTGGCACATTCCACAGGATTGTGTCGGTGGTTCTACCTTCAAGGTATACAAAAAAGTTCTAACATCTATTTCCATCCAAGTTTCTGCCTCTTTTCCCGGAACAGAGAAATGCTCCCAATTACCTGGATGACCAATTGGAAATAGAATGCCTGACAATGTAATAAATGATGCATTTTGGGTGAAAGAATGAGGAAAGTCAATATAAATTAAAGGGTGTTATGTTTTAAATGATGCAAGGACAGAGGTCTAGGGTAGGTTCGCACATACAAAAATTCTTTGAAGCTGACAGGCAAGTTGACACAGCTGTGAAACAATATTAAATTCTTGGCTTTATAAACAGAGGCATAAAGAAGCAAAAAAAAAAGTTATGCTAAACCCTTAAAATTACCCATTAAGTCTCAGCTAGAATTTGTGCCTAATTCTGGGCATCACACTTTAGGAAGAATGATAAAAGGATGAAGAGTAAAATTTCCAAAGGTTAAGAGACTTCAGATATTGGGGAAGACAAGAAAAATTGGGATTATTCTCCTTGGAGCAGAGAGGCTATGGAGAGAACGATGTAGTTTTCAATATTATGGGGGGTTTTGATAGGGTAAATAAGGAGACATTGGTTACTGACCCTCCAACCAGGGAAGACAGAGGACACAGATTTCAGATAATTGGCAAAAGTATTAGAGAGGGTGATAAGAATTTTTTTCACACAGAGTTATGAAGATTGGGAAGGGACTACACAAAAGGTGATCGAAGTAGATTCAATTGTAATTTTCAAATGTAAATATATACTGGAAAAGAAAATCTTCCAGGGCTTATGCTGATTCTGTGTGTCAGTATGAATGGAGCTGGAATCACTTGCTTTGATAATCAAGTTTAGTGTTCCTTGTTCATGCAGTAAGGTGGGTATTACACAGTTTTCCTTTGTGGCCCCTCTGATTAAGTACTCATTCATAGCACTTCTGCTGTAATAGAATGAAACTGAATTTTCTATAATAAAACAAATACACCAAAGAGAGCACCTCAGAGACCCAAACAACTGAAGGTGAAAAAATAGGATCCTACAGTGTGAACAGAAACATTCATCCGACAACTCTCGCATGTGGCTTACAGACTAAGGGATATATTAATAAATCACAACTAATTTTGACTTACAACCTAAAATGGCAAACCATCACCACCCAGTTGTTTGCCTTTTTTAACCTCATTCACCAACTCAAAAGGTTATCTACATCCTGCTGTATCCCAATATGCGGTTTGCCTACACACAGTATGTGGTTTGACCATCAGATCACAGCTTTCACTCAGAAGTATCTGTTACCTTTTGTGAGTAGAAATGATTCACACTATGACCTACAGTAGAAGCACTATATAAAGTGAACTGTCAAATCTCAACTATTACCTTAGTAAAGTCAGTTTTGTTCTTAATACATAAACCCAGGAGAGTCCCTATTTCTGAGTTTTTTTTGGAATAAAAATAATCTGGTAATTAACTTTACCATGAACAGAAATGCTTAAGATTAGAATTTTTTCTCCAAACTATATTACAGTTGCATTATTATCCTGTAAAATAGTTGTCACTACATTGAATAAACAGATATGCAAGTAACATGACCAATAAATTAATTTGGATCCTTTGAACAAAAGTCAGCAATAAGCACTACATTTGCAACATCTATAACTACAGGAGAATGGAGTAATTACTATATTAAATTCATGTGTTGATTTTACTTTGAAGGAGGAGTATTTGACCTTGGTCTTGGTGGGTAAATGCAATGTCATGCGTGTTACTAAGCTGTGGAAATTGGGAAGGGTCACAGTATGATCAGCAAGTTGATCTCACCCAGGGCAGTACAGGGTGCTACAACAGGCCTCATCAGCCCTGGGCAATGTAAGTTGCTGGGAAGCATAGAAGATGCAGAATCATTAACAGTCCAGCTCCTGATTACTATCCAATGGCCATTGCTGGAAAGTGGACATATGTGTTTGCCAGAAGAAAACAGGACCAAGTTTGCCTTGATAGCTCTAGCAATTGAACAGACTTCCAATGTTCATCATGTACTCTAATGCATGAAGAATGGCCACTCAAATGAGTCGCCCGAGGCCAACAGGACATATGGGACGGAATTTTACGGCCCCTCCCACCAGCAAGATTTTCTGGTCCCACCACAGTCAATGGGCTTTTGAAGGGCTTGCCGCATTTTCCGGCCCCACCCCTTCTGCGACTGACATGGAAGAATTTTTTTCACTGATTATGACGACTGGGGAGGGACTACACAAAAAGGTGAAGAAGTAGATTCAATTGTAATTTTCAAATGTAAATATATACTTGAAAAGAAAATCTTCCAGGGCTTATAGGGAAAAAACAGGTGAGTAGGGCAAATTGGATAGCTCTTTCAGAGAGCTGACACAGGCACAATGGGCTGAATGGCCTCCTGTGCTATGCTGAAATCAAATCCCAGCCAGAGTCTCCAGCTTCAGAAGACGACAGGCCTTCAAATTTTTTCCATAAATTTATTTTGGTTGGAAGGTGTTAGGGAACAGAATTATAACTTCAAAGAGGCTTCCTCGGAATCCTTCAGAAAGCTGGAGACACAGACCGGCAAGCCAACAAATTCAAAATTTTAAGTCTGTCCGTGGGCCAACCAAATGCATTATGGTCATTCCTGGAAATGTCAAGCGAACAGCTCCATGACTCGCACCTTAAATCATAATTCACAGAATGGGATATACTTACATTAAAAATACCTCAATCCCTAATCGACCTCTCAAATTACAACTATCCCAGAGCAAGGAGCCAGTTAAACTACTGTACACGAGAATAATTTAGTTTGGCCTGCACTTCCATATCGGAGTGTAACATATGTGCCAATGTAATAACTGTAGCCCTACGGCACTCACTATTTGGTCTATTATTTAGTAAATGGTATGCTGTAGCTCTGATCATTGCAGTCAGTGAGCATGCTTCAATTATAATTCCCCATCTGTCGGTGCACATGGAGGAATCCATGGAGCTGCTCGAGTTATAACTGTCTATTGACAATTGAGTCAGCTGCAGTTTCAGGTTCCCAACACTGCTCAACATGTGCTCACAGTAAAAGTCTTGATGCCTCCTGGATCCTATGTCTATGCCATCCCAAGACAGGCTGCTATGGTAATTACTAAGTTTGCTGTCTTTTTGACAAAAATGAGTTGCTCAATCAGGGTGTAATCTTGCTTTGCTGTATGGAGTTCTATGTAAAACCATTGATTCCTTCTGTACAGCGTTCAGTGCATTGGCTTGAATCCTCCTACCAGGTGATCCAGCTGGATTGCTCATTTTTTGATAAGGAACATGGTCTGGAGTTCATTGTGGGTATATCTATACTAAGTAGCGAGGTTAGTATTTGTGTGCAGAATTGCTGGATATGGAGTACTTTTGCCACTGAGCATGATTGAGGAGAAGGGAACTGCATCTTTTGGGGAAGAGTAAAGATTATTTGAGGCAAGGAAGAGGAAGAATTCCAGGTAGTGATCAGGTCAGTGGGATTAGTTTTCAGTTGTTTAAACAAAGATGGCATCTCAACTCCAGCAGGTCTATGGGCTGCATAATTTGCAGCAACAGGTGGGGAACTGTAACTGAAGTACCCTCACTTGCTACACTGATCAGGATAACTAAAAAGAGTCATTATCGTAAGGAGAAATGGCAGAAAGCTGGCAAAAGAATTTGTTATTTTAAATACCTAATTATTAAATAAAATCAAAACACTATCGTCAATGGCTGTAAACAACTTTGACAAGTCCAGTGGTCGTGAAAAGTGCTTTAAAAATACAAATCTTTTTTTCTATAGATTTGAACTATAGTTTTGATCAATTGGAGCAATACCATTATCTTCCTTTTGTATCAACTTGATAACACACGGAGTCTTCTAGGATTGAATGAATTTCAGGTTCCCCATTCTGTTTGCTTCTCAGTGTACCAGACACAGGCTAAGAGCTCCAAAAGGCTCATTTTTTAAATAAAAATTTATTAAGGACATGTTAGCTAAATTCTAAGGTACTGCAAAAAAAAACTGCAAAAGATTTATGGACTTACTATTTTGGAAGGAAAAATGAAGTGAAAGATTGCAATCTATCCAAGTCCAGCTTTTTTTAAAAAGAAAATTCTCTGATTCCTATACTTTAAATGAACTTCTGTTGTAGTTCCCAGCCCACGTCTGATCAATGTGGCATTTTTTGACAGCTGAAGAGAACAAAGCCACTATTTTGAGTGCGGGGATTACAGGCATCTCCAAGACACAATGTTCCTCGGACTGCTACTTTTGCCACAGTCCGAGATCCATGCTCAGGGCCATGCACCACCATTTGTATACACTCGACTTCTCTCTCTCGAGCCGCACCGACTCATCCTCATCTCAAAGCTGTCCCTGTTCCCAGTTCCATTTCATTCTTCATCTCATCCGATGCCTCAGCAAGAAATTTTCTCTCTTCATTTCAGGTATTAAGGAACCTAAGCTCCAACAACTTAATGGTACTGACACCCCTCCTTCCCCCTGACCCTTCTTCTACTCCCAGCTCTTGCCGTGAATTCACTATAACCTCTGATCTTCCCTTCTCTGATGCTGAATGCTGTGCTCAGTGAAGGACTCAGTTTAATCCCCTTATGTCCTCACTCACCTCAATGAATTTCAGGCTTAGCACAATGCTGAAATCGTCTTCCATTGTCTTCGTCTCCGTGATCACTTCTTTGGACAGGAGATACCCTCCCCCACCAAACCCTGCTCAATAGACTCTTTCACCTGCCTCCAGTATTCTCCCTCTACCTGGATTCTTCCCTCTGGCCTCTTACCCCTCTTGATCTTTTCATTGAGAACTGTCGGTGTGACATCAGTCATCTTAATTTCGCTGCTCCTCTCAGCCACTCTACCTGGTCTCCCCCTGAACTTAGTGCACTCCGTTCTCCCTGAATTTGTTTTCAAACCTGCTGACAAAGGTAGTGCTGTTTCTGCTTGGCATACCGACCTCTGCCTTGCAGAAGCTGAGTGCCAACTCTCAGACACTGCTTCCTACTTTCCCATGGACCATGACCCCATCACCAAACATCAAGACATTGTTTCCAGGACTGATGCTGGCCTCATCTCCTCTGGAGATCTTCCCTCCACAGCCTCGAACCTCAATGCCCCACCCACACGGCCCATTGCTACATCGTTCCCAAAATCCACAAACAGGACTGCCCCGGTAAACCCATCATTTCAGCCTGTTCCTGCCCCACTGAACTATTTCTTCCCATCTTGACTCGACTTTCTCTCCCACTGTATAGTCACTTCCCATCTACATTTGCAATTCTTAGGACTCCCTACATTATTTCAGCAATTTGCAGTTTCCTGGCCCAAACAGCCTTCTCCTAACTATGGACATGCAATCCCGCTACACCTCCATCCCCCACAAGGACTTTGTGGGGTCTCAGCTTCTTCCTTGATCGAAGGTCTGAACAATCCCCATCCGTCACCACCCTCCTCCACCTGGCTGAACTTGTTCTCTCATTAAACAATTTCTCCTTTAACTTGTCTCACTTCCTCCAAATAAAAGGAGTGGCTATGGGTACCTGCATGGGCCCCAGATATGCCTGTCTTTTTGTGGGGTAGGTGCAACATTCCTTGTTCTAGTCCTATTCAGGCCCCCTCCAAAAACGCTTTTTCTGATATGTTGATGCATACGAATGAGGAGGAGGAGGGGAGGAGGAGGAGGAGTAGGTCACTCGGCCCTCCAAGCCTGCTCCACCATTCAGTAAGATCATGGCTGATCTGACTGTAACCTCCTGCCTACTCCGGTAACCCTTCACCCCCTTGTTTATCAAGGATTTGCCTCTACCTTGAAAACATCGAAAGACTCTGCTTCCAATGCCTTTTGAGGAAGGGAGTTGCAAAGACTCACGGCCCTCAGAAAAAAAAATTCTTCTCATCCGTCTTAAATGGGCAACCCCTTATTTTTAAACAGTAACCCCTCGTTCTAGATTCTCCCACAAGATGAAACATCGTTCCAACATCGGCTCTGTCAAGATCCCTCAGGACCTTATATGTTTCAATCAAGTCGCTTCTTATTCTTCTGAACTCCAGTGGATATAAGCCTAACCTGTCCATCTTTCCTCATAAGGTAACATACTCATTCCAGGTATTAGTTTCTCTGAAATGCTTCTTACACATTTACATCCTTCCTTAAATAAGGAGACCAATACTGTACACAGTATTCCAGATGTGGTCTCACCATTATCCTGTACAACTGAAGCATAAGCTCCCTACTTTTGTATTCAATTCCCCTTGCAATAAATGATAATATTCTATTAGTTTTCCTAATCACTTGGTGTACCAGTGTACTAGCCTTTCATGCATTAAGACAACCAAATCCCCCTGAAGCTCTGCAATTTCTCTCAATTTAAATAAAAAGCTTCTTTTTCATTCTTCCTGCCAAAATGGACAATTTTGCATTTGCCCACATTATATTCCACTTCCCAGATCTTTGCCCACTCACCCAACCTGTCACTTCGTAGCCTCATGTCCTATTCACAACTTACTTTCCTACCTATCTTCATATCATCAGCAAACTTAGCAACCATACCTTCGATCCCTTCATCCAAGTCATTTATGTAAATTGTAAGAAGTTGAGGGCCCAGCACTGATCCTGGTGGCACACCACTAGTTACATTCCACCAACCAGCAAAAAAAAAACCCATTTATGCCCACCCTCTGTTTCTTGAGAGCCAGCCAAACTTCTATCCATGCCAATGCATTACCCCCTACATCATCAGCTCTTATTTTCCGCAATAACCTTTGATGTGGCCCATTATCAAGTGCCTTCTGGAAATCTAAGGACAGTACATCCACCAGTTCCCCTTCATCCACAGCACAAGTGACTCCTCCAAAGGACTCCAAGAAGAATGATTTCCTCTTTGCAAAACCATGCAATCGGCCTGATTGCCTTGAATGACTGTATCATGCCACTTCAAGCTCTTGTCCGGACCTGGAAAAATTCATTAATTTTGTTTCTAATTTCCACCTCTCCCCTTCACAGGGTCCTCTGACACTTGCCTTCCTTCCTTGACTTCTGTCACCATTTCTGGTGATGGGCTGACTACCAATATTCATTAAAAGCCCACCGACTCCCACAGCTACCTTGACTACACCTCCTCACAACCCTGTTTCTTATAAGGACTTGATTCCAATCTCCTAGTTTCTCCGTCTCCGTCACATCTGTTCTGCTACTTTCCACAATGGCGCTTCTAATACGTCTTCCTTTTACTTCAGCTGAGGATTCTCCCACACTGTGGTTGACAGGGCCCTCAACTGTGTCCGACCTATTTCCTGCACCCTGCCCTCACCCCTTCCTCTTCCTCCCAGAACCATGATAGGGTTCCCCTTGTCCTCATTTTCCAACCCACCAGCCTCCATATTCAAAGCATCATCCTCTGCCATTTCCACTAATTCCAGCACAATGCCACTACCAAACACACCTTCCCTTCAGCATTACAAAGGGACTGTTCCCTCTGTGACAGCCTAGTCCACTTCTCTATCACCCCAACACCTCCCCATACGATTGCAGGAGGTTTCACACCTTCCCTTTTACCTCCTCCCTCTTCACTGTCCAAGGTCCCAAATACTCCTTCCAGGTGGAGCAGCGATTTACTTGCACTTCTTTCAATTTAGCCTACTGTATTTGCTGCTCACAATGTGGTCTACTCTACATTGGGAGACTAAACGCAGACTGGGTGACCACTTTGCGGAACTCCTGTGCTCAGTCCCCAAGCATAGTCCCGACTTTCCTATTGCTTGCCATTTCAATTCACCATCTTGCTCTCATGCTCACGTTTCCGTCCTCGGCCTTCTATAATGTTCCAGTGGAGCCCAACACAAGCTGGATGAACTGCACCTCATCTTCTGATTATGCACTTTACAGCCTTCTGGAACACTGAGTTCAATAACTTCAGTCATGAAATCTATCCTCCATTTTGAATTCTCTCGCCCCACTACCCTCACCCTCTCTTTCCAAATGCCAGTCTGTATCTTTTTCTCATTTTTTTGCTTGCAGACAGCGCTGACCCCTTTTTCTGCTATAAATACCTATTCTGGACTAAAACTTTTGTCTTTAATACCATTATCACCATTCCCTTTGTCTTGGGTTCCATGACATCTTTGTCATCTCTCCTGCCCTTCTATTTTGCTCCACCTGCCCCTCCCCTCTTCTTCAACAGCATAAAACCCATCACATTTTTACCTCTCTCCTGTTCCGAAGAAGTCATATTGGACTTGAAACGTTAACTCTGTTTCTCTCTCCATAGATGCTGCCAGTTTTTCCAGCACTTTGTTTTTACTTCAGGTTTCCAGCAATCGCAGTATTTTGCTTTCACTTTCAGTGCTATAACTCATTAGTACAACAGTTCATCATTCACTCTGCGATCTATTATTTCAGCTTAGTTAGGGTGATATTTCAGTTCAAAGGGAGTGAGGATTTTCCTATGAAATTGGTCATTTTACATGGAATTTCGAAAAAGTAGGAAGGGAAAGGGGTAGCAGGAAGGTGAAAGGATAAGAAATGGAGAGGAGCAAGCGAGGCCAAGTCTGAATGGTTAGGAAGGGATGGAAACAGCAAGGCCACTGAAGGATACATTTTCCCTACAACCTGCACCTAAATGTAGCCTGCAGCCATTGGTAACTCCTATCACGACCAGAATGTGGTCCTACTACTCACTCCTGAAAGAAAGTGGAGAAACAGATGAAAGGGAGAAGCATACAGAGCTACCGAAAAGAGAAAGAGGTAGACAGAGCGATCTTTTTTTTGGAAAAAAAAAGATAATTAACCCCATAAATCTATGAATTGGTTTCTATGGTTAAGACTGTCATACAGAACAGAAGAACTATAACAAGTGCATTAGAGACAAGATCTGGAAAGAAAGCAGAGAATTCTCAAACTTTAAAGTGGCAAATTCACACGGTTACACACTTTGGACAGACTTAATCAGACATCACCAAATCATGTTTTTAGTTTGAAAATGGCAAACATTACAAAAGCTGCACTGGGAGCCACAATGGTAGGCGTTTGCAGAAGGCACAAGTATCCTTAGCCTGGGTGCACAGGTTAAGAGCAGCTATTTGAGAGAAATGTCTAAGGAGTGCCCCCAGCCATGAGACTGGACTCAACTGAAGGTCAGTATCATCAGTAAAGAGGAGAAATTATTTTAAGTACCTAATTAGAAAATAAAAATCAAAACAGTGTATATTCACAGGCTGTGAAGAACTTTGAGAAGCTGGGTGGTCATTATAAATGCAAGTCTTTCTTTCTTCCTATATCCAGAACAGCAAAGGTGTTTACATGCAAATTTGGAAGTGGACTTTATATATACAATAGTCGGAAGTACAATAGTTAAAACATGTTTGAAAATAGAAGGAAAGCATGTTTTAAGGAATTGAGATAACTAATTTTTAAAGCTTTTTAAAAAAAGTTAGTAAGCAACTCATCAGTAAAGATGTAAACACAGAATAAATTCACTTTGTTGCTGTTTCTACAGAAACAAAGTGAAGGGAGGAAACATTTCTGCTAGAAGTATGTCAGAACACAAACTTATATTTAGCACAAGGTTTTATCAAACTATCCAACAGATGGACTCCACTTCTCTTTTGATGGCCTGTATAGGAAGTCGCTATTTTTTTGCTGGTTTAAAAACAAAACGAGACAGCAAACACCAGAGAAGTTCCTGAAGTGTTCCTTGAACATTCGTGATCAAGACAAGGTGCCCATAATGTCCAAACACGTCCCCAATTTAACAGAGGTTACTGGATGGCAATCACAAGCTCAAACACCAGTCAGCTTTCAGAATCTCTAACCCAGTGCATTAAAATCAAATGGAGCACATCAAGTGTCAAATTTCGGATTGCTAACTCAGCGCAGAATGACATGCTGAAGATGCTGCCCATCTGAAATGAAAATAGCAAATGCTGGAAATGTTCAGGAGGTCTGGCAGAATCTGAGGACAGAGAAACAGAGTTGACGTTGCAGGTCTGCGATACCTAGTCAGGTCCAGAATCAAACCAGAAATTTCAAATGGGCCCATAATACATTGTTAAAGTAATGGTGAGGCTAATAGCATTCGTGTTATTATGTGCAAATGCCACAACAGCTTCAGACAAAGGCAGATGTATGGTTACTGTGATAGAGACATGTCATTGTCATTAGCTTGGCAAAAACAGCATCTCATCATCTATCTCATCATGCAAATACATTGAACACCATAAAGTTGCTGTATTTGCATGATAGATAAGAATGCAAAGGATTACAGCACAGAAATATGTTATCTAGCCCAACTCGGTATGCCGCTCAATATACTTCACATGAGCCTTCTCCCACTCTACTTCATCTAACCCCATCAGCATAACCTTCTATTCATTTCCCCCCCCATGTACTTATCTTACTACCTCTTAAATGCATCACTGTTATTCACTTTACCCACTCGATGTACTATACATAGATGTAGGTGCATAACTGTCATCTCTGTGGTTAAAATCCACTTGTTGAAAAAAAAAGTCCATTACCAACTTAAAATAACCAAAAATTAATTACTCAAATACCATGATACATGTTCCCTAGATCACTGAAGATGACCAACTTCATTTTCTTTTCAATAGATGGTTTGTATTTTTACACAAAACCTACCCAAATTCATCACATGAAGCCAAGTCTTGTCCACTTCACCTTTAATATCATAGTAAGCATCAATAAATGTAAAACAACCTCTTTCGCACTAAAAATTAACAGTGTAGAACATTCATTCTTTTAGATTTTAATTGCTGGAGGTTTTAAAAAATGGGAAATTTAAAATTTCTCTTTTACTTTTCCTTTGTCACTTGTTTTTCTCCCCCTCTCCATTTCTTCCACAGTCTATTTCTCTTTCTGCATTTGATTTGGCATTGAATTCGCCAACAATATGCTTCCCCCTCAGTACTTGTACTGTTATTTTCACAATCCTTCAATCTGATTGGTTAAGGGGAAACCACAGTTAGTTCCCTGTCTTGTTCAGTTAGGTCCCAGATTCCCCGTTTCCCTCATTGTGATGTTATAAGCTCACACTTGCACCAACTTGCAAAAATTAAAACCTAAATGTGCAAGGCCCAGTCAACAGCAAACACCATGAGATTAACGTCCACAGAAATTCTGGCCCATGATTTGCAACATTGTCCATTATTGTGTTGACATAGCTTTTATTTCAAGGGTCATCATATTAATGAGCGGTTGAAAGGTTCAGGCTTGGTTGCTGAAAAGCTAACAACAACTTGCTCCAAAAACGATAGACATCATAAAAAAACAACCAGCAAATTTCTAAAGTATTAGTTGAACATGACATCATTTGTGATAGGAGCTACATGCTACTGTATCACTGCATATGTCTCCATTTCTAAACCTGTGTCCTGCAATATTCAAACTTCATGCAATTTCCCCATGAAATTTAACAAGTGCAGCACAAGTCCACCCATCTTGATTGACAGCAAAACTTGTCTAAGAATAATCAAGGCAAGAGAAATTAGCTATTACGACTTGAAATCCATTTAACCAATCATCGTTAGTTGCCAAGGTTAGAAAGCCAAGGTTACAAAGCCAGTCATTAATTTCCTGTGGTCTATTGTGAGGCTCAAATAGCTGAATGAGGAGATTTACTTCAATGTGATGGCAAGGATATTTAATAAATCAGGCAAATATTTTTGCTCAGTTTGATATAGCTTGGGTAGGGCTGTACAAGAGTAAAATTATTTTATACACTGAAGAAATTATTCCACTGTTTAAATTCATTTTCTGCAGATGAAGTTGACAGAAATGGTGAAGATTTTGTTTCCACAGCGTTACCTTGATTCATTAATTTGAGATTTAGAGTATTTCATTCACATAAATCTGCTTCGTCTGTCACTATATCATGCTGAAAGTTTCTTCAGAAGCTCAGCATCATATCTGACACCAAATTCAGCTTCCAGCCAATTTCCCACTAAGCAAAGACTACCTACTTCCTCCACCACATCCTTCCTCAAGTGCAGTGCCCAGGATTGGACATAATCGAGATCAAACTAGTGTTTATAAAGGTTCATCATAACTTGCTTGCCTTTAGACTCTACGCATTTATTTATAAAGCCTAGGATCCCATACACCACTTGCTCCACCTTCCCTGTCACCTTCAACAATTGTGTGTGCACATAACCCCAGGTCTCTTTCCTGCACCATCTTTAGAATTGCGCCCTTGGTTTGCATTGCCTCTCCTCATCCTTCCCACCAAAAGGGCTGTCCCAATTCACACTTCTCTGCATCAATTTTAATTTGCCACATGTCCGTCCACTCCACCATCCAGCCTGTCTATGCCCTTTTCAAATTTAACACCATCCTCCTCAAAATTCACTTTACTTGTTTTGTATTATTTGCAAATTTTGAAATTGTGCCCTGGACATCCAAGTCAACGGCATTAATGATTTATCAAGAAAATCAGTGGTCTTGTAGCAAACATGGAGAACCCCACAAACAACTGCTTGTTACTGTTTCCTGCCACTTAATCAACTTGGTATCCTAACTGTCTCTGTTCCTTTTATTTCATGGGCTTCAACTTTGCTGGCAAGCTTATTATGTGGCATTTTCTAAGGTGCCTTTTGAAAGTCCACATGTCCCACCAACTGCATTACCCTCAACAACTCTGTTAGCTCAGCAAAAATCTCAATCAAGTTAGTTAAACATAATTTACCTTTAATAATCCATATTGGCCTTCCTCAATCAATCCACATTTGTTCAAATGACCTAACTTGGTCTGGGATTATCGTTGATAAAAGCTTTCCCATCACCGAGGTTAAACTGATCTACCTGCAGCTGATGAGTTTATCCTTACACACATTTTTGAACAAGGGTGAAACATTCACATCCAGTCCTCTGGCTCCATTCCCATATCCATATGGAAGATTATGGCCAGTGAACTAGCAATTTCCACCCTTGGTTCTCTCAGCATCCTTGGATGCATCTCATCTGATCTTGGTAGCTTATCATTTTTAAGTACAGCCAGCCTTCCCATACCTCCTTTTTATCAATGCTTAGCCCAGCCAATATCTCAATTACTTCCTCTTCCACTATGACTTTGGCACTGTCTTTTTCCTAGGTAAAGATAAACGCAAAGTGCTCAGTTATTGCCACAGCATGCCTTGCATCTTCATGTGTAGATCCCTAATTGGCCACGCCCTCCCTCTTACGGCCTTTTTATAGGAGTAGCATGACTAAAGGGACTTTTGGGTTCCCCTTTACACGGACTGCCAGTTTCTTATTGTATACTTTGCTGCTCCTGCTTCTTTCACTTCTCTGAACTTTCTATATTCAGCCTGGTTTTCATTTTGTATCATCAACCTGACATCTGTCAGATGCGCTCTTTTTTGCTTCATCCGATCTCTTGTGTCATCCACAATGCTCTGGCTTCGGTTGCTCACCCTTTTCCCCTTGTGTGGATATACCTCGACTGTAAATACGATTCGATTAAAGACAGCCCATGTTAAATTACAGTTCTGCCTGCCAATCTGATTCCAATGTACCTCGGACAGATCTGTTCTCACCCCACCAAAATTGGCCCTCCTCCAATTAAGTATTTTTTATGATAGCTGATCCTTGTCCTTGGGCATGATCACTGTTCCCAAATATTTCGCCTACAGGCATTTGGTCCACTTGACCAACCTCATTCCCCAGAACCAGATCCAGCAATCCCTCCTTCCTTGTTGGGCAGAAACTGATCAAGAAAATTCACCTGAACATGCTTCAGAAACTATGCGTCCTCTTTGCCCTTCATACTTTCACTACCCCCAACCTGCATTAAGATAATTCAAATCCCTCATTATCACTCCTCTATAGTTTTTGCACTTTCTATAATTTCCCTGAAAATCTGTTCCCCTACATCTTTCCTACTAGTTGGTGGCCGATAAAACACACCTGATGGTGTACGGTGCTTCTGTTGTTTTTTTTATCTCGAACCAAATAGATTCTACTCTTGACTCCTGCAGAACATAATTCTCAGCATCACTAATATTCTTCATAATCAAAACTGACTGCTCTCCTCCTTTCTTTCCTTCCCTATCTTTCCTGAACACCTTGTATCCAGGAATGTTTAGTTGTGCCTTTTTTTTTTGAACCAGATCTCTGTTACTGCCACAACGTCATGCTTCCATGTGGTTATATACACCTGCAGCTCACCAACATACATACTGCACTATGCTTGTTTACATATATTTACTGTAAATCTAATTTAGATTTTATTGCACTCCCCCTTAGTCTGACCCCACCTAACACCCTTACGATTTCTTCCCCGAGTGCTACCTGTCTCTCGCAATCCTTTGTGCACCTTGTTCATCCATCCTAATGCAACACCCTGGTTCCATCCCCCTGCTTAAACCTTTTCTTTAATATAACTTTGCAATATTTTTCAGTTTCTATAATTGATGGTCTGAGAAGGATGGGGGAAGCATTTCTCCCCCATCTCCTTTGGTTTCTTGGGCACAAACTACCGCACGATGCAAGGAGCCTGGAAGCAGGCTACTTTCCTACCATAAAATATTCTCTTCATTCCCATCAGCTTTCTATCTCTAATCCACTTAGTGATATGGCTATGTGTGTGATTCACTGCATGGAAAACAGCTCAAATCCACATTCTATCCTGATTCGCTGAAGTACACTGACCCTTCAACATAGCACATCAGAATGGCATGGTCAACATTTTAATGAATGCAACTCAGAATTGCAGAGAAAAATGAAACTTTTCTTAATTAATATAATTTTAAAATGAATGCCAGTGGGATATATTGAGATTTCAATGCAGAAATGCTATCCTCAAGAAGAATCCATTCCTGTAACAGAACACAGACATGTTAAATAGCAGGATTTCAAAGCATATTCATGAATACACGACTCATCCTCTCTCCAGTCTGAAAAGTTTCCATTTATGGCCATGCTCCATTTCCTACCTTTGAACCAAATTCTGTCTCCAGCAACATCCCTCACTCTCATTATTTGACTCAACTTCAACAATAACTAGTATAGACAAATCAAGAACACGCAAAAAATGTGTATATTTTGTGTCGTGCTTCTCACAGGTAGTCCAGAGTATGCTGTGTAATTTCTCATGCGTACCTGTTGCCATCTTAAGGATGGTGTTTTGCTTATCATCCTAATATCACAAATTTAATGAAGCAATATATTACTTGAATCAACCTACCTTACAGGTAATGCAAAATACTCATTTGTAATAGTCCCTATCATTTATACAAAAAAAAAACTGGCTCCAGATAGAAATAACTTTCTTCTCTTGCCAAAACTACTTGCTAGATATTAAAAGATGAATTGTGTTCTTACACTGTGGATTTACAGTATGTTCCCATCACTACATAACCACTTGTGCCTTAATGTTTATTTCCACTTTTTGCCTATTTCCATATTGCCTCATGCAAATTACATCAGTAAGCGTGCAGTCAAATGTTCTTAGATTACAACAGTAACTTCAAAACAACTTCATTGGCTATTAAGCACTTTGGGATGCCCTGTGGTCTGAAAGGTGCTGAAAAAAAAAATGCTACTTATTGCTTTCAAGTTTTCAGATCCATGTTAAAGACACTCAGCATGACTGAGCCACCACCACTCCAGATTCCATCATTGCTGCTGTGCTGTCTGACATCAGGTTACTGGCTAACCAGAACTTGAACCCTCAACTACCGCCCCTGCAAATTAACACTAGCTATACCATCCTCATTAGATCATAATGAAAATGTTACATATTTGCTCATGAACAGAGCATAAAACCCCACAATAATCCATTACGTAAGACAGCCTATGTCTACATCCAAAACACTTGGGGATATTTTCCTTCATCCCCTATCTTACTGTGGTTCCCTTACCGTGGTGCTCTATCCTCAAGTAATATATATGATTATATACAATGTATAAAATGTACATATATCCTCGTCACAAAACTTAGATTCAATTATCATGGAGGTCTGGTTTAATATCTAATAATATTGCACTAAGTGCACTACTCCACTACTGTTTCTCCACAAGCAAGCAAAAAAAAAACTAGTTATCGACATAACCTTGCCCCATTTTGCCCCACCCCACTCACGGTCCAATAAATTGCTACATTTTAAAATAATGCTTCAACGTTCATTTATTTTGCTTAAAAATTACCAATTCATAAGATTTCCCCAAAGTCTTACGATTTTTGAGTTCATCACAGGCTCTGGTTCTGTGCACCTTTTTCATCTGTGCATGTGTGAAATTTTGTTTCATGGAATTCATTTCCTGTGACTGGCAGAGTAACTCGAGTAGCAAACAAAAATTCATTATGATGAAGGCTGGCCTGTAAGACGCAGCAGTAGAATGCCAGTCTCCTAACTACAGGGTTGAAGGTTAAATCAATAAAAAGCTCCAAATGCAGCTTGCCCTGCTACACACTTGCCATCAGCTGGTCATGGAGCATTGTTGCTCTGTGATCATTCGAGATGGCTTCTCTCTTGACTGAAGGTAGTTGCTTAGTGACAACTAGTTCCCATGACAATGCACAAGGGGTTAATAACTACTATAAAACATTAAATGGACTTGAAAATTCAGGATTAAAGTAAGCATTTGAAAGTATTGGTAAACTGGCTCTACCTGAATCATTTTACCACATTACAGCTTATTTAGCTTTTCCGGTTTAATGCAGACCTCCTTTTAAACTATAGAGGGGGTACCGAATTGTCAAAATAATCATCTTCGCTCATAGTTGCTGCTCATTTTCCTCAATAAATTTTTAGATTTATTTAAATTAATTTCATGTAAAAAGGACAGATGAGGATTCTTTTGTACACAGCAAGTTATGGTGATCTAGAATGCACTGCCTTATAAACTGGTGGAAACAGATCAAATAATTGGATATATAATTGAAAACGAAAGATTGCAGGGCTGTTGGGAAACAGCAAGCGGATCTAATTGGACAGTCTTTTTGAAGTGAGTTGACACAGGTATGGTGGGCTGAATGACCTCCTCCTCTGCTGTAGATTCCATGAACTCTCAAGATTCCCAAGCCTCATTTTTTTTTTAAATTCCCATGTCAAATTCTGTTTCTGTGTGCCTCTTCAATCTTCAGTCTGCCATACGTTTGACACCGAGCAACTGCAAGCCCTTTTCCTGTTACTCTTTCACGGTAGGTGGGCATTTCTGGCTGGGCCAGCATTTATTACCCATTCTTTCTGGTTCTTGAGAAGGTGGTGAGCTGCCTTCTTGAATTGTTGCAGTCCATGTGGTGTAGGTACACCCAGTGCTGTTAGGAAGGAAGGGAGTTGCAGGATTTCTACCCAGTGACAGTGAAGGAACGGCGATACAGTTCCAAGTCAGGATGATGTGTGGCTTGGAGGGGATTTTGAGGGCCATGGTTTTCCCATGCATCTACTGCCCTTGTCTTTCTTGGTGGTAGAGGTCATGGGTTTGGAAGGTGCTGTTGAAGGACCTCAACAAAATTCAGCATCAACTCTCAATTAATGAAAATCATCTAAGACTACAGGAGGAGTATGCCATTCACTCAAGTTGCTCCATGGCACTTGAGATTAATTGAGCAAATGCTTCATACTTCCCATCGTGGCTTAAAACAGTTAGTAGTTGAGCCACACAAACCCAGAAGTTAGAGTTAAATGCTTCTTTTTTAAAAAAAAAGCTCAGTGCCGGTTTCCCTGTTCCCCATTGTCGGGAAGGCAAGAGAAAATGGTTGCTGGCAGATCACAGCCAAACAACCGAGTTAGAATAAAGTGGTAGAAGTAATGCCAGATTACTGATGCCCCAGATTAGGGCTAGTGGAGAATTGGCAAAAGCAACAATGGGCCAAAAGACATGAGCATTGGCAACCAGAGAAAGGTAAGGCAACTGGAAGAGGCTGCTAGATTGGGTTAAGAAGGACCTGTCAGTAAGGGCACACCAACAGGAACAGGACTGTTATGACTGGCAGCTTTGAACATGGGAACTGCAGTTGGGAGGACAACAGCTGAAACAGAAGATGTGATCACCTCAGTCAGAGACAGGTAGAAATCAAAAAATTTCCTTGCCAGCGATGGCAACACATCTCATGAATCAGTGGAAAAAGGATTTTGGAAATATCCACTAGTACATTTAAAACTTGTTTCAGTCCAAACTTGGATATTGTCTCAAGTACTTAGAGCTACATAACTCAGGAGGATAATGGAGAAAGCAAGGATTGAAGCATGGAAAAGCCCACTACCAATACGGCATAACAATAAATGCATCCTTGGCAACATGATCCACGCCTTAATTTAAAAAAAATATCAACTCAAACTTATTCCATGTTAAAACTTATTCAGCGATGTCCCTGTAGCATGGGCAAAACTGCCTCCTCAACATTCCATAATTATTTAAATGCAACTTGTAGTAACTTTCTCCAATATACTGAAGGATTCTATTGTAATGGATAACATGCACAAGTCAAAAGAGGTTTCAATTTAAGGCTACATTTACTCCATTATAATTAAAAGAAAGGATAATGAGGATTGCAGATGTAATGGGCAAACCTTCCGTGACTGACCATCATTTCATGCAAATTTCTCCATTTGACCTTTACCCCATTAAAAAGAGGAAACCGTCGCCAAATTTTAAATTGCAATGCTTTCCTTTTTGTTACGTGATCATACAACTTGATATATTTGCTTTCAGTTATCACAGCATTTCAAAAAAGTATCACTCATCTGACATCAGCATGCATCATAATCATCAAAGCCACATTTCAATCCTTTTTCACAAAAGACAAACCATTTGGTACACCCCATACTGGTTGTACAATTAGACAGCCACTGAGCAATCATGTTTCGTTGCTACAAACTGGATAGCCAAAAATACAGACAAATACTTGGCCTTTCACTTTATTAGTCGTTATTAGTCATAGCTATTTAAACAGATCCATGTGTTTTCAATACATGGAATGAAAGTGGAATATGCATCAGCTTTTTGCTCTGTCGTACCATGTAACCAACAGTGCAGCATGTTATCGCTCTGAAGGAATACTTTTTAAACTACTAAGTGCCTGTTAACATTCCATAATTTCTTCAAGGGCTACATACAAATTTTTCTGACGCAAATCAAGTTTTTCAGATGCACGAACCACCTCCACTCAAACTGCTGGTAAACTGTAAGCAGTCTATTCTAGTTCCTGTCAATTGAAGAAACCGTTGTGTTGTCAGAGATCAGCAGTGGCTTATCTTTCCACTTTCCTTAAAAGGAGTGGAGGGAGGCCCAGTGATCAACTCAGGAAGTACTGTCCTTTACTGATTTTAGGAACTTGGAATTCTTCTCAATGTACCATTAAACCTTCAATTTTCACTTCATCTGATCTCAGCAAACAAAGCAATGGAGAGGGAGGGGGAGGATCCAGTTGTTGTGGTCCACGTCGGGACAAATAACATACATAAGACTAGGAAAGAGGACCTGTTTGGGGATTATCAGGAACTAGGAACTAAATTAAAGAACAGGTCCTCAAGGGTTATAATCTCCGGATTACTACCCGAGCCACATGCAAATTGGCATAGGGACGCGAGAATAAGGGAAGTAAACACGTGGCTAAAGGAGTGGTGCAGGAAAGAGGGGTTCCATTTCATGGGGCACTAGCATCAGTATTGAAACAGGAGGGGTCTGTACCGTTGGGACAGTCTCCACCTGAACCAATCTGGGACCAATGTTCTAGTGAAAAGGGTAAATAGGGTGGTCAACAGGACTTTAAACTAGAAAGTGGGAGGGGGAAGGGAAGGGTAAAACTCCAAGTAGTAGGACTAATGGTAAACAAAGCAGCAGGTTAGCATGTGGGGGGGTGGATTCAACTTCATGGAAAATTATGAAAAAACTGAAAAGGAAGGAGAGCCCAGGAGAGGCTATTAAAGTCTCCAGAACACAAAATAGGACAGAGTGTTTGGAAAGGGCTAGGAATCTAACTTCAAGCACATCAGATAAAGGGACGACAATGAGAAGGGGGACGGGAAATATGGGACTGAAGGTGTTGTATCTGAATGCACGCAGTATATGAAAAAAGGTAAATGAGCTTGTGGCGCAGATTGAAATTGGCAGGTATGATGTGGTGGGCATTGCGGAGACATGGCTGCAGGGGGAATCAGGACTGGGAGCTAAATATCCAAGGATATACATCCTATTGAAAAGATAGGCAGGTTGGCAGAGGGGGCAGGCTTGCTTTGTTAGTAAGAAATTATATTAAATCAATAGCAAGAAACGACGTAGGGTCAGATGATGTAGAATCTGTGTGGGTAGAGTTGAGGAACCGCAAAGGTAAAAAAAAAACCATAATGGGAGTTATGTACAAGTCTCCGAACAGTAGTCAGGATGTTGGGCACAAGATACACCAGGAGATAGAAACAGCGTGTAAGAAAGGCAAGGTTACAGTGATCATGGGGGATTTCAATATGCAGGTAGACTGGGAAAATCAGGTTGGTAGTGGATCCCAAGAAAAGGAATTTGTGGAATATCTACGAGATGGCTTTTTGGAGCAGCTTGTGGTGGAGCCCACTAGGGAACAGGCAATTCTAGATTTGGTGATGTGTAATGAGGCAGATTTGATAAGGGAGCTTAAGGTGAAGGAACCCTTAGGAGGAAGTGACCATAATATGATAGAATTTACCCTGCAATTTGAGAGGAAAAAGCTGGAAGCAGATGTAGCAGTATTACAGTTGAATAAAGCTAACTACAGAGGCATGAGGGAAGAGCTGGCCAGAATTGACTGGGAGATGAGCCTAGCAGGAAAGACAGTGGAACAGCAATGGCAGGAGTTTCTGGGAGTAATAAGGGAGACACAGCAAAAATTCAATCCCTAGGAAGAAGCAGCATACTAAAGGGAGGACGAGGCAACCGTGGCTGACATGGGAAGTCAGGGACAGCATAAAAGCTAAAGAGAAAGCATACGATGCGGCGAAGAGCAGTGGGAAGCCAGGGGATTGGGAAGCCTACAAAGGCCAACAGAGGACAACTAAAAAAGAAATAAGGAGGGAGAAGATTAAATATGAGGGCAAACTAACCAGTAATATAAAAGAAAATTGCAAGAGTTTTTTTAGATATATAAAGGGTAAGAGAGAGGCAAAAGTGGACATCGGGCCACTGGAAAATGACGCTGGAGAAGTAATAATGGGGAACAAAGAAATGGCGGAGGAACTGAATAGGTACTTTGCGTCAGTCTTCACGGAGGAAGACACGAGTAACGTCCCCAAAATTCAAGAGAGTCGGGAGGCAGAGGTGAGTATGGTGGCCATTACCAAGGAGAAGGTGCTAGGAAAACTGAAAGGTCTGAAGGTAGATAAATCACCTGGACCAGATGGATTACACCCCAGAGTTCTGAAGGAGATAGCTGAAGAGATAGTGGAGGCGTTAGTGGTGATCTTTCAGGAATCACTCAAGTCAGGGAGGGTCCCAGAGGACTGGAAAATCACTAATGTCACCCCCTGTTTAAGAAGGGAGTGAGGCAAAAGACAGGAAATTACAGGCCGATTAGCCTGACCTTGGTCGTTGGTAAGATTTTAGAGTCCATTATTAAGGATGAGATTTCAGAATACTTGGAAGTGCATGGTAAAATAGGGCAAAGTCAGCATGGTTTCATCAAGGGGAGGTCATGCCTGACAAATCTGTTAAGAATTCTTTGAGGAGGTAACGAGTAGGTTAGACAAAGGAGAGCCAATGGATGTTATCTACTTGGACTTCCAGAAGGCCTTTGACAAGGTGCCGCACAGGACGCTGCTCAGTAAGATAAGAGCCCATGGTGTTAGAGGCAAGGTACTAGCATGGATAGAAGATTGGCTGTCTGGCAGGAGGCAGAGAGTGGGGATAAGGGGGTCCTTCTCAGGATGGCGGCCAGTGACTAGTGGAGTTCTGCAAGGGTCAGTGTTGGGACCACAACTTTTCACATTATACATTAATGATCTAGATGAAGGAAGTGAGGGCATCCTGGCTAAGTTTGCAGATGATACAAAGATAGGTGGAGGGACAGGTAGTATTGAGGAGGCGGGGAAGCTGCAGAGGGATTTAGATAGGTTAGGAGAATGGGCAAAGAAGTGGCAGATGGAATCCAATGTGGGGAAGTGTGAGGTCATGCACTTTGGTTGGAAGAACAGAGGCATAGACTATTTTCTGAATGGGGAGAGAATTCTGAAATCTAGAGTGCAAAGGGACTTGGGAGTCCTAGTCCAGGATTCTCTTAAGGTTAACTTGCAGGTTGACGTGGTAGTTAGGAAGGCAAATGCAATGTTGGCATAGCTGAGGCTTTATAAGGCTCTGGTCAGACCACATTTAGAATATTGTGAGCAATTTTGGGCCCCGTATTCAGGACGGATGTGCTGGCCCTGGAGAGGGTCCAGAGGAGGTTCATGAGAATGATCCCAGGAATGAAAGGCTTAACATATGAGGAAGATTTGAGGACTCTGGGTCTATACTCGATGGAGTTTAGAAGGATGAGGGGGGATCTGATTGAAACTTACAGAATACTGAAAGGCCTGGAAGAGTGGACGTGGGGAAGATGTTGCCATTAGTAGGAGAGACTAGGACCCGAGGGCACAGCCTCAGAGTAAAGGGAAGACCTTTTACAACAGAGATGAGGAGAAACTTCTTTAGCCAGAGAGTGGTGAATCTACGGAATTCATTGCCACAGAAGGCTTTGGAGGCCAGGTCATTGAGTGTATTTAAGACTGAGATAGATAGGTTCTTGATTGGTAAGGGGATCAAAGGTTACGGGAAGAAGGCGGGAGAATGGAGTTGAGAAACTTATCAGCCATGATTGAATGGCGGAGCAGACTTGATGGGCCGAATGGCCTAATTTCTGCTTCTATGTCTTATGTTTTATGCTCTCACTTACAATGCTGAAGCATCCCTTATGTTTTGTGGAAATTAAGCTCATAGTACTGCGCTAGCCAGTTTCCCCAGTGACCAGGCTATACATCACATGGATGTTGAAGTCTCTTGGCTATTGTAAGGATTGAGCATTATTAGGGTAAACATGTAAACACAAGCTGCATATTTGTTCTACAACTCCTACAATGGAAGAAAATTGGTGAACACAAGCATTTTTAAACTTTTAAAATGAATTGTCCACTCCAAAAACCTAAGTGCATGAAGCCTTTGGTCCATTGAACTGTTACATTAGCACGCTGTGACATATAATCATAGAATTATACAGGGCAGAAGGAAACAACTCAATCTATTGTGGCTATGTCTGCTCCTTGGCAGGGCTGTCCAACTCATTCCACTCCCTCGCCCTATCCCCATAACCCTGTAAATGCTTTCATGACAAAATCTGACACCTGTATTGCCACGTGTAGCGAGTTATTTTCTCTGCTCCACTAGTGAGGTCAACAGCAAAGTCAAGACCCGTTACTTACGAAGGGAAGGAGAGAAAAATAAGATAACTCAAAACCTGTCCGTTTATCAGTTTGGGGGATGTCAATGGAATCTAGTGATTAGAGACAGGGCAACTGCATTTAGACAAGTACGAGCTGATTGAAGAGAGGCAGCAGAGATTTGTGACGGGTAGGTTATGTCTGACCGATCTAGTTGAGTTACCTTTGGCATAGAGGATAGGGGAGTGTCTATGGATGACAGGGTATTTGATAAGGTTTATGCAGGAAAACACCAAAAATTAAAATAGATGGAATTGGAGATAACCTTGGTAATCTGGAATTAAAAGTCTAATGATGACCATGAAACCAGTGTTGATTGTTGTAAAAACCCATCTGGTTCACTAATGTCCTTTAGGGAAGGAAATGTGCCATCCTAACCTTGTCTGGCCTACATGTGACTCCACACCCACTTCAATGTGGTTGAATCTTAACTGCTCTCTGAAATGGCCCAGCAAGCCACTCAGTTCTCAAGAGCAATTAGGGATGGGCAATAAATGTTGGCCTAACTAGCAACGCCCACATCCCATGAACAAATTTTAAAAAACTAATCTATGTTGGTAATTGCTTGGGGAGATGGAGTGTAAAGATAAAGGGGAGATTCTCTGATTGGGGGTCAGTACTTGCCATAGCACCAAAGATTGTACTGGGACCTCTGCTTTTCACCATAACATGCACACACACACAACCATATAGACAAATACAAATACACAGATATACATGTCTTGGATGAATGAATTGTGTTATGTATTCAATTTTATAAATGACATGTAGGAAAGTAATTTGTGTCAATTGAAGGAGAAATTAATCGAGGGGCTAAGGGGGTGACTAAAACTATGGCAGATGGCTTTCAATGTGGGGATGTGAGGGGTTCTGAAACAGACACACCAGAATATTTATTTTAATGGTGAGACACTAGAACTTGTGGGGAAGCAAAAAATGACCATGTGGTCAAATCACTAACAGAAGACAAACAGCAAGGGAGCTGGAACAGTAAAGAGAAGTAGTGATGCATCCTTGTACAGTTCCATGATCATATTCCAATTAGGATAATAATTTCAGTTTTGGTATTCCACCTGAAGAGATACAACTTCACCACAATGATACTGTAACTTGAACAGTAAAATTATCAGGTCAAGTTTTGTTACCTTGGTTTTTCGTCCCTTTAGTTTAGGTGTCTGAGCGGTGATCTAATTAAAGCCTTCAAAATGATAGTCCAGCTGCCAACTGCACTACTGAAGACCAAAGCAACTTTAAGAAAAGGATATACGATCCTTCAGTCTTGAGGTTTTCGAAACAAGTGTTTGAAATCCAAATTGGGCCAGCAATAATATTTCATTAAAAAGCAAAACACTGCAGATGCTGGAAACCGGAAATAAAAAAAAATGCAGAAAATACTCATTATAATCAGGCAGCATGTCAATACCCCATATGAATCGACTTCTCTCTCAAGAAGTACATCGTTTATGTATTTTTCCATAACCCAATCCTACCCAATTTCACTACTGCTGCCTCCTTCTCTGCAGTACTTGCATCTGTCCTAGTGAAGAACTTACTACGATTTTTAAAAAAACATGGCTTTCCTTTGTCCTTCTTTGCCACTGCATAAAAATGGAAAACCAAGGTTTAGATCATGCAGAGGCAGTTGCAATTACTTGTAAATTTCAAGCTCAAATTTAGTACCTTTCATAAAAGCTGTTGGCAATGTGAGGAAAAAGCCTTCTATGTAACAAATAGCTTGGATTTTGAATGCACCGCCCAATAGGGTGGTGAATAAAGACTGAACAGCTGTTTTCAAGAGGGGATTGGATAAATACTTAAAGGAGAAAAACTGCAAACATGTGGAGAAAGAGAAAGGGAATGGGAATAACTGAACAGCTCTTCAAAAAATTTGATGGGCTGAAAGACCTATGGTGTCTTATTCTACGATTCTATGAAAGTATTGCTCATGGTACATCAGATGATATGCTGGTTTGAGAATTACACTTTTAGGCCATGTAATGCACAATTTATTATTTTCTGAAGGTGGAGCTATGCCCCTTTAATGCTAAGAACTGGTAGTAAACATTGCTGCACTTAAATTTGGAATTTTATTATTTGATCAAGAAATGTTACAGATTAGAAAGCATTCAAACTTCAGGTTGAAGGTCAGAAGCATTCAGCAATAAGCAAATGTCTTTCTTCTCGAATAGATGTGGTTGCCAAGGTCACAAAGTTCTCACAGCAGTATCAATAAGGTCAGAATTACCTGGAAAAACTCAGCAGGTCTGGCAGCATCGGCGGAGAAGAGTTGACGTTTCGAGTCCTCGTGACCCTTCAGCAGAACGGAGTAAAGTTAGGAGAGGGGTGAAATATAAGCTGGTTTAAGGTGGTGGGGTGGGGAGAGAAGTTGCAGGGGTGGGGTGGTTGTAGGGACAAGCAAGCAGTGATAGGAGCAGATAATCAAAAGATGTCACAGACAAAAGGAACAAAGAGGTGTTGAAGGTGGTGATATTATCTAAGAAGATGTGCTAATTAAGAATGGATGGCAGGACACTCAAGGTACAGCTCTAGTGGGGGTGGGGTGGAAAGACTGACAGGGTATTACAGTTATAGATTTAAAAATAATGGAAATAGGTGGGAAAAGAAAAATCTATATAAATTATTGGAAAAAACAAAAGGGAGAGGGAAGAAATGGAAAGGGGGTGGGGATGGGGGAGGGAGTTCAAGATCTAAAGTTGTTGAATTCAATATTCAGCCCAGAAGGCTGTAAAGTGCCTAGTCGGAAGATGAGGTGCTGTTCCTCCAGTTTGCGTTGGGCTTCACTGGAACAATGCAGCAAGCCAAGGACAGACATGTGGGCAAGAGAGCAGGGTGGAGTGTTAAAATGGCAAGCGACAGGGAACGTCAACTCTTTTCTTCTCCGCCGATGCTGCCAGACCTGCTGAGTTTTTCCAGGTAATTCTGTTTTTGTTTTGGATTTCCAGCATCCGCAGTAGTTTTTTGTTGTTAGTATCAATAAGGTGTTGTGTTCTATTTGTTTCTCATACTTGACTTAATATTGTTACAAAAATGTACACCAAAAACTAATTTTGTAGAGACACGCGTAACAAATCAGACACTTGATTTGTTTTTCTCCTACAGATACTGTTTGACCAGCTGACTACTGCCAAATTTTCTGTTTTAATATTAGATGTGCAGTTGAGATTATATATTTATTCATTTTTGTGAACCTCCCAGTTCATGGTGAATTAGATGAGAGTGTGGGATATCATGTAAATGGAGAACGCATTATCCTCATGTTAAGGTCAATGTATGTCCATGTTAGAGTAGAAGGGAGCACTGTCATAATATATTAAGAATATTTTCGCTCTCACTGGTTTCTTGTTTTATTTCAAGATGGTGCGTTTTTGTATCGTGTTTGTGGACTGTATGTTTTGTCTGAATGTGCTTGGCTGCGGCAATTATTTGCTTTCTGAGCTCTTATGGTTATTTCCATATACAGTTTAGTTTGTAATAGCTATTGGTCAGTTATAGTGCAGAGCCCAAGGCAATTAAATTGGTTCAATTGGAAGGGGGCGATAAATGGAACAATACAACTTTTGTTTGGGCATGGGAAGGGAGAGACAATAAGCAACCTTGATTTGATGGCATAAGAGATTTAGGTGTTGCTGGTTCAGGATAATAATCTCAGATGTGAAGTCCAATGTTCTGCATAGCTCCATCACACAGTTAAATGGCATTCAGGCAGAATCTGGTAGCCAGAAGCTAGCTCATTTGGTATTTGATATTCAGGCGTGGGGGAAAAATAAATAGGCTAAACACAGGCGATCAGTGGCTTCATGAACTGTGAAAGAGACAGGAAATGCAGGACAAGATAAACAGTTGGTTAAATGCAAGAAAGGAGATGCTTAGGCCAGCAACAGTGTCTCAGAATGTACACTGCCCCTCAACTGTCATCACTTGGAATCCATCCACCAAACTATATATAACATAGGAATCGTGTCGGAGGTGGTCAGAAGGGAAAAGAATCAGGGGGGCAGCGGAAAGACAAAAAGAATTGGGGTTCAGGATCAGAATCTAACAGAATTGACCTCAAGAGAAAATATTTTTCAAGCATTTAGAACCGTATTGAGCTAAGAGTAGGAGCAAAAAGAAGCATCAAAACTAGAAAATTGCCCTATGAGCTGATGGGGTTGAACGAATTTACGACTACAGGCATAATCCTGATGGATGGGTCATGAACACAGCAAATGTACAGATAGATGAATAAATGGATGTAAGTGGACAAATGTAACTGTTACAGTCTGTACTTGCCTTCCAACTCTTACCGTGGTGTACTTTTAAATTAACCATACTATATCTTTTTGACTATTGTAATCAATTTGATATTAATCCTCAATTGTGGCAAAGTATTCCAAATATCAATAACTATGACAAGTTTCTTGTAATCCCTTATAATCTGTCTATTTATCTTGAAATCAACAGCTTTTGTTCTCTTTTGCCAATGGAAATAATTTATCTTGACGATGTCTATTCTTTGTGCCTTTTTAACATCTCTACCAAATCCCTCACACAGACCTAGTTGCGTTGCCTTTCCTGGTAACTCAAACCCTTTATCCCTGGCAATACTTTGATAAATTTATATTGCATTTTCTTTATAGCCACTCTGGACCTGTTGCAGGGACGAGTCCAAAATAGTGCACTGCCATTACTCATTCCTTCTCCCACACCTGGAGCAGGCTGGTAGGCCATGACCATGGCCAACCCACGTCCACTGGCATTTTACCAGTGGCAGGGTAAGCACACCCACTCTTGGGCCAATGGAGGCACTTTCGTGGTCAATTAAGGGCCTCCTCTCACTGCCACCAGGGGTATCCACACCTCATGATTCGGCCACCAGATATATCCTGGCAGCAGGCATATGGGAGGTGTTCCCTTCAGTTCAAACACCCTGCAGCCATGGAAGGCCCTGAACGCTTGACCACCCTGCAACTGACCCTTGGGCCTGCAGTACTGGCCCCACTGAGGCTGCCCCACTTATCCTGAACTTCAGCCTGCTGCGACGCTCCTGCTCAGGGACTGACTGCAGTTCCAACAGTGGCCGCCACTACCACTGACACTGCTGGAACTGGAGAGCCGGAGATGGGACAGCCGCCCTCATGAGGCCTGAAGCCACAACCTCAGGCAATTAATTTACTGAGCCATGCAAAACTGAATTATGATATCCTGGGATGATGAAAGCAGACTTGCCTCTGACTTTCCATCCAATGACACACAGCACACAATTAGCCTGAACCCAAGGTCAAGGAACCTGGATTCTCTGGTTCAAACACTTCTTAAAAGCAAATTTGCAGAGACCTTCACAGGATGGGATATTTCGAAGAAGTGCACAAGCACACCTCAGAAAAGCCTGCATCCCACTTGTTAACTGTGACAACCCTGAAAGACATTAATTGATTCCTTAAAAAGGAAAATTATGAATTTTGACTTGAATTTTAAAATTTAATTTTCATGGCACGAAACAGTAAACATCAAAGCTGAGGGCTTGAGTTATGTTCATCAATTCAAGTCCTGTGCTCCAAGATTTTTATTCCAAAACTGTAATCATAAAACCTACTGACTTGTTAAAAAAAAAATCAGAACTTGTAACGTGCAACATTTATCCATGAACCTATTGAGGATGGTTACATCGACACCAAGAGAACTGGTGAGAACACCATGTCACTTTTCCCCAGGAGGCTCAATGCAATTTTGGTGCAAACAGGCACATAACCTGGTCAGCAATGGGCCTCCCACATGATCAAGGCCCCACTAAGACAGAAAACCTGCTCTTGAGAGCCGCCAGCCAGAGACTGTCAAGTCTCCTTGCTGGCAGTGCCACTGCAAGTAGTGGCTGCTGCGGTAGTGCTCTGAGGCCTTCACCAGCAACCATTATTGGGTCCCTCAAGATCGGGAAGTAGGGCAGATGGAGGTCACAGGGAGGGGAATGGCTGCAAGGGAGTATTTGGGGGCGGGGGGGAGAGGAGAGATAAAGAGTGTCAGAAGCAAGGCTTAAAGGGCCTCCCCCTCTACCAAATGCCATTTCCCTTGATCGAGCACCAACTGCCTGCCAAGGGACCTACAATGTATGCCGCTGGAAAACCTGACTAGACTTGTTGAGCGACTTTCAGGAATCCCGTGAGGCTTGTTAAACCCTGAGCTACCATTAAAACCAGTGGGCTCAAGGATAATTGGCTTTAATACTCCCAAAAGTGACACATGTTGACAAAGCTTTTTGTCTTGCACTCCTCAGGCCAAATGCAAGAATGCCAAATTTCAAATGACCACAACAATTTATATTACAGAAGAACAAGGGGTGCTGATTGACTGGAAAGTCAACCTGATTGGCTGAGGTGTTGCCATGGAGAAAGGAGCAAGCCTATTACAAAATAGTCGGAGGAACTTCTTGCTTGATTCAATCAACCAATTGTCAGGATGTACAGTCTATGAATGGCTGTTGTTAATAGGCAGTGTACAAACCAACGACAACCAGCCTGTGCTTGCAAAGCCCAGAATGTCTACAGTTAGATGTGATTCCTCAACTGGGCAATACTTGCTAAATAATCCTGAGTACACTAATAGCTACATTAACAACCAATTTAAGATAACCAGTCAAGCTCATAACATGGCTCATTTATGTTTGCTAGAAACAACATACATTCATATGCAGGGACCCTTTGCAGACCAAAGGAATATGCTCAAACCTTCCGCCTTTTTTAAATTACCTGGAAGCATGGGAAGTCTATTGTTCCAGGTTGCTTTTTCCATGGCTATGTCTCAGTCAACCAGTTGACTTGCCAACCAAATCAGCAGCCCTTTTCATCCTGTAGTATAAATTGTTGTTACCGTTTGAAATTTGGTATTCTTGCATTTGGCCTGGTGAGTGCAAGACAAAAAGCTTTGGCAACATGTCTTTCTTTTCAGCAATTGGCTTTTAGTGGCTTATTGATGAACTTAACTGACATCCCACAGCAGGCCCTTCTGGCCCCGCCACCATTATGCCCACACCAGCAGACTTAGATTCCACTCAACAACTTTCTCCCCTCCTTGAAGCCTCCCCACTTGGCTATACCTTCCATCATTTGCCCTGCCAAGATCATCGTGGTGGCACTTATCACCAGATCACTCTTTGGCCCGACTTGTCATGCATTTTCTCCATCTCAGAGCATCTCACCTTGTTCCATCCCTCTCACCTCGTTAAAAATTCTCATGTTAACAGCCTCCCAAGTATGATAAAAGTTTTCTCACTGAAATACCTTCACTGCTTTCTTCCCTCAGTCTCTAAGCCAAACAATTTCTCATTCTTGTTGATTTCAACTTCCATCTCAACTCAATGCTCTCTCTCTCCTGAACTCACTGCCCTCTTTCCAACCTAAATATCTCCCTCCATGTAAACATCTCAACCTATATTCATGGCCACCCCGTTGACTTAGCCATCTCAGGTGGGTCTTGCTCGTCTCATCATTCCTATCTCTGATTGCTTCCTTGCATCACACTCCACTCGCATGACCTTTTCACACCTCAACCCGACCTCCTTCATTGGGGGTTTGGTGTGCGCGTGTGTGTGTGTGTTTGCGGGGGGGGGCGACGACATGTAAGTGAACTGCAGGATAGCTTTTCTAACAACAGCACTTACAAAGTCCTAACAATCTAGTCTTTGGCTGTCCATTGAACACAACATTTCTGGAACTAATGATTTGCTTAATCCCACCCTCACCTCCACCTTTGATGCACTAACCTCCAATAAACTAGCCACTAACTGGAATGAACCTCATCTCCACTCTGATTAAATCCAAAGGACACAACAAACAACTGGTTTCGTTATCCATCACCAGGTCTGGCTAGATCACACAACATTCTCACAGGTCCTGCTCTAGTCAAGTTACAACTACTCACTATTCTAGGATCATCCTGGAACGCAAAGATAACTCAGCTTCTTTTCTCTACTGCAGACCACAGTCCGAAACCTCTCTCCTCACCTCCAACATGTGTGAGGAACTCATGGATTTCTTCTGTCAGCAAGATTGAGACCATTTAATCAGTTAGCTCTTTCACGTCCCTCCATTCTCTTAGCCCGTCTTGCCAAAATTTCTCTAAACCTTCCCCATTGTCTTAGCACTGAACTCTTTAGGCTCTCTCCAATCTCCCTTAAGTCCTTGTCAATCTGCTGTCATCACCCCTCTCAAAAACAAACCATCCATGCAAACCATCACCACATCTCCAACCATTCATTCCTCTCCCCAGACCTTGAATGCGTAGTAGCCCACAAAATCCGTGTTTGTCTTTTCTGGAACTCTATGTTTGGATCCCCTACCACAGCACCAAAAAGGCTCTTCAAGTCATAAATGACATCATATGTGACTGGCAAAGGTAAACTTTCCTTCCTCATCCTTCTCGACTCGTCTGCAGCCTTTGACTTCAAGTTGACCACATGATCCTCCTCCAATGCCTCTCCACTGTTGTCCAGCTGGGTGGGACTGCTTCAAACCTACTCCAAACTCTATTCCCTAGCTGCTGAATCCAGGTTTATCCCTGGCAACAGTCTGAGACTGAAACCAGAGTGTTTGCAACCTTGGTATCATATATGACCCCATAATAAGTTACCAACCTCATATTTTTGCCATCACTAGGACAACCTATTCCATCTCTGTAACAACTGCCCCTGCCTCAGCTCATCTGTGGCTGAAACCCTTATTCATGCCTTTTTTAAACCTCTGAACTTGTCAATTCCAATGCAGTCCTGGCTGGTCTCCCACATTCTGCCCTCCGTAAATGCTATGTCATCCAAAACCCTTCTGCCTGCATCCTAACTTGCACCAAATCCTGTTAATATATCATTTCCATGCTCACTAACTTGCATTGGCTCCCAATCAAACAGGGTTTTGATTTTAAAATTCACATCTTGTTTTCAAATCTCTCTACAGCTTCACCCCGCCCTTTTCCTGCAATGTCCTCCAGCCCCACAACCTGAGGTATCTGAGCTCATGTATCTCTGGGCCCTTGAACATGCCCCCATTTGAACTGCTCCACCATTGGTGGCTGCGCCTTTGCTGCCTCAGCCCAAGCCCTGGAGTTCCATACCTACATCTCTCCACCTCCCTCCTTTGCTTTCCTCCTTTAAGCTGCTCCTTAAAACCTGCTTCTTCAGCCAAGCTTGTGGTCATCTCCCCAAATTTATCCTTATGTAACCTGGTTTCATCGTTTTGTTTTAAAATGCTCCCATGAAGCGCCGTGAGACATTTTAGCATGTTAAAGGTGTTACATAAATACAGGTTGTTGTCACCAGTCAGCAACCACTTAACAGTTTACGCATCAATATTGTAAAAGGATGTTATTTTTCTACTCACGCAATAGGAGTCTGATTGGTGCACAGCATTCAGGAGCAAACCTATCTGAAGAACAAAAAAATATTTCACTAATAGTGCAGAAATATCAATTTGCTGAGTTGGTGCGAGGATAAATCTCAAATCTAATCACTTTCACAGCAATCTTCAGTGGGTGCATGACAAATGAATTCCTCTTATCCTATACCACCCCACTCCATTAGATCATTCAAGTCGATGACTGCAAATAGACGCCTCATTAATGGTATTACCAACACAAAATATTTAAATAATACCACATAGGCAACTTATTAAAAAGATTTTCATTTTCCCCATCTTCAGTTCCACAGGATCAACTATGAAATGTTTACTTCCCTGTCGTTTTTCAAACTAGCAGTCAGCCTAACCTGATCAGACAAACAGAAAAGTATAACTGCTGCAAACCAGATGAGCCAAATGGCCTGCTTCTGTGCAGCAGTATTCCAACATTTTAAATGTTCGAAGTCTTAATCACAACAGAATATCCTAAAAATACACAGGTGTTTGACTCTTAAATACCGCCTGAAAAAGAGCAATTAGAGATGGTCAATAATTGCTGGCCTAGCCAGCAACATCACATCCCATGAGCCAAAAAAAGGTACATCACGATCCACACAGAAGTTGATTTTTTTTTCAGGTGACAGAACCATGCGAGCAGGGTGCACAAATGGAACTCTTAACCCATTTTAAAACACTTACAGCTCTGCTGTGTATTTCCACCATGTGTTTTTTTTATTTCTGTGGATCATGATAATATTTGTGGGTAATACTCAGTTCCTGTGTTCTTCAGAATATCTCAGAATTGGATACTAACATGAACGCTGTACCTGCTTAGTATTTCCAGCATTTTCTGTTTTTATTTCAGATTTCCAGCATCCATAGTATATTGTTTTGCCTCAAAAACAATATGCTTACTTCAATGTAGAGGTCAGTGTGAAACTTCGCCATGACCTTGCATCCCTTTTTCGGTAAGCAGCTGTCTCAAATGAGCAGCTTACTAGGATGTCTGGAAATATGCCAATAAGATGGGACTCATTGGATGATTAAAAAATTCAATGCAACTAAGTTTGCATAATTTAACTTTAGAATCTGTAAAACAAAATTAAGCCTCAGAAATAAGTCAGAAGGCTTTACATTATATGGAAAGGAAATGCAGTAAAACAAAATCTACCTTTGTAGATAGAATGATCTAATGACTTTTAAGTGAGAAAGCTAGAAATGACTTGTTCCACTGAAGCTCATCAATATATAAAATATTCTTATATTCCATTTTTTTAAGCAAGCGTTTGGTTATAAAAGGGCATTACAGAAACAAGCCATTTTAAAATTGCACTCAGTATCTAAAACTGGTATTACAGTTCAGATGTATGAAAGGCTGTATACATATTTTTAAAATGCATTATTTCCTCAGCGCGGCAAAGGAACTCTATCTTGAAGTCCTGGAGTGGGGCTTGATCCTGCAGTCTTCTGTCTGATACAAAAGTGCAAACAATCAAGGCAAGCTGACATTTTGTGCAAATAAATTAATTGTTCACCCAAAACAAATCTAATTTTAGTTGACAAGTGGATTATGCAGTCTTGATTATTTACAAGAAACACTTCAGTGAAATGATGATACTTTAACAAGGTAGTTAGCAATTCATAAACATTTTCACTCAGGGATACAGAAAGCACAACACGAAATTAGTGAGTAACTGGATTTAAACCTCGAGCAAAAAGGCCTTGTAGGGTTTTGATAAACACAACAGCAAAAGACAAACCCCCCTGGCTAGATTCAATTGAGTTATTAACTCAACATAATTGCAGAGAGACTAAGGAGAAGGTCAGAAGACATTTCTGTACACAGAGTCGATAGACCATGGAATGTTTTGCCACAGGCAATGGTTGAAAAGCAGCCTGAGAGTACATCTGCCAATTTAGTGGAAAATTTGGATCAGTTTTGCATTGTGGCCTTATGCTCAAGTGGGAGTCATTTTGAGACTCCTGAGACTCCATTCACAATACACCATTATTAGCAACAAACAAACAACTTTCATTCCATCAGTTTGGGCCAGACTTAACACTGACCTAAAGGTGAAAGGTGCTAAACCATCGTCTAGTACTGATAATGAAACGTATTACCAGTTCAGTTTAATTGTATCTCCTGACTTTACCAATTCCAATTAGGGCCGCAAAATGCAGTAATGAGAATAATATAACCAGTCTGGCCATGGAGACACAGAAATAACATTGTACTACTTTAAATCTACATATCCTCGTAAAGGCATCACATTCATTGCTTTGAAAAATAGTGCATTACATTTCCATTCTGTCTTGATGCGCTGTAATTGTTCTCCCCATATCACCAATTTTCTTCCCTTACCTTAAGTTAGTAAGATACGCAATATAACCCATTAAGCTATGAACAATCCTACAGTTCCTTCAACTAGCAGCCATTCCTATCTTAATGAGCCTGGACAGCAGGTGGCACTGGATTTTGACTATAGGGGACAAAAAGAACAGGGTAAATATCACAACTTGCCACCCAATAAGCTCTTCATTTAAAACTTGGCTTCCTGTGTGACCCCCGAAGCTCTTCCATTGGTGGCAATGTTGTCAGCTGCCTCAGTCCAAAGCCCTAGAATTCTGTCCTGAAATCTCTCCACCTCTCTCGTCCTTTAAAATGCTCCTTAAAACTGATCTTTGACTTAGCTTTTAGTCATCTTCCATAATACCTTGCATGGCTGAGTGTCAAATTTGGTTTGTTAACACTTCTGCTAAGGGCCTTGGGACCCCACAGCCGCTATATGAATACGAGCTGGTGTTGTTATTCGGGTTTGGGTAGGCAGGGGAGAGAAAGTCAAGTCAAGAGAATGCGATGATAACATTGCAACAGTATTGAAAGGAAATAACTTGCATTAACGCAGCACCTTTCATACCCTCAAATCTTTCCAAAGTTACTCACAGACAATTAAGTACCTGTTAAGTAAAACCACTTCAGGCATAAGCTCATTTTGCTTTCTGCTCTGCTGTTAAACAAGTTTTGAAAAGGCAAGCAAACAGCCAATTTTTACATCATAACCCCACTCACTTATTGGCTGTTTGAAATTATATAAACCTTCTGGTACAGTAAGTTTCTTGTTAAATGCAAAGTTCAAAAACTGCTCATCATTTTTGTGATCTTATCTAGAGCAACATTAAAGCTGTTGCAACTGGCCCCAGCATCCTTGGACCAGAGAAGCCAAGGTAGAGGAGAAAAAATTGGCAGTGCCCTGCTTCTGACTGATCCCAATTGAAGGTACGAAAATACCAAGTGTCGCTACGTGCTGTCACCTATCCCCGGTGTTGTGAAGGATGGGTCTGGCCACGCTGCCACGGAACGCTCCAAGTAGTTGGACCGTGCCATACCACCTGGCCCTCACGGAAAAATTTATGCAGGGAAGCACCTTTGACCACAAGTCTATCAGGCAGTGGTCGGCATGTAATGTCTTAGAGGCCCTGTGGGAAAAGGAGATGGTGGGTCCTGTCAGATGGTTCCCCAGGCAGACTGTCAAAAAGTCATTTGGCAGAATGCCTCATCATCAGAACTTTCCAACAAGCACTAAGGTGTAGCTTGGCTGGTGGTGAGAAAGGCCCTTACCGTCAGATCCTTCCAACACGCCAGGAGTCTCAACCCCTTTGCATGTTGCCCTCGAGGTGGCTGTGGGGGGGGACGAGACCATTGTTCACCTCCTTGTGGAATGTGCCTTTGCAAAGGAGGTCTGGAGAGAGATGCAGTGGTTTTTGTCAAGGTTCATCCCAAGCAGTGCTTTGACACAGGACTCTGTGCTCTACGGGCTGTTCCAAGGGGGACACACTGAGACAAACATCAACCGCAGCTGGAGGATCATCAACTCGGTGAAAGACGCTCTTTGGTCTGCCCGAAACCTGTTGGTCTTCCATTGCAAAGAGTTGTCCCCGACCGAGTGTTGCAGGCTGGCACATTTCAATCTCCAGGACTACGTGCTGAGGGGCACACTAAAGCTTGGGGCAGCCGCCGCAAAGGGGAAAGGTCGCTGTCTAAGGCCTTCCTGCCATCGTGCACCAAGGGGCTGGGAAAGGTATAGACTCCTCAGGCTGTACAGCTCACAATAAATGTATGCATTGAATACTAATTGTATTGAAGCACATCAGAGTGCAACATGATGTATGTCGATAGTTCAATGGTATTGGAGTTGTCTGTAATGACCATGTTGAAATGATTGTAATATTCATTGATTGTATTGAAGCAACTCGTGTTCCATGTGTAAAAGTTGAATCTGATTGCACTTTATGTGATGGCGATTTGGCAATGTTTTGTGATGTTCTTTCAGATATTTTATGAATAAATTATATTTTTCAAAAAAAAATCCCAATTGAAGTTACAAGACCAAGCATGTGGTGGGCCAAAAAGAGTATTTAGAATTTGCCAATCAATGTCCACACATGTTGAAAAATAGCCACTTTTAAGCATGTTACTTGAAAGATGCAACAGCATATTTTGTATTCTTGGAGGCAGAATGCATTGGTACACCAACTTGATTCTCTATAAATAGAATTACTGCCACCAATGAATTACAATCAGCCGTAATGCCAGAAAAAAAAAAATTAGAAATATTTTTGGACACAAATTCACCAGTAAGGAGTGAGACAATGAAAAGATTTTCAACTGCAGATGATGCATAAAGAAGAAAATAAATTTCATGCTCACATTACCATGCTGATCTCAAATCTGATGTAGTCCAATTCCAACTACAATTAATTTACATAATCCTAATACAGGCATCCAGTAGCAGACAGTCAAATTATTTAAATCACAAAGTTTTAAAAGAAAACTTTTCCTTCTCTTTAGGTTCTCTTGTTACCTTTGCTCCTTGGCCAGAATTCTTCTTGGAGCTTGGTGTGAAGCAGATTGCATTGCGAAACAATTGTTCTAAAGAAAGTAGTAATGAATAACGCATTTGAGGGCGAGTTGTATCCTTTAACATCATCACCCACCTCAAAACTTGTCAAGAAGCACTGAACCACCAAACTGGAGATGAAGCCCTCATCCATTAAAAAATACACAGCCAATATTTACTACAAAAGCAAACTATTTCCAACCCTTCCCTAAACATGTTTTGAAAATTGGAGGTCAAGTGCAGTTAAGTGAACTGAAATTTAGATATACATCAATTGAACTGCTATCCAGCATGGATCTAAACTGCAGTCCGAATTCTGTGCTACGCTTGCAAGAAAATAAATCCAAGCAAAGAATTGAAAAAAAATGAAGTCAATTTGTTTTGTCAAGGGACTGATTTTATTTTCAAAAGGGCAAGCAATTATTGAGGATCTTATACTGGATATTCAACTGAGTTCACAAATTAATGGCTTTGCATTTGAATGGTGCCTTTTACAACATTAGGATAGCTCAAAGTGCTTCACAACCAAGTACCTTTGAAGTTCATTCACGGTTGTCACGGAGGACAGCCAATTTTCTTTCAGCAAAGTCCACAAATAACAATGAGCGCGCAATGAGATGACCTACTTTTGTGATGCTTTGAAGGATAAATACTGGCCAGAGTACCAGGCACAATATTTTTGTGCTCTCCTTCAAAAATGCCATGCATCCCCTTAAACAGCAGGCAAGGCCTTGGTTTAAATTTCATCCAGAAGACAGCACCAACTCTACAGATCTGCCTCAGTATTGTACTGATTTCCTTTTCCAAAAATATACTTTATTCACAAGTACATCACAACATCACATGAACTTGAAAATTACAGAAAATGTCATAAAATTTGACTTATCTCCATACAGCATTTCCACTCAAGATGCCTCAATACAACTGTAATATTCTTGATATTTACAATATACATTCCATGTCAGGCATACGGCTCGGGGGCAAACATTTCAAATTGAAAATTACAGAAAAAGGTGCAATAGAATTAAACTTTCGTCTAAAACAGCATGTTCCATTCTGAGCCACTCGTTACAATTTCAATACTCTTGATATTCACAATGTATATTCCTTGTCAAGCAGACAGCTCAAGGGGTTCTCCACAGCTTCCAGCTCCTTGGTGTACTATGGTTGAAAAGCCTCAAACAGTGACCTTACCCTGTAGCATCTTTGTGACGACAGCCTCAAGCTTTAATCTACGTCCCTCAGCATGTAGTTCTGGGCCTCGGAATGTGCCAGTCTGCAACACTGAGGACAACTCCTCGCACTAGAAGTCCAACAAATTTTGGGCAGACTGAAGGGCACCTTTCACCGAGTTGATGGCCCTCCAGCCACAGTCGATGGTTATCTCGGGGAACAGTCCGAGCAGCACAGTCCTACGTCATGGAGCTGCTTGGGGTAAACCTCGATTAAAAACCATTGCATCCCTCTCCGGACCTTCTTTTCAAAGGCACATTCCAGAAGGAGGTGGACAACGGTCTCTTCCCACCATGGCCACATCAAGGGCAAGACTCTGGGTGTTGAGGAAGGATCTAACAAGGAGGACCTTTCTCACGACCAGCCAAGCTACGTTTTGGTGCTTGTTTGAAAGTTCTGACGATGGGGCATTCTGCCAAATGACTGACAGTCTGCTCAGGGAACCATCAGAGATGATCTACCATCTTGTTCTCGCACAGAGCCTCTAGGACGTTAGGTGCAGACCATTGTCTGATGGACTTCAGGTCAAAGGTGTTTGTCTACATAAATGGTACAGCATGGTCCAACTGCTTGGAACGTCCCGCAGCGACATGGTCAGTCCCATCTTTCACAACACTAGGGACAGGTACAACCTCAGCATGTCGTGACACTTGGCGCTTGTGTACCAAGGGTCCACACACAGCTTGACACATCACACCTTTTGATTGTGAATGTATGTCAGAAAGGGAGAATTTCTGAGACTTCAGATTAGAACATGGTTAGTCTTAGCTGTGATGTCCTCAAATATCAATAATCATTCTGCAGGTACATTGTTGAAAATAGCCATTTAAAGGACTGGTCCTGATTAAACTATCCCCAGGCATCTTTGGGATTAGGAAAAAAAAAACTGGATTGGAAAGCAAAAATTTAGCAAAACTAAATTTCAGAGAAATTTCAATTACCTTAACAGCATTCAATAAATCTGATCGCAAAACATCTTGTGATGTACTGTTCAACCTGTTAAGCGTTTACACAGCCCCAAATCTTGTTTCAACATGCACTTGATTCAATTAGCAAATCAAAACAAAATGCCTAACATGTGCTGTGTAATTGGGACAATTGTTCAGAGTTACCATTTCTCAAGTGGCAACCTCACTGGGGCAATTGGGTGATTGGCGGGGGCGGGGGAATCAGTAGTCAATTTAGTCGCAAATGGGACAAAAAGGCAAGAGTACATCAACTTGGCACCATGTTTAAAAATAGCATACTGATGCACTATACTCTTGTGACAGTTCCATCAACAACATTAGCTAACCAGTACTTAACATGAGAATACCCATGACTTGTTATGTAAGCATAACTGGATTGTGCTGTTCAACAGCTTTGGCTCCAATTGTTAACACTAAAGAGTCGACATCTTCGTGCAAATTTGAATTAAATGTAAAACGCAAGATGTGACTTTATACGTTAGAATCAACACATTCTTTTATGAACAAATAGTTTGTGTTCTCCTTTCAACAGTAATCTAGCCAACCTAACCAATTTTAAAACCAAGTTCCGTACACAAGGCTGTTTATTCATCAAGAAAAAAAATCAAGAACCAAATCAAACTTTTACACAAAATACCTGTACAAAGGAGAAATTTGGTGTTCAGAATATAACATCGTATCAAAAATAAAACCGTGTAATAAAAACAATTCAGTGACTGGAACAAGTCAGAAACATATTTATTTGGAGTAAATTGATAATTTGTGATCCAGAGACACCAGTAAATCTGATGATGTTACTTACATCGTTCGTCTGACAATTAGATCATGAATTAACCATTTTAACAAAACTAATTAAACCTACTTTGTGGGCAACAACTTTAAATTGTTGGATAGACTTTGGGGCACAGGAACTTTCTCTGATTGATTTCTGTGGGAACAGCTCAATATCCAATGATAACACTAACACCTAACTTCATTTGTGTTTTTATTTTAAAAAAAAGGTACATGAAAAGCCAATGCCTCCATCGGCTGGTTCAGTCAACGAGTAACTGAGGCTCGTAAACAGAGCATTGTCTCTGGTTTAATCAATCTTGTGCTGAGTTAGCTGATTTGGGGCGATGGTGAAAAAGAGCCCAAAATTAGCTCAGCTAGAACTCCTATTCTTGCTCTCTATGATCACAGATATCCTTGCTGGGCATGTGGACATCGAACAGAAATAGGATTTGGTGCTGCAGCAAGGGACTTTATGAATAAAGGGTTTGCCAACAGTTGTTGTCAAGGGACAGACATGAAAAGTGTATATTTGGAAAAGATATCCTGACAGCAGCAAAGGTGTCTCTGTTAAGTCAAAATAAGCTGGGAGCAGAATTCCAGGTGTTGTATCAGTTGCATAACAGCACAAGTTTCCCTTTATAAATTTAAGTACAGCCTAGAATGCACAAGTCTATTTTAAGATTTGATTAATGTGATTTAAGGACAAACTTAATGAAAATAATTTTCAACTTGGAAACTGAAAAGGTGTCCTTGAAATTTCCATCGGAACAGGGCAGTACAAATGGTTCAGCAAAACGACATACCTGTCAAGTAATAAACATTTGCACTTTTTGAAGCAAAATTCTAGTTTTAAATATGTTTAACATGAAGCCCAAGAAATAAAAATATACAGAGGCTTGCTACTCCTCTCCTCCATTTGCACACAGATGTATGGCATCATCCCATATCTGCACTGGAGCACACAAATCTAAAATCAAGGCAATAACAGGTACGTGTGATTTGTTCAGTGAAGAAACAGAATTGAACAAGTGAAGGGAGCACTCAGTAGAGTGCAAAAAATCTGCCATACTGTGCTAACTCAACGTTACTACAATTGCACAGCTCTTCCTCAAGGCTGTTACCTTGCCTGGTTGATGCGCTTGAACTACAAAGCTAAGAAAATACATCTTTTTATTAAGAGCTTCCATCTCACAGAGGAGGCTTCAGGCCAATCCACATCCAAAAACTTGCTCTGAAAACTCTGCTCACTTTTTGACAGCTGTGATAAATTCCACCACAGCAGCTGAGACAACACATTTTTGAAAGAAACATTAACATTGGGAAATAGGACAAATTAACAGATCCTTGAAAAAAATGCCAGGATCCAGATCTGCATCTTTAAGAAAAAAACACGTTGGTTCTATCTTGGGCCAGACAGGCAATGTACCAAGTTTTGTTGAAATCCACCTGTTAGTTTTTGAGATATATTGTTGACAGACTGACATACAAAACAGGAGCAAAAATATTACCTCTGTCCACCTTCAGTGACAGAGGTTAAAACAAAAACTGGACAATCCGAGCCGGGGACTATCTAAAATATTGAAAAGCTTCAAACTTCCCAGGTTAATCAAAACCAGTGCCAAAAATATAAAGAATTTGCACATGCTGGCAGGAGGGAGAACTTTAACTAAATTAAATACGAGTCATGCATATCAGCAGCTGGAACTGGATAATACATCCAGGCGATTTGTAACGGTAAACACATACAAAGGGTTGTATCAATACATGCGCCTGCCTTTTGGTGTTTCTTTGGCCTACATGATTTTCCAGAAGGCAATGAAAAGCTTGCTGCAAGGGCTACCTCAACTTGTGGTCAACCTGGACAACATCCTAATAGCTGGGTTACCAGAAGCGGAACACTTGGCTAACATGGAAGAAGTCTTAAAACGATTCTTGGAAGCAGGGGTGCACTTGAAAAAGTTAAATTCTACCTTTCAGGCAAGTGAAGTTGTTTACTTGGGCCACTGGGTGGATGTTCAAGGGTTACACTCGGTAGAAGAAAAAGTCAAAGCTATTAAGGGAGCACCCTCGCCTACAAATGTCTCAGAGATCAAGTCATTCGTGGGTATGGTAACTTACTATGGTCAATTCCTACCCAACTTATCAACAGTCCTAGCCCCTCTACACTCATGATCAAAGAAAAACCAATGTTGGTCTTGAGAATCACCTCAAGAAGAAGCCTTCACGAAAGTTAAACAGCTCTTGCATTCTTCGAACTTGTTAGCACACTATGACCCGACAAAAGAATCGGTGCCAACTCGCAACGTATCCCCTTACGGCGTGGGAGCGGTACTCTCTCACAAGATTGATGATGGTTCAGAAAGGCCAATAGGCTATGTATCCAGAACCCTGTCTATGGCCAAGAAGGGTTATTCACAAATCGACAAAGGAGGATGAGAGATTATTTTTGGAGTTAAAAAATTCCATCAGTGTGTACATGGCTGACACTTTACTATAGTATCTGATCACAAACTGCTCTTGGGTCTGTTTAGTGGAGAAAAAGCTAGCCCTCCCATAGCTTCCACAAGAATTCAAAGGTGGGCTTGGATTTTATCAGCATATGAACATGCTTATATGCACAGGCCTGGGGTGCATATAGCCAATGCAGATGCCCTAAGTCGCCTTCCTTTGCAGAAGAGCATTGAACATGCTGCAACTCGCCAAGAGATCATATTAGCAATGAATTTCCTAGATTCTGCGTGAGACAAATAAGAAACTGGATGAGCTATGATCCAGTCTTATCGGGAGTACAAGACCAAGTATTGAAAGGATGGCCCCAGGAACCAGTCCCTGAAGAACTGAAGCCATTCTTCACCCAAAGAAGTGAGCTGAGCAGTCAGGGTGGTGTCCTGTCATGGGGTGCATGAGTCGTCATTCCTTCACAAGGAATGGAACAGCTCTTAACTGAGTCGCATAGCGTGCATCCTGGAATTTCCAAAACAAAAATGTTTGCAAGGAGCTATATCTGATGGCCAGGTATAGACAGCGATATAGAAAAAAAATGATTAAACACTGTCTCCAGTGCCAACAGAAGTTGCCCTTTGCAGCCCCACTGCACCTGTGGGAATGGCCTGGTCGATCCTAGATGAGGCTGCATATAGATTATATGGGTCCATTTCTAGGCACCATGTTTCGACTAATAATTGATGCACATTCCAAATGGTTCGACACGTACAAAGTTAGATCGCCTGTCATGTGTGGCTGTAGAAAGGTTATGCAAAGTTTTTCTATACATGGATTGACAGGAGTTATTGTCTCAGACAATGGTACTACATTTACTAGTGTTGAACTTCAAAGATTCACGAGCCTAAATGGTATCAACACAAAGACAGCACCGTATCACCCGTCATCCAATGGATTGGCCGAGAATAGTACAAGCTTTTAAAGCTGGGATGAAAAAATTGGCAGGATCACTGGAGACTAAACTTCCACGTTTCCTGTTTCACTGTAGAATGACCCTCCACAGCACTACAGGTTCAACACCTTCTGAATTACTTATGAAGCGCTGCCTTCACATGAGACTAAGCCTGGTACTTCCCAATTTTCGAGTGGAAGGTAAAGAACAGTTAAGGGAATCAAAAAGTGACTCATGCTTTGCATAGTCAAGAGCGAGAATTTACTGTTGGTCAAACAGTTTTTTTACAAAACTTCGGTGGCGGATCGAGTTGGTTACCTGGTGCAATAGTTTCTGCAACTGGACTATTGTCGTACCACGTAGAAGTGGAGGGCCGGATCCCCTGAAAACATGCGGATTATTTGAGAAGAAGGGAGATAGCCCAACAAACCAGTGTTCCACCTGCAACCATTGGAGAACCTGTGGTCCCCCATTGTGATTAATCAACCCAGGATAGCCATACAGATGTCTCTGTCGGAGTGGATAACAACGAACTGCTTGTGCTTAAGGGGGTACTTGATGTTGCTGCGGTTCCAAAAAAATGAAGAATCAGCAAGAGATTCTCAAGTCATGGAGCTACGACGTCCCACCTGGATCAGGAAGCCACCCGAGACACTGAACTTATAATTTCATAACTCGTGTATGTATTTGTAATGTCATGAATACAGCTGTTCTTGTAAATACAAAAATTGTAAGAAAAACATTGAACAGGGGAGGCAAGTTTCCAGACAGGTTTCTCATAAATCAAGTCTTTAAGAAACCGTGAACTTTATTTACAGGAGCAGTTACATGCTTCCATCAAGAACCAGAACTAAACACAACTCCACCCTAAGGTTCCCATTTTGTTTTTGGGTGATCCGGCCCTCCACTTCTACATGGTATGAAAATGGTCCAGTCACAGAAACTATTACACCAGGTAACCAACTCGATCCACCACCAGAGTTTCGTACAAATACTGTTTCACCGACAGTAAATTCTCTGAACTCCTTTTAGAGTCATTACAACACAGAGGGAGACCAGTCAGCCCATCGAGTCCATGCCGGCTCACTTTAGAGCAATCTAATCTGTCCCATTCTCCAGCTCTTTATGCCTTGCCCTGCTACTTTACCTCAAGTTTTTGAGATTACTTTCATAGTATTTAGGAAGCTGGTGCAACGTAAACCTAAAAAGTGGTTCGGACAGAATCTCTCTCCTCTCTCAGCATCAGTGTAATGTGAGCTAACTTAACATGCTCACTATTCACCTTGGGCTTTTTAAAAAAAAATAATTCTTTCATGGGGTGTGGGTGTCACTGGAAAGACCAGCATTTGTTGCCCATCCCTAATTGCCCTCGAGCTGAGGGGCTTACTCGGCCATTTCTGAGGGTTAAGAGTCAACCACATTGCTGTGGACCTGGAGTCACAAGTAGGCAGAGTGAATAAGGATGGCAGGTTCCCTTCTCTAAAAGGACAGTAGTGAACTAGATGGGTTTTTAAACAATTGATGGCATTAACGGTGACCATGAAACTGAGACCATGCTTTTGATTGCAGATTTTATGAATTTAATTTAATTTCTACTAGCTGTCACCCCAGTCAGTGACATTATCACTCCGCCACCATCGACCGCCCCCTCCCCATTCTCTGAGCATGTGCTCTTGGCAATACCCAAGCAATAATCCTGTCTTCAAACTGGAACAGTGGAAAGTAAACTCTGTGCCTCTCAAGACCCAAGTTTTTGTGGAAGCAGAAATCAGCCCATTGGAGGTTTAAACTTCCCGGACAATTTCTGTGCATGTGCTTGCGCAAGGACTTTCACAGGGTCCTGACACATATCTCCCATCTTAAGCCCTGAAGATAAGATTTGGGCCAATGCATTCAAGTACAGTTGATTGCAAACAGATACATAAATCCTGCAATACTGGGCATGAGAAAGTGTCACAGGCAGCACTGGATACTAAGCATGAAGCTATGTTACAGCAACTGAAACTCTCAAAACTGGTCATACCCTTTTGCATTTCCTGCTTCTGGTATTTTTAGTAAAAACTTAAGGCAAAAAAAATCATTGCAGCTTACAGTGAGTTGAATGAGTGCAGTTGTGGGCCATGAACTACTGTAGGATTCATTACTTACAAGAAATTATACATCATACAAAAGAGTTTCAACCACAGTTTCAGTAAAAAGGTTCATGTTACTGTACATGTGTAGAGGAAACCTAATAACCACAGAGCGCAACCAGGTTACATTTTCATTCTTACACCGCACTTACAAGAGGCTAATCTCAAAATTTCCACTACTGGCTGAGTTTAAATTTGCTTGCATCTCACTCAGCTGAAAAAAAAATGCAAATATATAGACAGTATATGTGTATAAAATAGGCATCTTGTAAACTATTATTTGGCTTCAATTATACTAAAATATATCCACATTGGTTAAATCGAAATACACATAATTTGAACTGCTATTTACTTTTGTCAAACAGCAGGTTGCATAATCAACAGTGTATTACATTGCACATAGTTAAAACCATTAATGACTGAGCATTGTAGAATGCAAAGTATTAATACTGTCAATAACAATCAGCTTTTTTGATTTACCCACTGAACAGGTAAAGCTATTTTACTAAAGCAAAAACAAAATTGCAGGGTCAACACTTATTTCCCCAAATCTGCATTTATCTAACGGTCTCAGTACTTGAATTCACTGTAGAATATTTACGTGATGTGATAGGATGCTAGACAAATACAATCCTTAGATGTTTCTTGATCGTAACACTGACCTAGTAGTGACAGTTACAAGATAAACCAACAGGAAGATTGCAGCCTTCCTTAATATCCCAAACATGTCATTTTCTTCTTTGATGAAAGAAGAGCATGGAGAAAAATGCTAATTTCACTCATCAAATTTTCTCCACGCCCTTTCTCAAGGCACCCACTACTTGCAAAGGTACTAATGCACAACTGCAGGGCTCTATCAAGTACTTGATTCAAGTTGCTACTCCTCACAGTCAGGCCTTGAAGAAGTATGGCAGATAAACTTGACTCAAGGGATAAAACCGGTGGAAAACAATCCAGTCCTCCTTTGTCCCACCCTCAGCAACAAATCAGAAACTTGCACTTCAGCAGGAGTTCTTGCCTACCTGGCTGATTTTCTCTGCCTGAAGTGCAGGGTCGAAGCACAGTACACAATCCATTGATACAGCTGAAGTCCATTCACACAGGCCAAGGATCAGACATGGGGCTTTGACAAACTACATGGTTCAGCTATTCACTGTATAAATTCTATGTGCCATTAAAGCAAGCATCATTTGAGTTAAATTTTAGGATCAGTATCCAGGAATATAAATGTAACTGGAAATGTGGGTTGCATTTACTGCAATTTTATTTTTTTGTAGAGATCCAAGTGGTAAAGTTACATATACCAATCAGGGGAGCATCAATGACGTGAAAGAACAAAGAAGTGCAGGTACGCATTACAACAGTCCTTTCTCAACCAACAATTCTTCAATGCTTTAGAAACTTCTGTAGTCTGGCAATTATGTGCAACACTTGTAGAACTTTTTCCACCATTTTGGGCACCTAAATTTTAGCATCAAGTACTCCCCTGGGTCAGTCACAACGAAAAACAAAACCCCATCTACTCTGCACCAATTCGCCATAACCTCCACAAGAAAACATAATTACATCCAAATTAATTTCTCTCCAACCCCACCAAAGCTGACAATTTAAGTACGTCTGCTGGTGACACATGGTAACCACAAACAGACTGCTCAAAAAAAGTTTACTACTGAAAGGATATGCCCTCTTACAACCATTGTTCCAGGCAGATTTGACGTGCATTAAATATTTTAGTAAAAGATTGCTACTAAACAGGGAATTGTCCTTCAGCTTGAGACTTGTCGCACAAGGTGGTAGCGTGGATTCATGATCAACCATATTATGGCACCCTGTAGAATGTTGGTTTGTTCCTGTAATATATTGGAGGGGTGGGGGCTGACCTCAGCTGTGTCATCAAGAGGCAAGAGAAAGCATTTTCCCAACAAGGAAGGCAGAAAAAGCAAGCAGGGCAAGTTACCACAAGGCATTCCTCTGCAAATTCAAGCAACCAGAAACGATAGAAAATGACCACTCAGCACTGGTGCAAGTCTGGTACAGCTGGGGGCCACAAGGTTTGGGGAGGAAATAATAAACAGACTATTCAACATTTTATAGCACCTGTATCAACAGTGTAATTGTCAATGGCTGAAGAAGTGAAAATACTTCCAGAAAACAAAAATATTTTTTCATGTTTAGCTAATCAACCGATGCAGCATTTTTGCCGACTCCCAATTCAATGCCTTTGCTGCATTGGTCATCACAGGCACTACATTCTCTTCCTGAAACCTTGGATTAAATTTGAAAAAGATTCAATTGTTCCTGAAAACTTTAACCATGGATTTCGTGGAAACATGAGACAAAAAAAGTACGCATAAAGATGCAACCCATTTCTGAACCACCAGAAGTTCCTTTTTCTCACCTCCCTCAAGAAAAACACAAAAATTTGGGACTATAAGCATTTGCACTTGGATGACGACAACCACAATAGCAACTGGAGTGCTATTTCATTATTGTAACATTTTGCAATATTCATATGTGAACCTTGACTCCCAGTCTCCATCTTTTTTACCCTGTGCTCTAATCCAAAGTCATGGCCGTTACCCAGCTCCACTAATTGTCAACAGGTTTACAATAAGCGAAGATGTTCTCAACTGATTTTTCAACTTTAGCTAATAAATCCATTTTCCTATTAACCGGTTTTAAAGATAGTATTTAAAAAAAAACATTCCCATCATTTCCAAACCACAAAAACAAATCGTCTAATGCTGCGTAACTCAACTTTTGGGATCACTCCACGCATCTTAAATCTGAAAGAGGAACTGCAGTATTGTATAAATCTCTGTTCCTTGTTCATGTGACCCCAGTAATAGGGCCAAATGTTCAGACTTAGGGAAAGTCTGTACCTACACACCTTTTCAGGTTACATTTTTCTTATCACAAAACAAAAACAAAAATACCTGGAAAAACTCAGCAGGTCTGACAGCATCTGCGGAGAGGAATACAGTTAACATTTCGAGTCCGAGTTACTCTTCATAAGAATTAAGGAAAAATAGAAAAGAGGCGAAATATAAGCTGGTTTAAGGGGGGGGGGGGGGGGACAGGTAGAGCTGGATAGAAGCCTGGTGATAGGTGGAGATTGCCAAAAGATGTCAAAGACAAAAGGTGTTTCTTTTTTTTTTTAAATGTTGATTAATCTTGTCCAGATCTGCGATTACAAGCAAGGAGAGATCAAAAGTCAGAATACATTCTCCTAAAAACAAACATATTAATTCCCTTCCATGACTCAGTAAAGCTAAAATGGTCGTTGAACCATGCAGGCCAGAAGGTTCCAGCAGAACAGAAGGCACCAGATCAACTGATGATCTGTGCTGAATAGCCAGAGTAACAGCAGAAAGTGCTACAACTAGCATCATAAAGCCTGGCCTAGAGAGGAAAATCACACCGAGTCCCATTCCCATTAGATATCCAACAGCCTTTGTAGGAAAGTGTTCATCTGCAATTGTTGGAAAACAGGATCAGGCCAAGTTGATGATGCCATGGTTCAATAATCCACTGACAGACATTCAGTATGCGAGTTCAGTTATGAAGTAACAAGTCACTTGTTGCCCCAATAAAAAAAACATCCAATGAAGACGGCACATTTAGGAAAAGAGGCATGGAAACATTAGAAAGAACTTGTTAAGGAGATGACAAACTTCTCCAGAATACATTGTCATGCTACTGTCACTAAAACAAAGAGGAAGCAGCTGCAATAGCACGACAACTTTGAGTGCTCACATTAGACAGCAAACCTTATGAAAAAGAGTCAATTGGACTAGAGACGTTTCTCTCTCCGCAGATGCTGACAGACCTGCTGAGTTTTTCGTTTCTTTTTATTTCAGATTTCCAGCATCTGCAGTATTTTGCTTTTATTTCAACAATAGAGTTGATTGCCGAAAGCAATAACCATTCTTCTCATAACAGTTGAAAAAAAAATCCTTCCTGTGCTGCATTAGTGAAATAACTTGGATGGGGTTTCCTTGTAGTCTAGAACTGGAATTTTGATTCATCAATAACTTTTAGTTTAGTACAAGGTGTTTTATTGTGTACCGCTCAAACATATCTGCTGTACTTATGTTGGAATTTGTGCTCAGATATCTTCCAAATCACCATGGTAGATCTCCTCACTGTTACTAGGGTATGGTACTGACTAAGAAGGGCTCACATTTGATGTTTAATCTCTGCTGTGTTAGCAGATCATGGTTGTAGCAGCCACAATATAATTCTGATTCTATACTTTAAAAGGAAGAAAATGAAAATGAAGGGGGGCGTGAATATAGCAGGATTTCCACTAAGTCATACTTTAAAAGCTCAAACATCATAGCAGGACAGGAGCTTTGAAACTCCCTGTAAACAATCTGCTAACACATTGCAGGCTCCTGAGTAAAGGATTGCCAAGGCATCCATGGAACCGTACAGCACTTTATTACCTTCACAAGGCATAAAACGGGAGTGAGAAAACCCCCCAAAAAAAAGCAAATGTAAAGATTATTCTTCGGGCGAACTTAGTGCCCAATGAAATCTTGCACAGTGATCTGTTTTATTCCTTTTTATTTGCATATAACGTCTATGTATATTTAAGTTAATGATATTTCAACTAACACCTTAACCCCAATCACTTATTTCACAATCTAAAATTTTAAGTAAAATTAGAACTCAGTACATTTAACTTCCTGGTTTGCTCTGTGAGGATACTTCAACATAATTAGGCCCTTACCCGGCTTGATGACATGCTACTGGACACCTGGATATCCCTTTGACTCAAACTGACATCAAAAAAAGGGGGATATCCAACACACAGAGAAGTCAATGTCTAGAGTTGTTGCTTCACTGCTAACCGCAAAATGCAGGTCATTGCGATGGGGAATGCAAGGGGGTGAAACTGAAGCCTTTGCTGAGGGCTAATTGTTCAGAGTCAGAGAGGGAAAGGTCCAAGCAGATAGTGAAAACATGGCAAGGGTGAGATTGGAAGAAGGGATCGAGTGAGAGGAAATTAAGAGGAAATATGATCACGGGGGTGGGGGAGGGCACAAGGTCTTGGCATCCATGACTTGAAGCCTGCTATCCTTCAGTGGATATCCTGAACATATTCTTCGTATCATGGGCCCCAGTTATGCCTGTCTCTTTATGGGGTATGTGGAACATTCCTTGTTCCAGTCCTACTCAGGCCCCCTCCCACAACTCTTTCTCCGGTACATCGATGACTGCTTCGGTGCTGCTTCATGCTCTCGTCTGGACCTGGAAAAATTTATTAATTTTGCTTCCAATTTCCACCCCTCCATCATTTTCACATGGTCCATCGCTGATTCTTCCCTTCCCTTCCTTGACCTCTCTGTCTCAATTTCTGGTGATAGACTGTCCACCAATATTCATTACAAGCCTACCGACTCCCACAGCTACCTCGACTACAGCTCCTCACACCCAGCTTCCTGTAAGGACTCCATCCCATTCTCTCAGTTCCTTCGCCTCCGTCGCATCTGTTCTGATGATGCCACTTTCAAAAACAGTTCCTCAACCAAGGTTTTCCACCCAAGGTGGTTGACAGGGCCCTCAACCGTGTCCGGCCCATCTCCCGCGCATCCGCCCTTCCACCTTCCTCTCCTTCCCAGAACCATGATAGAGTCCCCCTTGTCCTCACTTATCACCCCACCAGCCTCCGCATTCAAAGGATCATCCTCCGCCATTTCCGCCAACTCCAGCATGATGCCACCACCAAACACATCTTCCCTTCGCCCCCCCCCAGCGGCATTCCACAGGGATCGATCCCTCCAGGACACCCTGGTCCACTCCTCCATCACCCCCTACAGCTCAACCCCTTCCCACGGAACCTTCCCATGCAACCGCAGAAAGTGCAACACCTGCCCCTTTACTTCCCCCCTCCTCACCGTCCAAGGGCCCAAACACTCCTTTCAAGTGAAGCAGCATTTCACTTGCACTTCCCTCAATTTAGTCTACTGCATTCGCTGCTCCCAATGCGGTTTCCTCTACATTGGAGAGACCAAACGCAGACAGGGTGACCGCTTTGCAGAATACCTTCTGTCTGTCCACAAGCATTACCCAGACCTCCCTGTCACCTGCCATTTCAACACTCCACCCTGCTCTCATGCCCACATGTTCGTCTTTGGCCTGCTGCAATGTTCCAGTGAAGCTCAACGCAAACCGGAGGAACAGCACCTCATCTTCCAACTAGGCACTTTACATCCTTCCGGACTGAATATTGAGTTCAACAACTTTAGATCATGAACTCTCTCCTCCACCCCCTTTCCGATCCCCCTTTTTTCCAATAATTTATATAGATTTTTCTTTTCCCACCTATTTCTATTATTTTTAAATGTATTTCCATCCATTGTTTTAGCTCCACCTTTTAGTCTATTTCGATCCCTTCCCCCCACCCCACCCCCACTAGGGCTATCTGTACCTTGCTCGTCCTTTCTACCCTTAATGTCACCTATTAGCACATTTCTTAGATAATATCACCACCGTCAACACCTCTTTGCCCTTTTGTCTATGACATCTATTGGCAATCTCCACCTATCACTGACCCTCTATCCAGCTCTACCTGTCCCACCACCCCCCCTTAAACCAGCTTATATTTCACCTCTCTTCTATTTTTCCTTAGTTCTGTTGAAGAGTCATATGGACTCGAAATGTTGACTGTGTTCCTCTCCGCAGATGCTGTCAGGCCTGCTGAGTTTTTCCAGGTATTTTTATTTTTGTTTTGGGTTTCCAGCATCTGCAGTTTCTTGCTTTTATTTTTTCTTCGTATTAATGTTCATAGAAGCGGCAACCGATTTACTCAAGAATGAGTGTTCATTTTCTGTGAAATGAGCAGAACATTTTACAGATAAAACTAAGTAACAATAAGGAAGTGGAGGGAAGAGACCATGAGCTCTTTTAAAAAGGATGAGGACAAAAGGAGTATGCCAGAAATGAAAGACTCAAGCTTCAAATTATTCCACCTTTAAGACACTACCCGAATAAAGGGCATCAAATCAGGGAAATTTGGTGTTGCTCTTATTTGAGAAAGGAGGAAAAGAGGGAGGGATATCAGCAAAGGCAAAGTGAGTTTACAGATCAGAGCAAAATCAGATGTGATAATTTTTGACTGGTTTACCAGAGTTTGTAGGTAAAGGCAAAGCCCACGAACACTGCTTACTTAGATAATTAAATAACTGCACTAGCAACTGGCTTCTTTGAAGGTAGTCACACATGCAGCTACAAAAAGTAATTAATGGGGTGCCCTAAAAATCAGTACTGTGACTTTTGCTATACCTATTCCATAGCAAAACAAATGAAGCAATAAAAATTTGATGATTTGTTGAAAGAATTTTGCCAACAATCAAGAACAGGTTGATCAGGTACAGAGGCACCTGGAGCAACAGGCAAGTTGAGCCAAGAAACAGCACATCTAATTCTATTAGCAAGTGCAAAGTGACAAATCTAAGGAAAGAAACATTGGGAGTTTAACTAAACATGGCTTGTCTAAAAGATACAGTACAGGAAAGAGATTGGGGGATATTATTGGATAGATCATTGAAACTATTTGCAGTATGGTCAATGGCAACTAAGATGTTGGGTTATATATTATGCAAAATAGAATATAAATCACAGGACAAGTCACTGACTATGGACAAGTCATTAAAACAAAAGTAAAATACTGCAGATGCTGGAAATATAAACAGAAAATGCTGAAAATACACAGCAGGTCCCGCAGCATCTGTCAGGAAAAAGACAGAGGGCCAGAGTTTCCGAGCAGCTGCAATGATAGCCAGATTGTGCTGTGTTCGTAAATTCCCCCAACTCAACTATGCTGTGCATTTCTTTTGGGATCTTCCAATCCCAGCTTTCACAGAAATGTGCATCACCCTGGGTCCCCTGTCGGACTGGAGTTGAGCCAGGGGAAGACAGGACACATTCTCTTTTTACTGCACTAACTATGGTGTGCTAAGTTCAAAGGTCCAGTCTGAATGTTAGTGAATGGATGAGTCAAGTAGGGCAGGGGAGGTTAGTCAGGTCTCATGGTGTTGTCTGGTTTGGGGGTTGGGGGGTGGGGTTAGTGTAAGGGGAGGTTGGTCAGGAGGCGGGGGGCTGACTGGGGGCTCAGTTGTGTAGTTACCCAGGTGCTAAGACTTGGTTTTAATCCAACATTTCCTGGATAACTACCCAAGTAATAACTGCGGATTTTGCCCCAAGTCCATGCCTCCAGCTCAGAGTCGGAGACATTCACGGAGGGTCCTGGGGAGCAGGGGAATTGCCGATCTGAAGTTGAAACTTCCCAGGCAACCCCCACTTAGGCCCGCACATCAAGACTGCCACAGGGTCCCGACACAACTTCAGTCCCATGTCCAGCCTCCAACTATCCAGAGACCGGAAGATTTGGCCTAGAGTTAATGTTTCAGGTCAAGGAAAGGTCCTTGGCCCGAAATGTCAACTCTGTTGCTCTTTCCACAGATGCTTCCAGTCCTGCTGACAACTTCCAACATTTTCTGTTTTTATTTCTGCACAGGTTACTGGTTTGTCTCCAAGTGCAGCACTGCAAGCTGTTCTCATCACCAAATTATATTAAGGGCACCATAACACTGGACAAAGTGGACCAAAAAGTGTCCCATATGTTTCTTGAGCTTCAAAGAGAAACTGCAAATCCAAATTCATTTATGAGAGGAAAGCCTCTTAACTCAATAAAGCTGCACCTTAATAAACTATTTACCAGGGCCCAATACCAACAATTAAGTGGCATCGGATGAAAGTCAGAAGAAATTAGGTGAATGGGCAGATTCTTCCTAACCATTTTAAATAAAGGGTGGCAAAAATCTGCAATGGTCAACCAGGGACCGTGCTGTGAGAAGCTGATAATTTTAAGATTAAGCTACACATGCATTTGTCAAAAAATCAAAATAAATTGAGGGGCGAGATAGCAAACTGTTCACGCTGCTTTTAAACTTTGGCATAAGCCAGCTGGACTAAGAAGCCTGGCGATTCTGCACATTCTTGAGCTCTACTTTTGCTAAATATCTTGTACAATAATGCAAAGAGGAAGAGAAGTCCACTTGTCTAAACTGTTCATCTTTCTTTCTTAAATTAGCTGCTTTTTTGCACCAAGGGTTAAAGTTAGCATTGAACAGTAATGCCATCAAACGATGAAACTTTGCTCTATGCCCAGGTGTCTGCCAATTACAGCATTAACATTCTGAGACAAAGGTGTTAGGGGCAATACTCCAAATGTACAGTATTCAGAATCCCTGCAAATATGCTGCCAAAGCTTCAGTATCTTCAAAACACACAATGCAAAAAAAACAGAACTGAGATGGATCGGTTTAAGATTTATACTTTCTCCTCTACACCAAACTGCCTTCAGTTGCTAACATGCTTGAGCGTGGATTGACAGCTGCCCACACTCTCACTGAATTCTTCTGGTCTGGGACTTGACTATCAGTGTCTCTGAGCGGTTGGATTATCCACACCATCACAATTCAGGCCTACACTCTGTAAACTACAGGTATGCACTTTGCAGTTCGCAATCTACTAGAAATCCTGGCTGATTTTTTTCACACTAGCCACAAGTTACCATTGTAATGCGGTGCTCATCGTTCACTTCAGGGCAAACTGAACCCGAGCACTCCTTCACTACATTGGGGTACAGCTGCATTTTTTTTTTTACATCCAATGTAGCCTTGAGAAAGTGCACTTCGGAGGGAGGGGGGTGGACTGATAGTGGGACAGATAATGGGGTGGACCTTTTAGATCATGTCACGTCATGAATGAGGCTGTAAAGGACAACAAAAACGAAAGCTAAAATGTTAGCTTGACTGTCTAGAGTTTCACTTTCAAAAAGGAAAAGAAACAAAATGTACGTGGGTGCATTTTGTATCACATAGCAAGTAACCAGTGTGTGTTATTTTAATACAGCTAAAACACCAAGGTGTCTCAAGAACGCAGGTAACAGACATCAGACTGGAAGTAACCAACATGTTGTCAAACATGGCAGATTTGTTAAAAATATATAGTGGGGAAAGATGAAGCAGGATCAGTGCAATTCCAACAACATTCAAGAAGCTTGACACCATCCAGGACAAAGCAGCTTGCTTGATTGGCACCACATACACAAACATTCACTCCTTCCACCACCGACGCATAGTAGCAGCAGTGTGTACCATGTATAAGATGCACTGCAGGAATTCACCACGGCTCCTTGGACAGCACCTTCCAACCCCATGACCATTACCATCTTGAAGGACAAAGGCAGCAGATAGATGGGAACACCGCCACCTGGAAGCACCCCTCCAAGTCACTCACCATCCTGACTTGGAAATACATTACCATTCTTTCACTGTCGCTGGTTCAAAATCCTGGAACCCCCTTCCTAACAGCATTGTGGGTGTACCTATGCCACATCGACTGTAGCAGTTCAAGGAGGCAGCTCATCACCACCTTCTCAAGACAACTAGGGATGGGCAATAAATGCAGGCCCACCCACATCCCGTGGATGCATGCAAAAAAAGGAAACGGGTTTTCAGAGATAATGCCGGAGTGCAACACATAACAGAGGAAGTTTGTTTGAGTGGGCAAAGAGTGGGCTGGGTAGTGGATGTTGCATTAAGCTGAAGTTGGAGGAACAAGAGGTGTAAACTGAGACATAGGACCGAGAAATAATCTACAGGGCAATTTTAAACAAGCTGGAATAGGTGTCAATGATAGCTTTGAAGGATGGTTTTAGAGAAACCAAGCTTTAGTGGTGATATAAACAGGCTTCCTGTCCGTATCAAATTGAGAAAACGAGCCGGGTTCTTGAGAAGGCACGGAGACTCCATGGACCTTTAAAAATGGCGGATGGGGCCTGGAACCAGCAGCCCCGCCCCTATTTCCAACAGATCCCATTTTTGCCGGAAGGAGAAAGGGGGCTAAGTGTGACTCACACAGGAAGGAAACCTGAATTCAGCTGGGCTATTTGAACTCTGCAGAATTCAAACAGCCCATTTTTGCTGTAACAAGGGTCTCATGCTGCAGCATGGGAGTCATGAATTTATGGAAGGTGTAAAATCGAGAAGGGCGGTTAAGGTCTGTACAGCTGTCAGGCTGTGAAGTTAGTTAAATCCACAGCGCATTAAACATTTGATAAAAACAGCCTGCCTATGTCAGTGAGTGTTAAAAAAAAAATCTGTTCCAGCAGTTACAACAGGTTTTTGTTGGCATTATCCCAATGGCTAGCCTGATATCATTATTAAGGTTGGCTGCTTTCCACAACTTAAAAACCCCCATGCAGGGATAATTGTAAGTCCTCAACTTGACTGACAGGTCAAAAATGGTTATTAAAAAATTAACTGCCTTTGATATGGGGCTAAGAATAAAAGTCCACTTGCTTTGATAAGGGATCAAATACTTCAGGGGGTTTTAAAGCTTTGAATGGGCTTTCAAGAACGGGAGTATGTTTTAATATGGTGAAAGCTGCAATAGGTATTTAAACCTCGATTTTATTTCACCTCAACATGGCTCCTGAGGTCTGCTCATGGTGAATACTGGGCGATGGTGCAAGGTCAAAGGGTGACTGTTGTGGGGGGGGAAACATGGGTTGGTATTAAGTCAGCCTGGATGCTAAAAGGAGCCTTTGGGAGTGCGGGAGTGGGGGCGTGGTGGTGGGTAGGGCATACAAGTTGACATGGAGGGTATGAGGGGCCACCGTGGGTGGGTGGGGGGCATGATTGGCATGGATGGGACCATGGGGAGTTGGTGGGATGTGAGGCTAGAGGGCCTCATATTTAAAAAATAACTGGGACAAAGTCCTCGGGAACCAAGGCGGGCCTTTTAAACAGCCCACCTCCATGCTCAGCAGCCATGGCGACCTACAAACTGCGTCAGAAGGCAGCAGGCCTTATCCTGCACCCTCCCAGAGCAAAGAACGCAACAGTCGGGGGGGGGGGGGCACATATACCCCTAAGGGAGGTGCGCCAAGCTGGGAAATTTCATGACTCAGGCTACTCACCTCTGGAGTGAACATCCAGCCCAATATTCACATTCTGTATTCCAAAGGCGGCTAGTTTCACTTCGTAATTTCATTATGGAAACCCAAGAACAATATAGTTACAGGAGCAGTTGGCTGTTTGTTCAGTAAATTGGTCAAAACACACTAGTTTCAGGTATTCAAATTATACATGCTCATAACACTTATTCAAAATAAAAATACCTGGAAAAACTCAGCAGGTCTGGCAGCATCTGCGGAGAGGAACACAGTTAACGTGTCCGTATGACTCTTCAACAGAACTAAGTAAAAATAGAAGAGGGGTGAAATATAAGCTGGTTTGGGGGGTGGGGGGGAAGAGACAAGAAGAGCTGGGTAGAGGGCCAGTGATAGGTGGAGATAGCCACAAGATGTCATAGACAAAAGGACAAAGAGGTGTTGAAGGTGGTGATATTATCTGAGGAATGTGCTAATTAAGGGTAGAAAGCAGGAAAAGCAAGGTACAGATAGCCCTAGTGGGGATGGGGTGGGGTGAAGGGAAGATATTCAACATCTGTCTGAAATGTTCACACCTGCTTATTACAGTCCTCAGTGTACCTATTGAATTATTAATCTCTCTTGATTAATCATTTGCTCACTGGGTCCTCCAGACTGGAATTTTCATCAATATCTTCACTTGTTCAATTTTCTGAAATTGAACTCCTTAAGATTGACACTGGAGTCAAGTCATTTATACATGGGTGTTGATAAGTCTGTGAAAGACACTGGAAAAGTCTTACAGAACAACTACAAAATAACATTTCTTATCCAGAGGTGCTAATGAAATAAGAGACCTGGAACATTAATTCTGTTCCACTCTCCACAGGTGCTGCCTGACCGGAGTATTTCCAGCATTTTCTGTTTGTGTTTCTAATCTGACGAATACTTAAGGTCTAAGCAAACCATAATCACAATAGCATCCAGCCCCACCTACAAGCACCATATTAAGCAAGGTGGGTGTACTAACATCACAGGGACTGCAGCATTTCAGAAAGGCAGCTCACCACCACCTTCTCAAGGGCAATTAGGGATGGGCAATAAATGCTGGTCCAGCCAGCAACGCCCACATCCCATCAACGTAATAAAAAAAGTCTCACCCTCAAAAAGGTTATTCTAGCCCTCATGTAGAGGAATAACATTTTAAATTCCATTTTGTCAGGCACCATTTAGACAATTAAGCCCTTTCTTACGTAACAATGATTCAACACAACCTCAACATTAACTGAATTGTAGAGCTTTCATGATATCAAGCAGGGCCACACAAACCTTTCTTTTTGATATGCCAAAACCTCTGTTCTGTATGTGGAAAAAAAAATGCTCATCTCCAGCTTTTCAATGCGTCTGGGAGAAAGATTTTTTTTTAAACTCAGCCCTGTCTCTATTTCTAGCTTACTGGATTTTGCGTGGACAAGAAATAACCAATGCTGCTGTGATGACTATGGAGCAGGCTGGTTTCATCAAGAAACAGTTAAACTTCACATACATTTTCAGTGCTTGCACGCTTGACCAGATCAATCAATGGAAAAGCCCCACCCCATAGATTGCCCACACTAAGAGCTTACTGGTCGAACACCCCACAGTACATCACACGACCTGTGAGTGGCAGAGGGGAGTGTCTGTACATCCAGTCATCACATTTCCTCCCCCTGTTTACAATTACTCTTTACAGAAAAACATTTAAACAATCCAACGAACATATATACAATTTCAGGTGATCATAAATCAAGTCTGAAGTGCTCTTCTTGCATGGTTAGAGCAGCATAGCTCTACCACTGAAGGTTCCTGAACAGGATCAATAGGATCTGGAGCTGCATTGTGTGACATTATTGGAACTGGGCATTTCAGGATTTGACAACTGTTCTGTGACATATGTAATTTTTTTTAAAAATTCATTCATTGGGATGTGGGCTTCGCTGGCTGGACCAGTATTTATTGCCTATCCCTAGTTGCCCTTGATAAAGTGGTGGTGAGCTGCCTTCTTGAACTGCTGCAGTCCATGTGACGTAGGTACACCCACAGTGTTGCTAGGGAGGGAGTTCCAGGATTTTGACCCAGCGACATTGAAGGAACGGCGATATATTTCCAAGTCAGGATGGTGAGTGGCTTGGAGGGAGGGGAACTTGCAGATGGTGGTGTTCTCATCTATCTGCTGCCCTTGTCCTTCTAGGTGGTAGTGGTCGTGGGTTTGGAAGGTACAGTCGAAGGAGCCTTGGTCAATTCTGTAATGTCTATTCTAAGTCGATCACACACTTCAGAAGTCAATGGTTCAACGTTAATCTCAGGTTGATCAGATAATTGTTGGAATATCTCTCTGGCATGGATATGATCTACATGCTTACGGACGATTCTATCTCCCACTTGTACTTGGAAAGATAACGGGCCAGTTCCTGAAACAATGGCCTCCAGAGCCCAGCAGGGTCCAGAACAGAAAATTTGCATGTATACCGTGTCACCAATACTGAATCTGTGAACTTGACTATGTATGGCATGGTTAAATTTATGGTTACACTGGCACTGCTCCACCTTCCCCTCTAAATTCAGAAACACCAAGTGTAAACGTGTACACAGACAACGTTTCATTAATAACTCAGGCAATGTTGAACCCGTAGTCAAACGTGGTGTTGTATGATAACTGAAGAGAAACTGGGTAAGTCGAGATTCCAGAGTCGCTTCTGATAATTTTTTCATACCAGACTTAAGTTTGTACTGCCCTCTCACCTAGGCCATTCGATGAGGGATGCAAAAGGGGCTGTTTCATGGGTCAGATTCCATTCAGATCCATAAATTTCTGAAACTCTGTGCTGGCAAAGGCCGTACCATCATCAGGAATGGCTATTTCAGGTAGGCCATGAATGCTGAAACAGTGATGTACCTTCTCGATAGTTGCGTTCGACCGTGCCAATTTGACTTTGTACACATCCATGCATTTTGGATGTGCATCTACAATTAAGAACATGGTGCCTATGAATGGTCCTGCATAATCGATATGTAGTCTAACCCAAGGTCAACCAGATCACTCCCACGAACGCAGGGGAACTGAAACAGGCAACTTCCGCTGTTGCCGACAGTGGAGACAGTGCTTGGCCCTACGTTCAATATCACGGTCAATGCCTGGCCATCATACATAGCTTCGTGTAAGCCTTTTCATCTTTGTTATGCATGGATGTGCACTGTGGAGCTCTATCAAGAGCGGCCCTCTACCTTGTGATGGGACGACAACTCTTGAACCCCACAACACAATTCTGTCTTGACAACTTAATTCCGTGTTTCTGACATGGAATGGTCTCAAATCCTTCATACACAGGTGAGTTTGGCCATCCTTGCAAAACAAAGTCTCTGACTTCTGACAATACTGGATCTCTGTTCGGCCAAGTTCTAATTTGTTTTGCGCACACAGGCAAAGAAGCCAAAAAATTAAATAGTAGTACTAATTCTTGTGGAACAGGAGTATTTACAAAACTATCTGGTAACAAGAGACGGCTGAGTGCATCTGCATTTGCAATGTTTAGGCCAGGGCAGTAGATGGGAGTGTACTCATGCCCAAAATGTCAGAGCCAACCATTGCTGATGATATTGGTGAAATGGCCTTATCCTCGCTGCATAATCCCATTAATGGTTTATGGTCCAACACAATGGTAAAATGTCGTATTGGCAAAGCTTTTCTTTATGCCGAATACTACTGATAATAACTCAGAATAGCCCTTCTCGGCTTGGGAAAGGGTTCTCATGACATAGCCAATGGGCCTTTCTGATCCATTTTCCACTCTTTTGATAACACGGCTCCGACACCATAAAGAGGCATCGCATGTTAACATCAACTCTTTCGATGGGTCGTAGGATACCAATAAACACGATAAATGCAGCAATTACTTTGCTTTCACGAAAGGTTTCTTCGTGTTGTTGACCCCATGATCAACGGTGGTTCTTTTTTAAGCAGTGAGTGAAATGGTGCCAAAGCAGTTGACAGGCTGGGTAAAAAGTGGCTATAGTAGTTGATCATACCCAGGAAGTACTTGAGCTCTATTACGTTGGATGGTTATGGTGAACCTTTTATTGCCTGAACTTCATCTTCAACAGATGCAAATACATAGTGTCCGCCCTATGACCTCGATAAGTGACTTCTGGTGCCTGAACTTTGCATTTTTCCTTCTTTAACTGCACGCTGGCTTCCATGAACCTTCTTAGCACCGCCTCCTGGTTGACCGAGTGTTTAGTCTCTGTTGACCCAGCAATGAGAACATCATCCAAATATACGATCACTCGTGGGGATCCTTGCAAAAGGCTCTCCATTATTCTCTGGAAAATAGCACATGCTGACGAGACTCCAAAGAGCAAACGAGTGCACTGATGGAGACCCTTGTGTGAATTGTCACATATTCTCTCAACATGCTACCCAGTTAATTGTTTGTTGGCGTGGTTCATAGCCAATTTCGTATAGGACTTGCCTCCAACCAGCTTAGCATATAAAGTTGTCTGTTCTTGGAATGGGGTACTTGTCTAGTTTTGCTGCCTTATCTACAGTCAATTTATAATCTGCACAGGTGCATATGGTGTGGTCAGACTTAACCACTACAACTATGGGTGCAGCCCATGAAGAATTGGGCAGGTTGGATGATACCCAGCTTTTGTAACCTGTACAACTCTGCATCCACCTTTTCTTTCAGTGTATAAGGCACAGGCTTAACCTTAAAGAAATGTGGTGTCGCCTGAGGATCAACTTGCATTTTGGCGTGCATACCTTTTAACTTCTCTAATTCATCCCGAAAAACCATGTTGTATTTCCTTAGAAGTCCTGGGATTCCATCCGATTTTAGGTGAAATATCTCAGACCAGTTGAGTTTGATATTTTGTAGCCAACCCCAACCTAAAAGTCTGCGTCCCTCTCCTTTCGCTATTATTACAGACAGTTGTGCTGTCTGTCACTTGCAAAAGGCTGGCACAGTGGCAATGCCCTTTACTTGAACAGATTTTCCTGTGAGAGTTCTTAATTTCGCGGTTGTCTGTTCCAAGTTTATTGGCTGTCGTCCATTAAACGTGCCTGAAAGGGTGCTCTTCTACCACCGTAGTTGAGGCACCAGTGTCCACTTCCATTTTCAGTGGTTTCTCATTACTTGACTGTCACCGTAATAGGCTCAGCCTTCACAGCAGTCACATTGTATAAGGAGTAAACGTCAGGAGCAGTAGCTTTAGCCTTTGCTGTACCCATTACTTCTAACATATTTGTTTGCTCTTTAGCAGACTGCTTCAACTTTGTTTGGCATTGCCTAACCACATGCCCCTTATGACAGTAATGGCATTCTGCCTCTTTGAATTTACAAGTACCTGCTCTGTGGTCACCTCCACATCTAAAGCAATTTTGTCTCGAAACCAATGATGAAGCATTTCTGTTAGGCTTCTTAATGTTTGTGACAGTGGCCATTGAATCGCACTTTAATTCTGCGGGTCTGGCTTTCACGCCACACTCGGCAGCAGGTTCGCACTCCACATGAAGTATGGCGCCATTATCCATGTGTTGCAAAGCCTGCAAGTCTCTTGCAGCACTTTCCATGGCAAGGGAGATTTCTTGGGCACGTTGAAAACCAATATCGATCTCGGCAAGCAATCGGCACTGAATGGCATCATCCTTGACTCCACATACGAATCAGTCCTGCAGCATATCGTTTAAAACGTCTCCGAAGTCGCAGTATTCTGTTAACTGCTTGAGGTTCACGACATAGGTTGTGATGGACTCTCACGGGGCCCGAACTCTTGAATTGAATTTAAAGCTTTGCATTATCACGGATGGTTTCAGCTGGAAACGTGTTTTCACAAGGTCCACTAATTCAAGATATGACATGGAATTGGGTGCGCTCAGGGCATTGAGGTCATGCATCAAGTTATATGTTTTGCTGCCACATACACTTAAAGGTTCGCTTTCCATTTTTCTTTTGCTACTAAGTCAAATCCGAGGTGCTCAACGTACTGGCTCCAATCTTCAATATTCGCATCATATGGATCGATTCTTCCAAACAGCGGCATGACTGGAAAGTAGTTTTTTTTTTAATTCAAATTTAGTCACTGTAACAGGGCAAGATGCAGGGTCAAAGTTGATCCCATCCTTGTTGCCAAATGTGATAACTCTATAGAGCAGACCAATTTCATCAAGAAACAATTAAACTTTATTACAGGGACATTGCACACATTTGACATCGGATCTCTCACCGGAAAAGCCCCACTTCATGGATTGCCTATGCTAATAGCTCACTGGTCGGAGCCCCAACAGTACATCACATCACATGACCTGTGATTGGCAGGAGGAGGTGACTACACATCCAGTTACCACATCTGCACTGTTCACTTCCTTTACAAATGTGTGCAGATTTCACAGGACATATATTTTTTCTTTGAAAAAAAACTTAGTGCATTGTTCTACATTTTCCCAGACATTCTGGTCAAAGCTACTTTTGAAAAAAAATTAAACAGTACTTTAAAGAAAATAGTAACAAAGGGTTTAAAGGGAATACTAATGAAAAATAAGCATATGGTTTATTAAATTAGTTACATAATGTGAATACATTGAAAAATAAGATGGGAACATCAGCTAGCCAGTCATGTTTTCGAAACAAGTTACTCTTCCCCTTAATATTTAGCTCTGGATAGCTCTGTCATTTAATCTGAAGGTGTTGCTGAGCGCAGAAGAAATCTGCATCACAGGGACAGAAATGTGAAATTTCAGCTGAATGCTACAAAGTTGCTGAGTGCATGCCATCAACAAGCAAGCAAGCTATTCAAGGAACACGACCTCTCTCCCCACCACCCCCTCCCCACCACACAAAAACATACACCCACTCCCTACTCCAGCCACTCCACCAAATCCCACCCCCTACCCCCACCCCACTGCATGTCCTCTTTTCTGGCCAACAGATTTCACTAAGAATCCTTTTCCTCATTTAATGCAGTGAGCCTCTGCTCAGTCTTAGTTTTTCAGGCAGTTAAATAGTTTCAAGCTACCACGCAGTACTCAGGACCTGAACAAAATAGGAGTTACATCACCTTCCTTTTAGTAAAAACACTGTACTTGAAACCTGGCCCAAAAACAATGCAGCTACTTTGCATATCTGTACAGTACAACAGTAATTACAGCCTACAGAATCCAGCAAGCAAGACAGACATTTTTATGCATCAAATTTTGAGGAAATAAAAACACAAGTTCACTAAAAATTGCTTTCAGTCTTCATGGTTGGAATGCACACGATTAACGAGAGCAATATAAAAGTTAGCATCTAGGAATCGAAGATTCAAATCAAATTCAGTGGAACCAATTAGAAATTAAATGCGGTGATTAAGTGATGCGATGGGTGATTCCACACCCATTGATCACCACAAAAACCTTACGAGTAGAGAATCCAGTTTTCTCCTTCCTTCTCCTAAGAAGTTGCGAATTTATAGTATGAATCCGGTCCACAAGCAAAGGCACATCTCTCCCTATCTCTAACCTCCTCCAGCCCCACAACCCTGCAAGAAATCTGCGCTCTCAAACTCTGGCCCTCTGCGCATTCCCAATTTTCACTGCTCCACCCATGAGCAGCCATACCTTCAGCTGCAAGGCCCTCAGCTCTGAAAAACTCACACTGAGCCCAGTTCTCCAGATTTCTCTTTCCTCCAAGATGCTCCTTAAAACCTAGCTCCTTCTGCTCTAACATTTCATGTAGTTTAACATCAAATCTAGTTTGTTTATTTTCCTATGAAGCCTCTTGGGATATTTTACTATGTTGAATGTTCTGTTAAAATAAGAGTTGCTGCAGATAGCAATCATGTTAAAAGATCAAATCTGTGAATTGCCTGGTTGCAAAATTCTGTAAAACATTGCCTGGAGTGAAAATGCACTTGCCCACAGGTGTCATTTGATAGCCATCTAAAATGGAAATCTAATTGATTTTATTTTTCTAACCCATAACAGTAAAAAGAATTGCAACTTCCCTTTCCACCAGCCTGGCTGAAATGAGGTAATGCAAGGCAAAGCAAGAATCAAACTTAACTTGACTTGTTGGTAGGGCTCAGGTCCAAATTTTACAGAGCACTTACTTGTGAACCAAAAGTAGATAGAAAATCTCCAAGGCACAACAAATCCCAACAGTTCTTTATCTCAAACAAAAACAAAAATACCTGGAAAAACTCAGCAGGTCTGGCAACATCTGTGGAGAGGAGCACAGTTAACGTTTCGAGTCCGAATGACCCTTCAACAGAACTAAGTAAAAATAGAATAGAGGTGAAATATAAGCTAGTTTAAGGGGGGGGGGGTGGGACAAGTAGAACTGGATAGAGGGCCAGTGATAGGTGGAGATCCCATTTGATATAGAACCATCTGATGCCACACAATCCTCCACCTGGCAATACACTGAAAACCAGTGGGACCTCTATACTTCAGGAACTCTCTGTAGCCTTTGACAGAGTTGATCACACCAACCTTCTCGAATGCCTCTGCACCACGGTCAAAGTGGATGGGATAGTACTCACCTAGATCCATTCATATCTAATCATTGCCAGAGAATCACCATCAATGGCTTCTCTTCCCATTCTTGCACCGTCACCTCCGTTTTCTGAAGCAACTATCTATCTTTGGCCTCCATCCTATTTCTCATGCTGCCCTTCAGCAGCAGCATCTGGAAATGCAACATCAGTTTTCAATGAGACCTAGCTTTACCTCGCCACTTCTCTCAAACCCTCCAATTGTCTCTAAATTGGAAGATATCTAAATATTGGATGCACAGAAATATTCTCCATTTAAACATTGGGAAAACAAAGTCACTGTTTTCAGTTCAAGCTCCCAAGTCTGTTCCCTTACCACTGACTCCATCCCCCTCTCTGGCAGCTACCAGAGTAAACCAGGCTGTTTGCAACCTCTGTCATGCCCGCCCCCAAAATGCACTTTCAATCACACATCCGCACAGTCACCAAAGCAGCCTATTTCCACCTACGAACATCACTCGACTCCACCCTGTCTCAACTGTACCGCTGCTGAACCAAGCCATGGGTGCGGGTTTACTTCCAGACTGAACTACTTCAATGGCTTAAAACCTAACTCATTGGCCAAGCTTCTGGTCATCTGTCTTAATATCTACATGTGATTTGGTGCCACATTGTTTCATAATGCCTCTGTGAAATGTCTTGGAATGTTTTATTAGGTTGAAGTGCTTTATAAATACAGGTTGTTATTATTAGAATAAAATCAATCCCGAATTAATAGCATGTTAATCCACAGGACGGACCATCCGGCATCAACATAGGCACTGGAAACGGTAATGGCAAACTCTGCCCTGTCGAAGTCCTCCCGACTAACATCTGGGGGCAAGTGACAAAATTGGGAGTGCTACCTCACAGACTAGTCAAGCAACAGCCTGACAGTCACCCTCACGGAATCAAACTTTACAGATAATGTCCCAGGCACCACCATCACCATCCCTGGGTATGTCCTGTCCCATCGGCAGGACGGACCCAGCAGAGATGACGGCACAGTGGTATTCAGTGGGGAGGAGTTGCCCTGGAAGTCCTCAACATTGACTTCAGACCCCATGGAGTCTCATGGCATCAGGTCAAATATGGGCAAGGAACCTCCTGCTGATTACCACATACCGCCCTCCCTCAGCTGATGAATCCATACTCCTCCATGTTGAACACCACTTGGAGGAAGCACTAGGGGTGGCAAGGGCACCAAATGTACTCTGGGTGGGGGACTTCAATATCCATCACAAAGAATGGATCTGTAGCACCACTACTGACTAAGCTGGCTGAGTCCTAAATGACATAGCTGCTAGACTGGGTCTGCAGCAGATGGTGAGGGGACCCACAAGAGGGAAAAACATACTTGACCTCATCCTCACCAATCTCCCTGCTGCAGATGCATCTGTCTATGACAGTATCGGTAGGAATGACCACCACACAGTCTTGTGGGGATGAAGTCCCATCTTCACATTGAGGATACCCTCCATCATGTTGGGTGGCACTACCACCACACTAAATGGGATAGATTTCGAACAGACCTGGCAACTCAAGACTGGGCCATCCATGAGGCACTGTGGGCCATGATCCAACTTGGCCAATTACCACCCCATCAGTTTACACTCGGTCATCAGTAACTTAATTGAAGGGGTCATCAAGATTGCTATCAAGCGGCACTCGCTTAGCAATAACCTGCTCAATGACACCCAGTTTGGGTTCCGCCAAGGCCACTCAGCTCCTGACCTCATTTCAGTCTTGATTCAAATATGGACAAAAGAGCTCAACTCCAGAGGGGAGATGAGGTGAGAGTGACTACCCTTGACATCAAGGCCGAATTTGACAGTGTGTGGCATGAAGGATTGTGTTCGAGTACAGTTCTGCTGCTGCACATGGCATGGCCCATAGTGCCTCATGGATGCCCAGGCTTGAGTAGCCAGGTCTGTTCGAAATCTGTCCCATTTAGCATGGTGGTTGGAGTCATACCTAGCACAAAGGAAGATGGTTGCGGTTGTTGGAAGTCAGTCATCTCAGCTCCAGGACATCACTGCAGGAGTTCCTCAGGGTAGTGTCCTCAGCCCAACCATCTTCAGCTGCTTCACCAATGACCATCCTCCCAGCATAAGGTCAGAAGTGGGGATGTTCATTGATGATCACACAATGTTCAGCACCATTCGCAACTCCTCAGTTACTGAAGTGGTCCATGTCCAAGTGCAGCGAGGCCTGGGCGATACCCAAGATTGGGGTGACAATTGGCAAGTAACATTCATGCCACACAAATGCCAAGCAATGACTGTCTCCAACAAGAGAATATCCAACCATCACCCCTTGCCGTTCAATGACACTACCATCACTGCATCCCCCACTATCAATATCCTTGGCGTTACCACTGACCAGAAACTGAACTGGACTAGACATATAAATACTCTGGCTAAAAGAGCAGGTCAGAATCCTGCGACAGGTAACTCACATCCTGTCTTCCCGAAAGCCTGTCCACCATCTACAAGGCACAAGTCAGGAGTGAGCAGCTCATCACACCACCCAACAGCACTCAAGAAGCTTGACACCATCCAGGACAAAGCAGCCCGCTTGATTGGCACCACATCCACAAACATTCACACCCTCCACCATCGACACAGTGGCAGCAGTATCTACAAGATACACTGCAGGAATTCACCAAGGTTCCTTAGACAGCATCTTCCAAACCCACGGCCACTACCATCTAGAAGGATAAGGGCAGCAAATAGATGGGAACACCACCACCTGGAAGTTCCCCTCCAAGTCACTCATCATCCTGACTTGCAAATATCTTGCCGTCCCTTCACTGTCGCTAGGTTAAAATCCTGGAACTCCCTCCCTCCCTAACAGCACTGTGGGTGTACCTACGCCACTTGGACTGCAGCAGTTCAAAAAGGCATCACCACCTTCTCAAGGGCAGGGAGGGATGGGCAATAAATGCTGGCCCAGCCAGCGACGCCCACATCTCGTGAATGTATTAAAAAACAGGCTAACACATCTTGTCACAGCACTGCATCTCCAATAGGCATGGTCCAGCTTTAGGTTACATAAATTTAACTTGTTACAACATGAAACGCATTTCTTGCGCATGAAACATTCTGCACAAAACGATCCAAATCAGGCTGAAGTGCTCTCTGAAACAATGCTCGTTTGACTACTTCAAAAATAAAACAAAAATGACAACTTCAGCAGCAATGCACAAGAGCACAGGGAATATGTGAAATTCAGCCCAATTGTCGATAAAACAGGCCACGAATACTCAACAAAATGACTGCTGAATCAAGAGCTTTAGTAAAACAAATAACTTGTTTTTAGAAAAGCTGCTTCATGTGGCAACCTATTTAGTACACTATTTTACACAGCTGCAGCAAAGCACTGCTCCATGCTTATCACCGACATCCAAGTACAAAAATTAGCCAAGGCAGGATATGTTTTTAGCGATTAGTTTGTTTCTTGTGAAAATTCTCACCAAACTTTCACAAGTCAGTGTGGTTAAGAGAAACTTTGCGCGAAGCATACATTATGAAATGACCAATTCAATACCCACTTGCTTGGATGAGGAGTACAGCTCCAACAACACTCAGGAAGCACATCAGCATCCAGGACAAAACAGCCTGCTTGGTCTGCAGCCAACCACCACCTTCATCATTAGTTTCCTCCACTACCTGTGGACAGTGGCAGCAGTATGTACCAAATACAAAATGCACTGCAGAAACTCACCAAGACTCCTTCAACAGCATCTTCCAAATCTGTGACCTCTGTCACCTAGAAAAACAAGGACAGCAGGCACATGGGAACACCACCACCTGCAAGTTCCCAAGTCTCACACCACCCTGATTTGGAACTATATTGTCATTCTTTCACTATCACTGAGTCAAAATCCCCGAAGTCCCAACCTAACAGCAGGGTGGGTGAACCTACACCACATGGACTGCAGTGATTCAAGGCAGCAGCTCACAACCACCTCAAGGGCAATTAGAAATGGTCGATAAATGCTGGCCTTGCCAGCTATGCTCACATCCCATAAACAATAAGTACTCAGAAGGGATATGCCTCTGAAACTGAGTCAGCTGAATTGGCATTCCTGGAAGTAATTTTATACATAAAATAAAAAAACTCCCATGAACTGTTATTCAGCCTATCAAATAACACTCATTCATGCTTTTTTTTTATAAAGCTATTTTAGTTCCTTGGCTAGACATTGCAGAACATGCTGAATATTAAAACTCCAACAGTCATATCTGTGCAATGATGAAAACTGAAGATGAAACAACTTTATACGAATCACATCTAAGCTAACATTAAATTTTGATTCACACGAGTCAGAATAAGTGCAGAAGCCAAGTTTTTAAGTCCCTTTGCAATGTATACAATGTAAGTCATATGCCTCAATCAGGGCTTATCTTTGCCTTTATTCCTATTTTTGGATTTATCCCAAGCTATCAGTACATCTAGTCACACCAATGATCTCTCTTTCTGTGCTTTTTCTGTTTTGGAGGTTGAAAGAAAATTTCAGACTTTCTGAACTCCGCATTGGCAGACTGAATCAATGTCAACACAACAATCTATTCATCACACCAGCCACCCCAAGTTATTCTTTGCACTCATTTTGATCCATTGCTATTATTACTTGAATTTATCTAATGCCTTTAGCATATGAACATCTCAAGGCAGTTCACAGAAGTCTGAAGAAAATGGATGCTGAATTGAAGGAGAGATCAGGAGGAACGACCAAAAGGTTTGCCAAAAGGTGGAAGGGAGGCTTGAAGAAGGGAAACAACATGGAGATGAAGTGGGTGGTGATTCCAGGACAATGGTCCACATGACAAGGAACGTAGCTGTGAATAGTGCATGAGAGGGAAGGAAGAATCTTAGAAGGCTGGAGAAAAGGACGTGTCATTGTTGCAGCCATTTGAGGCAGGGTAGGTGGGGCTGGGGGTGTGGCCACAATGAGAGCAAGGTATTGTCCTCCAAAACAGAAGAAACAGAAAGAGAGATCATTGGTGTGACTAGATGTACTGATAACTTGGGATAAATCCAAAATTAGGAATAAAGGCAAAGATAAGCCCTGATTGAGGCATATGACTTACATTGGATATATTGCAAAGGGACTTAAAAACTTGGCTTCTGCACTTATTATGAGCTAGGCTTCAGACAATGTGATGATGGGTATGCAATGAACCCCAATAACAAGTACAGGTACTTGCTAACTCATAATAGAAATTTGGAAAATAATGCAGAGATGAGTGGTTATTATGGAAATCACAACAGAAACAAGGGAGCAGGGTGTTGGTAATACAAATAACATCTTATGACTTCAGACTTCTCATTTGCCAATGTTAGTAATAATCAATCTCAATTTCTCTTCTGTTAATTGAATGTCCTGCTTGTTAGTTATTTAATTAATTAATTTTCAAAATATACTAGAAACATTTCAACTGAAGCACCTCGCAGTTCAAATCCAAGTCTATTTTTCACATCTGCATAAAGCTATTGAACACAGTACAAACATTCTATTTATCACTACCTTCGTTTAACTGAAGCACAGAAACACCATGCTGTAATTGTAGGATCAGAATCCCCTGCACCTGGACTGCATAAAATGTGGTGGAAACTCTTTCGAGTTACCAACAGTCACAGATTGCAACTTCTTTCGAGTACAATCACAGTTCTTGGTTTTCCAGGAGTGGGACATGAACCCACAACCCTCTGATTCAAAGGCGAGGGTGCTATGAACTGAGCCACAGCTGACACCTCCTAAAATGTGGTGGAAGAACCCCAAAACCCCCACAGACACAAGCACTGTGTACGAAAGCCCAGCCTACACCAAGGCAGGCTACATTGCGGGGCAGGGGTTGATCTCAGATATTCCAACATCACAACAGAACTGATACTATTAAGAGGACTAGAGTTTAAGTCATCATCACAGCAGTGAACACACAATAACCACCATCACAATCTAATTAAGAATTGAAGGAGGCCATTGTCATAAATGGCCCCAGACAACATCCATTCACTCCTGTCACACAAGGAGAGAAACCTTACACACAAAGATCAGCTTTGGAGCCAAGGATACCTCACCTTGATGGGATTCATTGTTTTCAGTTGTGGAAACAACATCAGCACTGAGTAGGTCTGTCTGGAACAGACTTGAAGGATCAAAGGTGGTGCTAAGCACTAACCATCCAGCAGGGTGGCCTCAGGAAACATGTTCGATAAGGATCATCAGAAAAGGGACAAGAGCGAAGGGTTTGGCACTGCAGTCGGCAGGTGGGGGGGTGGCGCGGTCAGGAAGGGTCAACCTGGCTTGCGTACCTACAGTTCTCACCGCAAGGACCAACCGTGTGGAGGATTGTAAGTTTCAGCCAAATCATAGTTATATTGGTCGGAAGTTTTAGTGAATACTTGGGGTGAAAACTTGGTGATTTTGCCAGAACCTTGTAACTTGTTTCAGCCATATCTTGGTGATATTGGTCTGAGGGTTTTTCCTCAGTTTCAGGACAGGACCCTGTGTTTTTGTAAGTTTTAACCGAGTCGTGATTTTGTGTCGGGTACTGGGAATAGATTGTCTTAAATTTTGAGTTTTGTATCGTGGGGTTGTGGGTGATTCAATAAAGCAATTGCACATTATAAGAAACTTGTCTTGCTGGTCGTTCTGTTCAAGCCATACACTTGTGAATCTGATGTCATGAACTTGAGTGTTGGGACGGTCTCTGAGGGGCAAGGGGAACCCATACAGAATTGTTCTCTTTTTGCAATGCTATCACAATCACAGAATCACACAGTGCAGAAGAGGTCCTTCGGTCCATCGAGTCTGCACTGACACATGAGAAACACCTGACCTACCTACCTAATCCCAATTACCAGCACTTGGCCCATAGCCTTGAATGTTATCACATGCCGAGTGCTCATCCAGATGCTTTTTAAAGGATGTGAGGCAACCCGCCTCCACCACCCTTCCAGGCAGCACATTCCAGAGCGTCACCACCCTCTGGATAAAAAAGTTTTCCCTCACATCCCCCCTAAACCTCTTGCCCCTCACCTTGAACTTGTGTCCCCTCGTGACTGATCCTTCAACTAAGGGGAACAGCTGCACCCTATCCACGCCCCTCAGAATCTTGTACACCTCGATCAGGTCGCCCCTCAGTCTTCTCTGCTCCAACGAAAACAACCCAAGTTTATCCAACCTCTCTTCATAACTTAAATGTTTCATCCCAGGCAACATCCTGGTGAATCTCCTCTGCATCCCCTCCAGTGCAATCACATCCTTCCTATAATGTTGCGACCAGAACTGCACACACTACTCCAGCTGTCGCTTCACTAAGGTTCTATACAACTCCAACATGACCTCCTTACTTTTGTAATCTATGCCTCGATTGATAAAGGCAAGTGTCCCATATGCCTTTTTCACCACCCCATTAACATGCCCCTCTGCCTTCAGAAATCTATGGACACACACGCCAAGGTCCCTTTGTTCCTCAGAACTTCCTAGTGTCATGCTGTTCATTGAATACTTCCTTGTCAAATTACTCCTTCCAAAATGCATCACCTCACACTTTTCAAGTGGTTAAATTCCATCTGCCACTTATCTGCCCATTTGACCATCCTGTCTATATCTTCCTGTAGCCCAAGACACTCAGCCTCACTGTTAACCATCCGGCCAATCTTTGTGTCGTCCGCAAACTTACTAATCCTACCCCCCACATAGTCATCAATGTCGTTTATATAAATGATGAATAATAGGGTACCCAGCACAGATCCCTGTGGTACGCCACTGGACACGGGCTTCCAGTCACTAAAGCAGCCTTCTGTCATCACCCTCTGTCTCCTACAATTAAGCTAATTTTGAATCCATCTTATCAAATTTACCTTGTATCCCATGTGCATTTATTTTCTTTATAAGTCTCCCATGTGGAACCTTGACAAAGGCTTTGCTGAAATCCATATAAACTACATCAACCACACTACCCTCATCTACACACCTGCTCAAAAAATTCAATCAAATTTGTTAGGCATGACCTCCCTCTGACAAAGCTATGCTGACTATCCCTGATCAAACCTTGCCTCTCCAAGTGGAGATAGATTCTCTCCTTTAGAATTTCCTTCAATAGTTTCCCTACCACCAACATGAGACTCACTGGTCTGAAGTTCCCTGGCTTGTCTCTACTGCACTTCTTAAATAGCGGAACCACATTAGCTGTTCTCCAGTCCTCTGGCACCTCCCCCATGGCCAGAGAGGAATTAAAAATTTGGGTCAGAGCCCCTGCGAGCTCCTCCCTTGCCTCCCTCAGCAGTCTGGGACACAAATCATCCGGGCCTGGAGATCTGTCCACTTTTAAGCCTGCCAACACCTCCAATACCTTGTCACTCCCTATATCAATTTGCTATCCTTTATTTCATGTCATTACTTCAGCCTTCTAGTGTTGATCTAATATGCAAGAAAACCGCTTGCACAATTTCTACCTTAATGACTCAGGAGAACTCATGAGCTTATCTTGATTTCTGACGACCAGAAGCTCACCTTCTTTGCATTTATTTTAAATCCATTTTCTAAGCTGCTCTGACTTTACTTCTCGACTATCCCCTGTAATTTTACTTCTGAATCAGCAAGCCATACTACATAACCCATGCATTTTACTTAGGTTCTCCACAATTTGCAGGTTCTCTAGCAATTTTCACAAATGGTGGTGAAACAGCCCAGCATGAAGCTGAAAGAAGCTTTAGTAGATTTAAAACTAAACACATCCAACCAATCAACAAAGCTAATAAGATGTGGAATGACATAACCAAGCAGCAGAATATATGTCAAAGGAGGCAACAATCAAATTTTCTTGTACTTTGGTCAAACCACACCTCGAATACATTTGCCATTTCTGGCACCAAACAACAAGGGAGACATTCAAGCACTGGAAACATAGCCAGGAGACACGAGCCCGATTCCTAATATTCAAGTTTGAATTAACCACGTTAGTGGGGAAGCTTTTAGAAATGACAATCCAGGGCAAAATTTACAGTCATTTCGAAGAATGTGGATAAATTAAAGAAAGCCAGCAGAGATGTGTTAAGGGCAAGCCATTTTCAACTAACCTGATTAAGTTTTTTGATGAGGTGAAGGAGAAGGTTAATTAAGGTAGTGCAGCTGGCATGCACAGCGACTTGCAAAAGGTGTTTGATAAAGTGCCAGGCAACAGGTTTATGATTGAAGTTCCAAAGGACAGTGGCAGCATGGATATGAAATTGGCTGAGTGACAGATAACAGTGGAGTAGTGGTGAACGGTGGTTTTCTCAGACTGGAGAAAGATACTTAGTGGGGTTCTCCAGGGGCGATCTTTTAAACAATCCACCTAATATATGATATAACTTGGATTCCAATGGCTTTTAGATTATTTGGAAGTAGTTTCCATGAAATTTTACTAAAACCTTTCTGAAAAGTTCAAGTAAGCTATGCTCTGTATGTCAATGGCTATAAAGTGTATTCAAATGCTTGGTGATCGTGAAAGGCATTGTACGAATGCAAGTCTGCTTTTAAAGTAGAGTGGAATCAGATTATTACAATAGATTTGGCTTGGAAATGACTTTAAAGACACAATCAGATCAGCCATGATCTCACTGAATGGTTGATCAGGTTCACTGCACCGAATGGCCACTCCTGCTGCTAATTCTTATGATCTTGTCAGATCTAAGCCCGATCAGGATGACCAAACAGATCAAAGCTAAAAGCAAAATACTGCGGATGCTGGAAATCTGAAACAAAAACAAAAACTGCTGAAAAACTCAGCAGGTCTGATAGCATCTGTGGAGAGGAAGACAGAGTTAACGTTTCGAGTCCACATGACTCTTCATCAGAACTAAACAGGAATAGATATGTAGTGAAATTTAAGCTGTTTAAGGCGGGTGGGACAGGTGGAGCTGGATAGAGGGCCAGTGATAGGTGGAGGCAAAGGAGAGATTGCCAAAGATGTCATAAACAAAAGGACAAAGAGGTTTTCATGGTAGTGATATTAGCTAAAGGTGACATTAAGGGTAGAAAGCAGGATGAGCAAGTGACAGATGGGGGAAGGGATCGAAATGGGCTAAAAGGTGGAGATAAAACAATGGATGGAATTAAATTCTAAAAATAATAGAAATAGGAAAGGGGATCAAAAAGGGGGTGAGGATGGAGGAAAAAGTCCATGATCTGAAGTTGTAGAACTCAATGTTGAGTCCGGAAGGCTGTAAAGTGCCTAATCGGAAAATGAGGTGCTGTTCCTCCAGTTTGTGTTGAGCTTCACTGGAACATTGCAACAGGCTAAGGGCGGACATGTGGGCATGAGTGCAGGGTGGTGTGTTGAAATGGCAAGCGACAGGGAGGTCTGGGTCATGCTTGCGGACAGACCGAAGGTGTTCCGCAAAGCAGTCGCCCAGTCTGCGTTTGGTCTCTCCAATGGAGAGGAGACCGCATTGGGAGTAGCGAATGCAGTAGACTAAATTGAGGGAAGTGCAAGTGAAGTGCTGCTTCACTTGAAAGGAGTGTTTGGGCCCTTGGACGGTGAGGAGAGGGGAAGTAAAGGGGCAGGTGTTGCACCTTCTGCGGTTGCATGAGAAGGTGCCGTGGGAGGAGGTTGAGGTGTAGGGGGCGATCGAGGAGTGGACCAGGGTGTCCTGGAGGGAGTGGTCCTGACGGAATGCAGACGGTGGGGGTGAAGGGAAGATGCGTTTGGTGGTGGCATCATGCTGGAGTTGGCGGAAATGGCAGAGGATGGTCCTTTGAATGTGGAGGCTGGTGGGGTGATGTAAGGACAAGGGGGACCCTATCATGGTTCTGGGAGGGAGAGGAAGGTGTGAGGGCAGATGCGCGGGAGATGGCCTGGACACAGTTGAGGGCCCTGTCAACCACTGTGGGTGGAAAACCTCGGTTAAGGAAGAAGGCAGGCAGGTCAGGTGAACTGTTTTGGAAAGTGGCATCATCGGAACAGATGCAACGGAGGCGAAGGAACTGAGAGAATGGGATGGAGTCCTTATAGGAAGCAGGGTGTGAGGAGCTGTAGTCGAGATAGCTGTGGGAGTCGGTGGGCTTGTAATGAATATTGGTGGATAGTCTATCACCAGAAATTGAGAGAGAGGTCAAAGAAGGGAAGGGAAGAATCAGCGATCGACCATGTGAAAATGATGGAGGGGTGGAAATTGGAAGCAAAGTTAATAAATTTTTCCAGGTCCAGACGAGAGCATGAAGCAGCACTGAAGCAGTCATCGGTGTACCGGAGAAAGAGTTGTGGGAGGGGACCCAAGTAGGACTGGAACAAGGAATGTTCCACATGCCCCATAAAGAGACAGGCATAACTGGGGCCCATGCGGATACCCATGGCCACACCTTTTATTTGGAGCAAGTGAGACGAGTTTAAGGAGAAATTGTTCAGTGAGAAACAAGTTCAGCCAGGCGGAGGAGAGTGGTGGTGGATGGGGATTGTTCGGGCCTCTTTTCAAGGAAGACGTGGAGACCCCTCATGCCATCCTGGTGGGGGATGGAGGTGTAGAGGGATTGGACGTCCGTGGTGAAGAGGCGGCGGTTGGGGCCAGGGAACTGGAAATTGTTGATATGATGTAGGGCATCAGAGGAATCGCAGATGTAGGTGGGAAGAGACTGGACAAGGGGAGAGAGAATGGTATCAAGATAGCAAGAAATGAGTTCCGTGGGGCAGGAAGAGGCTGACGTGATCAGTCTGCCAGGACAGTCCTGTTTGTGGATTTTGGGTAGGAGGTAGAAGCGGGCTGTCCGAGCTTGGGAGACTATGAGGTTGGAAGCTGTGGAGGGAAGATCTCCAGAAGAGATGAGGTCAGTGACAGTCCTGAAAACAATGGCTTGATGTTCAGTGGTGGGGTCATGGTCCAGGGGGAGGTAGGAGGTAGTGCCTGCGAGGTGCTCAACCTCTGCGAGATCGAGGTCAGTATGCCAGACAACAGCACCACCCTTGTCAGCAGGTTTGATGACAAAGTCAGGGTTGGACCTCAGAGAACGGAGTTCAGAAAGAGACAAGCTAGAGTGGGTGACAGGAGCAGAGAAATTGAGAATACTGATGTCATGCCGACAGTTCTCAATGAAAGGATCAAGGGCAGGTAAGAATCCAGAGGGAGGGGTCCAGGTGGAGGGCGAATATTGGAGGGGGGTAAAAGGGTCCGTTGAACAGAGGGAGGACTCCTGCGCAAAAAAGTGAGCACGGAGACGAAGGCAGCGGAAGAAGAGTTCAGCATTGTGCCGAGCCCGGAATTCATGAGATGAGGGCGTAAGGGTATGAAGCTGAGTCCTTTGCTGAGCACTGAACATTCAGCATCAGAGAGGGGAAGGTCAGGGGGTATGGTGAATACACGGCCGGGGCTGGGATTGGAAGACAGGATGACTAATCAGATCAAGTGACTTTTATAAACCTGCAAAGGAATTACATCTCTGTACAACAGTTTTATTTTGCAGCAGAATAACTGAACAAATATTGGAGTGTTACAAGCTTATGTGAACCATTCAAGCACCAAAGAGTCATGCTCAAGCACCATTTCTCTTGAAGGAACACCTCACTGTCTCTATTACCCGAGGCATAATTTTCATTGACTCAATTATCTACACATGCAAACAAATAATTGGTGACACATTCCATACCTCCCTCTTTTGCCTAAAGCTGGTGCATCTTGAGCAAGGCAGCAGGAAAGGGTCGGCTGGACTGTGAAGAATTCTCAGCCTCTGCATCTCAGCACAGACAGAGTCTGCACTGTATAAGCTAACGAGGAAGATACTTCAGAAAGAATGGCTGAATTATTTCCTTAATTGCATTCCCCATGGCACTGAATTTCAACAAAGACAAATTCACAAAAAAAACTCACCAATAACCCAAACTCTTACAGATCTGCAGGTCTACAGTTAAGCTCTTTGCCAAGGCAGCTCCCAGGAGATTAAACCAGGGTCACTCACTTGGACTAATGGGGTGGGGGGGAGAAATAAAAAATACTGAGATCTCCAGATCATGATCACTGTTCAACCACTATTGCTCAAGAGTTTGTGAATACTGGGCAATGTAAGGATTGAGCTTGGCTGTGATATCCTGCATAGTCAAACACCAGAAAATCACCAGGCTCCATTTGAAAAAAACAACTGCGTGAAAGCTACCAGAAAGCTGCCTCCTGGCATACGGCCATACCCCCAACACAAATCACACTTACAAGAGTGGAGGAAATAAGAATAAAATGCGGTCCTCAGGAAGGGCAAGCTTGCAAGATGATGGCGATTTCACATATTCAAATGTGACCTCATTATACAACGCCGTTGATACATTTCATGACCAGATTGCTATTTTTTTTCCCCAGCCTCAGGTTCAGAAAGATAAAAGCCATCACACAGAAGCCTTACAAAAACTCTCTCTCTCTCTCACCTATACTGCCCACTAAAGGGGCCAAATTCACATCTTTCACTGTTCTTAATTAATAATTTTAAAAATTTATTAGGTTCTGGACACAGTCACCCTCCTTCGCAATCTACAATTTCTGGGAAATCCAATGTGTGGGTGAGCAGCAGGTGAAGCACTTGTGTCGAAACACTTAAAACCTTACTTAAAACCATTAACAACTTCCTGATGACACTGATAAGTGTGCATCACATGACTTACACTCTTAAAAGTGATAACATCACTTTGATCTTAGCCTGGGCTAACATAGAAACTAAAAACAGCTTTAAACAAAATCAATTCAAATCTCCAATGTTAAACTTTAATGAACTGCCCTACATCTTGAAAATTCTGCAGGCTCAGTAGTATTTGTAAGTTAAAATGCAAAACACAGTTGAAACATTAACAATTGAAACAGCAACCGACAAAATAGGAAGAGAAGGAAAACTTGTCGATCACTAATGCGAACGTGGAAAATCAAACTCCACATCCCGAATAAAAAAAAACATCAAGATATAAAATATACAGAACTAAAAGAGCAAAAATGATTGATAAAAGTAACATTTGTATTCAGTTCATATTTACAATCTTAATATTCTTTTAAGGTTTAATTTTATCATGTCAGTACAAAAATGTAAAATGCACAAAATTAGAGGAATCAAAGGTAAATAGTTTCAAAACTAAATAAAAAACAGTTCACGTTACATTAAGCTAGCTAAAACCCCTTCCTCAGTTTCCTCCTCTCTGTCTCATTCTCCTGTGCCAATGTCTTGTCAATTACATTGTTAAGGGAAACAGGTATTTGAATACAAATAGGGGACAGCTGGAACACTGAGTGTGAGCAAGGAGTGTCGACACTGGATAAAGTTAATAAACTTGGGAAGGAAAGGCCGTGTCTTAGTTTTGACTTCAACCGGTTTGAGTCCTGTTAAACATGTACATATCTATTTCTTAGAATGCAGGGGACAAAAAGTCCATAAAAAAAATTACAGGCATTATTGATCATGATTCATTATCCTTTCTACAACCATATTTATTGTCCTTCCCTGTTTTCTATTCAAATTTCTGAATTTAGCAATAGCTTTTCAGAGTCAAAATAAGGTTAGTATAGCACCTTGCAACATCTTTGGAAAATTACAAAGAGCCTCACTTGCAATCGGTTAAGGTGGAGACAATATCAACAAAAATGTGTTTATATAGCATCTTTAAAATAATGAAATATCCCAAGGCACTTCACAGGATCATTATAAAACAAAAGTATGACATCAAGCCACATAAGGAGATATTAGGTCAGATGACCAAAAGCTTGGTCAAAGAAGTTTTAAGGAGCACCTTAAGGGAGGAAAGAGAGGTAGAAGAGGCAGAAAAGCACAGAGGGTATTCCAGAGCTTGGGGGCAGGACAACCAATTGTGGAGCAATTAAAATTGAGGACACACAAGAGGCCAGAATTAGAGGTGTGCAGATGTCTCAGAGGGTTGTGGGGTGAGGGGAGATTACAGGGGCAAGGTGGGACAATGTCATGGAGACATTTGAAAACAAGGATAAGAATTTGAAAATCAATATACTGCCTGACTGGGAACCAGATGTAGATTAGTGAGCACAGGGGTGATAGGGGAATAGGACTTGCTGCAGGTTAAGACACGGGCAGCAGAGTTTTGGTTGACCTCAAATTTACATAGGGAGGAATGTGGGAGACCAGCCAGTAGTGTGTTGGAATAGTCCAGGCTTAGATAACAAGACATAATTAGGGTTTCAACAGCAACAGGCTGAGACGGGAAGTTACAGAGTTGGAAATAGACAGTCTTAGTGGTGACAAACAGGAGGTCAGAAACTCAGCTCGGGATCAGATGTGACACCAAGGTTTTGAAGATAGTTTATACTATTATCATACTCTCGTCCTGTCATCAGGGAGAGGGATGGAGTCAGTAGCTGTGGAACAGAGTTTAGAACTGTGACCGAAAACAATGGATTCAGTCTTCCCAATATTTAATTGGAGAAAATTTCTATTTGACCAGCACTGGATGTTGGATAAACAGCCTGATTATTTAGTAACAGTGCAGGAGTCGAGAGAAGTGATGATGTCTTTTTCCGGATGGCAGGCGGTGATGATTGGTGTAAAACCAAATGCAATATTTCCAAGTTTGCTGACGGCACAAAACTGGGTGGGGTTGAGAGTTGAGAGGAGGATGCAAGGAGGTTTCAGGGTGCGTGGGCAAACCAATAGCAGATGCAGTATTAGTTGGATAAATGTGAAGTTATATGCTTCGGTGTGAAAAACAGAAAGGCAGAGTATTATTTAAATAATGATATATTGGGAAACGTGGATGTACAAAGGGATTTGGGCGTCCTTGTACACCAGTTAATGAAAGTAGGTGCAGGATGCAATTAGGAAGGCAAATGGCATGTTGGCCTTCATTGCAAGAGGATTTGAGTTCAGAAGTAGGGATGTCTTACTGCAGTTATACAGGGCCTTGGTGAGACCACACCTGGAGTATTGCGTGCAGTTTTGGTCTCCCTACCTAAGAAAGGGTATACTTGCCATAGAGGGAGTGCAGCGAAGGTTCACTAGGCTGATACCGGGGATGGCAGGACTATCATATGAGGAGAGATTGGTTCAACTGGGCCTATATTCACTAGAGTTTAGAAAAATGAGAGGGGATCTGATTGAAACATATAAAATTCTATCAGGGCTAGACAGACTAGACGCACAGAGGATATTTCCCCTGGTTGGGAAGTCCAGGACCAGGGGCCACAGTCTCGGGATACGGGGCAATGTAGACCAAGAAAACATTGGTTTAATCCCAAGTCTCTGCATTCTTTGATCCCTGCCAGAGCAAGGTCCAATCTTTAAAATGTGTCAGATGGTGCTCAACACCAAAAAGTGTTGACACCATCAGAACAGCAGGGCAGAGGATGAGAGAGAAAGGAATGACAAAGTCAGCAAATGTTTTTCAATGCATATTCAAGCAATCTCTCCCTTTCACTGGTTTCGTTATTTTAAAACACCTAAATAAAATAATACCGAAAAAAGCTGATGTCAATTGCAATGCCGAATTGTACAGGAAATACTATTCCATGTAAGAGACCATCTCAAATGCATAACTGGAAGGGAGCAGAAACAAATCTCAAGGTAGTGGATGTATGTAAACAAAAAACTTGAAAATCTAAAAAAAATCAGCAACATTTAAATAGAGGTGATGTGAAAATGTATCTACAAGTTTCAATGGAGGAACAAACAAAAAAAGGTCAACACTGGGGAGGGGAAAAAACCATCTGAATTGATTTTAACTTCTCATTAATTTATACGCTGATGCTGAGAAGTGCTGTCAAAAACGGTTGGGAAGTCTTTGCACTATTTTTAGGTGCATTTTACAGATATTTTTCTAAGCACACTCTGGACTCCTCCAACTCAGTGTATATGGAAGAAGCCATATACATGAGGAAGCCCTAAATTTGCTATACATTTCATGCCGAGTTATCCGATTGTAGGTGGAGTAATGCCAGAGAATTATTAAGTCACAGAATCAAAGTGGCCACCTTCCTGCTGACTCTCTGCAAAAGCAACTCAGCTCATCCCACTCCTCTGCTATTTCCCTGCAGCCTTACAAATTTTTTTCCTTCAATGCTGATCCAATTCCTTTGTGAAACCACAATTGCATCTCCCTCCACCACACACTCAGGCAGTGCATTCCAGGACCGACCCACTTGCTGTGCAAACAAGTTTTTCCCTTTTGGTTTCGCCAAACACCTTAAATCTCTGGTCCTCAACCCTTCTGCCAATGAGAACATATTCTCTCTTGCTGCTCTGTCTAGACCCCTCATGATTTAAACTCTCTCTTCTCCAAGGAGAACATCCCAGCTTCTCCATTCTATCCATCTAACAAAAGCCTCTCATTCTCATAAACCTTCTCCATCCTCTCTGAAGCTTTCGCAGCTTTCTACAAGTGTGGTGCCCACAACTGGACACAATACTCCAGTGGAGGCTGACCAGTACTTTAGAAATGTTCATCATAACCTCCTTCCTCTTGTACCTTTTGCTTCTATTTAAAAAGCACAGATCCGGTGTGCCTTTTTAGCTGCTTTCTCAACATGCCCTGCCACTTTCAATGATATGTGCACATATACAAGTTCTCTCTGTTTTTGCACCCCACCTTCAGAATTAGACCCTTTATTTTCTATTGTCTCTCCGCATTCTTCCTACCTAAATGTATAATTTCACACTTTTCCATTAAATTTCATCAGTCGTATATGTCTGTCCATTCCACCAGTGTTTCTATGCCCTCTCGAATTTTTCACTATGCTCCTCACAGTTCACAATACTTCCCAGCTACCCACGGCATTCGCCTGGGCATCTGGATTACTCATCTAGAGACATAACCACTATGCCACCTCACCATAAAACTTTATATCTCCTATTAGTCCAGCATTTATTTTTGTCTGATCACTGTTCCATGAATGCTGCATTTTGAGACATTAAAAACACAAGTTGTTTTTCTAATTTGCTGGTGATCAAGACATCTGAGTAAAGCTTAAATAGAAGTAAACTGATTAAATTTGTTTTCTGTCCATACTGAAAGAAGCAAAAGAGACCAATTTACATATAATCCAAGATGAAATTAATTATACCAATTGAGACCATATATCCATTACCTTTTCAAGCAATATTGCATAAGTAGCACTGTCAATTATGCAGAAGCAGTTGCATAGAACATGCCCAACATCGTGAAATTTGGAAATTTCAGCTCAACTTCAATGCAAAACACCCACGGAAAAAGAAACTTTCACGATTCAATTTCCTTGAACAATAAAAAGAGTCTCACAGAAAGGTATACTTTGTCAATGTATCAGTAATTACATTGCCAAGGTTCAATAACAACTCTCTTGTTGACTGGCAATTACATTGTATAGCAATTACATTGTTAAGACAACTGCATTGTTAAAACATGCAATGGGCATTGGCTCACCTATAAATGGATACAGCTATAACAGAGTGGAAGAGACTGGGAGGGTCTGTCACTCTGCTGAGCTGTTTTAAGAATAAACCAGCTTGAGATAAAAAAAACTAGCTTTGGACTCATTCTTCCACGATATGCACTTGTAGGAATTAAAATACTACACTTATATCATGCCTTTCACATCATCATTCACAAAACACTTCGTAGCCAACTAAGCACTTTTGAAGTGTAATCATTGTTGCTTCACAGGCAAAAGTGACAACGAACTCACACACTTGATCCCACAAACAGGAAATGAGATGAAGAGTTTATCTGTTTTGGTGGAATTGGATTAAGAAGAAAAACTGGCCAAAACACTCCCTCCAGGCTGCACTGATGCATCAGTCCAGATTATGTACTCAAACCCTGGAGGTGGGGGATGGGGTAGAGGTGATGGGGAGGTAGGACAAGTGGGTTGGTGGAGTAGGGCTTGAACTCTCAACCTTGTGACTGAAAAACCAAAAGTGCTATGAGAAAACAAGTTGGCACTGACACTTGTTGACCAGTAACTTAAATTAGGCAAATGCGAATAAATTATTTTCCAATTTTAAACTTTTTGGTAGCCTTAAAGACAATGAGGCATGGGCTGACAGACAATCGGCGCTGAGGGGGGAATAGGAACCAGACTGGGAGATGCTCAAAGCCAGTGGCAACTCAACCCAACCCAGTGACAGACACAGGCTCCTGGCATCACCAGAGCCAAGGAAGCCACGTCATCAAAATTTCCATTTCAATAGACCAAACAGATTATTCTTCATTTCTACATAGCAAAGCAAGTGAGTTTTCAGTTGTTCCAAAGATGACATCAAAAGATGACGAAATTAAAACTCAAATCTAGAGCAGGTAACAGGCACAGATCATATTGCCACATTGAGAATTGTCAATTTGTTTTCTTCATAAGTCTGAGTTACAGTTAAAGAATTTATTTTAAAACAAAGTGAATTTGCACAGGTTTAAAAAGACCATCATCTGCAGACATGGTTATATGCCAAACAGCCAGTCTTGGCCTGTGTGCTGAGTGAGGGTGGAACTGATCTAATCAACCAAAGAAATGACCAAGCCTGCTCTCACTTGATGCTCACTAATATGCTTTTTCCAACAGAAGCCAGCAACAAACTTATAGCATCCTTTTTTTAAAAAAAAGCCTTTCTGACTCAAGGGTACTGACGCTATCTGAAGTGTGAATGACTGCTCCCATTCACATACGTCAAGTCAGCATAGACTGAGGGCTACACCGAGGATCTCCTGGTCCACATGCGTCAATTTAACACTGTTCTGCGACTTTATTGACTAAGCTATTAGGAGTCAAATAGCACAACTGAGGATAAAGTTTATGTCCCAAAAGTACGAGAAAAAAATTTAATTACACAGTTCTACCTCACTCAACAAGGAGAAAATGTTAATTCATCAACTCAAATTAAAGCTCATTATGGTCACATAACTGGGGAAATATTTAGGCTTAATCATTAATGCCATGAATTATATCAGCATATTCTCATACTTTGCAAGCAGATTTAACACATTTTGAGATATATATTTCTATTTTTGAATGCTTCCAGGAATAATAAGCAGCGAAAGTCTTCAGAGAAAGCAGATGCAAAAACTGCTGGCATCAACACTTCTGCCTGAAGCCATTTCCTTAAATCCACATAGATAACTAATTCCAGTAAGCTTACAGATTTGTATGATGTCATCCTCTAGTCAATATAGCTAACAATGCCACAATTAAGGCAAATGCAAATTCTGGCTCAACAGAGTTTAAACTGTGCAGTCCTGAATGTTTGTACAATATAGGCAATAGCTTCTTGCCTAAATAAACCAAGGCAAATATTCTAAAAACCTGGCAGCTGCTGGATGATCTTGAAACTTGGAAAACTATAATTAGAAAGATTAGTGCTCCATGCTTTTCACTCCAATTACAAATATTACATTCAGCTTTTGGGAGGGAGTCGTCAAGAATAATGGGTGTAATTTTATCTAGGAAAAGAATTGTCAGTGGCCTTCTGCATAGTTTGAAACATACATCAATTGTAAAATCCCTACCATTTTTGTTCCAAATAGGTTCCACGGATAAATCCAGCAACGACAGACTAGCCAGTTAAACCTCCATGAAAGGAAAGCTTTTAGAAATGATAATCTGGGACAAATCTGGGATAAAAGTAACAGTCATTTCCACAGCAGAGACAGCACAATTTGCTCAGGAAAATTATGTTTAACTAACTTGATCGAGTTGTTCGATGGGGTAACAGAGAGGGCTGATGAGGGTAATGCAGTTGATGTGGTGTACATGGACTTCCAAAAAGGTGCACAATAAAATGTCATGTAACAAGGTCAGCAAAGTTAAAATCCACGGAATAAAAGCCAGCAATGCATTAAGTTGACTGAGTGATAGGAAACAGGGTAGTTTTTCTTTTTCAGTTTGGAGGAAGGCATTTAGTGGGGTTCCGCAGGAAACAGGATCAGGATCGCTTTTTTTTTTAGCTATATTCCTAACCTAGATTTGCAGATATTGTGAATTGTGAGGAGGATACTGGTAAAGTTCAAGGGGACACAGACAGGCTGGTGGAATGGGCAGACATGTGATAGATGAAATTTATTGTAGAGCAAAGTGTGAAGTAATACATTTTGGTCAGAACAACAAGGAAAGACAATATAGAATAAAAAGGTACAATTCTCAAGGGGGTGCAGGAGCAGAGAGACTGGCGGGGAGGGTATATCTGCGAAAATCATTGAAAGGGGCAGGGCAGGTTGAGAAAGCAGTTAATATGGCAGTGCTTCCCAAACTTTTTCCCATTGGGAGCCCATTTCTCAGTTTTGAAATTGCCATGACCCCTCAGAGGCACATGTGAGAGTGGTGGGGTGGGGAAAGAGAGGGAGAAGACACCTGTGTGCAGTTGGGGGGGTGGGGGCAGTGGGGCGTTGGTGAATGCAGTTCAGGGAGGTTTCCACAGAGTTTCTCATTTTTTAATAACTTACCTTTTCAGGTGCTTTTTTGGAGCAGGAATCAGGCCTCGAGCATCTGCCATTTAGGCCACACCCACCATTTTAAAAAAGGGATTTAAATGGGCCTCACAGCTGTAAGCTCTAAGTCGGAGCTCCACAAAGTCATTGCTGCTGCTGAGCTCATGATCCCAGAATCTCATCTGCCCTGTTATACGGCATGCGGGATCTTGGGTTTTATAAGCAGGGGCATAGAGTACAAAGTTATGGAAGTTATGGTGAACTTAGAAAACATATTGGTTTGGCCTCAACTGGAGTTTGTGCCCAATTCTTAGTACCACATTTTAAGGTGGTATTAGAGAGAGCGCAGAAGAAATTTACAAGAAAGTTCGGTGGGGGGTGAAAGACTTCAGTCACGTGGACAGACTGGCGAAGCTGGGGCTGCACTCTCTCAGAGAAATGAAGGGAAGTGAGAGGAGATTTAAATCATCAGGGGTCTGGACAGAAAAAAGTGAGGGAAGCTGTCCCATTGGCTGAAGGGTGGGTCAAAAACCAGAGGGCACTTGAGTTAAGGTGAGTGGCACAAATACCAGAGGGGGCAATGACAAAAAATGTTTTTTTAAAATGCAGCGAGTAGTTAGATCTCTGCCAGAGGGCGTGTAGTGATGGCAGATGTAATTGTGGCTTTGAAAAAGGAATTGGATAATTATTTGAAGAAAAGAAAATTTGCACAGTTATGGGGAGTAGCTGAGTTCTTATAAAGAGCCGGCACAGACACGATGGACAGAGTTCTCCTTCTGTTCTGTAACCATTCTATGGTTCAAGTCTCCAAACCTTCCACTCAGTTTCAAAACAGTATATATTTGATAAAACCACATCATAACTCATTTTTTAAAATTCTAACACTCAGAATAGAAGAGGATTAACTATTTTAAAAATTAAAATATTTATTCATGACATTTAATCTAACAAAGGATGGGCAACCTGCAGACCAGCTGAGTATTTCCAGCACCCCACCCCCACTAGGGCTATCTGTACCTTGCTTGTCCTGCTTTCTACCCTTAATGTCACTTATTAGCACATTCCTTAGTTAATATCATCACCTTCAACACCTCTTTGTCCTTTTGTCTATCTCCACCTATCACTGGCCCTCTATCCAGTTCTCCCTGTCCCACCCCCCCTTAAACCAGCTTATATTTCACCTCTTTTCTATTTTTACTTAGCTCTGTTGAAGAGTCATACGGACTCGAAACGTTAACTGTGTTCCTCTCCGCAGATGCTGCCAGGCCTGCTGAGTTTTTCCAGGTATTTTTATTTTTGTTTTGGATTTCCAGCATCTGCAGTTTTTTGCTTTTATCTGCGTATTTCCAGCATGTTCTGTTTTTGTCTCAGACTTCCAGCAGGCACAGCACTTTGCTCTTGTACATATATTTTAAGAAAACGACTGAATAAATGATCAGCCTTGATTTTTAAAGTGGCATGAGGGCTATCAGGGCTAGGTGTTGCAAATTATGAACACACAAAGGCACGTAAATTACAACACAAAAGCAGGCCACATGGCTCAATCGGTCCAGGTCGTCATGTTCTAAACTCCATTGTCTAATCATGTTTACTAAATCTATTAGCATCCCCCTTCAACATCTAACAATCCTCTCCAATATTAAATGTTTCTGCAACAACCACCAGTGAGTTCTACAATCCCACAATTGAAGTCTGTCCTGCCCTCAGTTCTCAAGGCTACCAGAGCACTATCATTTGGATTTTAACCCAGCCGAGTTTGATGGAATGAAAATATCCTGCATGCTAGCTCCAAATCCAACATGAAATCAATTTGAGCACACTCAACACAACACACAGTGAGCAGAGACTCAATTGTCAAAAGTGGTCACAACTCAGCACTAAGTGCAGTTTGACAAAGGCAATGTCAATTTGTTGGTATAAACAAATCGATGTGTCATATTCCTTCAGTTGGAGACTCCTGAAGTTTCACTCAATGTGTCTGTAGGGTGCGGAGAGCAGGAAGCTTCATTCTTTCCCCAACCTTGTTGTCCCTGTTCTGGCAGTCGTTGGTGGGCTCACCAACTAGAAAAAAGTCGAATTATATTCTGGGTGAAATATTGAGTAAAAAGTAATTGAAATGCAAAATAAAACAAGCAAACATTCTTGCACCATAGCATGTTAACACACCAACACTTCAGAGATTTGATAGTTCAATCCCCGCATAAAGTGCAATTGTAACCATGATGTCTGAACTTCAAAGGCAAAAGTAGGATCTTGCTCTTTGAAATTCCTGTTGGCCCAATAACACGCAGCACCTGAACACTTCCAAGGGACTCCTTAATGCTTGTTCCTGCTTTCTAAAACCATGTAGTGATGTTGGTGAGATGGTTGGGGGGGAAAGAAAAGGTAGAAAAAGTAAAATAGATACAACAATAGACAACTGAGCCATGGAGGAACAGTTAGAACAGTGGACCAAAAGTTTAGCTGGAAAGAAATAGATTGTTGGTACATTTTTATGTTGCAGAAGATATGAAAAGCACCATCTAAATGCACATGCTCTCTCTCTCCTTCTAATATCATCTTTGGCTGTTAACGCTCAGTTCCACATGATAAGAATTGAGCAATCAAGGGATATTTGTTAATGGCGGTGACTGTTTCTTTGACACTTCAGTTGTTTGTATTTGTCAGGCTTTAGTTTTTCAAAGGCTATATATGATAAGCTTGAGTTAATTCCAGTGCAAACAGCCAAGATAGCTGACCTGGAAAAAACAAGGGTGTGGAACTAGAGTGCAACATGAAACTAATTGAGAAATTGCCCTAATACCACTGTTACCTAGTGTTAGAGAAAAGGTTGCTCACATTTAGTACAACTGCAGGTACTTGTGACCATATTAATTTCAAGCAGCACTTGCAAATGACATCGTGTGAGAGAGAGGGAGAGCGCGCGCGCTAGGGGGGGAGGGAGAGCGCGCGCGGGGAGCGCGCGCGAGCTGGAGAGAGCGCGCGAGCTAGAGAGAGAGCGCGCGAGCTAGAGAGAGAGAGCGCGAGCTAGAGAGAGAGAGCGCGAGCTGGAGAGAGCGCGCGAGCTGGAGAGAGCGCGCGAGCTGGAGAGAGCGCGCGAGCTGGAGAGAGCGCGCGAGCTGGAGAGAGCGCGCGAGCTGGAGAGAGCGCGCGAGCTGGAGAGAGCGCGCGAGCTGGAGAGAGCGCGCGAGCTGGAGAGAGCGCGCGAGCTGGAGAGAGCGCGCGAGCTGGAGAGAGCGCGCGAGCTGGAGAGAGCGCGCGAGCTGGAGAGAGCGCGCGAGCTGGAGAGAGCGCGCGAGCTGGAGAGCGCGCGCGAGCTGGAGAGAGCGCGCGAGCTGGAGAGCGCGCGCGAGCTGGAGAGAGCGCGCGAGCTGGAGAGAGCGCGCGAGCTGGAGAGAGCGCGCGAGCTGGAGAGCGCGCGCGAGCTAGAGAGAGCGCGCGAGCTAGAGAGAGCGCGCGAGCTAGAGAGAGCGCGCGAGCTAGAGAGAGAGAGAGCGAGCTAGAGAGAGAGCGAGCTAGAGAGAGAGAGAGAGCTAGAGAGAGAGAGAGAGCAAGCTAGAGAGAGAGAGCGAGCTAGAGAGAGAGAGCGAGCTAGAGAGAGAGAGCGAGCTAGAGAGAGAGAGCGAGCTAGAGAGAGAGAGCGAGCTAGAGAGAGAGAGCAAGCTAGAGAGAGAGAGCGAGCTAGAGAGAGAGAGCGAGCTAGAGAGAGAGAGCGAGCTAGAGAGAGCGAGCGAGCTAGAGAGAGAGAGAGAGAGCGAGCTAGAGAGAGAGAGAGAGCGAGCTAGAGAGAGAGAGAGAGCGAGCTAGAGAGAGAGAGAGAGCGAGCTAGAGAGAGAGAGAGAGCGAGCTAGAGAGAGAGAGAGAGCGAGCTAGAGTGAGAGAGAGAGAGCGAGCTAGAGAGAGAGAGAGAGAGAGCTAGAGAGAGAGAGAGAGCGAGCTAGAGAGAGAGAGAGCGAGCTAGAGAGAGAGAGAGCGAGCTGGAGAGAGAGAGAGCGAGCTAGAGAGAGAGAGCGAGCTAGAGAGAGAGAGAGCGAGCTAGAGAGAGAGAGCGAGCTAGAGAGAGAGAGAGCGAGCTAGAGAGAGAGAGAGCGAGCTAGAGAGAGAGAGAGCAAGCTAGAGAGAGCGAGCTAGAGAGAGAGAGCGAGCTAGAGAGCGCGAGCTAGAGAGAGAGAGCGAGCTAGAGAGAGAGAGCGAGCTAGAGAGAGAGAGCGAGCTAGAGAGAGAGAGCGAGCTAGAGAGAGAGAGCGAGCTAGAGAGAGAGAGCGAGCTAGAGAGAGAGAGCGAGCTAGAGAGAGAGAGCGAGCTAGAGAGAGAGAGAGAGCGAGCTAGAGAGAGAGAGAGAGCGAGCTAGAGAGAGAGAGAGAGCGAGCTAGAGAGAGAGAGCGAGCTAGAGAGAGAGAGCGAGCTAGAGAGAGAGAGAGCGAGCTAGAGAGAGAGAGAGAGCGAGCTAGAGAGAGCGAGCTAGAGAGAGAGAGAGCGAGCTAGAGAGAGAGAGCGAGCTAGAGAGAGAGAGAGCGAGCTAGAGAGAGCAAGGTAGAGAGAGAGAGAGCGCGAGGTAGAGAGAGAGAGCGACGTAGAGAGGGAGAGCGACGTAGAGAGGGAGAGCGACGTAGAGAGAGAGAGCGACGTAGAGAGGGAGAGCGACGTAGAGAGGGAGAGCGACGTAGAGAGAGAGCGACGTACGGAGAGAGAGCGACGTAGAGAGAGAGAGCGACGTAGAGAGAGAGAGCGACGTAGAGAGAGAGAGCGACGTAGAGAGAGAGAGCGACGTAGAGAGAGAGAGCGACGTAGAGAGAGAGAGCGACGTAGAGAGAGAGAGCGACGTAGAGAGAGAGAGCGACGTAGAGAGAGAGAGAGAGTGAGCTAGGGAGAGAGAGAGCGAGCTAGAGAGAGAGCGAGCGAGCTAGAGAGAGAGCGTGAGGTAGAGAGAGAGTGAGCTAGAAAGAGAGAGAGAGCGAGCTAGAAAGAGAGAGAGCGTGAGGTAGAGAGAGAGTGAGCTAGAAAGAGAGAGAGCGAGCGAGCTAGAGAGAGAGAGCGAGAGAGCTAGAGAGAGAGAGAGAGCTAGAGAGAGAGAGAGCTAGAGAGAGAGAGAGCGAGGTAGAGAGTGAGAGAGCGAGGTAGAGAGTGAGAGAGCGAGGTAGAGAGAGAGAGAGCGAGGTAGAGAGAGAGAGAGCGAGCTAGAGAGAGAGAGAGCGAGCTAGAGAGAGAGAGAGCGAGCTAGAGAGAGAGAGAGAGAGCTAGAGAGAGAGAGAGCGAGCTAGAGAGAGAGAGAGCGAGCTAGAGAGAGAGAGAGCGAGCTAGAGAGAGAGAGAGCTAGAGAGAGAGCGAGCTAGAGAGAGAGCGAGCTAGAGAGAGAGAGAGAGAGAGAGCTAGAGAGAGAGAGAGAGCTAGAGAGAGAGCGAGCGAGCGCGAGCTGGAGAGTGAAATTCTTGAAACCAAAAGCAGACATCATGCGCCACTGTTGTACTTTTGCCATACAAAACTGAGTGCACCTTCTACTGAAAGGCTTTTTCTATTGTTACATCATTTCTTTCTTAGCCTTGAAGTTCTTTGAAAAAAAATCATACTTCTGATCAAATACAGAAGGAAACCACCCTGACATAGGAAGCAGTTGCCATTTTAGTACACAGTTTAAAGCAACATATTGCTACATTAACTTAGTATTCAAAGACAATATTAACCACAGCAGTTAAAACTTGTTGCTTTCAGTTACAGTCCAGTTTTTTTTTTGGTTTAAAAATTAAATGTCACAAAGCACCAAGGAGAACAGGTCCGAAATGACAAGCTGACAGAGTAGCCAGGTGCTTCATCAGCATGGGAATGAAGACCAAAACAAAAAGGAACCTGTTGCCCAAAACACTGGCTTGACAACAGCTTCAGTGAAGGCCTAGAAGGTTGCCAGCTCAGGTGGTGCATAAATAGAAGAAAAAAAAATAAAAAATTTATAGCCCAAATATCCTCTAAATTGAATGCTGCTGAATGTTAAACAACTTGCATTTATAACACCTTTAATGTGGTAAAACATCACTGAAGTTTAACATCTTTCCACTTGTAAAATGGGTCGAGTGTTATCCACACAAGTTCACGAAACACTGTTTTTCCAAATATGTCACTTTAGATTTAACAAGTGTTAAGAGTTGCTGTCACCCACCCAAACTGTTTATTGGTGTAGAAAGAACAGTTCAAGTGCCCAAACTAGCTAAATTGGTTAACTACTCAAAACTGTCAGGTTTTACAGTTTTCAGAGATCAGAAAGCTTTACTGTAAACTTGCTGCATCCTGACAAGATCTATGGGAGTTAGAAATATACATGCATCGTGTTACATTTTTAAAAAAGGACAAAATGACTAAGTGAGTCCTTCCCCTGCTCTCAGATCTCAAATTTATCAGTTTCCTTTTGAAATGAGTTATTTCTATTATCTACTAAAGGAACAGTACAGCAGAAAATGGTGAAACATTACTCAAAGACTTCTGCTAATAGCAAATTAGAAAGCACCATTGGGCCATTTACACCACATAATAGCCTAGTGTTATTTACAGTATTCAATTTGTCATTTAGAAATTTATTTTAAAAAGAGATCCTTAGGAAAGTTTAATTATCTAATTTAAAGGCTGTTACATCCCTAAAAAAATCCTTTCTGGGAGGTCATAAAATAGTTATAGAGCAAACTTAGCTTCTTACAAATTTGGAAGTTGTTTGAAAAAAAAGCATACAATTTTAATCACATGTCCAATAGGCAATCAATGTGTGACAAAATTCAGTATTCACAGCAATTCATACTCAATGCTTCATTATCAAATTCTGGTAAATGCATTTCCTTCAGGAATTAATTGCTGTGTGGTCAGTAATAAATCATGGTTAACTAGGAAACTGTAAGTAGGACCTCACATCTAAATTCAAAGATTATTTTGAAGAAAACAACTCCCAATTCCTTTGAAATGGCCAAAGGGAATGTTGTGGTGTGTCTTATGCAGACACAAGGGAAACCTGAAAAGAACGAAGTGCTCGAATGTGCCTTTAAAAAATGATCACATCTCAATACATTCCAATTCTAGTGTTAAAAATTCAAATATTCATCCAATAACTCAAGTGGCTCAGCTTCTGCTTCCAGATTGGGAGGCCGAGTTTACTTGAGTTCTGCATCAATCCCTCAAATATGCCCAAGGCCCTGTGGGGCCAATTTATTAGTTCTTCACAGTCGCAAATAGCGCTGGACAAAGAAAAATCACTTTCATTTGGCTAGAAATGTTCCGAAACTGTATCGTCCCTATTATTTACAGCTGAAAAGACCAAATGTGTCACCTCCGCAATTACTCTTCAGATTATCATACTTGAGTCAAACAGCTAATCAGCTGAATTCCCAATTCCGGATGAGGGTTTGAGTCAAATTGCATTGCCTTGATGCCTCAAGGAATTTGTTCACAAAGCAGCGGACTAACTTGATACTTGGTTCAAACCCGAGACTATGGCCATCACCGCAATCTCAAGAAGTCTTCGTTGGGAGATTAAAATTGGCTTCAGGACCTCTAGATTTGGCAAAAAGAAAAAGCAGCCACGATTGATCTGGCTCATCCATTCAGCAACCTCTGCTAGAATTGCACTCAGGTGTTCACTGGGTGAGGGTAGGATCAAGCTCAATTGTGACACTCCCTTTATTTAATAGCTAAAGTCACTGGCAAAGCTGATACTGTTTTTTATTCATTCTCAGGACATGGACATTTCCAGTGAGGCAGGGGCTTATTTCCCATCCGAAACTGTCCTGAGGTGGTGGTGGGCCACCTTGAGCCCTGTAGTCTAGATCACGACAAGGAATAACGTGATGCAACTAAGTAGCTTGTTCGGCCTCCCCAGAGGGTGTTTGAGAGTCAACTGCAGTTATGGGACTGGAGTCACAAATGCCAGACTGTTTAAACTGGTTTCCTACCAAGGAGGACATTGTTCAACAATTCATTTTTACAATAATTCAACAGCTTCACAGTTCACGTTTTACGGAGATTATCTTTTTATTTCCAGATGTGAATTTTATTTTAACTGAACTTATTCTCAAACTGCACAATGGGGTTTGAATTCTTGTCCTCTGGATTATTAGTCTAGGACTCTGGATTACTCATCCAGTAACACTGCTATTTCAAACAAGTGTTCAAAATTGAACTGCACCGTGGAACTAAATTAAAACAAGTAATCAACTTCACCTGGTAAGAAGCATGCTCAGCCAAGCCAAGAAAAGTTCAGGATTTAAGCCCCATGACAGACTTCAGCACATGACCTAGATTGACACTTCCATGCAGCATTTGAGGAATACTGTCAAGTGTCGTCTTTCAGATGAAACGCTGATTTGCATTGCCTTTCAGACTCAATTTAACATAAAAGATCCTTTGGCACTATCTGAAGAGGAACATGGAGTTATTCTGGTGTCTTGTCCAATTGCCCTCGCACAGCCAACACCACCAAAACAAATGATCTGCTCTTTGTGGAGCCTTGGCATGCTCACATTGGCTGCCATGTTTACACTCCAGAAGTAATTCCTCGGCTTCCAATCACATTGGAAATCCTGAGGGAGTGGCATGGTGCTATGCAAATGCATGCTCTCCCCAGCACCCCCCCACCCCCACCCCACTCTCTCCCCACAACCACCACTCAACTGTCAGTGCCTGTAGCTGAATGCGGGAAAGGGAAAATCATTGAAAGAAAATGAGTCGCAGACCGAGGATGCACAACAAGAAACTAAGGTGGAGCATAACAACAAATAGAGAACACTGCTTGCCAAAGGAATGGATGGGGGGAGCTAACAAGGAGGCAAAGAAGAAAATAGGCTAAATTATCAGCAGCCTCACTAGAGTTTACTCACTATCTTGTTTTAAAACCAAGCACCTCAGTCAAAGAGAAACAAAATCCAGGCAACTGTAGCTCATTGTATATTTATTTTAAAAAGTAGCACTTAACACAAAACTAAATTTTCTTAACTCACTTAAAAATTATTTGTACATCTTTATTTTCACACAGGTTTAACAACTTGTATCCAGTACAAATGCAGACATTGGAATTTATAAACAATCCAAGTTAACTTGTCACATTGCAATGACAACTTCCCAACAGTGAAAGTCCTGCATCATGTTTGGCAGGACTGAAATTATAATTTGGCAAGTTTACATACAAGTTTCCATTATCAAAGTAGATACAGGAATTTATAATTGAATATTTAATAATGACAGAATACATCTTTCCAAAATGGGCAGTCATATGCATTGGCACACTGCAGGACCTTCTACGTCAGAAAAAAACATTATACCCTGTAAGTTCAAGTGCTGTTCTTTCCTAATTCCTATATTCAGAAATGAACAAAACTTATAAAATAAAATTTTAAAATAAAAGAAATATCTTCTTTCCACTTAGCTCTTGTTTGGCACCTCTGCTGCTTACCGGTGACCTAAGTATAATAATTTTAATAATATTTTTGTTTGTGATAAAGTAAGTTTATGGTAAGAGTATGGGTGGTTCTGTCTGTGTGATTTAATTACATTTGGAGTCAGGTGGACTGCAAGTTTGAAACTATGAAAAGAAGTTAGGTGTAGAAATGTACTTGAAATGCTATTGGGTAAACATGGATGCTGTCCTAGCATGTAAGGTGTGAAGGGAATTTGCATTTTTAGATAAGTGAAGGGATTGCCTGGATTTCAAAGGGATGTTAGTCTGTTTACAACTAGCCAGATAAGCAAGGCTAAGTGTGTTTATTTTTCCCAAAGGTTACTGACAAAATTGGCAAAGTTTATTATAGGAAAGGTACAATTCCAAAGACACATGGAGCAATGGATTTTACATATCAGACAGAAACATATATAAAAGGAGAATAAAAGGCTATGCTGGGGGTCATGTAAGATCTAACAGGAGTGTGTGAAGCAGGCTTCAAGAAGCCTTCACAGCCACTTCTTCATAAGTCAGCTGTGCCCAGTAGCTGAAGTTAGAGAAAGCCATTTGGAATTCCACTGTCGAGTGGGTACTGTGTTAAGTTGCTGGGGTTTTTTTTTTAAATCTAAAATTTATTTTGGACTGTTGCCTTAAAGGGGGTGTATAGTTGGGAGTCAGGTTAATTAGGAATTTTAGGATTTGTTATAGTATTAAGTAATTGTAGTTTTCTGTATGTGCTTGAAATCCTTTGTGTTAATAAATATTTTAATTTAATTTTTAAAATCTCTAGAGATCTTAGCGGGCTCATTGCTTCTAAATTCAGTGCACAGATCTTCTCATAATAAATATTAATTACAAAACCGTTGTGATAGCATGGTCAAATTTCCCTTGTGGATTTGGGGTCCACCTGGCACATATCATCTGCCACGTCATAACACAGCACTTCTCTCTTCTGCTTCCTCTGCTCACCGCTTCCCTCTCCTGGACTCTCACTAAGTGAGGATGCAGGCGAGGGCCAGTGAGTGGGAGAGAGTAGGTGAGCATGAAAGGCTGTTCCAAAATGGCGCCAATCGGGATTCTGCGACGCTACGTTAGTTCCATAGGACGTAGGAGCAGAAGCAGGCCATTCGGCTCAGCGAGTTTGCTCCGCCATTCAATGAGATCACGGTTGTTCTGATAATCCTCAATTCCACTTTCCTACCTTTTCCCCATAACCCTTGATTCCCTGATTAAAAATCTGTCTATTTCAGCCTTGAGTATACTTAACAACCCAGCCTCGATAGCCCTCTGCAGTAAAGAATTCCACAGATTCACTACCCTCTTGAGAAGCAATTCCTCCTCTCAGTCTTAAATGGGCAACCCAACTATGCAAATGCAGAAATGTCAATGCTAAGTGCGTAATACCTGCCCATTAAATCTGTGGCAGCAAAGCAGAATGACTCTGAATGAGGCAGCTTAAAGCAGAGACTTACTATAGTTTGCGTACAAATCTCTGTGCTATGATCAAAAGCATGGTCCACCACCACTAAATAACTGTCAGCCAATGTCAGCATAATCAATACCAAAGAGATAATGAATGCTTTACTTTTCTCCCAATCAGCGAATAACAATTAGTTGTGCATTTTCATATTGACATCCTTGCACAGCACACAGCAGAAAACAAAGTCACAATATAACACACAGGAATGAAGTGTTTGCAACAGCAGTGTTTTTACTGTTAAAACAGAAATAGGCTGCCCATGATTCTGAGCTAAATGCACAAGTTTTCCCCTCCCTCCCTGCTCCCCACAACATCCAATGGGTGTGCTGAAGTGAGAAGGCCAGGACAAACATGTACCCTACAACATTAGAGATGGGACAAGAATGGCCAAATCACCAATCAACAAAAGGTGCAAAACACAATGGAGAAAACAGAAAAGTTAACATTTTAGATATTAAATATTTTTACAGTCTAGACCAGGAATGTCAGGCTTCATGCCCATGTCTGCTACAACATGAGTTATATGTGCTTGCTCTCTCCCATTCCATTAAAACTCTTAACAGCAGAGCAGATTTACGAGGATATTGCCAGGAAAGGAGAATTTTTAACCATGAGGAAAAATTGGACATGCTGGAGCGGTTTTCTTTGCAATAGGTGGCGGCTGAGAGGAGACATAATTGAGCTGTATAAACTTGAAAAGTCCCAATGTACAACTGATAGGAAGGACCCATTTTCCTTAACTGAGGTGTAAATAATCAGGAAGTATAAATTTATGGTAATTTGCAGTATTAGGGAAAAGTTCAGGAGAAATATTTTCACCCAGAGGGCTAGGGGGCCTGAAACTCTCTGCCTCAAAGCGTGTTAGAGGCAAAAACCATCACTGTGTTTAAAATATACTTGGATAAGCACCTGAAGTGCCATACCATTGGGGGATAGAGGACAAGAGAACTAGAAAGTGAGATTAGGCTGTATCACTCTTCAGATGGCACAAATGTGATGGGCCAAATAGCATCCGTTTGTCAGAAATTGTCTTGGTTTCTCACCCCGACTTTTCCAAGTCACTCATGACATGTCAGAAATTAGCTAGATCCAAAACTGCTAAAGGCTTAAAACGATAGTGTTAATCCATCCTCCCAAACTCACAATCAAATTATTCACATTATTAACCATTAGTGGCATTTTCACTCATAGTTTTCTCAGCTTTGTTGAATTTAAAGCACAAACAGGCCTTTCAGAGAAACCGGTCTATGCTGCACATGAGCTTCCTCCCACCCTTCCTCCATCTAACCCCATCAGCACATAATTCTATTGCTTTGTCTCACACATTCTTATCTACAAACATATGAAATTGGAGAAGTAGACCATTCGGCCTGTCGAGGTGGCTCCACCATTCAATAAGACCTTGTCTGATCTGTTTGTATTACTATTTCCACATTCTCATCTACCCCAATAACCTTTGATTCCCTTGCCTAACAAGAATCTATCTACCTCTGCCTTAACAATATTCAATGACCCCCACCTCCGCCACCTTGTGAGGCAGAGAGCTCCAAAGTCGCACAACTCTCAAAAAAATTTCTCATCTGTCTGAAAAGGGCACCCCCTAATTTTAAAACAGCGTTCCCTAGTTCTGCACTCACCCATAAGAGGAAACATCCTTTCGACATCGACCTTGTCAAGGCCGTTCAGGATCTTGTATATTTCAATCAAATCACCCCTCACTCTTCTAAACTCCGGTGGAAACAAGCCCAGGCTGTCTAACCTTTCCTCAAAGGACAACCCACGAAATTTCCTCTGAACCGCCTCTAATGCATTAGCATCCTTCGTTAAATAAGGAGATCAAAACTGCGCACAGTATTAGACATGTGGTGTCACCAATGCCTTGTATAACTGAAGCATAACATGCTTATTTTTATGTTCAATTCCTCTCGTAATTAAGGTTAATGGAATGCTATCCTTCATTAATTGTTGTACTTGCATATAAATTTTTTTGTAACTCACACACAACACATAGATCCCTCTGCACCTCGGAATTCTGCAGTCGTTCTCCATTTAAGTAATACTCTGCTTTTTTATTCTTCCTGCCAAAGTGAACAATTTCACATTTTCCCACATTGTACTCCATCTGACAAATTTTTGCCCACTCACTCAGCTTACCTTTATCTGTCTGCAACCTCATGTCCTCTTCACAACATACTTTCCTACCCATCTTTGTGTCATCTGCAAATTTAGCTACCACGCCGTCGCTAACTCATTGATGTAAATTCTAAAGAGTTGAGGCCCAACACAGACCCCTGTGTAACTCTGCTCATTACATTCTGCCTATCAGAAAATGACCCATTTATGCCTATTCTGTTTTCTGCCAGCCAGCCAATCTTCTATCCATGCTAATATGTTACCGCCCCCTACCCATGAGCTTTTACTTTCCACAGTAACCTTTGATGTGGCAGCTTATCAGATGCCTTCCAGAAATCCAAGTGCAATACATCTACAGGCTCCCCTTTATCCACAAGTTATTCCTTCAAAGAACTCCAATAAATTGGTTAAACATGATTTCCCTTGTATAAAACCACACTGACTCTTCCCTATTACCTTCAGCTCTAAGTGCCCAGCTATAACCTCCTTAATGATTGATTCTAACACCTTCCACACAACACATGTCAAACTAACTGGCTTATAGTTTCCTGCATTCTGCCTCCCTCCCTTCTTGAATAGAGGAGCTATATTTGCTACTTTACAGTCTGATGGAACCTTTCCAGAATCTAGCCATTTTTGGAAAATTATCAATACATCTACCACCTCATCAGCCACCTCCTTTAAGACCTGAGGATGAAGTCCATCAGGACCTGGAGACTTGTCAACATGCAGCTCCAATAGTTTGCTCAGTACCGTTTCTCTAGTAATTGCAACTTCACCAATCTCCCTCCCACCACTTGATTTACAGCTATTACGGGAATGTTTTTTGTATCCTCTATAGTGAAGACAGAAGCAAAATATTTGTTCATTTCATCCGCTATTTCCTTATTATTTATTAACTCCCCATTCTCACTCTCGACGACCAGCACTCACTTTAGAATTTTCCCGTTTAAATACTTGTAGAAACACTTGCTAACCATTTTCACATTCCTCGCTAGCTTCCTCTCGTACTCTAATTTCTTTGTCCTGATTAACCTTTCAGTCATTCTCTGCCATCCTTTATATTCTGACCAATCGTCTGACCTGTCACTCATCTTTGTGCAGTCATATGCTTTTTCCTTAAGTCTGATACTTTCATTAACTTCTTTAGTTAACCCAAGGACAGTGGCTCCTCCCCCTAGAATATTTCTTTATAGAAGGAAGATACTTATTCTGAATACTCTGAAATATCCCCGTGAATGTCTCCCAATGCTCCTCTATTCATCTATCCTCAAGCCTGGTATCCCAGTTCACTTCAGCTAGCTCAGCTCTCATGCCCATATAGTTGCCCTTATTTAAGTTTAAAATACGTGTCTTAGACCCACACTTTCCTCTTTCAAACTGGATGTAAAATTCAATCATATTGCAGTCGCTGATACCTAGGGGTGCCTTTACTCTGAGGTCATTAATCAATCCTGTCACATTACAATACCAAGCCTAATATAACCTGCTCCCTGGTGGGTTCCAGAACGTGCTGCTCTAAGAAACTATCTTGAAAACATTCTATGAACTCCTCATCCAGGCTACTACTGTCAATCTGATTTTTCGAAATTATATGTAGATTAAAATCACCCATTATTATTGCCATGCCTTAATCAGAAGCACTCAATATTTGTATACTTTGTCCTATATTGTGGTTACTGTTAAGAGGCTTGTAGACCCCTCTCACTAGTGACTTCTTTCCCCTACTATTCCTCATCTCCACCCAAACTGATTCCAGATCGCAGAATCAAGGTCATCTGTAACTATTGCATAAATGCTACCTTTGATTAACAGTGCTACCACTCTACCTTTACCTAGCTTCCTATTCTTCTTGAAGGTCATACGCCCCGCAATATTCAGGGCCCAATCCTTGTCATCCTGCAGCCATATCTCTGTGATGGCTATCAGATCACATTTATTTACTTCAATATGCGCTATCAATTCATTTACTTTGTTATGGCTGCTACGCGCAGATACAGAGCCTTTAGCTTTGCCTTCAAATAAATGTGTGATCTGATAGCCATCACAGAGATATGGCTGCAGGTTGACAAGGATTGGGCCCTGAATATTGAGGGGTGTATGACCTTCAAGAAGAATAGAAAGCTAGGTGAAGGTAGAGGGGTAGCACTGTTAATCAAAGGTGGCATTTATGTAATAGTTACGGATGACCTTGATTCCTCGATGTGGAATTAGTTTGGGTGGAGATGAGGAATAGCAGGGGAAAGAAGTCACTAACATGTAGTCTTGACTGTTGGTGCATTCTTCGGTTTTTTTCTCCCTTCCCCTTCCCGCCATTCTCGGACCCTCATTTTTTTTATATTACTATTTTGTTCTCCTGCTTTGGCTCTACCCCATGATTTGCAAAATCTGCTCAAGCTTGATCCCTCACCTCCCCCGCCCCCCCCACCCCCCCACCCCCATCCCCCACCTTGTTTAGTTTAAAGCCCTCTGTTCTTCCCTAGTTAAGCAACTCATGAAAACACTGGACCCTCCAGTGCTGAAGCAAGTGCCCCACAAACCAGAAGCCACTTCTCCCACACTAGTCTTTGAGCCATGTATTCGTCTCTCCAATCTTATTTGCCTTATGCCAAATTTGCACATGGCTCATGTAATATTCCAGGCATTTCAACCTGAGTTTCTGCTTCTTTGTTTGATGCCCAGCTCCTCATTCTGACTATGCAGAACCTCTTTCCTAGTTTTACCTAAGTCGCTGATACCCGCATGGACCACGACAACTGGGTCTTCTCCCTCTCACTGCAAGTTCCTCTTCAGCCCTGAGCAGATGTCCTGAACCCTGGCACCAGGCAGGCAACACAGCCTTCTGGATTCTCACTCTTTGCTGCAGAGAACAGTGTCAGCCCCCACACTATACTGTCCCTGACTACCACTGCTTTTCTGTTTGCACCCCATGCTTGAACAGCTTCCTGTAACATGGTGCCATGGCCAGCCTGCTCATCCACCTTGCAGACCTCGTTTTCGTCCACACAGGTTGTGAGCACCTCAAACCTGTTTGACAATTGCAAAGTCTGAGGCTCCTCCACAACTGCCTGCTCGGTCCCTTTACCTGCCTCACTCACTGTTACATCCTCCTGTCCCTCACTGATGATCAAAACAGACCGTATTCTAAGAGGTGTGACAATCTTCTGGAAGAAAGCATCCAGGTCTTTCTCCCCCTCCCTCATGTTGCGTAATTCAGCTTCCAGATCAATAATCCTGATTTGGAATTCCTCTAGCTGCTTACACTTCCTGCAGATGTGTTTTCCCTGAATCGCCTTGGCGTCCAAGAGCTCCCACATTCCACAGTTGCAACATAACACCTGTCCTGCCATTGTTGCATATGCTATTTAGTTACTTTCTTAATTAATTTAGATTAATATGTATACTGTAATTTACTGTGCGTACTAATTGCTAATACCACCCACAAATAAAAATAAAGGTTTTACAATTAATTGCACTGGCATGTGCTTTGGGTATTTGTTTTAATTATTTTATTTTACACAATTTAACTATTTGATTTTATATTTATTTTCATTTTCTTTTAGCTTTTTTATTTATAGATCTACCTCCACTCGTGTCCTAAGCTGGTGATTAACACACTGTCCCTTACACCAAGCACTTACCCGCCAATCAACTTACTAGTTTCCTGTGATGTCAGTTTTTTTTTTAAACTCAGCTTTATCAGCAGCTGAGATGCTGCTCCTGACTCCTTCTGTTTAGTTCCCTGGTGGGAAAGGCCACACTCCAATCCCCAATCTAGCTTCCCATTAAATACATCAAGTTCACCTCATGTGCTACTTGTGATAGTTTTCCGCATTCTTTGGAGAAAGTATTTCTCCAAAATTTGCCATTGAATTTATTAGTGACTAACTTATCTTTCTGGCCTCTAGTTTTGGTCTCTCCCACAAGTGGAAGCAACATCTCCAAGACTATCCCCTTTCAGAATTTCAAAGACTTCTGCCAGGTCTTCCCTTAGCTACAGAAAAAAGAGCCCCAGACCGTTGAACAGTTTTGTTGTTAAGTATATTTGAATCTTTTTTTGTATGTTCACCCACGCCTTTTTATAATTATGAAAACCAGAATCTCGCACAATACGCAAAGTGTAATCTAACCAGCTTCTATACAAATTCAACATAACTTCTCAACTTTTCACTTCAGTCCCACAGAAGTGAACTCCCATGCTTAGTCTGCTCCTTTTGGCCTTATTAAAAGTAGCAGCATAGTTAATATGTATTTGTACCTTGGAAAATGCAAATCTAAATGAGGGATGGAACAGATTGCTAGCAACATGTGACCATCTTATTCTTCCTGCCAAAATACACCAAGTCACATTTAACTATATTGAAATTCATTTGCCACTTACACACTCACTCTGCAAGTTCATTCACATCTTAGATTTTATCACATTCCTCCTGAATATTCACTAGGCCACACCCCAATCACCTCCTTAAATTTGGTGGTGTATGCCAAATTTGAGATTGTGCTTCTGATTCCCAAGTCTGAATCATTTTAGGTACGTTGCAAGCATCAGTGGTAAAATTTTGATAGCTGAGGAACAGCGCTTCCCATCTTTTACCAGCCTGAGGAGCTATTAACTCCAAAACTCAATTTTCTCTTTGGTTGCAAGCTTGCTTTCCATTCTGCTACTTGTCCCCTAACACCACATGCTCTTCCCTTAGTTAACAGTCTACTGCGCAACTGCTTATTGAAGGCCTGTGAAAATTAAAATATATTACAACTACTGCAGTAGCCTCTTCTACGCTTCTGGCATCTCTTCATAGGGACTCAATAATGGCAGTCAAGCATGACTTTCTATTCTGATATTCTGAAATTCATACTGACTCTTTAATATGTTACTAGTTTTTAGATTTTATTTATTATACATTTGGCAAATATTTCAATATCTTTCTTACCATAGGTGTTAAGCTAACTGGTCCATCGTTCCCCGACTAACTCCACAACCCCCTTTATAAATACAGGAACAACCTTAACAGTTTGCCAGTCCTCTCACACCATTCCCTTTACTAATTAATTTTTATATATAGATAATAGTGCTTCTGCTATCTCGCCCTAAATTTCTTTTAATGTGCATGGGTGTAATCCAGCTGAACCAGGAGTTTTATCTTCTTGAAGTTTTATTAGTTCATCAATTATCTGCTCCATTTCTATCTTAAATGTTATTTTTGGACCTCTAATTCCAATGGAATTCTACTCTCTGGTAGAACTGAAGCAAAGTAACTATTTCCTACTGTGGAAAAGTCAGTATCCCAAAGAAAATCATAACAACAGCCCTAGCCAGTGCATTCAGAAGTATGGATTCAGTAGCTATCACTTCTTAAGATCTTTCTCAAGAACTGTTTCAAATCACTCATCACTTGTGTCCCCCAAACAGAAACAAACATTCAATAAAAAATTTTTTTTAAAAAAAAGTACATGATGTTACTTTATAGTTTCCCTTCTCGTGTTCTGAGATTTGTCAGGCGCCATTTGGAGTTTCTTTCAAATATCTTCCTACATTCTGCATTATGGCTTTATAAACATCCATATTTAGTAGCTCCTCAGGTGAAAACAGATAAACGGACCTTTATTTTTAAAACTGAGCATGCCAAATATCTGAGGCAGAATTAAGCCTTTGCCCCATGATCAGAAGCTCAGGTTACCAAGGCTTCAGTCTGAATAAGTGTTCTGGGTTCAAGATGTTACAAAGATAGTTAAAAGGCCAGAAGAGTAACTGCGGTGCAAAAATTGGCTTTAAGTGCAGTAAGGCTAAAAATAACATCCAGCATACATTAAAGAACCAGAACCACTGCACGAATATGCATAAATTGGCCAATATTTACAGTGTATTGCTGAGCCATACAAATCAAGAAAGTATTACTTTATATAGCAATAAGGGTAAGCCATTCAACTCCTTTACACCATTCAATTAGACCACAGCTGATCTGTATTTTAATTGCACGTAATTACCTTGGTTCCATAACCATTAATGCCCTTGCCAAACAAAAATGTTGATTCTCACTCAGTACAGGCTCTATATCAAAGCACAAGTGGCTACAAGCAGTCGAGTGGAGGGAGAGAGGCAGCGGCAGTGAAAAAACACGCCCAAATTGGGATCCCCATTCGAATCATCATTAAGTGGCCCCTGCTGCTAACTTCACTTGAGAAATGTAATAGATTTAGCTATGATACCTTTTAACAATGCAGTTTACCAGCTCAATTCCATTCTGGATTACAGATGAAGAATAGCTATTTCAGCAAAACACTGTCAGATCACAACCAGACTAGAAACAGGTCTCTGCAAAGGTCAGCTATGTTCTCTGGTGAACTTATCCACAGATGAGGACACAAGCATCACTACAAAACAACATCTCAGGTCGTTATGTACAGTACATTGACTTTGTTCCAAAATAAGAGGCCAAACTTGCATAAACCGCCTGAATTAAAACCCAGTTAAGTCTGTGCACAATTGAAATAGACTATATGGCAGAGCGATTACGGGGCAGCAAAAATGAAACTGCAGCTCCAAGTTTCTAATCAAGTTTCTAATCGTTTATCCAATTCTTAATGCAATATGAAAAATTGCATTATTAAGTCAAGCCCCTCTAACTTTTGCATATGCATCACAGATGCAAGAAGCTTAATAAAACACTTGTACAAAGGGACTGCAATCATAATTTCTAAATTGTTTGAGACAAAAGTTCTCATTTACATAATTGAACACAAAACTGTACGAGATTCTGACTTGTAGAAAATTGACATTAATTATTAACTTTTCAAAAACAACATGGCAGCTCTGCAAACCAATTTTCTTTCTTCCTTCCTCTCCTGAAGAGATTTCACTCTGCTAAGTAGACACAGCTGCCCTCTCGTATCTCAACCTACAAAACCACGGTTCATATGTGAGCTTTAGACAGTGAATGTGGCAAGCCAAACATGATCTTGTCCTCAGCAGACGGCCTTCACATGCACACTTATTTTCAGGTGTCAACGGATAGCCATTAATAGCATAAACACAGAACAATATTTCCTCCTCTTGACCATAAATCCCAATTGGAGCACACAACAGGCATTAATCCAAATGATCAAGTTCTGAGAGGTACAATGATTCCAAGTTAAAAGTGAATAGATTATTTTACTTGACTCAATTATTTTCAATTTGATCAATGGAATACAAGGCTATACTGTAAATATTGAAGGAATTAATAAGCTTTAGTCCTGTATTTTCAAACTGAAACAGATAAGACGGTCACATGCAGAAAAATAAATTTTCTGAACCTTGTCAGGCAGTAGTGTGCAGGAAAGGCACAATCAGAAGCAGTTTCTGCCACTTCCAAGTAAAAGGAATCATGTAGCAGTCATGAATTGACTGAATAGCCAAAACTGTGAAAAAGAGTTTACAATCTGAAAAAAAAATTAACCCTGAGAAAGGTCGTTTTGATTTACACTATGATTTCACGGGCTTTGCTATGTTCATATTTTGGTCATAGGGCCTCGCTACTCAGTAAGTTCCGCACATCAGGAAACAGCTGCACCAATAGGGGGCAGCTCAAAGTTTTTTTCACTTTGATGGAAAGGTTCTTGTGCCCGAGTCTACAGCATTTAACATTTGCAGCCCACATCAAGTAACCTTATATGGAGTCTAAGCAAATTTGTTTTACTAGAAAGGTGTTATAAAACGTATTCCCATTTTAAACTGTTAACTGTGGAACACGCAATCATCACTCGATTACGTATCAAAAACTACAGGAGCCAGTAAGCATTTCTCATATTTTTCATACATAATCTACACAGATTGAGAGAATACAAGGGTATTAACTACTATTTCAATTAAAATGGGAATCACTAAAGCAGAACTACAATGGAACCTTCTTTATCGGAGTAGTTATTTCCACATGTGAGAAATAGAACACTTATCTGTGTTGCAACCAAGTACATAGTGACGTGAAGGAGGCAGGAGGTCATGAACCACATTCTGTCCAAAGTGTCTGTGAACACAGGCAGCTTTGTCTGTAGGCAACCATCAGCTAATTTATGTACACTAACTGCAAATTTACATTACACTCCACAAACACATAGACCTTCAGTAAAATCACCATTTCTTCATGTTGGAACTGTTGATAATGTTAACATATTTGAAATGCTCTTGTTAAAGCAGATAGTAAAGGCTACCAAAGGAGTGTTAATGCTTGGAAATGTAATGCCTTTTTCCTTCCACCCCATTAGCGTTAAGCACCCCTAGACACCATGTTTAAGCACCTCATGCTAGGCACCAACACTCAACCATCAACTTCCTAGCATCCATGACTACATCATGACCACTATCCACAATAGCCAGCCCAAGATAACCTCCAAGTGGGAATTAATTGAATTTACACATGTACTGTGGGCCTGCACCTGAGGAACTAAGCCTAAACTTGATTCACATGGGAGTGGTACAGCCAATATAGTAGGAAAATATTCATTCATAAGTTCAAGTTGGCTTGGAGCCCAAATCACAGATGAAAGGAGTGCAATGACTCACACGTCCAAGATATCAGGTGAGTCACAAACATTCAGCTACACATAAACCTTTCTATAGCAAACAAGTGGCCAGGATAGCTGGAAGAGCTAAGAGGGAATACTCGAATCTTGGCCTTGTTAGCATCAGTAACCTCTGTAGCAGACAAGCACCAACATATGTGCGGATTTAAAAATCAATTTTTAGCAGAAGTTGGTGCATATCTCCACGTACACAGCATTGATCAAACCAATGAAGATGAGTGGAACCAGATAATGCTTATGTATCCACAACATTGGCAACCCAGCCATTGATCTCCAATGGCCTGCAAGAACAGAACCAAAGCAATAAGAATTGCCGGCACTCAACTAGATACCAGATTCCAGCAACACTGGAACTTCTGCAGCTGCAACTTGACATCTGTATCAATGAATAAAATTACCGGTACAGCACTTATTCTCATTCCTTAAACTCTATCCCTTGTATGTAGAAAGACAAACATGGAGTTAACAATGAATGCAACCCAACTAGCATTCATACTGCACCTTTTAACAAAATAAAACAGCCAAAAGCATGTCTTGATTAGATTCAAGGGAACAAGATACTGTTCCAGGCTTGGTACTTGAAAGGTCGGTCAGATATATCTTGAGTAAACATTTAAGCAATGGAGAAGGTTTAAAAGGAGGGAAATTGCAAAATGTAGGACTGAGACAACTGAACACACTCAACAGATACACTCGGGTGAAAGAGAACGCAAATCCAAGCTCATGAGGAACAAACCACTGGGTGGAAGCGGAGTTAGGGGAAACTGCACGAAAGGGTATGAAGATTTCAGAAGTGATACAATGGGGAAATAAGGAGCCAATGTAGAACAGTGAATACCAGAGTGATATGAGCATGCAACGTAGTGCTGGAAGGCTAACATAGATCAGAGTTTTGAACAAGCTGGGGTTTTGGAGGTGAAGGATGTGAGGCAGCAAGGATAGTGATGAAGTTGGGAGATTAAGAAGAGATGGATAAGGATCTCGGCAGCTGAAGAGGGGTAGAAGTAGGAAATGCTGCAAGTGGTTATAGACAGGAAGTGGCTTTTAAGCTCATTTCAGGTCAACATGGTCTCAAGTGTTACAGGCAGACAATTTTGATTCAACCTCCAAGTGCATGGGAAGGAATTAGAAATGAGTAGCATGAAGCCAGGATTGGGGCAGGGACCAAAGATGAGCACCCAGCAATCTTGTGTTAGAAAAACTTGAGACAAGCTGTTCAGAAGACCTATTACTGTAAGAAAGTTGGTGTAATTCACCAGTTAAGAAAGGAATTTGCAATATTCCCACTGGTACCTCAATACAAATTTTCCAAGTCATTCTCAACTCCAAGGAAACATTGTCAAATTCATAAGAGAACTTTTTCTGCTACAGTTGCTCCAAGCAGGACTAAGTTATTCTGTGTTTGAAATGAAGTGTGGTCATGCTTGACAGGAAGAAAGTAGGATTGCCAAGAAGGGCTCCAAGAAACCATCGAGAAAATGGCAGCAAAGGGCAGAAAAAGGAGGAAAAGATCAGTAAAAAAAGTTACTCTATCTACATCTGCAAAGTGAAGAAGCAGGTTCATCCCAACACTGGCACCTCCTGCAAAGCCATGAACAATAACTTTCATGAACTCATTCTGGCCATAATTTTTTTTAGTCTTCCTTAGACTCGGGGTGGTGCCAGAGGACTGTAGATTTGCAAACATTACGCCCTTGTTCAAAAAAAAGGGAGTAAGGGCAAGCCCAGCAAAAACCAGTCAATTTAACTTTGGTGGTGGGGAAACTGCTCGAAACTATAATTCGGGACAGAATTAATTAATTGAGATCCAATATGGATTTCTGAGGGAAAACCGCATTTTATTAATTTGCTGGAATTTTTCGAAGAGGTAACAGAGAGGGTTGATGAGGGAAATGCTGATGTGGTGTACATGGGCTTCCAAAAAGCATTTGATACAGTGCTGCACATCAGACTTGTGAGCAAAGTTATAGGTCATGGAATAAAAGGGACAGTAGCAACATGGATACAAAATTAGCTGAGTGACAGGAAAGAGATTAACAGTTAATTGATGTTTCTCGGGCTGGAGGAATGTTTGTAGTGGAGTTTCCCAGGAGTCGGTATTGGGATTCTTGCTTTTCCTGACATATATTAATGATCTAGGCCTTGGTGTACAGGGAACAATTTCAAAATTTGCAGACCATACAAAACTTGGAAGCATTGTAAACTGTGAGGAGGACAGTGTCAAACTTCAAAAGGACATGGACAAGTTGATGGAACGGGCAGATAAAGTTCAATGTGGAAAAACATGAGATTATACATTTAGGTGGAAAGAACATTTTGGTAGAAAGAACATGGAGGAGAGGCAGAATAAATTAAAAGATACTGTTCTCAAGGGGGTGCAGGAGCAGAGGGACCTGAATGCATATGAGAGCAAGTCCTTGAAGGTGCCAGTACAGGTTGAAAATGCAGTTAATCAAGCATACAGTATCCTAGGCTTGATTAATAGGGGCATAGCAAGGAGGTTATGTTGAACTTGTTTAAGACACTGGTTTGGCCTCAGCTGGAGTATTGCATACAATTCTGGGTGCCACATTTTAGGAAGGGTGTAAAGGCTTTGGAAAGAGTGCAGAAAAGATTCACGAGAATGGTTCCAGTAATGAGGAGCTTCAGGTATGAAGATAGATTGGACAAGTTAGGACTGTTTTCCTTGGAAAAAAGGCAGCTGAGAGGAGGTTTGATAGAGGTATTCAAAATCATGAGGGGTCTGGACAAAGTAGACGGAGAGAACTGTTCCCACTCGTGAAAAGATTGAGAACGAGAAGGCACATCATTTCAAGTAATTGCCAAAAGAAGCAAAAGTAATATGAGAAAAAACTTTTTCACGCAGCAAGTGGAATGCACTGCCTCAAGACTATGGTGGAGGCAGGTTCAATCGAGACATTCAAGAGGGAATTAGATGATGATTTAAATAGAAACAATATGCAGAGTTACAAGGGGAAGGCAGGAGAATGGCACTAGGTGAAATGCTCATTCAAAAGAGTTGGTTCAGATACAATGGGCCAAATGGCCTCCTTCTGTGCTGCAACAACTGTGATAGTTAAGCCTTTATATTTTATAACCTACTTGAAAAACAATGGATGCATTAGCGTCAAGCACCCAAAACCATTAAAAAGTACGACACTCAAGAGTAAGAATCGAGATGTATTTAACTAACATACAGCATGCATGGGCACATTCTGGAGTGCCTTTAGCATAAAAAATCAATAAAATGCTAGAACAGCTAATACTGTATAATTCATTGGCTTATTGTACAAGTAGCCAGCACTATTTTATGGCTGTATATACAAACTAAAGATAAAATATAGAATAACTCAAACAGGAGAGCACCAGCCATCAGCAACTATACTTCCATCTCAGAAAATGTACAAAACATCCATATATAAAGCTAACTTCCTGATTTTGAACACATCAATACTGTTACATGTAACCCTTAAGAGCACCGTATGATCCTTTTTGCCATTGACAGGATCCATCTACCAAGCTGCATGCTAACCCAAAGGCAGGCTGGTCAAATTTAATTAATTTGCAATGAACCGACAGCTTACTCAGCAATCCTCATCATTTGCAATGCTGAAGTCAGTGAAAATAGTTGTATAATTATTAAACACTTTGTCAACAATGCTGTAAACTGTCAATTCAAAGTAATTTTTTAAATGAATATAATCAAGATTGAACCTTGGTCTGGTCCAAGATTATAACTGAAACGATGCTGAAGCACAACTGCCATCAACATTCCTCAACTTGGAGGGCCGGGGGATTGGGGGGTGGGAGAAATCGGGGAAAAACAAACACCTGTAGCCAATATACCCACTCCTGATTGTCACAGTGCAATGTATGCTGGGAGTCCATGTAAAACAAGAACAGGATTCAAATCCATTATCCCTGCTTACTCAAATATGAAGGGTCAACCGGTTATGCCAGATAAGAGGGTCATAGAATTGTACACCAATTCCTTACATTACAACACACCAACAGTGCTTAATTGGCTTTAAAGAGTTAAAGGCCATCTTGAGGTCATGATAGGGGGTACATGAATACAAGTTCTTCCCTGTTAAGTCATCATCTGGGATGAGAGAAAGCATGTTAATCATCATCATGCCTCTTGCACAGCTGCAAAAGGGTCTATAATCCTATTACATAATAGAAGTGAATAGAAACAGAGCTCCCAGAAACCACAGGAATTTCTGCGTGCAGAGGAAATCTGTTCTGACCCCATGCGTTCTGGGCCACTAGCTGAGAATAAACTAACTCAAGATTAGAATTAATTGCATCAAATTCAGAATGGTAGTTTTTGTTTATGGAAAAAATAAATAGTTATGAAAGTCAGTATTTATTATTTCATTAAATAGCTCTATAAAACAAACAACCAAATTTGTCAGGCAGCAATTTTTCTTAAAAAAAAGAGAAACTACACAGCATGTCAAAAAGGTACTGACCAACATTAAAATCCTCTCCAACCCAATCTCTCGTTTGCTGGGCCTGACCCAAGGGTAAAAGAACTGCCTAAGAAATAAGAAATTTGCTCTTACTTGGGCAATAAGATGTATTCATCCTCCCACCACAAGGTTTAAGCATCTGTGGGACACACAGTGACAATGTGTGACAGACAGCCCAAACCTAAAGTAAGCCAAAAAGTGACTGCCAAACAACATCCCTCTCACCAACATTCAAGGGGCAGAAGCCGTGCTGCAGTTGGATAAAACGCTGGTGAAACCACAGCCAGAGTACTGTATTCAGTGCCGGCCATCGTACATCAGGAAGAACACATTGTCTTAAAAAGGGTGTAGCACACAGTCACAGAACGATACAGGATAAAATTATGAGGTGAGGTTGCAGAGACTACGCTTGTATTACAATTAATATAAAAATTAAGAGGGGGGCAATCTCATGGAGGTGTTCAAGATTTTTTTCATTATTCATTCATGGGATGTAGACATTGCTGGCAATTTATCACCCATCTTGAATTGCCTTCAAGAAGATGGTGGCAAGCCAACTTCTTGAACTGTAGCAGTCCATCGAACGACACTCGAGGCCGCTGTAAGGAAGCGAGGTCCAGGATTTTGGTGCAGCAGCAATATATTTCCAACTTGAGATGGTATGTGGCATGGAGAAGAGCTTGCAGGTGGTAGTGTTCACACATCTGCTGTTTTGTCCTTCTCAGTGGCAGGAGTTGTGGGTCTGGAAGGCGCAGTGGAAGGAGGTTTGGCAAGTTGCTGCAGTGCTTCTTGCAGGTGGTACACGCTGCTGCCACTGTATACTGGTGGCAGAAGTAGTGCATGTTTTTTAGTTGGTGGATGAGGTGCCAATCAAGCATGGCTTTGTCCCAGACGGTGTTGAATGTTGTTGGGGCTGCACTCATCCAGGCAAGTTAAGAGTAGTCCATCACACTTGGCTAGTGCCTTGTAGGTGGGGACTTTGCAAAGTCAGGAAGTGAGTTTCCAGCTTCTGGATCTTCTCTTGAAGCCAGTGTACATATATGGTTGGTGCAGTTAATTTTCTGGTCCATGGTGACTCCCAGAAGGTTGACAGTGGAGGATTCAGCGATAGTAAGGCTACTGAACATCAAAGGGAGATAGATGGCCAGATTTTCTGGTCATGATTAAAGGGAATTGATTGGGGAGGATAGATGGAAACTTTTTCCTCTAGTTGCGGGGGGAGAAAGAGGGGTATCCAAAACAGCAACACATATTCAGATTTTTGATCTACAAGAATGTCAAGGGTTATGGGGTCAAGCAGGAAAGTGGAGTTAAGGCCATAATCACATCAGTCATTATCATATTAAAATGGCAGAGCAGGCTCAGGGAACAAAAGGCCTACTCCTATTTCTTATGATGAACTTGAAATTAGAGCCAGGCCATTCAATAGTGATGCCAAGGAGCATTTCTTCACACAGAAGATAGAAATTTGGAATTTCTCTCAGTCAGCTGTTCCGACACTAGGTTAACTGAAAAAACTCAAAATTAAGATTTTTGGTCGACAAGGGTATGAGGCAAAAGCAAGCAAATGGATCCAAGGCACATACCAGCTGTGATCTAACTGAATATCATAACTGGCTGGAGGGGCTGAATGGCCCACATTTGCTCCTATGTTTAACAAGCAACCCAATCTCACATCCCTGTATCGGAAACAGGCTACAAAATGGAAAACGTGAATATATACCTGCTCCCCAGATGAACAAAAAAAAACCCTCAGCCAAAAGTATATATTTGCACTTAAATATTTCACAGTTTTCCTTTCTGGATTTATAATGGTTAGTTTGACATTTGCATTTACGGTTTCAGCCCCGAAAATATCTTTAAAAATTGGATTTTTAAAAACTATTAGAAGCTGCAATCTCTGCAGGTGATCGTACATCCAAATAATTTGCATTTTCCTCTTTTTTGCACTGAGTACAGGGTGCTCATCACAAAGATCTCACACAATGTCAGAATGCCCGCAGGTTTAAGCACAAACTTTTTTTTCCCCAGATGAATTCTACAAAGTTGCAGTTTCGTAAATGCAGCAAGAAACTGAACAATGACCTTATTGTGCACCTGCATTTGCCTCACCCAAATAATACTTAATGTACTTCACGTGTTTCGTCCCATCAAACATAATGCTGCGCTAAACTCAGGAGTTCAATGTGTGTTTGTCATTCGCGTTCTGTTTAAACCATTTGCACCAACTCAGAAAACAATTTTTTTTAAAAAACACTGCAAGAAAAGCCGGAGAACCGAACTTCTGCTTCTGACGCCAGCGAGAACTGTACACCCAGTAACTTCCCCGTCCCTGAGTGTCGCAAATACCTCAGTAAAGCCAGATTATTGAGAAAAAAAAAATCAACTTCCCTCCAACTATCCTTCAAAATGACTTTCTTCACTACCACAGAGGCGAGGCTCAGTTAACTTTCTAACCTTTGCAAATGCTCAACAAGCACAAAAACAAAAGCCCCTCCAGCGATCCCGAATGGAGAGTTGAGGCTGCTGGAGTCCCTTCTTGGGCAAGCCTGAAGCCTAATGCTATAACCCTAGGACTGGCTCTGGAGACAAGCAGCAGCTCTGTCAATCACCCAGGTAATGGACCCCCCCCCAAAACCTCCTCCTCCTCCTCCACCCTCTCCCCCTCCTCCTCCTCCACCCTCTCCCCCTCCTCCTCCTCCACCCTCTCCCCCTCCTCCTCCTCCACCCTCTCCCCCTCCTCCTCCTCCTCCTCCCCTCAAAAACACACGACTGCAACTCAAAAAAAAAACAATCCAACAGACAGTGCTTGCCAGGCCCCTCTCTCCTTTGCAGACTTACAGTCAGTCTGCAAAAAAAAACTTCTACCCCCACACCCCCCCCCCAACCAAAAAAAAATCTTTTAACATCACCCAAAATAGCTTCGAATGAATCCTACCTACCTCTTTTGCACGCCTATGCAAACCCTTCGCCCCTCCTGCAAATGCAACGCAAAACCTGACAGGAACCAGCCTCGAAAAGCTGGGGGATTTTTTGTGTGTGAGCGCGCGCGCGCGCGGGCGCGTGTGTTGTTTCTTCAAACTAGTTGATTTTTACCTGCAAAAAAAAAGTTTCCCCTTCCTCGGGGGCTCCACTCAGTCACTCACGCAGGACACTTTGGCCTTTTACAGTACGGTGCATAGCATCCTCTAAACAGATAACACTGTGCGGCCATGTTCAGCAAGAACCTAGTGCCCGCTCGCAAAGTTTCTTCCAGCCGGTTTCTAACCCCCCCCCGCGCCCCGCGCGCCTCCCTCTCTCTCCCCGCGCGCCCGCCCGCCAGTATATGTCGTCGAAAGGAGTGGCTGCCGTCCGGCACGCTCGAGCTTCGGCTGCGTGCGGCAGCTTTTCCCGTTAAAATTTGCTGTGACTGTGCAGAAACTGCGCTGCTGACCGGCTTTTTTTTTTAAAAATAAAAAAAATATTTATTATAAGAAGCAGCAGCAACAACAACAACAACAAAATAATAATCCTTCGCCGGGATATTCGGGTGAGGGGTTGTGTTTGCAAAGCAGGAAGTAAAGGTTGCCTCTCCCCAACACGTTGCAACATCCCATTATAGCCCCAACCACCCATTCCTCTGGGTCCTAAAGTCGAATCATAAAGCATTGATAATGCACAGCAAGAAGAACAGGTGACCAATGTTCTTACTTTTTAAAAAAAATAATAATTAGTGGATCCCACTGCACACTGTGGGAAATGTGTAAAAATTTTAAAATGAAGCCTACTTAAGCCTGACTGGAAAATTCCTGCCAGGGGTTTCTCCTGATCTCCCGGCTTGTTCAAACGCTTTTAGAAAGAATGGAAAAACCACGCGTTTCTCCTGGGTTTCCACCAACTTTGCAAAAGAGCTGACTCCATGGAAATTCTCTTCAATCTATTTAAGTCATTTCGATGCTAAACACTTTCCAACAGCTCTCTCAGTGTGTCCACTGAACCCCTGAGCCATGCTGGTCAGGAAGGCCTCTGGTTTGATCGTACCTCTGGGAGGTGAGGGAGCAAAAACCTAGCAGGAATTCAGACATACAAACATTTAAAAAATGACGGACAGGAAAAGGGCCAAAGGACCATCTGGCCTGTCCCACACAGTTGTGATACCTTGTGCACCACAATGTCTCTCCACCCCACCTCGATACCACGAAAAAGAGGCAAAAACAGATACAAAACCCAGGTCAATAGGTTGGGGGGAAAAAAAATCAGGATCTTTAGTGACTGAAAGTAGTCCGAGAGTACATGAAACAATTGAAAAATGATTTCAAAAAACTTATTAGCCGGTTAATAAGATAATTAACTTACAAGACCACAAGAATGAATCCACTCTAATAGTTTTACTTAAATTTTCCATGCGCCAGCCAGGAGGCACTCGTGCCAGATAAGCCCAGAATCAGGCTTGACTGATGCCTCTGTGGGCGATTAGCCCTTTAGCACACACTGCTAAACACATTACTTGGCGAGCACATTTGTGGAACCATTTTTCCTGTCATGGAGTCACCAACTTCAGCAGAGACAAGGAGGGAAGGGGAAAAATTGGGTGCGAAAATTCAGCAAGGGAAAGGGACATGGGGGGGTGAAATTCAACTTTAGGAGCACAAAATAGGTGGTAGTGAATCAGCCACCCTTTATACACCAAGACCAATTTTGCTTTGCATTGAAGTAATTGGAAAGGAAAATCAGACAGGGTGTATAATGGGCAGCCAATTTGCAACCATCAAAATTTAATTTCACCCCCACAACCTCTTCACAGCTATCCAAAACCTCTTCAACTCAGGAAAGTAAAACCAGCTGGACTCCCAAGAAAACCAATGGCTTGCTGGCAGATGCCACTATTGCTGAACAGGCAAATTTCCCCATCGTCTCCACGGGTCAACAGCCCAACAACTGCTGCCTTATTAGGCTTAGGTTGTTATTAGGCTTAAATTTAAGACTGCACGATCAGTTGCTAACAAAACTCATCAATCCACAGCAAAAAGAGGGAGTGGGGAATATATACAAGCATTCATCTACAAGCATTACCACAACTAAAACAAATTCCATCCTAAGCTGTTCCTACCAGAAAAATGCCCAGTTTGATCTCTGGCCTGGTAGTAAGAGTATTTCAGTTAGGCTTAGTGACCCAGAAATTTGGGTGTCCCTATTTTTGGGTATGAGGAGGATACAGGTACATTTCCTGGACCAGAATGTTGAAGTCCAAGGTTCATCTGATATTGGAACTTGGGCATCATTATAATGGAGCTAAATATAGCACACAAGCCCACCTGCAAAGAGTAATGATAAATCAATCCACTGCTGGCCTCAGCCAAGTGAGTCTGGGGGAAGGATCCAGTCTGGGATCGAGAATCAGGTCACGTGGAGCCAAGGATAGGAGGTCTGAGAACTGAGAGACCAGGGGTTGGGATTTGTGTTATGGCTCAGTGTCAAAGATTGAAGGGATTGGTGTCAGGAATCGGGTTGGGAACGCAGAGGAGTTTGAGGACAGGAATCTAGCATGAAGACTGGTTTTGAGGATTGCAGATTTTGGGATCGAATTGCTGTCAAAGATTTCGATGTTGGAGATCCCAGGGGTTGGAACAGTGAAATGCGGGGACAGGACTGGAGATCGCAAAGGTGTTGGCTACCTCATGGCAAACCAATCTTGAAGATGGGACCTGAAGCTGGAGTTAGGCCCATTATTTGCATATGCAAAGGACTTTAAGCCTGCTTCAGGTATTGGTTAAGGGCACTTCTTTTTCATCCTTGCCAAATATGGTGCATGTGTGTGTGCATGCCTACTGCCTGCCTGATTGGGCCTTTAACATTATGAGGCGTGCAGACAAGTTTGAGACAGTAAACTCTATCCAGTAAGTGGCAAGTGTGTATCTGTGTAATTAGATGAGATGATGATTGATTTTGGCTGTGTTGCACCCAGACTCAAATAGCATGCAAATAAAAATATAGTAAATTCTATTAAGAATGGTCACTTGGTCAAGGTTACCAGAGAGCTAAGTTCTCACGGAACAGCACTGCAGCAAAACTCAAGAGGAAAAAAGGGAGAGAACATAAAACAATTTTAAAAATGGTTTTCAGAACCACTGAGCCCATATCAACAATACAATCCTTGTAGAAGGGCATTGAAGCAATCAACTCCCATCGTTGTTACTTCAATTTGCCATGCTCACTTCAGAGACCAGACACTTATTTTCAACCTCCATTCCTATTGGCAGAAAACCACTGGGGAATTCTGCATGCCAGGAAGTAACAGCACCGGAGTTTGATCGAGCAGTGGTTATCAGTCTAGACTAATAACCCAAAGAATGAGAGTTTAAATCCCACTCTCGCAGTTTTAGAATTTGAATTCAATTTAAAACATGTGGAAATAAAAAGCTCCTATCAATAAAAGTGACCATGAAGCTAACAGATTGTCATAAAAAATCAGCTTTAGTGAAGGAAAGCTGCTGTCCTAAATGTGACTCCAGTCCCACACCAACATTATTAATTCTTCGTTGCCATATGAAGTAGCCTACCTAGTCACACAGTTGTACCAACTGCCACACCATTCAGACTGCCTAGTTCTTGAAGACTCAGTACCTTCTCAAGGCAATTAGGGATTGGGAAGGAATTCCAGCCATGCCAATTATACCTACATCCTGAGATGATTTTTAAAACAATTCTTAGAAGCATGATTTATTCATGTTTTTGTGTCAATTTTCACCCTTGAAGGTGCTGACTTGCTGGGGTATAGTTCATGAACTCCACCAGTCCCCCAAGGACCTTATCCAAGTCGCCGTTTTTCCTGCAGAGCCCTCGTTGAAATGCATTTAGATCAACTATTCCCAAACTGATATTAGCTGAGGAATTGAACACAGGAATTGAACACAAAATCTTATGGGTTATGTAGCTTATAACTATGGCAGTTGACGTTTTATCATCCAGCCCATTGTGAGAGTTTCTGAACAAGTGCCATAAATGCAACATTGCTTCTGCCTTCTGTCATGATCAGTTCTTAAAAGAGCAATGACAGAAATTTCTGGCACACAGAAAAAAAGACATAAGTTAAAATACATGTTCAATCTAAGATTTTAAGAGTAAACAAAATAATAAATGGTAGGAATGGGTTTAACTGAGATGCCCCAGTTTTGAGTCGGCTACTCACCAACATTGTAACACATGAAGAAAAGCCATCCAGGTTACTTAAAGCTAAAGCAACCATGGAACTGTACCCTGCATAAATCAGCCTTTCAAGAGAGAAAAGAAGAGAGATTTGAGCGAATTCACCCTGCTCCACTAATCCATATTGCATTTTTAGCTGCAACCAATAGCAACAGAATTGAACAGTTCCCATATATTTAAATTTTTCAAAATTCAATGTCCTAAACATTTAAAACTAAAATTAAAACTAAACATATTGCTCCCAATGGCTTGATGCATTTTTCAAAAGACATTATGCAAACCTCAGAGTTCACTTTACAGTTGCCCCTATTCATGCTTCACTATTTTAATTAATAATACATGTAAAATTTACCAAAAAAAAAAGCAAAACTTATTTAAAAAGCTTTGAATAAACATGAAATGCTCCTAAGTACACCCTTTCTCTCTCTTCTATGTGTGGTTTGTGGTCACTTGCAACACTTCAAGAGTTTCCATGACATTTGTTACTGTAATTTACGAAACTCATTTCACATTCAATTTAACGTGTTAAGTCACATTTTGGGGATAACTGTTGTCATATCTGAAAGAAAAACAGCAATAGGAAAGGAAGTAAAAACCCTTCATTCCTATTCAATGTTGTTAGAACTGAGTTCAATGAAAGGGCTTTGTACATAATTCGTCTGACTTTTCCCCAGCCTGCTTTTGCATCCTTCATTTATCATGCCCCAGTACTCCCTTATTTAAAACCTTCCTATTACCCACGTTTTAAATCACCTTCTGTAATCCTCTTGCCAGACTCCTGCTCAGAGTCTGGTTTTCTTCATTAGAAAAATGCTGGGCAACATCGTTACCCTAAAAGTGCAAGTTGAAAAGAAATCACTTTTGTTTGCTGGTTAAAGGATAACAACGTAACAACATGATGGAACTTTGTCTGATGTGCATTAAACTCCAATTGGTTCTGTTAGACACAATGTATGTATTTAATTTAAGAAGCCAGGGTTTGTATAGAGCATTTAAAGTTTTATTTTCTCTCAAGCATTGTGAATACTAGTTCCCAAAATTTAGATTGCCTAAAATAGGTGTACACCTGTGTTATTCGATTCAAATCATTTTATAATTTTGGACTATAATTTCCTCTCAGGACTAAATACAACAAAGTAGACACAGTTGCACAAGATAAACTCACAGTTGATGACAGCAAAATACAGAAAAATTGATTAGTTACTTGCTTCAGTATTTATCAGGGACACTAATAAAGGTAGTCACAACATTAGAAGAGATCAAAAAAGCTATAAAGGGCATTTAAGAGAGAAAGATAATTAATGAATTCATCAAAAACTTGGAGAAGGTAAAACACTGTTTCGGAGATTAGAGAAGCATACAGTAAAAGAAGTTCAGAAACAGATATCAGACGCACTATGTTATTTATATGAACATACACATATATAAATAAATTGAAAAAGAGAACTAGTGGGCAGCGAATCACAGAGTGCAGAAAAGGTCCTTCGGCCCATCGAGTCTGCACCGACACGTGAAAAACACCTGACCTACCTACCTAATCCCATTTACCAGCACTTGGCCCATAGCCTTGAATGTTATGACATGCCAAGTGCTCATCCAGGTACTTTTTAAAGGATGCGAGGCAACCCGCCTCCACCACCCTCCCAGGCAGTGCATTCCAGACTGTCACCACCCTCTGGATAAAAAAGTTTTTCCTCACATCCCCCCTAAACCTCCTGCCCCTCACCTTGAACTTATGTCCCCTCGTGACTGACCCTTCAACTAAGGGGAACAGCTGCACCCTATCCATCCTGTTCATGCCCCTCAGAATCTTGTACACCTCGATCAGGTTGCCCCTCAGTCTTCTCTGCTCCAACGAAAACAACCCAAGTCTATCCAACCTCTCTTCATAACTTAAATGTTTCATCCCATGCAACATCCTGGTGAATCTCCTCTGCACCCTCTCCAGTGCAATCACACCCTTCCTATAATGTGGTGACCAGAACTGCACACACTACTCCAGCTGTGGCCTCACTGAGGTTCTATACAACTCCAACATGACCTCCCTACTTTTGTAATCTATGCCTCGATTGATAAAGGCAAGTGTCCCATATGCCTTTTTCACCACCCCATTAACATGCCCCTCTGCCTTCAGAAATCTATGGACACACATGCCAAGGTCCCTTTGTTCCTCAGAACTTCCTAGTGTCATGCTGTTCATTGAATACTTCCTTGTCAAATTACTCCTTCCAAAGTGCATCGCCTCACACTTTTCAGGGTTAAATTCCATCTGCCACTTATCTGCCCATTTGATCATCCCTCTAGATCTAGAGGTGTCAGCTGTGGCTCAGTTCATAGCACCCTCGCCTTTGAATCAGAGGGTTGTGGGTTCATGTCCCACTCATGGAAACCAAGAACTGTGATTGTACTCAAAAGAGTTGCAATCTGTGACTGTTGATAACTCGAAAGAGTATCCCTCTATATCTTCTTGTAGTCCAAGGCACTTAACCTCACTGTTAACCACCCGGCCAATCCACAAACTTACTAATCCTACCCCCCCACGTAGTCATCTATGTCGTTTATATAAATGACGAATAATAGGGGACCCAGCAAAGATCCCTAATGTTATTCCTATTTTAGAAAAGGGAGATAAAAGAAGTCAAGGGAATCACTTAGCATAACATCAATGATAGGGAAGATAATAGAATCTTTAATCAAAGATGCAGTAGTAACTGGAAACTAAAAATATGTTTCAGGCAGATACCTAATTAAATATGGACATAGGCGAGGGTACCTCACAGCCATTTGTGAAATTCACACAATTCATTGTTTAAGAATATGCCACATCTAAAGAGTATGGAGTTTCCAGACTGCCTACCTTCATGTTTCATAATGGACAAAAGGGAAGATCAAAACTGAATGGCCATGATCAACTTTCCATTGTATTACAATGGGCTCCCCCATCCAAACCAGACTGGATGAGCCTCAGGAGCATTAACCTAGCAGTCATGTGATTGAAGATGATTTCAGGGACTCCACCTTATTACCCCAGGACCCAGCAGATCCATCAAAACAATCAGTCGTAAGCCAGTCTGAGTACCAGACCCTGAAACTAACTACAAGTTATCAAGCAGCCAAAGTACTTAACCTGATCCAGTTTTAAAAGTTCACCTGAGAACCAACTTCTTAGATATTCGACTACAAGCAACCTCACAATCTGCTGTAAACCCTTTGCTTTACAGGACCCTCAATTCAACTTTAAATCATTGAATCCATTCAAGAAATGACAGGCCTGTCACGTGGGAGACTGGAAGTCATAAATCCGACCGAAGTAACTGTAATCTGTAAAAGTGCACTATTTTTATATGTATCCAATCTTTGTGTGTATGTGTGCATGCTTAAGACAAAGTATGTGACGTTGCATTCATTCAGGGTATGTGTGGGAGAAAAATAACCTTGTCTATTTTAAGCTCATGAAAGCTTGCTAATGAATTAACTGGAATACACACTTCATGGGTAAGAAAAGACACACTGCTTTCCAAACAAAACATACTGATTATGGGCAGGAAGAGAGCAGATACATTCTGCCCATGACAATAAAGACTAGTTTACACAGATTTAAAAAACAAAATCTCATTGAATTCTTTGAAGATGTAACAGAAAGAATAGACAAGGGTAAATTGCAATTTCAAAAGGTCTTCGATAAGAATGGTGGACTCATGACTAAGGTCACAGCCCATGGAGAGAGGCTAAGCAGCAGAATGATGGCAATCTGGCTACAGACAGAATCCAAAGAGTGTGAGTTAAGGGTAATTGCTCAAGGGGCAAAAACTGGGGTGTGGTTTTCCACAAAGATCAGTGTTGGGACTACTGTTGTTTACCACCTGCAACAACGATTTGGGCTGAGGAATCAAAAGAATAATTTCAAAATTTGCAGATTACTTCTAATTTCAGGGTGTCGTTTATACTAAGGAAGACTGATGAAATATAAGAAGAAACTTGCTAAAAGTGTTGCAATCCCCATAGGGACTGATAACTTTTAAAAAGAAATTTGAATTCCCAGTGGCCATGACAGGCTTCCACATTTTAAGACTTTTACTGTAACACTTAAACTAAGAGCAACTTTGACTAAACACTATTTCAGTAGGTAACGTGTACAGAAAAGGTCCCCCGTTTAACACTTCAAACAACCGAAAATCTCGCTCTACAGTTATTCTGTACTTTGTCCCATAAGTAGGCATTCTATTCTCCTAGAATCAGTCCAAAGTGATTCTCATATCCTGAAGGTTTGCTTCCCTTCTTTTGCTTTTCTAGCCAGATAATTTCTAATCCCTGAACTGGCTTTTACAGTGGTTACCCTGGAGATTCCTCCCTCTAGCCAAAGCTAGGTGAATCTTTTGGTCTCGTTTAAATCATGAACCCAGTCTCTTCAATCAGAGTGTGAACTCCTACCCACATGCTTGCGTGGTGAACCATAGAGACTTGCTGTCTTTCTTTGCTCTGTCTCTCAGATCCCTGTAGACTGACCCTGTCTGTGTGGTTCAGTGATATTTTAAGAAAATACCCTGTAGACTGATCCTTCAATGGCATCCTATGGACTCTCCCTGTCTCAAAACCCATCTCCATGGCAACATTGAAACTAAATAGACAGTTTAAAGTATAACCATTTGAAAAACCTGATATTCTGAACTCCTTGGGACTTTGGAGACCAACAGTCTATCCACTGTCCGCACATATGTTTTTTTTGCCATTGTTGACAGTCATGAACATCTTGCACCTTCTTCCCAGTAAAACAACCCGGGGTCCTCTTTCAATCTTTAAAGCCCAAGCCACTCAAGCTTACTGTCTGCAGAATTCAGAACGGGTCACATGACCCTCTTCATTCCTCCATTTGACCCTAAATTAAAAGGTACAGTCCTGAAACATAGCTCCCTTATAAAATCTCACATTTCACAGTATCACAGTGCAGAAGGAGGCGATTCAGCCCATTAAGTCTGCACTGTCTCTCTGAAAGAACATTCCACCTCGTCCCGTTCCCCTGCCTTATCCCTGTAATCTTGTACATACTCTCTTTTCAGGTCACAATCCAATTCCCTTTTGAATACCTTGATTGAACCTGCCTCTACCACCCTTTCAGGAAGTTTTTTCCAGACTCCAACCACCCTCTTGGTAAAAAAATCCTCACATTTACTCCCTTTGCCAATTATTTTGAATCTGTACCCTCTAATTCTTGAAGTTCTCTTAAGTGGAAACAGTTTCTCACTATTTACCTTGTCCATACCCCTCAGGATCTTGAATACCTCTATCAAGTCTCTTCTCAGCTTTATTTTCTCCAAGGAAAACAGTCCCAACCTCTCCAATCTATCCTCATAGCTACAGTTCTTTATCCTGGAAATCATTCACGTGAATCTCCTCTGTACTCTCTCCAATGCCTTCACATCCTTCCTCAAGTATGGCGCCTAGTACTGGATGCAGTACTCCAGATGAGGCTTAACTAGTGTTTTATAAAAGTTCAACATGACCTCCTTACTCTTGTATTCAATGCCCCGATTAATAAAGCCTAAGATGCTATATGCTTTATTACTGCTCTCTCAACGTGCTCTGCCATTGTCAATGATCTATGTATGTTAACACTGAGGTCCCTCTGTTCCTGCACCTTCTTTAGAGGCTCTCCCTTTATTTTATACTGTCTCACCATATCTTTCCTGCCAAAAGGAATCATCTCACACTTCTCTGCATTGAACTTCATCTGCCACTTGTCTGCCCAATCCACCAACATGTTCTTTTGAAGTTCCAAGACTACCCCCATCACATTTGACAACATTTCCAATCTTTGTATCATCTGCAAATTTTGAAAACATGCCCTGCACACCACAGTCCAGGTCATTCATATATATCAAGAAGAGTGAGGGTCCCAACACTGACCACTGAGGAACTCTACTACAAACCGTCCTCTCATCTGAAAAACAACCATTTATCACTACTCTGTTTCCTGTCACAGCCAATTTCTTATCCAAATGCCTAATTTTCTTTTACTCCATGACCTAGAATTTTGTGCACAAATCTGCTGTGTGGCACTGTATCAAATGCCTTTTGAAAGTCCATATACACCACATCGACAGGGCTTCCTTTATCGGCCTTCTCTGTTACCTCCTCAAAAAACTCCAGCAAGTTAGTTAAGCATGACTTTCCCTTGATGAATCCATGTTGGCTTTCCTTAGTTATCCTGCACTTGTCTATGAGATAGATTTTATCCCATACCATAGTTTCCAGAAGTTTCCCTAACACTGAGGTCAAACTGACTGGCTTGTGGTTGCCAGCTTTATCCTTGCACCCTTTTTAAACGGCGGTGTAACATTCGCAATTCTCCAGTCCTCTGGCACCTCCCCTGTGTCTAAGGAACATTTGTAACAAAAAGAATGTAATTGGCAAATAAGTTTTAATGTAGACAAATGTGAGATTATTCATTTTGGAAGGAAGAATAAGGAAGTCATATATTCTTGGAAAATAAGAATCTAAATGGGGTGGAAGAGCAAAGATCTAGGGGTACAAATGCACAAATCACCAAAAGTAGTGTCCTAGGCCCAACCATCTTCAGCTACTTCATCAATGACCTCAGACCTTAAAACCATAAGACGTAGGAGCAGAAGTAGGCCATTTGGCCCATCGAGTCTGCTGTGCCATTCAATTAAATCATGGCTGATCTGATAATCCTCATCTCCACTTTCCTGCCTTTTCCCCACAGCCCTTGATTCCCTTGCTGATTAAAAATCTGTCTATCTCAGCCTTGAATATACTTAACGACCCAACCTCTACAGCTCTCTGTGGTAAAGAATTCCACAAATTCACTACCCTCAGAGAAGAAATTCGTTCTCATCTCTGTTTTAAATAGGCGCCCCCTTACTCTAAAATAATGCCCTCTGGTCCTAGACTCTCCCACACGGGGAAACAACCTCTCAGCATCTACCCTGTCAAGCCCCCGAAGAATCTTTTATGTTTCAATAAGGTCGCCTCTCATTCTGCTAAACTCCAATGAGACCCAACCTACTCAACCTCTCCTCATAAGAAAATCCCTCCATACCCAGGATTAATGAAATGAACCTTCTCTGGACTGCCTCTAATGCCAGTCTATCTTTCCTTAGGTAAGGGGAGCAAAATTGTTCAGTGTTCTAGGTGTGGTCTAACTAGTGCCTTGCATAGATTTAGCAAGACTTTCCTGTTTTTGTACTCCATTCCCTTTGAAATAAAGGCCAACATTCCATTTGCCTTCCCTATTACCTGTTGAACTTGTATGTTAGCTTTTTGGGATTCATGCACAAGCACTCCCAAATCCCTCTGTGCTGCAGCCTTTATCCATTTAAATAATATTCAGCTCCTCTATTCTTCCTTCCTTCCATCATGAGGTCAGAAGTGGGGATATTCGCTGATGATTGCACAATGTTCAGCACCATTCACGACTCCTCAAATACTGAAGTAGTCCATGTTCAAATGCAGCAAGACCTGGACATTGTCCAGGCTTGGGCTGACAAGTAACATTCGTGCCACACAAGTGCCAGGCAATGACCATCTCCAACAAGACAGAATCTAAACATCACCCCTTGACATTCAATGACATTACCATCACTGAATCCCCCACTATCAACATCCTGGAGTTACCTTTGACCAGAAACTTGAAATGGACCATCTACAAGATGCACTGCAGAAATTCACCAAGGCTCCTTAGACAGCACCTTCCAAACCCACAACCACTACCATCTAGAAGGACAAGGGCAGCGGACACATGCGAACACCACCACCTGGAAGTTCCCCTCCAAGCCACTCACCATCCTGACTTGGAAATATATCGCCATTCCTTTAATATCACTGGGTCAAAATCCTGGAATTCCCTCCCTCGCAGCACTGTGGGTGTACCTACAGCATTGTGACTGCAGTGGTTCAAGAAGGCAGCTCAGCACCACCTTCTCAAGGGCAATTAGGGATGGGCAATAAATGCTGGCTGAGCCAGTAATGCCCACATCCCGTAAATTAATAAAAAAAGCAAGGGATTTAATTCTAACTGGATAGCATTAAAAAGCAGGGGTGTCATGTTACACTTGTATGGAACTCTGGCTTGACCACACTTGGACGACTGAATAATTCTGATATATTGTAAAACTATAGAGGCACTGAAGTAGTGCAAAAAAGATTTACAGGGATGATACTAGAACTGAGAGTTTACAGGGATGATATTAGAACTGAGAGGTTACATCTATCAGGAAATATTGAACAGGATGGGCCTCTTTTCTCCTGAAAGAAGGTTGAAGGATGACTTGATAGAGGTCTATAAGAATACGAAAGGGTTTGATAGGACAAACATAGAAAAGTTGTTTCCAATTGCTGGTCAGAGCAGAAATAGGGACCATTCATAGAAGATACTCATTCATAAATCTAAGAGAGAATTGGTGAGAATGTGAAACTCAGTATCACAAGGAGTACTTAAGGAAAAAAAGCTTGAAACATTCATGGGGAATCTAAATAAACATATGAATGAGAAAGAAATAGAAGAATAACGTTTGATAAGGTCGGGTTGGAGGAGCCTATTGTGGAGCATAAGCATCACAGACTTTTTGTAAGTGAATAGGTGAGCAAAGCCTTTAGAAAAATAACAGATCTTTCTTCTGAAGATTGTCAACAAAAATAAGACCCCGCCACCTGCTCTTCCACAGCCCTAAACAAAAATTTGCTGGTTAAGGCTTGTTAAGCCCTATTTCCAAGACAAGTTATAATGAATATTTCAGAGCTGCACCCTTGGACTAACAGGGGAATTTGAGCAATTGTTGAGTTCACATTCAGAAATGTAAATTAATAATAATGAAAGCCACAAAAATGTCAAAGTTAACTAACAGCATTGGCAAAGTGAAAAAATACACAAGAGTATGAACACAACAATTGACTCACCAGCGGCTTCCTAGCATTAGACAAATCACAGTGGCTATTGTGTAAAGTTTTATTCAATACATTGCACCTAAAAATTTATTTGACATGGTTACAATTATGAAGTGGACATAGCTAGTCACCTTGTTGTACTTGGGAGCTTCCTCTTCATCCCATTAAAAATGACAGATTACTATATATATTTCACAGATATAATTTCATGTTGTGATTGAATGGTTGTGATCCTTATGGGTGTGTCATGTTCCTATGCATGTAGGCGAGTATTCAATGTATTTTCCCATGCTTTGAAGTTTGATTTGTAAACTTTCATGGAGTAGTACCAGATGCTGATGTGCTCACCTAAACAAGGTGGATGGCTGAACATACGTACAAGTTAACTGAGATTCATACGACCCACTGCCTGCATATGCCACTAACTGAGATATATCTGTTTGCTTTCTAAGATAATGCCTGCAGTTACTTTTGCAGGTCAATGTGATGGTGCAGGTATGCTAACATGACTGTTACTCAGCTGCTGCCATGCTTCTCCAAATATGACACTGCTGGGTGCAATTGGCTTATGAAGCCTAAAGATCTGCTGGAATATAGGTCGGCATCTACTAGGTCTTAGAATTCTTCCCTGCTTTGTCCTTTGTTCAAACATTTGAACTCATGGTAGCAAAGCAAGCATTCATGCAAAATACTCCTTTACTGGCACTAGTTCTCACCTGTGTTGCTTCCTGATCAAGGTCTGAAAGGAGTGCAGAAACCTTTGTTAGGGGGAAATTAAAAATGCTAAAAGAGAATACAGTAAGACTTTACTGAAAAACCCTTAAAATTTCAAGGCAGACATGGCTGCTAAACATATTAAGAATTGAAGATTACCAGATGAACATTGCACAGCCTTGAGATTCAGACTGGAGACAAAAGTAGGACTTAAATTTGATTAAGTGTACTCCCCTCTCACATAGGGAAGGGGCTGATGGTTTTAGCTTAGATATGGGAAGACATACAATGGACAAAGAGGGGGCTTTGATGAAACACAAACAGTCTTGAGTTGTGAGGACCAAGGTCTTTGCGTACGTGTTTTAATTTTGATTGGATAATATAATTATGTATACATCCTTTAGAATAATTGATTAGCAAAATCACATGTTTATGTACACAATAGGATAGAGTTAGCATGGGACCGGTGTGTCGGTTACCGATTGGATGTATTCAAATGTACTATGATAAGAAAAAGCACAAAAGTAATGAAATGTAATCAATCTGGGAGCTGGGTCTTCATTCTTAGGAATGATTGTAGCTCCTTTGCACATGCTTGAATAAAACCGGTTAAAAGGAAGCCTGAGTCTCTGTGGTCGTTGCGGGATTGGAGAGTGTACCATCTTCACCTTCTTTCATCAATTGAATTACTGTATTCACTAGATTTTCCTTACTTTATGATACCGTATTCAGGAGCATTTCAGAGACCTTCACTCAGGTTTGGAGAGTAAAGTTAGACCCTAAGTTTATGCTGTCAGAAATTTCCTGTTCAGAAAGCTGAGTCCTCCCAGTGTTCATTGGCCAGTCCTGGGACTAAATGTTCAGCATGCCTCTCAGTTACAGACATTCATATTTCATTGAGACTTACTTTGCTCAGTCAATACCTTTAAAATTTGTGAAATGTGAAATCCAATGGATGAAAGAATATTTTTCCATTTTTAACATTTAACAGTTCTGGTTTTCAAAACATTAAAAGCAACACCTCAAATGGACAAGGCTACTGGTGCCATTCTCTATTCGCTTTCCAAACTGCCTTAAACACCCACCTTTCTTCACTTAGCATACTCCTCTACAGTGATGAGATCTGGACAACATATACTTGGCAGGAGAAAAGGCTGAACTTCCATCTTCGCTGTCTCAGATGTATCCTCGGTATCTCTTGGCAGAACACGGTCACCAACTCAGAGGTCGTGGAGCATGCTAATTCCATCAGCATACATTCATGGCTAAGCCTACGTCTGCGCTGGCTCGGCCATGTTCATTGGATGGATGATGGACATATATCCAAATACTTTCTGTATGGTGAACTGGCATCCTGGCCACAACTTCCTGGGCATCCATATTTCTGCTACAAGGACACCTGAAAGCGGTTTATGAGGATGGTGAACATTGACACTGACAACTGGGAGACAGTCGTTCATGACTGTGACCTCTGGAGCCTGACTGTTCGGAAGGGCATTCAAAGAGATGAGCAGAAGCAAAAACTCAGCTAGCCGAGAAGAGGGTCCAGAGAAACATAGGTTCAGTGAATTGTGCATCTTCTCGGCCCACTGTCTTCCTCTGCAGCAAATGTGGTAGAGACTGCCATGCCAGAGTGGGGCTCCTGAGTCACCGCTAGGCAATGCTTAATGCAGAGTTGACTACCACCGCGCAAATACAAAATGTAGTAATAGTTCCACATACAAACATTCGAAGTAGGAGCAGGAGTCAGCCACTCGGCTCTTCAAACCTGCTCCCCCATTCACCAAGATCATGGATGATCTAATTTTAACCTCAACTCCACATTCCTGCCCATCCCCAAAAACCTTTCACTCCCTTGCTTATCAGGAATCTATCTTTCTCTGCCTTAAACACCTTTTCAGGAAGAGAATTCCAAAGTTTCACGACCTTCAAGAAATAATTCTTCCTCATCTCTGTCTTAAATGGATGGCCTCTTATTTTTAAACACTGACCCCTAGTTCTAGATTCTCCCACAAGAGAAAACATCCTTTCCACATCCACCCTGTCAAGTCCCCTCAGGATCTTATATATGTTTCAATCAAGTCGCTTCTTACTCTTCTAAACTCCAGTGGATACATGCCTAGCCTGTCCAGCCTTTCCTCATAAGACAACCCGCACATTCCAGGTATTGATCTGGTAAACCTTCTCTGAAGAGCTAACACATGAACATCCTTCCTTAAATAAGGAGATCAATACTGTACACAGTACTTCAGATGTGGCCTCATCAATGCCTTAGATATCTGAAGCATAACCTCCGTACTCTTGTATTCATTTCCCCTCACAATAAACGATAACATTCTATTAGCTTTACTAATTACTTGCTGCATCGGCATGCTAACATTTTGTGATTCATGCACTAGGACACCCAGATCACTGCATCTCAGAGCTCTGCAATCTCTCACATTTAGATAATATACTTCTATTTTTATTTGTTCTGCCAAAATGGACAACCACACATTTTCCCACATTATACTCCATTTGCTAGATCTTTGCCCACTCACCTAACCTCTCTATAACCTTTTGCAGCTTCCTTATGTCCTCTTTACAACTTACTTTCCTGTCTGTCTTTTTGTCATCAACAAATTTAGCAACCATACCATCGTTCCCTTTATCCAAATCATAATTTGTAAAGAGTTGAGGCCCCAGCACTGCTCTCTGTGGCACACCACTCGTCACATCCTGCCAACCAAAAAATGGCCCTTTTATGCCTACTCTGTTTCCTGTTAGCTAGCCAATCTTCAATCCACGCCAATGTGTTACCACCTACACTATGAGCTTTTATTTTCCACAATACCTTGGATATGCCACTTTATCAAATGCCTTCTCAAAATCTAAGTACAGTACATCCACCCCGTTATCCACAACACATGTTACTTCTTCAAAGAACTCCAATAAATTGGTTAAATTTATGTTGACTCTGCCTGATTACCTTGAATTTATCTATGTGCCCTATTATAACGTCTTTAATAATAGCATCTAACATTTTCCCTATGATAGATGTTAAGCTAATTGCCCAACAGTTTCCTCCTTTCTGACTCCCTCCCTTTTTGGATAAACGAGTTACATTCGCTATTTTCCAATCTAATGCAGCCTTCTTGAATCGAAGGAATTTTGGAAAATTAAAACCAATGCATCAACTCTCGCACTAACCACTTCTCTTAAGACCCTAGGATGAAATCCATCAGGACCCAGGGACTTGTCAACCGACAGCTCCAACAATTTGTTCAGTACCACTTCCCTGCTGACTGTAATTTTCTTGAGTTCTTCACTCCCTTCCAATTCCTGATTTACAGCTATTTCTGGGATGCTACTTGTGTCCTCCATAGTGAAGACCGATATGGCAAATTACAGCTTAGATCAACAAACTGAAAGCTAGTAATGTTCTGTTGACACAGCAATGGTGCTTCTTTTAAAACATTAGGCTGGCTCAAAAAGTCCCATTAATGGACATAGGGATCAAGATGCGTGACGACCCTGCACCTGATGAAAGTGATGCAGAAATCATGCTAACCTTGTGCTGTCTGCTCATCTCCATGATTCTGGCAGGTTGCCCAGCCCTGTGCTCTTGAGTGGCTGCACACTTAGGAGGGATCCCATATTCATGCCAGGTAAAACTAACTTGCATTTCTTATAGCCAGCCTGCTTCTCTTAAAAGATGAAGTGCATTTCAGCTGTAGCAGGTGCTGGAAGTGGCTGGGGAAGAATTTCTGAGCAAAAAGAAACCAAAGCAACGAAGCAGCAGGGCCAAAAGAAGGATCCGAACTTCTCAAATGCAGCATTGGAGGCCTTAATGCAGGCAGAGGAAAGGAGGAGAGATATAATCATTCCACAGTGAGCCCGTCAGACAGATACTGCAAAGGCAGGCGAGCAGACAGTCAATGATCAATATGTGTGTGGCCCCAAGGACCACACAAAATTCAATAACCTCAAAGAGTGATCAGTGAATGCATATTCAAATGCCATCTCCTACTAAATGTATCACCAAACTCAAACACTGCTCGATGCACCACACCCACATCACTCAACCATCAGCAATCTCTGGATTCATGCCCAACATTAATATGCTCCATCTCATCCTCACGCACTTACCATTGCTGCAAGCTTCACACCACATCTTGCAGGTTCCACATACGTCCAGTTAATCAGCTATGACAGGCACATCACACAGACACATTGCTACACACTCACTGACACCCTTCCCTCTTTCTTACAGGGCAATCTGGCACATATTGGAAGGCAGTAGCAAAGAACTGGAGGGAGGAAGGAGGACAGGCACGGGTACATGTCCTCACCTTCTTGAATGAAGTGGTGCTCGGCACAGCTGTCAGAAGCCGTAGCAAACAGCATCAATGAAGCCAGCCAGGATCATAGCATGTTCCTTCCTTACGCATCTTCTCTAATCCCATTTCACCATCATCCCGCAACCTGGTATGATGTACAAGCTCAAAATGGTGTAAGAATGCACCTCTTGCTTTCCAGTTATTCCTGCACCACTCCTCACTCCAGCCCTCAACTTTTGTATTTATGCTTTCAGATACCCAAGAACTGTCACCTGGCCAGCCTATGCTAATGAAGGCCCAGAAGAAGAAGAGACCTTGGAGGAAGAATCAATGTCACTTCATCTGCCACCAGCTCAGATACTGTCACTGCACATACTGTAGGGGATAGTACAGAGGCAGGATCTGCATTTGGTGGGTTAACAGACATGAGTGGGTTGCAGCAAGGCCAGGGGAAAAGATAGCACGTGTCACCTCCCCAGTGTGCGAGGTCAAGGATGAGTTCTGCTGCAGGGGGCGGGGGGGGGACAGCGTACAGGAAAAGGCTGATGGGCATGCACACAGATTCTTGGTGCATTCATAGAACTAGACAGAACCTGATGTCACTACCAAGGAGCATGGAGGACTCTGGCTCCAACTTGGCACAGGGCTTCATACAGAACTTGGAGCCCATCCTTTCCAGCATGGAAGTATAGGTCAACTCCATGAGAACACTTGTGGATCCAGCCGTGATGCATTGTCTGGCAGTCAATATCTCAGCTTCCCTCGAGTACAGACAAAAACCATACATCATCAGAGTGCTGGGGCAGAGGTTAAGGTCCGGACATCTCTGCTTGTTGCTATCTAAGCTCAGTCTCAGACTGCTGTCATCATGGCTGCAGATACCATTGCTCATGGAGGTTTGCAGTCTCGCACAACAGTCCAACCATCTGTGCTCCAGCAGAGTACTTGGACTGCTGAGGTGCCGCCCCAGGGCAGTGGCTCCATGGTGCACAAAACTGATGTCCTCTCTCGGGAAGACAACATTCGTGCTCTCACCATTGCCACTCCGCCAGTGATTTTGCTGTTGCCTGTCAACCAGCCTAGCCCAGACTCCTGCCGCCCATTCTGGGTGGTACAGACCAAAGCAGACCCATTAGGCTCAGAACTCCCTAAGGGTGTCTTACAAGGCCATCTGCACTCTCTCCCATTGAAAATCAGAAACCGTCCACCCGTCATGCTGCAGCCACTGGGGTAGCACTGCATGTAGGAGCACTAGGTCAAGCAAAGACACCCGCAAGACTAGCACCAAGGGAAAACACAAGGGTGAACAGCTGAGTATTGCAATGTATTATTTGAAGCATTTCTGGATAAAGTAGATCATTTAGTGGTTCTTTTATTTCAGGATTTTGGCCAAGAGAATGCTATGATGGTCAGCAGCCAAGGGATGAAAAGGCAGGCAAAGGTGGAGCAACGTGATATTTTTCATAGGAACAGGAGTCTCATGAAACGCTCATGGACAGACCATCTGGAACAATTGTGTGCCGGATGTACCCTCCCTTTCTTCTCCTCCTGAAGTGGTCGCCAAAGCCTTGGTGGCAAGAGCTGCATCCTCATGCCAGATTGATTGTGAGGTTAAAGAGGACATAATAGGCCATTACAAATCAGGAGGCACTGGGTAGTACAGTGGAACCATTGCTGCACGATCCCAATGGTCTGCTCAACAACATTTCTAGTTGCAGAACGGTTGTTATTTTAGGAGTGCTATCCACATGTGGTCAGGTGACAGAGAGGCCAGGGGTCATCACCACATTTGCAGTGGGTAACCATTGTCTATGATTCAACGTGGTGGCTTGAAGATAGCTGGAATAGCTAAGTGGTGCAAGATAAAAGCATTTTGATCACTGCCAGGTTGGCAAGAATTCACCAACATGATGGGCTGGGCACACCAACTGCGCATTCAGGAAGTGGAACCCATGGCAGTTACGGAACATCTCCTCAGTGACGTGGTGTCTACAAGGCCATGTGCGTGCATTCAATGGCTCCCTGCACCATGGGGAAGCCCGCTATTCTGGCAAATACATGTGCCCACTTTTCCTGCTTCTCTCTGCGTACAGGGCTCAGTGACCTTCTGGATGCAGCGACGGATGGTGAACTTAGATACGTTGGTGATGTTGTTGGCTCCAGCCAGGAAGGGTTCGCTCGTGTAGAAATTGAGGGCTACCGTGATCTTGACGGTCACCAGCAGCGATGTCCTCACCCTGCCTGGCAGCTGCAAGCCCGGTTTGAGGAGGTAGCACAATTCTTGACCACCTCCTTGGTGAAGTGTAGCCACTGCAGACACTGCTCCTGGCTGAGTTGCAGGTAGGAGAAGTGTTCTCTGAAGATCCCTGGTGTGTAAGACGTCCTGTTGAGAGTCACCCTTCTCCTCCGTCTGCAAGTAACTTATCTTCTCTGCTGCCTCTGCTCCATTTCCCTGTGATACTCCAGCCCAAGATGAACTGCAACTATAGCTTCCCCACCCACATCGGGAGCAAGTGGTGCACTCAGAGGCCTTTCAAGACCACACCGCTCCTTGAAAATGTCCAGCACCACTTCCTTCTGACAAAGAGCTCCTGTCAATTCCTCCAGCAACACAGTCCTTCCACTAACTCTGCTGCAGAAAAAGATAGTTAAAATCATCTCAGCTGAAGGTTGAACAGTGGAGCCTTAAAATAGCAGGGCTGGGGTAGTCCCTTGTGCAGCTGAACATGTGTGCTTACGTTAACAGGACTGGTGAGGTCCAAAATGGCAGATTGGGCACCAAAAATCAGCACTAAGACACTAACCGACCTCACAATCTGTCCATTCTGCATGTTTCCAGCTACGTTACACTTCAATTGACACGCACCACAGCAGAAGTTATTGGGAATGGGCCTCCTGCCATATTTTTCATCACACAGCTCCCATAGCACTGAAACCAGCAGCACTACTGAGACAAACTTTTGTGATCGAAGAGTGGAATGTAAGGTAATTGATGCAGGTCGAGCTCACCAGTGGGAGAACCAGTGGGAAACCCGCGTGGCCTTTGAGGAGGAGGCCCGACCAAATGAAGTGCCTGTCAGACGTTTAACTGGCCAGCATCGGGCCTTCCCCGGGACGTATGACCCTGGCGGCAGAAATCCTGACCCCCGAGAGCTGCCAGCCTCTCTCCATTGCTGGTAGCGCCACAGGAGCCTGTGGTTGCTGCCGGTAGTGCTCCAGGGTCTTCACCAGGGATCATCGTTGGATTCTTGGAGCCAGGTGACTTGAGGGCGGGATGGGGGCCGGGTGGATGGAGTTGCAGGAGAGAAGGTGGCAGGGGCAGTCGGAGGCAAGGGCAGGGGAGGGCAGCAAAGTTCAGCAGCCGCCCTCTTTCCTGATGTCAGGTCCCTTGATTGGACACCGAGTGCCTTTGAAAGAGGAACCCCACCCCCACAACCACCACCGCCCCCCCTCCCCACCCCCAGCAAAAAGCTGCAAACAAACCTGACAGGCCTTTGGGCAGCACAGGAAATACCTGAAATATAAGTGGAAATCAGCTGTGGCTTCCTTCAGATGCAAGTGATGCCAGGAGCCTGTGTCCCTGATTCACCACTAAATTCCAGTGGGCTCAGGTATAATTGGTGTCAACTGGCTCAATAATGCGAACGGGCAAGTTGCCCCCATCGGCCCCTTCCCTCCACTGACTTAATTGTGGGACATTTTCCCGCCACTGGGAGACCGACGTGTGGCCTTTCCCGCGATTAAGTGGGCTAGGCCGCCATGTTTCCCTCCGCGACGTGCTGCACTAAATCCAGACCTAAGGGCAAGATTTTGAGTTCGGCGTGCAGGCGCAGTTGGCGGGTCTGGGAGTGGCCAGGAAACAGGTCGCCACCCGCAATTGGCCCCCGACCGCGATTTCACGCTGGCTGGCCAATTAACGACCAGCCAGCGTGAAAGGCACACTGAAATGCTCAGCGTTGCTGGCGTGGGGGCGGGAGGAGGGAGAGTGCTGCGGTGAGCGCATGCGCTGGGGAGCGCTCACAGAAAGCTCCCTGAAGGCAGAGAGCTGCCTCAGGGAGCTGAAGGATTCAAAAGCCATAAAATGAAGATTTCTAAATGCCGAAAAAAAATGTCCACGCATCAGGATCAGTCAACCGAATATGTGGCTGACGAAAATTCCGTCCATTTTATCCATTTTTAATTAATATCGGAAACCTCATCCCGCCCTTGGATGAGGTTTCCTCATACAGGCAAAGGCCACCTGGTTGATTCGCTCGCCAGCCAACCATAACGTTGGACGGGCAACGAAAAATCACCACTGATTACTACATTAATGGCCTTAATAGGCCTCTTGATTGTTGTCGCGCACCTGCTGACCGAAATATCGCACGAGTGCGCATTGACATCAGGACACTTGCCCACGCGCTATTTCACACTCAAGTGTGAAGGGCACGTGCCCGCATGCAGAGTGAAAAATTCTGCCCTAAGTGTTTGAGCAACTGTGAAAGAAAACTGGAGCGGAAGAAAAGGGAAAACATATTTACATGGCACCTTTCACAGCCACAAAACATCGCAAAGCACTTTACAGCTAATGAAGTTCTTTTGAATTGTAGACATTGTTGTAATATAGGAAAACCCAGCAATGAAAATGCACAAAGCAAGGGCCCACAAATACAATTGAGACAAATGACCAACTAATCAGCTATTGGCGGCATTGGTTGAAGGAAAGAGTGAGAAGGACATCAAAAGAATGACCCATCTCCTCATGGGATCTTTTACAATCGCCCGAGACAGCAGGCAGGGCCTCCTTTTCTGACTTTTGATGAAAGAGGATCAAGCTGAAATATTAACTCTGTTTCTCTCCCTATAGATGCAGGATATTTCCAGCATTTACAGTTTATTTCAGATTTCCAGCATCTGCAGTATTTTGCTTTTGCCTCAAATTAAGTCTCATCAATAAGATGGCATCTTCAACAGTGCAGCAACCCCTCAGAACTGTGCTGAAGTGTCAGGCTAGATTATTTGCTCAAGTAAACAGAGCAGGCCTTTAACACAACCTTCTGACACAGAAGTGAGAGCGCTACCACTGAGCCAAGGTTAACACTTTGAAGAGGAAAAGCAACAGCAGTGGTTTGGCAGTAGGCCTCCTGTCCAAGTACTCCATCAGCGAATGTGCTTAGTTTTATTAAAGACAACTCATAATGCAATAGATCAAGTTAAGTTATAGAAAAAGGAATATAATAAACCACAAATTTGGAAAAAAATTAAGCCAACAACATCTTACATGTGGAACTGAAAATTATAGAAAGCGAACAGCAGTAATTAAATCCATAAAGACATTAATCTGAAAGCATAAGACCTATATAATTTGGAAAGGAGAGATTCAATTTGAACTGAAAAGGTCTCTGAATGCAAATGCAGCCTCACATTTTCACAGTCTGCTGATCCTCAGTTTTGTCACTGCTTTCTCTGTAAACCAAAATGCCATTCTCAACAAACATCAAACTTCATTCTTTTCAGAATAACTATATGTAAAGACTTGACATAACTAATTATGGCATCAAAAGAGGTATTGTAGCATGGAATTTAGGTCTTACAACCAGAAATTCCTGCATGATAAAAGGGGCCAATTGGACAGCTATTTAAAATGGCACCAGCTAACTGAACTTTTACAAAAAAGATGCTTTTTATATGCCAAGTTAACTAATCTTCACTTAAGGCTAAGAACACAGGCCGGAATCATATGGAGCTGATGGGTGTCTCAGCTGCTGGCTTGAGAGAAAGCGAGAGCTTCGCATCGCCTCTTTTCAGGAAGGCCCGTTGCATCATGTACCACTCAGGCACTTGACAGGCCAGCACTTATCCTTCCACCCCACCCACCGATCAAGGACCCCAGAGGCAGAAGTCCTCTCCACTGAGAGCTCCCAATCAGAGGCCCGCAGCTCCATTGAACAGCAGCACTACTCAGGTGGCGGTGGCTGCTGCCAGTAAGACACTCACTCGAGGCCTCAGATCATCGCTAATTCCCAGGCCACAGGTGAGTGGTGGTAGGAGGAAGTCATGGGTTGGCAGCAAGGGCATGAGTATGGTTCTATGTAGGAAAACGCCCCTCAACCAACGCCCCCCCCAATGCGGGTTCCACAATGAGGCACTAAGCGCCTTTGAATGAGGGTCCAGCCCCAGGAGCTCGTGACACCAGTTTGATTGTCATGCTCCCCGCATGGCAAGCCCCCACCTGCCACTGAGTTAATTCCAACAGTGGCGGGATGAGGCCCTTAAGCTGACATTACTTGGCCACTTGGAGGCCTCAATTGGCGGTAGGGAGGGAAGGTCGTCCACATGCCTTTCCACCACAGACTCAATCATGGTGGAGGCACTCTCCCGCCTGATCAAATGCCCCCCCCTCCACCAAACTTGCCACGAGGGGAGGGCAGAAGATTCCAGCCATAGGCTTGAGCACTTGCTGCACAACCCTATAATGCATGAAGGTGACAGGGATCATATCCTCAAATTTGAGAGAATTCAAGTGGGCCAGAACCTGAGAGGATCAGTTTTCTGCTGCAATAGAATATAAATGCATTGTGCGAGTGTGGGGTAGAGATGAAAATTTAATCCCACATTATCTGAGGGGTTCATAACCAAGGCACATAGATTTAGGGTAAGAGGTAGAAGGTTTAGAGGGGTTTCGAGGAGAAACATTTTGACCCAGTGGGTGGAGGAGATCTGGAATTCACTACCTGAAAGGATGGTCAAGGCAGAAATCCTCAAAACATTTAAAAAGTACTTGGATATGCACTTGAAGTACCTTAAACTGCATGGCTATGGACACAGAGCCGGAAAGGAGGATTAGGTTGCATGGTTCCTTGTTGGCCAGCATGGATAAGCTCAGCTAAGTGGCTTCCCTCCCTGCTGTAAATTTCTATGATTCTATCAGAGTGTGGTGGAGGCAGCTTCAACTGTAGCTTTCAAAAGGGAATTGGATAATTACCTGAAGGAAAAAAAAACAATTGCAGGGCTACAGGAAAAAGGCAGGGCTGGGAGGTAGATGGGTCTCACTGAGTAGCTGTTATGGAGAGTTGGCATAGTATGACAGGCCGAATGGCCTCCTTCTGTACTGTAACAACTCTATGATCTCACACAATGAATTTACAATATGAACTGTGCTATCAAAGCCATAATAAAAAAATGAAACACGTGCCCACCAACAGGGATGATTTCAAAGTAATCATAAACAGGGTATAGCATCCTTCTCAAAATATATCTCAGTGGCCTGTTTGTGATGAACAGACATTAAAATCTTGAATTTTTATTCCACTAGTGCTTTATAGTGTATTAAAATGAATCGGCAAATGGTTGGTTGATAAACATCAACAAGTCATAATACACAGTAAAGTATTTACGTCACAGCCAGTGGAGAACCACAATGCTCGGTGTCATGATCACTGTTGATTATAATTTTTATAAATGATTTAGATGAAGGAATTGTGTTGAAAGTGCCCAAATTTGCAGATGATTTCAATTTGGAAGCATGGCCAGTGATAAATATCAATGCACCAAAATCCAAAAGCTCAATAAATGGGTGAAGAAATGACAGTGCATTTTAATGCAGGGAAATGTACGTTTAGGAGATTTTGCAGAGGGAAGGTTGAATGTGGATAATGTGGAATACAGGAATGCGCTTGAGGTATCAAAGGAGGAGGGAAGGTCATTCAAGACACCAGCATAATGACCGAGGCTGTCGAAAAAGCAAACAGAATGCTGGGATACATAACAAGGGGTATACAGAAAAATCCAGACACTCATTTTAGTCAGCACCAGCTACTAATAATGGGACAGAGAATCAAATCACTTGATTGTTGGCCTCTATTGCTAAGGTGATTGAGTATAAAAGCAGGGAAGTCTTGCTACAAATGAACAGGACGTTGATGAGACCACACAGAGTACTACATACAATTTTGGTTAATAAAAACAGAAAATGCTGGAACTCAGAAGGTCTGACGGCATCTGTGGAGAGAGAAATGGAGTTAACATTTCAAATCCATATGACTCTTCTTCAGAGCCAGACAGACTCCGTATAAAGAAGAGTCATACGGACTCAAAATTTTAACTCTGTTTCTCTCTCCACAGATGCTGTCAGTCCTGCTGAGTTTTTCCGGCATTTTCTGTTTTTATTTCAGATTTCCAGCATCTGCAGTATTTTGCTTTTACATTGTACAGTTTTGGTTTCCTAATTTACGGATAGATATATACTTGCATTGGAGACAGTTCAGAGAAGGTTCAACAAGTTGATTCCTGGGATGAAGAGGTTGTCTTTTGAGGAAAGGCTGAGCAGGTTGGGCCTATACTCATTGGAGTTTTGAAGAATGAGGGGCGATCTTATTGAAATATGAAGGGTCTTGACAGAGTAAATGCGAAGAGGATATTTTCCCTCATGAGGAAAACTACAACTAGGGGCTACAATTTCAAAATAAGAGATCTCTCACTTAGTGTGGAGGTAAGGAAGAGATTCTTCTCTCAGATGGTCGTTAATATTTGGACTTTGCTCCAGAGAGCAGTGCAGGCTTGGTCATTAAATACATTCAAGGCTGAATTAGACAGGTTTTAGATCTATAAAAGGGGGTCAAGGGTTATGGAAGTGGCGGGCAGAAAAGTGGAACTGAAGCCACAATCAGATCAGCCATGATCTTATTCTTTGGTGGAGCAGGCTTGTGGGGCCGAATGACCTACTTCTGCTCCTGTTTCTTATGTTCTAAGCTCTTGTGAAACAAAAGCAAAATACTACGGATGCTGGGAACATGTAATAAAAACAGGAGATGTTGGAAATACTCAACAGGTCTGGCAGCATCTGTGAAGGAAAAAAACAGAGTTAACGTTTCTGGTCAATGGCCTTTCATTAGAACTGAAAACTGAACTGAGAACTGAAAAATCATTTCATCCACTATCTTCAATTTTTTTTTATTATGATAAGCTGTGTCACAGATCAGGTGTAAAAGTTTATAAAAATGACAACAAAATGTTTTTATATTACCTACATTGTAGGATTTTGTGTGTGAAATGCCCGTAATAACATTTTCCAATATGTCATTTTGAGAACCTGAGCCTTAAATTCATGCAGTTCCCAAATTCTTCACTGTTAGCCAAAGAGATTCATGCCATCAGGCTATAACTCCCAGCATGCACATATACATAAACCTTCAAGATTTTACATAGTTGACAGCCATTGATAAAGCATGTTATGATGTGGCATTTTTAAGTCCCTCTCTTTTTCCAAGTGAAGGAAAACAATTGACAGCCAAGACAGGAAAACATTTTTTGAGCTTTGGTGGGTGAAAAAAGAAGTGTAAATTGCATGCACTTTTTCCTAAGATAAGTTTTTGACAGGGAAAACCATTACTTTCAATGAAGTAAAAAATCAGGCTGATCTTATAAACAGCAAGATTACTGCCCAGGTATTGGAGTTGTTTTACACCAATGTGTATACATTATGGGTTGTCTATCAAAGCTGCTATATATAGGGTTGCTGTTGCACAGACAAATCCCTCCCAGTCACTATCCTAATGCTCCCTCAGGAATACAACTTTGGTTTCGTTTCAACTACCAATGTGCAGGCCTGGATCTAGGTATCCACACATCCAACATCTGCATTCCTACTAAACCAGATTAACAAGTGGGCATAACAAAATTTACCCATGATCCTGTACACCACACTACTGGCCAAAATGATCACGGAGTCACTGAATCCTGGTACAGATATTATGATATGTTACATGGTACAACATTGCTGTTCTAAAATACAATAACCTTTGACATGAGATCTTCTATTTTATGATTGAAATTAGAGTAAACTCACTCAGCCACCAATACTTATGGTGATTGTTAGCTTACAAAGCAGAACCAATTAGCTAGTGAAACACTAATACTGAAGGAACTGTTAACATGTTACTCTCTTTATTGACATAATAACAAATTCTGAATAATAAGCTGCTTTAAATATAATTCTATTATGATAAGATCCACATTTACCCCATTCTTAATTACTCATTTGTATTTCCTGTTTTGGACACTTTTTGTACAATGTCAATTTGTAGAAACAACAAAAGAAAAGAAAGCCTATTTTTACTGTGCTAAAATGTAAAGCACTTAAAGTCACTTATTCCCCACAACTTTACTGGCAGACATAGTGAGAAAAATTTGTCTCTCGTGCATAATCACAGAAATATTCATTTCTTTGCACCCTTAAAAATCGATACAAGCCTTCAGAAAATTTGTGATGTCAATGCTTGACAATGGAGGAAGCCAGAAAATGCTGGAGGTAAGAAAACTTACAAATTCAGACTGTGGCCTGATAACACTCTTGATCAAAGAAGATAGCAAAGTAGTTCACAGAATCAACGATGCATAAACATTGCTGTTACTTAGAGGAAGTAGAGTTTATGGAGATTTAAAAAAAAAATCTTCAGTACTTTTGGCATCCACCAGCTAAGCATGTTGTGAGACGAGGGGACTTTTGGCTGACTGGCTCTTTGCCAGTTCTCTTGTGAGTTTTCCCCTCCAAGATGGAGTGCCAGAGCTAAAACTGAAAACTCAGTGACTACAGGGAAATCCAAGGTATGTGCCCTACCATCATACTGTTGATACTTAGATGGGGTGTTGGCAGATTAATTCTGTCACATTCCAGGTGGAAGTTGACTTGCATTAACTTCTAACACACTGTAGTTAAAACACATGAAATTTTCAGTTAATATATATTGAAAAATTTCAGTACCAGTGTACCTGTTCAATTTTATGTTCCTCTTTTGACTTGTGCTTTGTGACATATTATTTGTCCTTTCATTCTTAGATCATTATGTGCCATGTACCATTCTTGAGTCCTAAAGACAGACTTTTTTTTTTATTTGTTCATGGGATGTGGGCATCACTGGCTAGGCCAGCATTTATTGCCCATCCCTAGTTGCCCTGAGAAGGTGGTGGTGAGCTGTCTTCTTGAACTGCTGCAGTCCATGTGTTGTAGGAACAAGTACAGTGCTGTTAGGAAGGGAGTTCTAGGATTTGACCCAGTGAAGGAACGATAATATGGTTCCAAGCCAGGATGGTGAGTGGCTTGGGGGATGGTGATGGTGATGTTCCCATGCATCTGCTGCCCTTGTCGTTCTAGGCGGTAGAGGTCATGAGTTCGAAAGGTGCTGTTGAAGTAGCCTTGGTGAGTTTCTGCAGTGCTTCTTTGTAGATGGTACATACTGCTGCTGACACTGTGCGTCAGTGGTGGCGGGAGTGAGAGTGTTTAGTATGCTGGGTGGGATGCCAATCAAATGGGCTGCTTTGTCCTGGATAGTGTCGAGCTTCTCAAGTGTTGTTGGAGCTGCACTGATCCAGGCAAGTGGAACGTACTCAGCACCCAATCTTCACCCTGAACTCTCATTACTAAAGAAAGAAAATTAAGAACTTGCATTTTCCTTTTTATAACCTCAGGACTTCCCAAAGGTTTTTTTTTGAAGTACAGACACTGTTGTAATGAAGGAAACGTAGCAACCAATTTACACAGTAATGAGATAATGATCAGATGATTTGTTATATCAATGGTAGTTGAGGGCTAAAGATTGGTCAGGAAAACTCACCTGCCCTTCTTCGAAATCGTGCCAGGATATCTTTCACATGCACCTGAGAGTGCAGAAAAGGTGTTGTATTAATATCTCATCCAAAAGAATGCACGTTTGGCAATGCAGCATTCCCTCAATATTGCACTGAAGTTTCATCGTAGATTAAGTGCTCACACCTCCAGGTGGAGCTTGAATCAATACTCTGACTCAGGCACAAGTACAATCGATGGGCAAGCTTGACACCTATATAACCACAAGGCTGATCAATGGCTACAGGTGTCTGAGCCATCTTAAAAGACCAGAGAGATTCAGGCTTTTCATCCTGAAAAGGAGGTATATGAGTGGTGATCTTATGGAAGTACATAAAATAGTAAATGGTATGGAAAAAGTAAATACTACATCTTAAAATTGCAGGAGTGGTGTAAAGGAACATAGATTTAAAGTGGTAAAAGGGTACTGATATCAGGAAGTTGTTCTCGATGCGGAGAATCATCAACATTTGGAGCTAATTTCCAAATAGGATGGATGCAGTTAAGCAATGAAATACTAGAATGGGAGAACGAGAGGGCTCTTCTGCATCAATGATTAACTATGGCCAGAATATGACGCTCGTCGGGCGGGCATGTGCCTGACCAGACCGAGCGTAAAATGACGTGCGATATGACGTGACGTGCACGCGGGAGTTGACAGCACGCCCACCAACAATTAAAAGGCCTATTATGGCCATTAAAGTTATAATTGAAAGAAAATTTTCACTGCCCGTCCAACCATACGGTTGGCAGGCAGGCAAAAAAGGTCAAGCGGCCTTTGCATTTTTAAGGAAACCTCATCCACGGGTGGGATGAGGTTTCCAACAGCAAATAAAATAAGGATGTTAACATTTCATTAATAACACGTCCCTGCTCGTGCATGAAATCGCAGTCCGGCCCCGATCGCAAGCAGCGGGCAGCTTCCCGACAGCTCTCGCCCGCCTGACAAGGGAAAATTACACTCCTGCTTGTATTTTCACAACAATTCAATTAAGAGGAAGGGGAAATCGGGCAGTGCTCCAGTGATAATGAAAACAGGAAGTGTTGTAAATACTCAGCAGGTCTGGCAGCATCTGTGGACAGAGGAGCAGAGTTAACATTGAGGCGAATATGATACTTCTTCAATGAGTGCTCCAGTGACCTCTGCAGGAAAGTAAATTTATGTCAACAGGCAGGGACAGAATCTGGATCAGATCAGCTGTGAAGCTCCAAATGAGTTTTGAATGGTCTGGTGACAATCACTCTATGGGATCAGAGATAGAGAACAGCCAACATAGATAACAGTGGCTAAGCACAGACCTTTCTTCCATTAAGGTCATGGACACAATACTCAATCTTTTCACAAATCTTTTAATGCCAGTCTTGAACAATATCCTGCTAGAAGACAGCCTCGGGTGGCATTCACTGACACTGGAAAGAGGCTTTGCTCAGCACCTCTCCTTGATGCTTGAAGGGACAATGCATTCCAAATACTAATTTGCTGAACTGCTGCTTTAGAGTTTATGGCTGACATTTCCTTCCTATTTCTGCATCCTACTGTAGCCTTACATCAATTCTCTCACTTTCCAGGGATTGTGTTTCCTGCCCCTCCCTCTACTCCAGCATTGGTGACAGAGGCTTCAGATATCACACTGCCACATTCTGGAATTAGCTTCCTCTATCTCTCTGCCTTGTTAAATCTCTCCCTATCTTGAAACACGTCCTTAAAACTCACATCTTCAACCAGCTTTTTGCCACCACCACAAATTCTTCCCTTGACTGAGGCTTCTCTTCCCCCACCTCTTTCCCGTAGGTACAATATAAGTTATTATTGACAGAAAAATGCAATTCAGCTGCTTTTAAGCATCTATATCTCATTATTTATTATGTTTTCATCTCTAAATCCTTTGTAATTTTCAGATAATTTGTTTCTTATTACCTATATCAGTGTTTCTAAGAAACCACTGAATCCCATCCTTTTGATTACAACATGCTTGGCTACTTAGAGCTCAGCTGCACATAACAGCCAGCCCATCTATGCAATTTAGAACTATTTGCGATTGAGTGACATGCCATTTACAGGCTATAAACGAGGCCTTCAAAACCAAAGAGAGCACACTGCTCTCCTGAAGATTGAGGGTGTTTATTGCCGCAATGAAACAGAATTTTACCTGGGCAAGAGATGTGCCTACGTCTACAATGCAAAGAACAACACTGTCACTCCTGGTGGCAAACCAAACAAGACCTGTGTCATTTGGGGTAAAGTGACCCGTGCTCATGGAAACAGTGGTATGGTGCGTGCCAAGTTCAGCAGTAACCTGCCTGCTAAGGCTATTGGGCACAGGATTCGTGTGATGCTGTACCCATCAAGAATTTAAAGCGCTGCTGTACATAAATTGACATCAAATAGTAAAATGATCTAAAAAAAAAAGAGTGCTCACCTCACCTTGCCATATAAACAGTGCTTATCTGACCCCTATAACAGTTAGATATTACTCTATCTTTTCTGAGAAAAAGTATCAGACCAAATTTTAAAATGCAAAAGGAATATTACAATGCTTATATGGCCTAAACAGAATGCATGGAGTGATGAGCTCAAGCCTGGATTATGGAAACAGATCCACAATAACCCAACTGTAATGAAGCATACTCAACACTTTGAGTGCAAGCTATATGGTTTGGTCATAGAACCATAGCAGTTCACAGCACAGAAGAGGGCCATTCAGCCCACCATCTCTCTGTTGGCTCTTTGCTGGAGCAATATTCAAAACTGCTCTTACTGTCCTGCTCTTTCCCTTTGGTGTTGCCTCTTCCTCTGCTTGAGATATTTACCCAACTTTTCAATGATGTATGTCTCATGCCCAGTGGCATGCTCCAACAATCTGCTGTGTACAGAAATTTTTCCTAAAATCTCCCCTCAATCTTTTACTGACTAATCATGAAACATGGCTAATTATCAAAGAAACATTACACTAGTTCAATGGGCACACTGAAGGTTTCACTCTGCAACCAACTCACACAGTATTAGACTTGAGTGTTTTCGCTGTCATCATTAGGCACAAAGAGAAACGTGCTCACTTACCTTCAGAGTACAAAAGAATTTGAACACAACTGCAGCAATTTTCCCAGCACATCATACAAAGAACAAAGAAAAGTACAGCACAGGAACAGGCCCTTCGGCCCTCCAAGCCTGCGCCGATCATATTGCCCGTCAACTAAAACATTTTGCACTTCTGGGGTCCGTATCTCTTTATTCCTATCTTATTCATGTATTTGTCAAGCTGCCTCTTAAACACCACTATCGTACCTGCTTCCACCACCTCCTCTAGCAGCGAATTCCAGACACTCACTATCCTCTGCGTAAAAACTTGCCCCGCACATCTCCTCTATAGTTTTCTCCTCTCACCTTAAATCTATGTCCCTTAGTAATTGACTCTTCCACCCTGGGAAAAAGCTTCTTACTATCTACTCTGTCCATGCCACTCATAATTTTGTAAACTTCTATCAAGTCGCCCCTCAATCTCCGTCGCTCTAGTGAGAACAATCCGAGTTTCTCCAACCTCTCCTCATAGCTAATAACCTCCAGACCAGGCAGCATCCTGGTAAACCTCCTCTGCACCCTCTCCAATGCCTCCATATCCTTCTGGTATTGTGGCGACCAGAATTGCACGCAATATTCCAAGTGTGGCCTAACCAAGGTTCTATACAATGCTCCTCAGCAAGTAAATCAGATGTTGTGATGCATTAAAACAAATCATTGGTACAATGAATACTTAGAATACTGTCTACTGTTCTGTCTACAGGACGGATATTGCAACTATTGAAAGGACAAAGATGAGAGCATCCAGAATGATGACGGGGGTGGAGGGATTAGATTATGGAGGAGCGATTATGTAAATTGGGCATGTTTTCACTGGGAAAGGTAAAGACTGATAAGATTGCTGCTTTTTTTTTAAAAAAAGAATTCTAAAGACTCTAGGTAACGTAGAACATGACAAACTATTTCACTTTTATCAAAATAGTGGAAGTTGCCTGTGCTTCAAGTAAAATTTAGTAGGTAAAATTCAAAATTAGTCTGCAGAAACATTATTTCAGCGATGAAGTAGCCAATTTATGAAGAAGGTGGAAACTGATAGAATGGATTCATTCAAATGCAAATTAGGTAAGATTTCTTCCAAAAATAATATTTTGGAATCCATTGTATAAGTGATTTCAAATATTGCATTGTCAGCGTAATATGCTTCGGGGGGACGAGTGACTTTGGACCAAAGTTGCCAACCATTGGGAGGATTTCCTCACCTTATGTCTGGGTCTGTCGTAGGCAAATTGATGACTCCCATGATTAGTCAACAAATCCGTTATTGTTGTATCGTGTGAACAAGATAAACGGTGTTCTTTTTCATTTTAGTAATTTCTACGTTCTATTAATCCTTAACTAGCTGTGTTTTGAACAACATTTATTTGCATGTAAAACAAAAACAGAATTACCTGGAAAAACTCAGCAGGTCTGGCAGCATCGGCGGAGAAGAAATCAGTTAACGTTTCGAGCCTTCATGGCCCTTCGGCAGAACTGAAGCATAGTTAGGAGAAAGATGAAATATAAATTGGTTTAAGGTGGGTGGGGGGGGGTGGAGAGACACATTGAGGGTGTGGTGATTGTGGAGATGAGCAGATAATCAAAAGATGTCACAGACAAAAGGGTCAAAGAGGTGTTGAAGGTGGTGACATTTGTCTGAGAAAAGTGCTAATTAAGAATGGAAGACAGGATATTCAAAGTACAGCTCTAGTGGGGGTGGGGTGGAAAGACTAACAAGGTTTTAGTTTAGATTTAAAAATAATGGAAATAGGTGGGGAAAGAAGAATCTATATAAATTATTGAAAAAAAAGGGGAGGGGGGGAAGAAACGGGGTGGGGATGGGGGGAGGGGGAGTTTAAGATCTAAAGTTGTTGAATTCAATATTCAGCCCAGAAGGCTGTAAAGTGCCTAGTCGGAAGATGAGGTGCTGTTCCTCCAGTTTGCGTTGGGCTTCACTGGAACAATGCAGCAAACCAAGGACAGACATGTGGGCAAGAGAACAGGTTGGAGTGTTAAAATGGCAAGCGACAGGGAGGTTTGGGTCTTTCTTGCGGACAGACCGCAGGTGTTCCGCAAAACGGTCGCCCAGTTTGCGTTTGGTCTCTCCAATGTAGAGGAGACCGCATTGGGAGCAACGAATGCAGTAGACTAAGTTAGGGGAAATGCAAGTGAAATGCTGCTTCACTTGAAAGGAGTGTTTGGGCCCTTGGACGGTGAGGAGAGAGGAAGTGAAGGGGCAGGTGTTGCATCTTCTGCGTGGGCATGGGGAGGTGCCATAAGTGGGGGTTGAGGAGTAGGGGGTGATGGAGGAGTGGACCAGGGTGTCCCGGAGGGAACGATCCCTACGGAATGCCGTCAGGGAGGGTGAAGGGAAGATGTGTTTGGTGGTGGCATCATGCTGGAGTTGGCGGAAATGGCGGAGGATGATCCTTTGAATGCGGAGGCTGGTGGGGTGATAAGTGAGGACAAGGGGGACCCTATCATGTTTCTGGGAAGGAGGAGAAGGCGTGAGGGAGGATGCGCGGGATATGGGCCGGACACGGTTGAGGGCCCTGTCAACGACCGTGGATGGAAAACCTCGGTTAAGGAAGAAGGAGGACATGTCAGAGGAGCTGTTTTTGAAGGTAGCGTCATCAGAACAGATGCGACGGAGGCGAAGGAACTGAGAGAATGGGATGGAGTCTTTACAAGAAGCGGGGTGTGAGGAGCTGTAGTCGAGGTAGCTGTGGGAGTCGGTAGGCTTGTAATGGATATTGGTGGACAGTCTATCATCAGAAATTGAGACAGAGAGGTCAAGGAAGGGAAGAGAAGTGTCAGAGATGGACCATGTGAAGATGATGGAGGGGTGGAGATTGGAAGCAAAATTAATAAATTTTTCCAGGTTATTAATTTTGCTTCCAATCTCCACCCCTCCATCATCTTCACATGGTCCATCTCTGACACTTCTCTTCCCTTCCTTGACCTCTGTCTCAATTTCTGATGATAGACTGTCCACCAATATCCATTACAAGCCTACCGACTCCCACAGCTACCTCGACTACAGCTCCTCACACTCCGCTTCTTGTAAAGACTCCATCCCATTCTCTCAGTTCCTTCGCCTCCGTCGCATCTGTTCTGATGACGCTACCTTCAAAAACAGCTCCTCTGACATGTCCTCCTTCTTCCTTAACCGAGGTTTTCCATCCACGGTCGTTGACAGGGCCCTCAACCGTGTCCGGCCCATATCCCGCGCATCCTCCCTCACGCCTTCTCCTCCTTCCCAGAAACATGATAGGGTCCCCCTTGTCCTCACTTATCACCCCACCAGCCTCCGCATTCAAAGGATCATCCTCCGCCATTTCCGCCAACTCCAGCATGATGCCACCACCAAACACATCTTCCCTTCACCCCCCCTGACGGCATTCCGTAGGGATCGTTCCCTCCGGGACACCCTGGTCCACTCCTCCATCACCCCCTACTCCTCAACCCCCACTTATGGCACCTCCCCATGCCCACGCAGAAGATGCAACACCTGCCCCTTCACTTCCTCTCTCCTCACCGTCCAAGGGCCCAAACACTCCTTTCAAGTGAAGCAGCATTTCACTTGCATTTCCCCTAACTTAGTCTACTGCATTCGTTGCTCCCAATGCGGTCTCCTCTACATTGGAGAGACCAAACGCAAACTGGGCGACCGTTTTGCGGAACACCTGCGGTCTGTCCGCAAGAAAGACCCAAACCTCCCTGTCGCTTGCCATTTTAACACTCCAACCTGTTCTCTTGCCCACATGTCTGTCCTTGGCTTGCTGCATTGTTCCAGTGAAGCCCAACGCAAACTGGAGGAACAGCACCTCATCTTCCGACTAGGCACTTTACAGCCTTCTGGGCTGAATATTGAATTCAACAACTTTAGATCTTAAACTCCCCCTCCCCCCATCCCCACCCCGTTTCTTCCCCCCCCCCCTTTTTTTTCAATAATTTATATAGATTCTTCTTTCCCCACCTATTTCCATTATTTTTAAATCTAAACTAAAACCTTGTTAGTCTTTCCACCCCACCCCCACTAGAGCTGTACTTTGAATATCCTGTCTTCCATTCTTAATTAGCACTTTTCTCAGACAAATGTCACCACCTTCAACACCTCTTTGACCCTTTTGTCTGTGACATCTTTTGATTATCTGCTCATCTCCACAATCACCACACCCTCAATGTGTCTCTCCACCCCCCCCCCACCCACCTTAAACCAATTTATATTTCATCTTTCTCCTAACTATGCTTCAGTTCTGCCGAAGGGCCATGAAGGCTCGAAACGTTAACTGATTTCTTCTCCGCCGATGCTGCCAGACCTGCTGAGTTTTTCCAGGTAATTCTGTTTTTGTTTTGGATTTCTAGCATCCGCAGTAGCTTTTAGCTTTTTGTTTTTATTTGCATGTAACAGTTTTCACTTAAATACTATTATTATTTCCAAAAATTAATACAATCATCCAGAAAAAAATGTATGCAATGACAATTTTGTCATCTTTGCTTGACAAACAATGATTTATTTCTTTTCTCCTCCTGCCTAATGGTTCAGTAGATATTTGCAGTGTGTGATGTTGTACTACATTAAACAGACCAGGAAGGTTCTACATTTGATCCCTACTGAGTCAAGTGAGCTCAGACAGGATCGGGTGTGGTATTACAATTATCTTCAATATTTTTGAGCTGGAGTCAAAATCTGGCAGGGTTCCAAGTCTTACACTGACCTAGCTGTACTTCCTGGAAGTGCACACATCAATTAGGCTTAACTGTGATAACCTCATGGTGGAATCACACATTATCCAGACTCAGGTATTAAAAACAACCACTTGGTGAGGTTGCAGTTAATCATGAGGTGTGCATGGAACTGTAGCTCAATATGATTGACTACCTTCAAGGGAAGGTGGTTGTATTTTTTAAGTGTTTTCCCAACAAACTAAGATTTGTCTTGTGATCAATTAAAATAGCTTCTCACACTGCTGTGACCTGGAATGGATTCTCAGCAGGGACGTTATGTCTGACTTGTCCGAACTATTAGTGCTGCACTGCCCTTTCAGGAATTAAGTTGCAGTTCTTTGTTTGTAATCCTTTGATTGTTAGTCCAACACGCCGATCCCAGAACTGACTGCTGGAACAGCAACACTATTCATACACACATGCACATCATTATTGTCAAATTGGCACACATTTAAAAAGAATTGGCATGTCCATAATAGAATTGGATTTCCCTGCCTATGGTATTAAATTGAAAATAATCTAAAACATGACATTTTTGCCTGCTCTCTTCTATTTCATTTATTTCCCTTTTATTCCTCCATAGAGTGATGAAAAACATGGAGTAGTTTGAAGTAATATTAAAATGCAGTCATTACCTTTGATACAATTAAATGAATCTAGAAGTTAATAATTGCAGAAAAGTGTTAAGTAACTTTGTTCTCAATTACTTTTCCCACATCACAAATAAATTTAAATGCAAAACTCTTTAATAAACAATGAAACAGGCCCATTCATTTCCCACTCCACCTACAACTTTCACAGCCAAACAGCTGATGAATTACTTTTACATTCAAATGCTTGCACATGATCTAGCAAGGATGATTGTGGCTTCAAAAAGAACTGAGATGCCTGATAAAAAAATAATTCAAAATAATGAACAAATTTTATGAAATATAGGAGATGCTAAGAATTTTCAGCATGTGCGCTAGAATTGGATTTACTCCGTAGAAATAACTCTGATGCTCTCTGTAATTGCTTGAATTTGTTCTTTTTAAATGTCGACGCTGCCATGAAATGAATCTCCTTACCTCACTGAATCACAGGATTGTTATAGTGCAGAAGGAAGCCATTCAGCCCATTGTGTCTGCACCAGCTCTCCAGATCAGCAATTTACTTAGTGCCGTTCCCCTGCCTTCTCCCCATGACCCTGCCCAGTGCCGTTCCCCCGCCTTCTCCCCATGACCCTGCCCAGTGCCGTTCCCCCGCCTTCTCCCCATGACCCTGCCCAGTGCCGTTCCCCCGCCTTCTCCCCATGACCCTCCCCACTATTCCTTGTTAGGTAACAGTCTAGTTCCCTTTTGAATGCCTCAATTGAACTTGCCTCCACCACACTCTCAGGCAGTGCATTTCAGACCTTAACCACTCGCTGCATGAAAAAGGTTTGCTTCTTGGGCAAATTACTTTAAATCTGTGCCTTCTTGTTCTCGATCATTTCACGAGTGGGAACAGTTTCTCCCTATCTATTCTGTCCGGACCCCTCATGATTTTGAGCACCTCTATCAAATCTCCTCTCAACCTTCTTTTCTCCAAGGAAAAGAGTCTCAACTTGTCCAATCTATCTTCATAACTGAAGCTCCTCGTCCCCGAAACCACTCTCATGAATCTTTTCTGCACCCTCCCCAATGCCTTCACATCCTTCCTAAACTGCAGCACCCAGAACTGGATGTAATACTCTAGGCTGAGGCCAAACTAATGTCTTATACAAGTTCAACATAATGTCCTTGCTCTTGTACACTATGCCGCTATCATTTTAGTCTAGGATACTGTACACTTTTTTTAACCACTCCTTCAACCTGCCCTGCCACCTTCAAGGACCTAGGCACATAAACACCCTCTGCTCCTGTACCCCCTTTAGACTCGTACCCTTTATATCATCTCTCCATCGGTGAAATTTTCCATTCTGGAGACTAAGTGCAGTGGCGGGCAGGAAAGTCGGTGTGATTCCTGCTGGGCAGCGGGTCAGATTTACCCACCCGATTTTCCGCTTTTTAGCTCATTAATTATGCATCAACAAGGAGCTCGTCGAATCTCGTGGTGGGGAAGGCAGAGATTTTTCTGCCCCACTGTTAACTCATGGGGTTGAATTTAAAACGGCATCAGCACAGACATTCACTCATTACAAGCCAGGTGTACTGTGAACTTCCGCTTCAAACATCCAACACCCTCGGCTCCTTGGTTCAGCCAGATCTCCCTGGGGATTCTCCTCCAGGCTGCACAGATCAGACAGGAGGTCCTCTTGCCTCAGGATGGGGGAGCAGGAGGTCCTCCCACCTGACCACGCCGGCCTGGGAGGAGGTCGCCAGGGAGGTCAGCGCCTGTGACCTACAGAAAAGAATCACCTTTCAGTGCAGGAAAAGAATGAATGAACTGGTGTGCTCCGCCAGAGGAAGTGAAACTTCTATTCATTCCAAACTCTCACTCTCACAAGGGCATCAGGCAGTCTAAGGGTTAGAGTCCACAGGAATGTCACACATTAACAGCAGTTAATCCATCTGTTTTTACACAGGACAAGATCTCCCACAACCGACAGGAGAGAGCGAAGACTGGGGGGGGTACCCCTGAGCTTACAAACACTCTCCTCCCACAAGAAGCAAGTGGCAGAGCTCGCAGGCGAGGTCAGAGATCTTTCCTGGGCAGAAGGTAAGATCTGCTTCCTCCGACAAGCCAGTGCAGGGTCAATCCAGTATACACCAACCACATCGGAACAATGACTGTGTGTGACCTGTATTATAGGAGCCTGCCTAGTCAGTCAATCTCTTCTCTCTATTCCAACCACCAGCAAGAATATGTGGAGGAAGCTGACAAGCAAGCGCCTCAGCTAAGCAGGCAGAGGAAGCATCTGTTGAAGACCCAACACTGCATTCACCTGCGCCCTCCACCAGCGCAGATACATGGACCTCAGTTCTAGAGTAGTCTCGGCGGTTACAATCCAGTTCACTGACATGTCCACAGCAGGCAGAGGCAGGAGCAGCCAAGGTCTCTGACACACGGAGGACTGCTAGAGATCAGGCCCCTGCTGAGTTCCCGTCCGATGATCAGCCCCTGCAAATCGGCCCCGAGAGAAACGTTGGAGACGCAAAGACAAGCATAGCTGTCAGAGGCCGTCACCACAGACTGGAGCGAAGGATGGAGAAGTCCGTTCACGTTCTGTCTGACATTGTGGCTCCGGCATGCGAGCACATCAAACTCTCCATGGGAAGGGTGACGGCTACCTTGGAGACCCAGGTCCAACAGTTTCTGCCGGATTTGCGCTCAGACCTGAACACTATTGCTCTAGCCATGGGTGTGTTTCAGCAGTGGCTAGGCGAGAGGAAGACAGGGCACCTCAACATCCCCCCCAGGTGTCTCTTCTCCTCAAAGAGTCAAGGAGGGGCCCATGGGCACCCAAAGGGAGGAGGAGCGCCAGCCAGACACCCTGGGGGCATCCACCCAGGACACTCCAAGGGTGTCCTGCCGCTCCAAATTCCCTGTGCCTGTGGCCCCATCAACTCCAGCAGGTCAGGCCAAGGAGGGTGCACCTGCCCCAGAGCAGGAGGCCCTCAGCAAGCCAGGTCTTCGGGCCTTCAGAAGATGCGTGCCAAAGTCATCTCTGACAACAGGGCACAGCAGTCAACAGACTGCCTCCACCTCCGCTGCGGTGTATAAGGTGACTTATGCTTCCTCTGTGATCAGTGGGATTGATGACCTTTCTTGACATGTCGAAGATGACAATGAAGGTGTTGTCGTGTTCCCTGCATCAAAGCATGAAGAGAACTGCAATCGTGAAAACCTGTCTTCACTTTATTCTTCTTGAAATTTTGTAGCTATGAGGTTGTCACAGGCCCATCTGCTATGTCGTGCCTGTGCAATGGCATCTTCACATTGCTTGACTGTATCCTCGCCCTCTTCAGATTCATCCCCTTCCAAGTCTTCCTCGTCCGAGAAGATGTCTAGATCCTCCATGTCTCCCTCTGGCAACACATCCCCCTTTGCAGCACTAGGTTGTGCAGAGCACAACAAACAACGATGATTCAGGGCACCCTCGGTAGTGAGTATTGGAGAGCCCCGCCTGACTGGTCCAAACATTTGAAACCCCATGTCCTTTTTGACCTGACCCCTCCTCTTCTTGAGGCCACATACACCCTTACTTACCCACACCCCTATGAGACCAGCCAATACCCCCCATGACATTTCAGCTACCTATGCCTCCCCTGACCATGACTGCGCCATCTGCCTCAAAGTATCATGACTCAAAACCCCAGGATCAAATTCCTTAGGTGCTAACCATACCCTGCACACCGTTCTGTGCATGACTGTCATTGCCCTGAGAGGCCTTACCTGCCCAAGACTAGGACCAAGACACACATGCCATGCAGAGCCCTCTAACATAGCCCATAAGCCCCAGGACAGTCTCTTCAATCCGTCCCCGACAGCGTGGCCTCAGCCCCAGGACGGCCTCTTTAACATGCCCCCAACAACGTGGCTTCAACCCCAGGAAACGTGGCTTCAACCCCAGGACAGTGTCTGACTCTTCCTTGGACAGTCTTATAACTCTTGCCCCAGGGCTTTCTTTCACTACTCCACTCTGTTCCATGACCACACCACCAACCCCCACCTCCAGTTCTGCCTCAGTCTTCCCACTCCCCTCCCATGTTCAACATCCCCTGCCCCAGTCCTGCCTCTGTCTTCCCTCATCCCTGCTGATATTGCCTCCTGTGCCCAGCCTTGGCACAGCTGGTGATACACACACCCTCGCAGCAACATTCTTAAAAGGTAGATGAAAGCACCTTGAAGTTGTTGATGAAATGAAGTTCGCCAGGTGTGGGCCACTTAGATACAGTCGGGAAACAGACCATAATTATCGTCTGGTCGGGCACTTAATTTGGAGGGGAACATAATTCTGGCATATTGACCCTTAATGAGCATTCATGACATGCAAATGAATGTAAATATAGTTCACGACGTAGATCAGTGGAAACTTGAACCCCGTTAACCAGCCGTCAAAGCCAAAAGAACAAAATTCCAAACTAATTTCCCGCTGGTGGGAAACAGACTTTTTCCATCATGCCAAGTTTAATGCTCCTGCCCTTCACGATTCATGCTGCCGCTGGCAGGCGTGGAAAATTCCACCGTGTTCTTCCGACCAAAATGAGGGAATTCCCATTTCTCCACGTTGAACTTCATCTACCACTTGTCTGCCCACTCCTCCTCACAGTTCACTAAGCTTCCGAGTTCCATATCAAATTTTGAAATTGTGCCCTGTTTGACGGTAAATGCTTCTAGGGCAATATATACTGCCTTTTCTATCATTTCCTGAGAATAACTTTATAAAATCTCACTGCCTGTACTGAATGGATACTGACAGCTCTGGACTTACAGTCCATTTTCAAGCAATGCATTTAGGAAAGCAGGCACGGAGGCTTCAGAGAAGAAAACAGCAAATGTATTCAAAAGAGTATTCAAGGCCTCCACCTGAAATTACTTTTTTAAAAAAAAGTTTATCATCTAGAGGGTCTTGGTGAGAACGATAATTGTATTTCACAGGGTAACATTGAGTATGCATATCTAGAAGAAAATTTTCAACATGTTAAAGAATAGAGTTTTAAATTGTGGTATAGCTGTGTCTGTCAGCAAAGTTTGATGCTGCCTTTCTCTGCTCAATCTTCCTCTCACCCAACTTCTACATGCATTCATTTCCCGGCAGTGATCACTGGACAGGTTTCACTGGCAGGATCAATGACTGATTTATTTTTCATTCCCAAACCCAGGAATACAGAAGTCAATTGCAACAATACTGCAAAAACCCATCCGAGATGTGCTGCAGGTCAAGGACTGAACCAGGGAATTCCTGATCTGTATTCCTCAGTACTACACCACACATTTATCCATTGAGATAGCTCCAAGATCACCTGCCCAACAATGGAAATTCAGAACTGTCAACCCAATGCAGCAGGCTCAGTAATCCAACTAGGCAGGTCTACAGTACACCAAAGCACACTTAATAATTGACCATCTAGTCTGGCTGGCTCATGGAACCTGAATGGATAGACCTGTCAATGAGTGCTGAAATTCTTCCCACTTGGCTTCATATAGTCCTGCAAACTAATGCTGAAACAGGTAATGTAATCCCATTTGGACAAGCATTGGGAAGCTGAGCAATGCTCTGTATCAGTAATTGCACATTTTCAACTGGTTAGGCTCCAAATGTACCTATGCTCAAATGTGTAAGTCCAAAAGCTTTGGCTCCACCAACCTTCACCTAAACTCTCTGGATTTAGCTAAATGGAATGTGCACACTTTATCAGGCAAACAGAAATTTTACAACATAGCTTACTTAGTAGCTGAGAACATGGGTTCTCTGTGTGTATCAGGCACCCCAATCATATTAGCTGACCAAATGAAAAACACTGAACAGCTAGAGTTCTTGTTGCTTCAAAAAAAGTTACAACAAGTTATGACATTGCTGGAGTTGAAGTAATTAATTCACACTCATACTTCACTACATACCAAATGTCAACAGATGTTTCACTATATGCAAACACTTAAACTGGATTTTTCTAATTCCTAGAAATCTCTGGAGCAAAATTTGGCGGAGACCTAAGGGCAGATCACCGACACACCCTCTTGCAGAGGATAAAAGCAAAATACTGCAGATGCTGGAAATCAGAAATAAAAACAGAAAATGCTGGAAAAACTCAGGGGGTCTGACAGCATCTGTGGAGAGAGAAAGAGAGTTAACGTTTCGAGTCCATATGACTCTTCTTCAAACAGAGTCCACATGGCTCTGAAGACGAGTCATACGGACTCGAAACATTAACTCAGCACGTGTGGTTTTTCTAAAAATGCTGAGTTTTTCCAGCATTTTCTGTTTTTATCTCTGGTAGAGGATGTTTGCTACACAGCCAAAAAACCTACACACACAAAAAGAAAGAGGAGGGCATTGTGAAAAAAATGGATTCTCAAATGGCACAGCCTTTATTGAAAAGTGTTTGAGAAACTGAGAAGATTTGCTTAGAAGTAGAGATCATAAAAATATTTATATTTTCAAACAGGAGTTAAATAACATTAGGCTTTCCTATCAAGATGCAACCATTTGTCTTGACGAGGGCTGAAATTACGTAATTTCAACACTAAGCTTATTAAACTGCAAGCATGAAAATCTAGGTGGTTCTGTGTGATAGATGTAAATTAAAAATACTTTCAAAGAACCTTTCAATGCTGCGTACAATTCCTTGGCTTCAACCTTAAAATCATTTCATCCTGGTTGGCCTATGATGGGAGGCTGATTAAACTGACCTATATAATCAAGAGTTTAGAAGAATGAGTAGCACTCTCATTGAAACAACCTTGATTCTCAAAGGGCTTCACAGGGTAGATGCTGAGAGATTGATTCCACTGGTCGTGGAGTCTAAAACACGAGGGCACAGTCTGAGGATAAGGACTGAGATGGGGAGAAACTTCTTCATCCAAAGTGTTGTGAATCTTTGGAATTCTCTACGCCTGAGGGTTGTGGATGTTCCACTGTCGAACACATTTAAGCCTGGGATGGTCAGATTTTTGGCCAATCGGGGGATATGGGGAACAGGTAGGAATGTAGAGTTGAAGCCCATATGGTGTCATGATTGCACTGAATGGCAGAACAGACTCGACAGGCCATGTGGTCTTCTCTGCTCCTTTTTCTGGTGTTGTCTTGTGCCACTAGGAGTGGTGTCATAGTAATTTCTTTTAATTTGCATATTGATGCGCCACTACAGGTAATTTCTTTCAGCGTGACTATCTTTGCTGTCTCTAATATTAGGTCACTCAGCACCACTTTCACCTTCCTAAGATAGTGCAGAATTATTCCTGTACAAGACTGGCAAAATCACCCCCAATCATTGTGTTCTCATCTAATTTTGCATAATCTAATTTAAATGAAGGATTCAAGAAACATAAAAAAATGCACAGTTAATTTTTAAATAAAAGATACCTTTACAAAACATACATATATACGTATATAAAATGATCACTAAGCTTGGAAGGGCCAATTTCCACAGATAGCTCCCATGGATGGAGTTATTGGTAGTTTCATACTATGGTCTGCAAATCAAAGTGCTTTGCTTTTTGGAAGCAGTATTTACACCATGAATGGGGAGGACAGGTTTGGTCAAGTACAACTTACCAGCAGAAGCTAACCCCGATTCATCCTTAAGCACTTTGACGTAGGGTGTATTAAAATTCCAGCATAACGAGAGAAGGCAATTTCAGTTTGGCCAGCCAGGGAATGGACCATGCAGGGATCTGTTCCTATAACCCAAAGTAACAGAATGAGTCTGAAGAATTCAGATCCCTGCACTGACAACTGAATTTCAAGCAGTTGCACAAACCTTCACATCAAGAGTTCATATTTTAGGCTTTAATCAAAAATAAACATGAAACGTTTACATCAACCCTTGAAACAATGATCCACAGAGACAAACCTATTAAGTGAAGCAATCTCAGGTCAAATGCTTTGTAGTTAAAATATTCTTCACTTTAAATCTGGTGCATTCTCTAACTACTTTAGATAAGGTTGAGTTCTGCCTCATACAATGTAACGTACACTGTATTTCAAAACAAAACATCAGATACAACATTTAGGAGTCAACAGATGTGGAATGAGGAAAGCTTAAACAGGGGAGAAGGTTTTAATTTATCACTGCTTTACTTGTCATCGTTTTGTTTTCGTTATTAACGGGATACCATTTTTCATAGTAGAAACTCTGAATGTGTAAATTACAGTTATTTGGAGAAATAGTTTGTTATAGAGTTGATTTTCCAGGCAACTTTTCTTGGTGGAAACATTCAACTTTATTTAAAAGAAAGCAGCAGCAGCTACATGTGTACATCTAACTCAAAAACTAAAGAAGAACTCTCACCTAGAGGGTCCCTGCTTTGCTAATTCATTGGTTTACACAGAGCATGTGATCTTACAACACAGGATTATTCTTAAAGCTACAGTCCTACGTTTATCAAAGCTATAATTCCTACAATCCTCCCCCTTTAACCTTTCTGTACATTTTGTATTTACAAGGATATTTATCTCATGACATTACAACATTTACACAGGTCATGAAATTACAAGTTCAGTCTTTCAGGTGGTTTCCTGATCTGTGTGGAACGTCGTAGCTCCATGACATCCGATTCTTTGACAGGAACCACATTAACATCAGTTATCTCATTAGGCACAGGAAGTTCAGTGTCATCCATTGAGACAGAGGCATTGGGCATGTCTGTCCTTTGTTGAGCAACTTCAACAGGAATCACAGGTTCCACAATGGTTACAGGTGGAACATCATTTTGTTGGGGTATCTCCCTTCTTCTTAAATGGTCCACATGCTTACGGGTGATCTGGCCCTCCACTTCCATGTGGTCAACAATGGTCCGGTCACAGAGCTTACTTTACCAGGTAACCGCTTCGGTCCTCTACCAAAATTCCTGACATATACTGCTTCTCCAACAGTAAATTGTCACTCACGGCTATGTAAATCATGAGTCACTTTTTGGTTCCCTTGACTCTTCTCCACCTTCCCCTCCAAATTGGGAAGTATCAGACTTAATCTTGTTCAAAGATGGCGCCTCAGCAGCTCTGCATTCTCTTCCTTCTACCAGAGTTTAGCCTCGGCCTTCTTTTTGACTTCACCGTCAGCCAGACTTCTCTCAGGTGAAGTCTCAACTTGTCTTAGTTCGGTAGTTGAGCTATCCATGATTTCATTATCTACTCACATCTTGCAAAGTTCTACGACTTTTGCTTTCAAGGTCTCTTTAGCTTCATTCAGCTGATTCTTCAGCTCTTCTGTCTCCTTCTTGTATCTGTTGGCTTCCTCCTGGAAGCTCAAACATTGCTGCCTCTTCTCTGCCAACTGGTTCTTCAGTTTGTTCAGTGATGTTAAATTCTTCCTGTTTCTCTTAGCGATTTTTCAGAGGCACAAACTTTGACCCAAGGAATCCTTGGGTGTGTAAAGGCCTTTCAACAGGTTTTCCTTTTCTTTGCAAAGCTCACTCGCTTCATCTTGAATTCTGTAATTCAGCAGAGTCTCCTTGTGTTTCTTCTGCTGTTTTCCCACGCCGTTGTTTAAGACAGACAGTCTTCATTTCTTCAGGCTGCTGAATGCTTACACACTCCCTTTTCATCCTGTTGAGGTCCTTGGACTCCCAAGGGTCTTTCTGAAGTGTTTTGCCTTTCTTGCCTTGTTCCTTTTTCAGCTCAGGAACTCTTCAAGCTTCCTTTTGTAATCTCACTGGCCAATCAAGGTTAATTTCCCTCAACCAATTTCGACCTAGAAGGCTTGATCATCACTGGTAGCTGGTGTTGATGTTTATAAAGAACAGTTACTCTGGTGATACCTTTTACCTTTGCCTGTGTATGTTTTCAACTTGGCAGATGTTTGTTCCAAATTTAATTGTTGACCACCTTTATTTAAATATCTGAAAGTGTGTTCTCCTATTGCAGTGGTAGAAGCACCCGTGTCGACTTCCATTTTTAAGGATTTACCATTCACTTGCAATGTGACAGTAATTGGCTCTGTCTTCCCAACTTTCATGTTGAATAAGGATTAAATGTCAGAATTGGTTGTTTCTGGCTCTTCCACACTATATACTTCATTGGACTTCGTTTGTTACCTAAAAGCCTGTTTTAATCTTGCTTTGCAATTTTTTAGGAGTGTCATTGTTTCCATGTTGATAAAAAGTAGTTTTCAAATTTGATGCGGAGCTGTTTCCTCTAAATTTTTGATTAGTGGGGGCTGTTTCCCGCTTTGCGGCGGAGTCCCGGCTTTTTGCACCACTTTCAGTCGACTGTTCCCACCCAACTAGAAAAATGGCGCCATTTTGTGCACCTTTAATCACTTGTGAATCCCTTACAGCACTTTTCATTGGAAGCGCTATTTCTAATACTTTCTTAAAATCAAGATCCACTTCAGCTAGTAATCTTCACTGAATAGCATCCTCTTACATGCCACAGACCAAACGACCCTTAGCATATCGTTTGAGGGTTTCACCAAAATCACAATATTCCGTTAGTTGTTTTAATTTTGGCACTTAGGTAGCAATGGGCTCCCCCAGGGCGCTATTCCGTGAATTGGTCCTGAACCTCTGCATTGTGACTGAGAGCTTGTGTTGAAATGTCCCTTAACCAGGTCTATTAATTCACTGAAGGTCTTTAAATCAGGGGCAATGGGGGCTGTCAAGCTTTGAATTAAACTGTAGGTCTTGCTTCCAAAAATACTTAGGAGAATTGCTTTCTTCTTCCACCACCCCCACCCGCCCGCCCAACCCCGTGATTTTGCTGGCTTGAAAGTGGAATGCAAGACATTCTATATATTGAGACCAGTCATCTGCGGTTGGCTCAAAGGGATCGATTCTGCCAAACTGTGGCATATCAGATGAGTACATCTTCCTTTCTTTCTAATTATCTTAGATACTCAAAGTCGCTGGGCGAGGGACAGCACTGGATCTGATTTACCCTCGTCGGTAGTTTGTTATACAGTTGATCTTCCAGGCAACTTTTCTTGATGGAAACATTGAACGTTATTTACAAGGCAGCAGTAGCAGCTACATGTGTGCAACTAATCTATAACTAAACTACTCTCTCCCATAGGTTCCCTGGACTGCTAACTCATTGGCTTACACAGATCATGTGATCTTACAACGCAGAATTATTCTTAAAGTTACAGTCCTACCTTTGTCAAAGCTATAATTACTACACAATTGAACCATTGCAATTGGGATTTCCCTGTTCATGTGATATATTATTTTTGTTCTAAAAAAAATACGCTTTTGCAACATACCATCAGGTATTCGAAGAATGAACTCTTCGTGATAAGTAGCTAAACAATGTAAGTGAATGATCAAGTGAAACGATCCAGTCTTATCCCATCAATGTATTGCACCCCAAAACTCAATTATTCAAGAGCTGCTGAAAGTTGAGCAGCATCACTAGTCGCACTCTATATACAATACTGGACTTTATTTTTTTTAAAGAGTTTGAGATGCAGCGAAAAAAAAAACCAGTTGTACTTTGCATGAGTTTGAACAGTTGAGCCTGTCCCACACCAGCAATCACCCCCCCTGTAAAACCCGATAGCAACTGATTTGCAAACAGAAAGCGAGCTCCCCCGGAACATGCCTTCTCCCCTCGCTGCAATAAATATTGGTGCATTTTATCTCCTTGCGCTACAAAACTGCAACGTGCGTTGTCCTCTAATTCGACGTAAGTGGACGGAAAGTTAACAAAATTTTTTTTTTAAATGATCCGGGCCTATGGGCGGGCACACCACCCTTTTAGCGAAAGAATGTCATTCAAGTGGGACGGCGGCGGCGCGTGTGTGTACACTTGATTAAACAGTTGCCCGGGTGCTGTTGGGTCTGGGGCACAGACCCTGACCCGTTCCCCCCCTGGGCTGTGCACAATGCAGAGACGGGCAGACAGCGCACGCGAGAAAGGAGCCTCCCCGCTGACCAGGAACTCTTCTTTCTGGCAAATGACACAACTCCCGGGCACTCGCGTGCGCGCTGCAGGCCGGCCCAGACCGACACACTATTCCCCCAAAAAAACACACAAAACGCCTGAAAGGATAACAAAACCACTTTAAGTAGGCACTGCTGCCCAGCAGGACCCTTCCGCAGGATCCTTCCTCCAAGGGCGCCAAGGTAACCGACGTGACCCCAAAAGCAAAAATAACGCATGCACCCTAAAAAAAAAACCCACCCCCACAATCCAGTCATTTAGTTTTAAAACAAAAGTGCCGAACACTTCCTACCTTGCAGTTTTCACACACTGACGTCACTGGGAGAACATATACGGTATGCAACTGCACCCAGAACCCGGCAATGCTTTTGACACATTAAAGGCAGACTGCCCCCCCCCCCCCCACCCCGGAACGCCGAAATGCTGTGATACCGAATCACGGTCATTCACTGGACATGGTCACCATACTTGCTCGTTGTTTCGGAACCGCTGCCGCGGGGCACAGAGCGGGGTCCGCGATTCAACTCAGTTAATTACTGTCCATGGAGAGAAATTACCACCACATCTTGTCAATTATGAACTCACGCACAAGATCATTATTAGCTGCGAGTACAAATGCAGGCGCTATTAATTATTTCTATTCCAATTTGTAACCTGTTAGTTGAAGTTTTTTTTAAAAAATCAACTTCTAATTAATGTTTTGGAAGAGGATGAATTATGGCACCGTTTATAAACCTGCCTATATTTCCCTTTTGAACTATGCATAGACAATAAAGGTTCTGATTTGTGTGCGGATAACTCAATGTTACGGAGTGGAATTACAACTGGGGAGTACCAAATAAAAGTGGACAATGACAAAGATCAGGAACTGGGGATAGGAGTAGGCATTCAAGCCCCTCGAGTCTTGAGTCGCCCCATCAATAAGATCATGGTTGAACTGCTTTGTTGCTCCATCCACCTGTTCCATATCCTTTTACATCTTTGGTTAGTAAAACAAAACAAGCTCAGGTTGAAAATTGTTAATTGGGCCACTATTTATTGCTTTTTGTTGGTGAGAATCCCACACTTACACCACCCTCGGTGTGAAGAAGTGTTTTCTAACTGAATGACCTGGTTTTGATTTTATGGTTGTCTCCTTGTCTTAGACTCTCAGCAGAAGAAAATGTTTCTTTCTATCTACACTGTCAATTCCTAAAAGCTTCAATCCAATCACCTTCTATATTCCAGGGAATACAAGTCTAGATTATGTAAATTTTCTTCATAATCTAAACCTGAGAGCTGTGGTAACATTCCGGTGAATCTTCAGTGCATTCTTTCCAAAGCCAATATTTTTTTTACATGGTATGATTGCCAGAAATTATACAGTACTCCCAATGTGCTCAAGCAGGGCTTTGCATAGCAGTAGCAATACTCCCTTTATATTCCAGCCCTCTAGTTTTAAAGGCTAATATTATATTTTTAATTTTTTTTTGTACCTGGCCTTAGTGATCTGTGGATATGGACCCTTAAATCTCTTTGGGTCTCCACTGTTCCAATATTTTCACAATTTGAATAATACTTAGATCTATCCATTTTTGGTTCAAAATATTTATTGGCATCCATCCTTCTTGGGAGATGATGGACTGTGCCCAGGGGGCATGTCACTACTCCACTGAACATCATCTGTTATGGCTGTAGAGGCTGATTCATGAGTGGCACTCCCTTCCACATTTGGCACAGATGAATAGCGTTGGCCTGAGGCTGACTGATGTTTTTTCCTTCCAGCGGGCTCTCTTCTCCACCATCGGTCATTTCTTTTGTCTTCTGCTTTTTCCATGCCATTCCTGACTGCTTGTCTCCAGGTACTCCGATCAACAGCGATGACTACCCGTACATTCAAAATAGATGACCATACATTTACCTGCATTGAAATTTATCTGCCAAAGTTTTGCCCCTCACTTAATCAATGTTTCTTTGTAATTTTACGTTTCCCTCTACACTACTACCTATATCACCAATCTTTGTCTCTTCGTCAAACATGTATGCATGGTTCTTTGTTGATTTTGCTGAGTAATTAATGAATATTGTGAGTATTTGAGGCAGCAGTGCAGATCCTTGAGGGCCACCACTCGTCACTTCCTTCCAATTCAGCCATTAATTTCTCCAGTCCTTTTCTTTTACTAATATTGATCATTTTAGGTTCCTCACTCTCATTAGACAATTTTTCACAATATTCATTATGCTCTTTGTGTTTTCTGGTGTGAAAACTAACATAAATTATACGTTTGGCATCTTTGACTTTTTTTATTGCCCATTATAATTTCTCCTGTCTCTGCCTATAAAGGACCCACTTAGATAATTGTAAAAACTCTTACAATCTATTTTTTATATTTCATGCCAGTTTACTCTTGTATTCTATTTCTCCCTCTTCATCATTTTCTTGGTCATCCTTTGTTGACTTTAAAACCTTCTCCGTCCTGAGGTTCACAATCCTTTCTAGCAATTTTGGAAGCCTCTTCTTTTCATCTAATACTATCTTTAACTTCTCTAGTTAGCTATGGTTGTACAGCTTTTCCAGTGGAGCTTTTATTCCTCAAGTGAACACATATTCATTGGGAATATGAATTATTTCAACACCAACAACAACTTGTATTTATATAGCATCTTTAATGTAATAAACCATCCCAAAGCACATCACAGGCGGGTTATAAAGCAAAATTTGACACCAAGAGACACAAGGAGGTATTAGGGCAGATGTCCAAAAGCTTGGTCAAAGAGGTAAGTTTTACAAATAGCCTTAAGGAAGAAAGAGAGATTGAGATTACCCTTTGTTACATGCTCCTCCAGTCTCTTGATTTATACTCTGTCTAACACTATGATTACAGTTAGGGTGATTAGAAACTACTCTTACCCATGTTTTCTCATTATTTCTTAGCTCCACCCATACATGCTGATTTTCCAAGATCCTTTTCCACTACAGTCTTTATATCCTTTATTATTGCGGTTACTCCTCCTCCTGTCTCATTTTGCCTACTTTTTCCAAAAGCCACATGCCCTGCAATATTTAGTTCCCAACCTTGGTCACCCTGCAAACACATTTCTGTTGGCGTTATGAATGCATTGTGAATTCAGATATAGCACCTTTAATTTTAACTTTTCACTATTTTTCCATGATGCAGCCTTAAGCTCTTATGCCCTATTGCCACTATTAAACTCTCTCTCTCTCTTCTGGATACAATCTAATTGATTTTATCCAAACCGCTACTCTGCTTTACAGCCATGACTTTGTTCTTCAAAATTATAAACTTATCATTACCTGATCTGTTGCTCCGCCATATTCATTTCAAGCCCTATCCACTGCCTTAGTTATTTGAGTAGCAAGGTAATTGGTCCCAGTCCAGTTTAAGTGGAGTCCATCCCAAAGGGTTAGCTTCTTCTGATTCCAATACTTGTGCCAGTGCCCATGAATTGAAACACCTGCCTCCCACACCACTCATTCAGCTACATATTTAAATCTCTAATCTGTTTGTCCCTCTGCCTATTTGAGTGCGCCTCAGGCAGAGAGTTTATGGGTGCCTTAGAAGCAGGCTGCCAAAAAAAGACTCTTTCCGCTCTCTGCCCCACCTTTGTGTCCAACTTTCCTCAGAAACATCTCATCAGGATAAATCATCTGTTTAATTTTGAGAGTTCGCAAAGTTGTGATAAGCAAGAGTCATCAAGGACAGTTTCACAAAAAATCCATTTGAAGAAACTTCCAGACCAATTGTGACCAGAACTCTATTAGATCAACAGCATCGAGATCTCTTTAAATTTTATCCTATTAAACAAAATGTTTCCATCCTCCAGCCTCTGCTGAGGACTGTATTTGTTTTGTCCTGTTTTGTGTCTGTGTGTGAGTGTATGGAGGTTTGAATATCTTTTCTTATTCAAAAAAAGGGAAAATCGTTACACTTCTAAACTACAATCTGCATGTTAACCAATTTATTAACTTGTTTTAAAATGTAGTTTGTTTTATAATAAATTAATTTTTTTGTGTTTACTGAAAGAAGCCTGGTTAGAGTCTTTTTATGCTGGGAATTACAGTATCAAAGAGTAACAATTGGCCAGTTTTGTGGGTGAATTAAACATTTAAACTATTGTTCCAACCTGTGCAGAAGTGGGGCTAGAATTAACAGTGCACTCCTTCCATTACAGTCCGTAACATTATGTCATTGCTTCCGACTTGGAACACAACAACTGGATCCTTCATCAAGTTCTTCTCCAGCTGAGAAGAGATGTCATTAACCCTGCCTGGGCAGGCCATAAGGCCTTTAGGACTTCCAGTTGCGGTTGCAAACAACAGTATCTAACACTTGACTATAATATCCTCTTCCACCACTGCATTTCTTTCCACTCCCCAACTTGTGTGTTATCTGTACCATGATGCCACAGTTCATTAGTCCATCCTCCCTACAGTCCTGGTTCTCATTGACATTGGTACCTTGTACCTGTTGAGCATGACAAAGGCTAAGACTCCTCCAACACTGCTTCTGCGGTCCCCTTACCTGCCAGAGTCACAGTAACAGTAACATTCCCCTGTCTCTGACCACAAACCAAATTCCAAACACTGCCAGACATAAGACATGTGACTGCCTCCTGGATTAAAATGTGCAGCTAAAAAGTCCTCTCCCTCTCTCTGATGCATCGCAGTATCTGCACCTTGGACTCCAGTTCAAAAAGTTTGAGCAAACCCCCTTGAGTTGCAGAGACTCACTGCCGATGTGGTTGCCTGGGATCATGCTGCTCTCCACAAACTCCCAAATGTGCAGATGTGGCACACCTCTTGAACAGCCACCATAATCTAACCTTGTTTGATATCTTTAATTAATTCAAGTTTTACGTCATTAATTCACTTGATCTACTTTTATTCCTTTAAAAAGTAATTTAAACAGTTTAAATACCAGCTCTAAATACTAACTGCTTCAAGCTGATAAAACCACTACTCATATTAAAAGGCACAAAAGAGCACCTCTTTCCCTTGCTGTACTGAATCCCTGCTCTCAACAAATTCTCAACTTTCTACTTTGTTTATCATGCACTCCATTACGGTGGTAATCTGTTGTTAAAGTTGACACCCTTGACACTTTTGAAACACAAGTAAGAGACTCTCCAGTTAAACACATCTTCATTCTGTATCAACAGCCCTTACCACCACAGGGAACAATCTCTGTATAATTTTACACACCCTCCATATAACCTTCAGCCATATTAGTTTGAGGTAAGTACCCAGTGCACACATATGTACTACACCAGAAATAGCCTTTCCTGACACTTGATCTATCCCTGAACTTAAGTCCTTATAACACAGTTGTTGGGTGATGTTCAAACTCTATCAGCAAGAGTTTACGAAAACACCTGGACCATGAAGCATGAATCTTATTAATTAGAAATGCTTTTAGAGAGGATTTGGCCACTTAAATCCTCTTACTGTATCAGTTTCCTTTTTAGAAGTGACACATATTCTTTTAACCACACACAATCATCTCCAGAAACCTCTCTTAGGCGCCCTCACCACCAGGGTTAAGAATACATAGGGGCAGCGGGCAAATTCACCCTCAAAAGCCCCCAAAAAGCCCTGGGAAATTCAATCACAGGGACGACTAATGAGGGAAAAGTGAGGAACTGCTTCTCGAATCACAGGCTGTTTCTCTCCTGTTCTTGCTGCTGATAGCCTCAACTGCATCTGACTGGTGAACCGATCAGCAGCAAAAGCGGGAGGAAACAGCCTGTGATTGGAGGAGAAGCAGCAAAGTGAATGGCGGTGCAGGCAGGCTGAAAAACAGCAGCTCAGATCCTGACCACAGGGAACCCGGCCAGGGAGGCAGTAATTGGGAACTCTCACCCCCCGTACACCCACAGTGAACCCAGAGCCGCTGCTACTGGACAGACAGAGGGAGGGAAGACTGAAGACTGGCATCTATGATGCTGGGGACCACAGGAGGAGGCCGAGATGAGTCATCCACTTGGCACTTCTGGCTGAAAATTGTAGCAAATGTTTAAGTCTTATCTTTTGCACAGATGTGCTGGGCTCCCCCATCATTGAGGATGGGGATATTTGTGGAGCTTCTTTCTCCAGTGAGTTGTTTAATTGTCCACCACCATTCACGACTGGATGTGGCAGGGCTGCAGAGCTTAGATCTAATTTGTTGGTGGTGGGATCGTTTAGCTGTTGGGCATGCATGTAGTTCAGTGTTGTAGCTTTGCCTCATTTTTAGGTATGCCTGGTGCTGCTCCTGGCATGACCTCCTGCACTCTTCATTGAACTGGGGTTGATGCCCTAGCTTGATGGTAATTTTAAAGTGGGGGATATGCTGGGCCATGAGGTTACAGATTGTGTTTGAGTACAATTCTGCTGATGGCCCACAGCGCTTCATGGATGCCCAGTCTTGAGTTGCTGGATCTGTTCAAAATCTATCCGATTTAGCACGGTGGTAGTGCCACACAACACAAAGGAGGGTATCCCCAGTGTGAAGGCAGAACTTTAACTACACAAGGACTGTGCAGTGGTCACTCCGACCAATACTGTCATGGACAGTTGCATCTGCGATAGGTGGATTGGTGAGGATGAGATCAAGTAGGTTTTCCCCTCTTGTTGGTTCCCTCACCACCTGCTGCAGACCCAGTCTAGCAGGTGTGTCCTTTAGGTTGCTAGTGGTGCAAATTGAGCCACTCTTGGTGATGAACATTGAAGTCCGCCATCCAGAGAATGCCGCAGAATGTACGTGAAGAGGCGGGCAGGGGCAGGGGCCTGTTGTCCGCCAGGTCCAATGTCGACCCAGCGGCCGGTTCAAAAACAGCGCAGGCAGCCCCAGGGAAGCTGCCGGCGTCGGAGTTGCTGCAACAACATGGCTGCAAACGAAGATGTAGATGCCTGGCGGGAGGTGAGGCCGGCTGGGCACTCGGCCCCCTGTTTTCCTGATGAGTGCCTCGCCGCCCTCCTGGAGGAGGTGGCTGCCAGAAGGGACACCCTTGTCCCCAGAGATAGGAGGAGGGGGCCACCGCACCTCACAAAGAGGGCATGGGAGGAGGTGGCAGCCCAGGTGAGCAGCCACAACGCGGTGCGACACACCTTGGTGCAGTGCCAGAAGAGGTTAAATGACCTGATGTGCTCAGGAAGAGTGAATACCATGTTGGCATGAGTCAGTGTGTTGAAGTGTTTTGGGCTGGCCATCTCCCCGTAGAGTTCAGGGGTGTTAGAGTCTGAGTGCCAACTGGCAATGCCGCTGGAGCAGGAAAAGGGGATGAGCCCTGGCTGCTTTGACTGAGTGCCTTGAGCCTCGAGGGCCATAGCCCGAACATGCCCTGCAAGGTGCTTCTCAGATAGGGTTGGCCAGGCTGCAATGGTGCTGCAGGTAGAGAGTGGACTAATCAATGCTCCCCTGTCCTTTGAGGAGAAGACATCCCTTAACAATATTTAGAGGTTGTGGACTGGTGGAGGATCTCCGCACCTCCTCATCCTCTCCAGATATGAGCAGGAGGCCTTGGAGCTCGAGACGTGCCATGCACCTTGGTCAACTGGTCGTAGTGGATGTCTGATGAAGGTAAGAGTGCAGTGCACTGAGCTGAGAGTTTCAGATGGTGCAAACAATCTTGTGTAGTTCAGCATTGATGGCAACCTCCAGACTGGATTCCTCATTGATCATTGAAAGACAATGGCACCATGATGCAGATCTCCATTGTCTCATCAGGGTGCCTGGCATGCACAGTGACAGTGTGATGACTTAAGCTAATGACATGTCCTTCTTCTCCCTTAGATCTGCCACCAAGCAGCCAATATCAGGACCTCCAGGAGCTACTCCTGACACCGGAGGACCACCATGCTCCAGAAGCACCTGCACCACACCCACTTTCTGAAGCAGGCACCAGCACAGATACCAGCACCTCGGTGGGCATTAATTCGGCGGCTAGTATCTCGATGCACATTGGTGAGGGCACTTCGCACTCGCTTGAGGTGCAGATGGAGGCAGAGAGTGCCCAGGGTGCCGACAGTCAGAGGACTGCTGGAGACCAGTATAATGCTCAGTCAAAGGCTGATGATGGGCCTCTGGAGTTGTCCATGAGGCAGCAGATGCTGGATTTTCAGCAGGGTGTGCAGGAGGATCTGGCAGAGATAAATGAGGGAATGCGTGCCATGGTGTCTGTTGTGGAGGAGTCCCTGTGAAGCATCAGCATTGCGTTATCTCTCATGGCCGAGCACACTGCCTCCTCCATGGAGAGAGCGGCAACTCTCATGGAGAGGCAGCTCCAGGAACAGAATCAGGGGTTCCTGGGGTTGTGCTCGGACACGCAATCCTCTCACAGGCACTGACCTCAGGTGGTCAGTGTCAGTGTGTGAGATGGATGAGGCACCCAGTATCCCAGCTAGGTGCCCATCCATCAATGGCGAGCAGGGAGATCCACAGCAACCTCACGCTGGCGCATGAGCTGCTTGTCTCTGTGGGCTCCTCTCAGGGTGCTCTGGATGACGGCAGCAGCTCCTCCGCCCCTCTGCCAGTGACTATGGCATCTGATGAGGCTGCGGTGACTGGAGAGATATCAGCCGTGGCACTAGCCAGAGGATGACCGCCAAGGTCATCAAGGCCAACAAGACAGCAGAGTCAGCAGGCTGTCTCCAATGCCGGTGCCAGCGAGGGGGGAAGTACCTAGACGTAGCACCTGTAAACATAAGTTTAAAGCACCTTAAGCACAAAAGGGACTGGTCACGGGTGATCTTTTGTTCACCCATTTTTTTTTTCGTTTTTTTAATGCAGTGACCATCAACACCTGATATTGTTCTGTTCGTAATCTGTGAGTGCCAGCATTATATTACATTTGCTTTTGTGTTATTGGCCTGTGTGTGCTTCATCTGTTTTGTAGGCGCAGGGTACGCAGTATGTAATGCTGGACATGGTTGGCTCGAAACTTTATTGCACAGGCACTGAATGTATCTTGGGGGAAAAGGAAAGGGTCATTTCTGAGATCCAGAATATTTGTGGCAGCCCTGGCATTAGGTGGTCGCACTTATTTGGCAGCCTAGCTGAAGGAACGTTGGACCAAAGTGTCCCTGCCTCCCTGGAGGTTACAGAAGTCTGCCTCCACACCCTCAGTTTTCTCCTCACCATGCTCCCCTTCTGACTAACTACTGGATTCATCATTTTTGGCCTGTGGAGCTGCGTCAAGATCTTCTTCCTCCAGTGGGTCCCTTCTTGCCAGTGCCAGATTGTGGAGAGCACAACATGCCACCACTCTCAGTAACACCGGTTCTGGGGGGTATTGCAGTGCAACCCCTGACTGGTCCAAACATCAGAAGCACATCTTGGGAAGACCTATGGTTCTCTCTACCACCGCCCTTTTGGAGGCATGGCTCCTGTTGAGCTGCTGCTCTGCCTCTGTTCTTGGCTGGTGTAGAGACATCATGAGCCACCTTTTCAATGGATAGCCCTTGTCATCCAGCAGCCATCCATCCAGTCAGGCTGGAACACTGAAGAGCCTCGACACCTGGGAGTGTCTCAGGATGTACGCGCCATGGGTGCTGCCAAGTTACCTTGCACGGACTTGCAGACTCTGCATCCTGTGGTCACACACTATCTGCATGTTCATGGGGTGGAAGCCCTTCCTGTTGACGAAGGCACCTGGCTGACCCACTGGCACCTAGATGGCCATATGCAGTCGATGGCACCCTAGATGTGGGGGAGCCCAGCAATCACTGCAAAGCTTCTGGCTCGCTCAGCCTGGCTGGCCTCGTCCATACGGAAATGAAGGAAAGTCAACACCTACCAAAACAGAGCTTCTGTCACCAGCTTGACGCAACTGTGGGCAGCTGTCCGGGAGACTCCACACAGATTCCCCACTGAACCCTGGAAAGAGCCGGAGGCATAGAAGTTGTGGGCCACTGTGACCTTCAGAGCCACTGGCATGGGGTGTCCACCCACACAGTCGGAGCTGATCTCAGACCCGATCATCTGACAAATGGAGGTCACTGTCTCCATTCAGAGGCAGAGTCTCCTTCGGCATTGCACCTCAGACATATTGAGATAGCTGCATCGCCGCCTGTAAACCCTGGCAGCAGGATAGTGTCGTCTTCTGTGGCGCCTTCTGCCTTGAGTCCTGCGCCCCTTGTGTCTGCGCCTCTCCTCCCACAGGTCTCTCCCCTGGAAGCTGCATTGGGACACCTGGCCTCCCCTCCCTTCTGCCCCTCTCTTCCTCCTCAGAGGAGGTGCCTCTAGCAGAGACCACAATCCCAATTACCAGGGTAATGGAAAGCTGTCTGATACCTGGAAGGTTCCACATGGTTCAAATCCTCAGGGGGCCTTGGAGACTGCAGTGAGTCCTGAAATGATGCCTGGAAATGGTAAGAATGAAGCCCCGAACAGAGATGAAGCTGCCAAGTACCGAGAAGCAACCAGCAGCAAACTAACCACCAAGCTCCTCACTACTTACACGGGCAATGCTGCTGACCCTTTTTATCCAGCCTGTGGATGAGGTTTTGCAAATTGTGGGCTGCCTGCCTGCGTGTTTTGCTCGTGCACAAGAGAAAAATCTCATGGGCAATGTTAAATCACTGTCAGTTGGGTTGTCAAGGACTTTAACTGGCCTCTTAATTAATGGCGGGTGCAGCTCCGACTCCCATGTACGCCCGCTGACCGAAACATTGCGCGAGTGCACGATGACGTCAGGATGCTCGCCTGACGTCATCGTGTGTCATTTTATGTTTGTTCAGGTCGGGCGTACACTCGTCTGACGAGGGAAAAATTCTGCCCCAGGTCTTGCTATATTTGGACGTGGACTGCTTCAGTATCTGAGGAGTCGCGAATGGTGCTAAACATTGTGCAATCATCAGCGAACATCCCCACTTCTGACCTTATGATGGAAGGAAGGTCATTGATGAAGCAGTTGAAGATGGTTGGGCCGAGGACACCACCCTGAGGAACTCCTGCAGTGATGTCCTGGAACTGAGATAATTGACCTCCAACGACCACAGCCATCTTCCTTTGTGCTAGGTATGGCTCCAATCAGCAGAGAGATTTCCCCCTGCTTCCCATTGACTCCAGTTTTGCTCGGACACCTTGATGCCACACTTGGTCAAATGCAGCCTTGATGTTTGGGCAGTCACTCTCACCCCAACTCAGGAGGTCAGCTCTTTTGTCCATGTTTGAACCAAGGCTGTAATGAGGTCACATGCTGAGTGGCCCTGGCGGAACCCAAACTAAGCGTCAGTGAGCAGGTTATTGCTAAGCAAGTGCCACTTGATGGCACTGTTGATGACCCCTACCATCACTTCACTGATGATCGAGAGTAGACACAGACACACACACACACACACACACACTCCAAGGTGGCAAGAGAAACTCCAAGAGAGTGAGAGAGACTGCAAAGCATGGTAGCTTGTGTCTTCACTCTGCTCCTGGTGAATCAATCTTTTAGGTTTTTGTCTCTTTTGAAAGCCAATGTTATGTTATATTGGCTCAGTGAATTGACATCCTCCTTTTAACTTTTCAAAGTGATTCCTAACCACTTCACTTAAGCTCAGTGATAATGGAATGCAAATCCTCAGCATGGTCATTGCCGGTTTGAACTTTTTGAGGTTGAACACGTCACTGTAGAGCAGTGCCCCACCTAGTGGTCGGATTCAGAATTGGGCTTTATGCCTGGAAATGCAACAAGTTCATGTTTCGAGCCTGATATGACTCTTCATCAGAAATCTTCATCAGTTTCAACAGCATTTTCTGTTTTTATCTCATATTTCTGGCATTTGCAGTATTTTGCTTTTAATTTAACAAGTTACGTTTTGGACCACAGGAACAGGAGTAAACGATTTAGCCTCCAGAGGCAACCTCCACCTATCACTGGCCCTCTGTCCAGCTCTACCTGTCCCACCCCCCCTTAAACCAGCTTATATTTCACCTCTTTTCTATTTTTCCTTAGTTCTGTTGAAGAGTCATACGGACTCGAAACGTTAACTGTGTTCCTCTCCGCAGATGCTGCCAGACCTGCTGAGTTTTTCCAGGTATTTTTGTTTTTGTTTTGGATTTTCAGCATCCGCAGTTTTTTGCTTTTATCTTAGCCTCCAGAGTCTATTGTCCTATTCAATGGGATCATGGTTGATCTGTGTCCTAACTCCATCAAACTGCCTTTGCCCCATTTCACTTAATCTTTGGTTAACAGAAATCTATTAATCGCACATTTAAAATTAATCAACTTTTGCTAGAGTTCAAAACTTCGACTGCCCTTTGCATGCAAAAGTGTTTACGAACTCCTGAAAGGGCTGAGTCTGACCTTTAGGCTATGATCCCTAGTCCTAGATTCCCGAAGCATCAGAAATTGTCCCTCTTTATCAGTTCCCCTTTATATTTTGAAAACTGAGATCAAATCGCTCCTTAATCTTCGAATTTCCAAAAATCATAATCCTAGTTCATGTAACCCCTTTTCATAATTTAATGCTTGGAGTCCAGGTATTATTCCAGTAAATCTACAATGCACATTCTAATGAGGTCAATATATTTTTCCTAAGGTCTGGTACTCAGTACTCAAGTGTGGTTTAACCAGGCTTTTGTACAGGTGTAGTGTGACTTCTAAAACTCCTTCCTGTATTCTAGTTCCTTAGATATTAAGGCCAGAATTCTGTTAGCCTTTTTGTTTTTTTAACCTGTGCATGGTATTTTAATGATATTTTCTATTGGACCCCTAAGTCTTATACAAGCATACAAATTAGGAGCAGGAGTAGGCCAGATCTGATTTTTAAAAATTCATTCACGGGATGTAGGCATCGCTGGCTGGGCCAGCATTTATTGCCCATCCTAATTGCCCTTGAGAAGGTGATGATGAGCTGCCTTCTTGAACTGTTGCAGTCCCTGTGGTGTAGGTACACCCACAGTGCTGTCAGGAAGGGAGTTCCAGGATTTGACCCAGTGACAGTGAATGAACGGCAATATATTTCCAAGTCAGGATAGTGACTAGCTTGAAGGGGAACTTCCAGGTGGCGATGTTTCCATGTGTCTCCTGCCCTTGTCCTTCTAGATGGAAGCGCTCGTGGGTTTGCAAGGTGCTGCCTAAGGAGACTTGGTGAGTTTCTGCAGTGCACCTTGTACACAATACACACTGCTGCCACTGTTCATCGGGGTGGTGGAGGGAGTACATGTTTGTGGAAGGGGCGCCAATCAAACAGGCTCCTTTGTCCTGGATGGGATGGTATTGAGCTTCTTGAGTGTTGTTGGAGTTGCTTTCACCCAGGCAAGTGGGGAGTATTCCATCACACTCCTGACTTGTACCTTGTAGATGGTAGACAGGCTTTGGAGAGTCAGGAGGTGAGTTACTCGCTCCAGAATTCCTAGCCTCTGACCTGTTCTAGTAACCACAGTATTTATATGGCTATCCCAGTTCAGTTTATGGTCAATGGTAACTCCCAGGATGTTGATAGTGCGGGATTCAGCGATGGTAAATCCATTGAATGTCAAGGGAAGATGGTTAGATTCTCTTTTGTTGGAGATGGTCATTGCCTGGCACTTATGTGGCGCGAATATTCCTTGCCACTTGTCAGCCCAAGCCTGGATGTTGTCGAGGTCTTGCTGCATTTGGACACGGACTGCTTCAATATCTGAGGAGTCGTGAATGGTGCTGAACATTGGGCAATCATCAGCAAACATCCCCACTTCTGACCTTATGATGGAAGGGAGGTCATTGATGAAGCGGTTGAAGATGGTTGGGCCGATTGTGGCCTCAACTCCACTTTTCTGCCAATCCCCTAAAAACTTTGACTCCCTTGTTAGTCAAGAATCTATCTAACTCTGCCTCAAAAATATTCATTGACCCTGCCTCCACCCTTCATTTGGGGCCTGCACTGCTTCGAGATCCAAAGTGGATTGCCTCACACTTGCCTATAGTGAAATCAATTTATTGCCCATTCACTTAATCTCGTCACATCTCTTTATTTTTTTCATGCTTCCATGTACACTGCTTACAAGGCCACCGATCTTTGTGTTATTGGCAAACATGGATAAGTGGCCTTCTATCTTGTCATCTAAGTCATTAATAAATGCAGTGAATAGTTGAGGCCCCAACTAGTCGTCACTTGTCACACCCTGCCAATTAGAATATCCGTTAATTATCCCTACTCTCTGTTTGCTGCTGCTCAGCCTATCCCCTAACCAGGTCAATAGATTGGCCTAAATTCCATGAAGTTCAACTTTCCTAACAGTCTCTCATTAGGGTGTCATGCCTAGTAAAGGCATAGCATATTCATAACTCTGAAAATATGAACTTTACGCCATGTGGAATCTTTTGGAACTGCCTTTTCTTTTAAAATGGACAAAAGGTGCTGTAAAAAATGGCCAACGAGGGTCATCTGACCAGGTCTGTAAATTCAAAAACTGCCACACTGTCTCACAAGGAGAAAGGGATACATTCCAGATTAAGAGGTGCCAACTACCCATCTTTTGAGACCATCCAAAAGATATTTCCTGACTTGAAGGGGTCTTTCTGAAACAAAGGCAATGATTGCCTCAACTCTACTACTCTAAATGCCTTTAAACAATAACCCTGATTGTAGCCAAGCAACCTAAGACCAAAGCCACGTTTGGAAAAGGGAACTGTGAGAAGCCACATGGGAGGGCAGCCATGTTGGTCTTCCTTAATCTTTAAGTGCTGTCTGCTGAAAGACACAGCAGCAGCAGAAAGGTCAGTAACACCTTTGCCTTAAGAACTGGAGACTGTAACATCGTAAGGTCTCCATAAGCCTGTTCCTTTTTGAGTCCACCAATGCAGCAAATTGACCTCTTGGTAATGAGACCAGAAGTAACTAACTTTGTGTCCTTCAGAAGATATCTCTTCAAGAGAATCCTGAAACGACTTTGGAATATGACTTGGGCTATTGAATTCACCTAAACTGCACTTCAGGGGCGAAGATGTCTTCTTCATCAGGCCTGCAACATGTGTTTTCCAGAATGAACCAATTATGTGAATTACGATCAATTCCTTTTGTTTGTAACTTGTAAAAGCGCACTATTCTTTAATCATATTCCTTGAGTGTATTTGTGTGTGAGACTGTGTGAGTGAGTGCCAGAGCGTTAGGTTTTCGGGGTGAGCGCATGAATAAACAATTCTCTTTATTTAAACCCACAGAAAACTTCCTGCCGGTTATTCAAATTGTCCACACACTCAGAGGTTAAAAAAACACACATCTTTTTCTCAAAAACTTACTGATTATGGACAGCAGGGAAGGGAATAGGGATTGCAGGAGTTCTCTCTCACATTTCCATAACAAGGAATTTTGCATTCTCGTTTGTATGCTTTTCCTTTCAGTTTCATGTTGTCGTTTATCTCTTTATTCATGAACAGTTTACATACAAGTCAAACCATACAAGTAGTGCTCTTGCCCCTAGGGGTATAAACCAGTTCTGTATCACATTAAATTAATTTTTGAACACCTATCACTGATCATCTGTCCTTTTACTCATTAACTGATTTGCAGAATTTATTGCGGATAGTCCAAGTTTCATCCCATTGAAGTCAACCTTACCTAAATCTAAATTCTTAGGACTGAATTTTCAAGGCTCAGCCAATGTGGGGAATGGAGACAGACATGGACTGCAGATTACGAGTCTGCTAGCCTGCTGGCTTCCTGACCCTATTCCCAATGTTAGCCATTTTGGCTGACATAAATTCAGGGACCGAGAAGGCCACTCACTCTCATGAGGCAGACAGCCATTTAGGTTCATTGTTAAAGGTAGTTAATGGAGGCCAATTCGATTTTTGGTCTCCAGTTTTCCGATATGATAGGGGGAAGGGGGGATGGGGAGGTGGGTGGGTGGGAGGGGCAGATTAACTGCCCGGAGACAGGCACTCAGCAGCAAGCTAGAGTGCCAGCCCTCCTGGCAGGCCATCAGGCCTTCCACGCCTGCCTGGGTAGGAATACAGCCATTGGCTGCCCTATGGAAGGGATTCCCCTCAACAGTGATGACCTGGCTGCTTGCTGCTTTCTGTATTTTTTAATTCAAGTTCTTAAAAAGTGGCTAAGAAGGCACCTGCTTGCCCCAGTTACTTAGCTTGTACCTCCCTGAAACTGGAAGGCTCCTGATTGGCTTTCCAACTTTGAGAGTCTACCTGCTGTGTTTAATTGAACAAGGAACCTTTGTCCATGCCAATTAAGGGCTCTCCCACGTGAACATTTTGACTTTAATCAGTTTCCCACAGGAGGCGGGTTTGGAACTTTACTTATGTTTCCCACCCATGGCGAAAATTCAGTCCTTTGTAGCCATTTCACTTTTCTCCCTCTTGAACACAATAGCTGGAAATTTACGGCCCCTTCGTGGTGGGGATGGGGCCGTAAAATGTGCTGAGTCATTCTAAACTCCATTGACTTTGGCGGAAACCTAAAATCCCTCTGCCATAAAATTCTGCTCAACATTCAACTCAGTCGTTTTATGTTCAGTATGAGATATATGTTCAAACAATGTTAGGCTGCAAACTAAAACTGTCTCAATGCCCATTAATTATCTAATATTGTCTGCTCCCTTCTTGATTCTTGGACACATTGTTCAGAAAGCTATTCTGAACACACAAAAATTACTACTTTTCTGACATGGCTCATCTGCTTCTCCCAATTTATGTGGAAGTTAAAATCCCCCAATAAAACTAGCTTGTCTAATTTCTGCTTTATTACAATCCAGCTTTGATCTTGGAAACTATGTACATAGGTACAGTAAAGGTCTAAGCTAGGAGCTGTCTCCATGCTTGCTTCTACACATGGCTCTGTCCAACACTACACTGCTCACTAGGTGTGGGTTGTGTGTTCTCTTACATCACTATGTGGGCAGTACTGTACTTAGTCCCACATTAACCTTTATGTGCCAGACCCTTATACTACACCTCCCCCCAAGTCTTTATCTAACGTGTTTACAGGTTATCCCAGATTATCTGATAGTTTCAGAATGCCTGACAATCTGGATGTCTTTCTCAAGAGTTACAGCTTCCTCACTTGAAGCATGTCTGAGAGTGCGTGGTCCATGACTCCTACAACTATTCTATCCCTGATTAGCTCAGATTTCAGGTCACCGAAATCACAGCCTTCAGCCATTCTGTACAGATCATTAATGAAGGAGTCAATAGATTCTCCTGGTTGCTGGACATGTTTATTAAATTTAGCCCTTTCAAAGATTTTGTTACTTCTGGGGTTAAAATAAGTGTTGAATGATTTTAAAACTTCATCAAATTTTGCAGGTGATTAGTTGGTTCCTTGTCTAGCTGTTATACTGTTGGCTATCAGGCCTACCAAATAAAGCAATGTGTTAACTTGTTCAGCTTCTGTCTTTTTATCCAGACCTGAAGCAATCATGTATCTAAGGGATCTCTTTCTCCAAAGTCCCCAATTTTGTCCTTGATCTGGGTCTTGAATAAGTCCAAATTGATCTGGAAGAATGGATTTCTGATCCATAGTTAAAATTCTTGAAATGCAGGTTTAGTTTTAAGAGGTTTCTGAAAAATCCATGATGGTGCTGCCATATGCTTCTTCACAAAGGGTTTTCCTGCAATTGTTAGTTTTAGCAGGCTCCCACAATAATCTCAGCATTTAAACTTTTCAACACTGGCTGCCTGGTTGACTGGTTAGAGTCTTCCCTGCTTTAACACAATGTTCTTGGATCTTGAAAGCATTGAATCCTGGCTTTTGCTTGGTTTTTAAAGCAGCCTACTCAGTCACGATTAATTTTTAATTGATTTCTTTTCATTTGTTGAGAGCGAGCTTAGCTGCCACAACCGCTACCATCTAGAAGGGCAAGGGCAGCAGATAGTTGGGAACACCACCACTTGGAAGTTCCCCTCCAAGCCAGTCAACATCCTGACTTGGAAATATATCTCCGTTCCTTCACTGTTGCTAGGTCAAAATCCTTGGAACGCTCTTCCAAATAGCATTGTGGGTGTACCTACATAACGTGGACTGCAGCACTTCAAGAAGGCAGCTCACCACCGCCTTCTCAAGGGCAATTAGGGATGGGCAATAAATGCTGGCCCAGCAAGCAAAGCCCACATCCCATGAATTAATACAAAAAAAGGCGCTGACTAAGGAATCGGGTTTCTCGGACTGCAGTTTAAATGGCAATTTCTGACCACTGCAGTATTTAACTTTTTTCAGGATTGTGTTGTCCAGAAATTTTAAATGTTTAGCTCACCCCTGCTTGGTCTGCTGACTCGGCCCACTCTGGGTATTGAAGCTGGACTTCCACCGGATTCAACTGAGTCTTCTTTTGCAGTGAGGAAGTTAATTTTTACCCTCAGCTTCCCAGCCTTTCTTTGGAGCTTTTCTCTGGCAATTTCCTTCTGCACCTCCGCCACTTGAGCTTTTCTTCAGGTCAGAATGCTTACTTCATTTTTCTTTCAGTTTTCCAGGATTTTAATTTTCTTCTGTAGTCTCTGTGAGGTGTTGAGTTGTCCTACTTGCTGCCACCAAGTTGTAAGGTTTTGGGCATAATTCAGTAGGTCTTATTAAGGTATTCATAGTCTTGGGTCATTCAACAGTAAGTATTTATCAACTACTAGAAACTATGTACATAGGTACATTAAAGATCCAAGTTAGGAGTTGTCTCCATGCTTGTTTCTGCACACGGCTCTGTCCAACACTATACCGACTCTGAGGTGCGGGTCATATGTTCTCTTACATCACTGTGTGGGCAGTACTGTGCTCATTCCCACGCTACCCCATAATGTGCCAGACATTTATACTACATACTCAACTCCAACTACATTCTTAAATCTTTTTCTATTTCTTAATTCTATCAGTAAAGCCTTTGCCAGCTTATCTCTTGTTATACCCCCTCTTATCACAGAAGTAATTTCATCCGTAATTGCTAAGGTTACTCCGGCCCTCTACCAGATTCCCTATCGTTTCAGTAGACCTTATAACCTGGTATTGTCATTTCCCAATGCTGACCATCTTTTTCTTTTATTCATTCATGAGATGTGAGCATCGCTGGCTAGGCCAACATTTATCACCCATCCCTAATTGCCCTTGAGAAGGTGGTGGTGAGCTGCCTTCTTGAACTACTGCAGTCCATGTGGTGTAGATACACCCACAGTGCTGTGAGGGAGGGGCTTCCAGGATTTTGACCTGGTGACAGTGAAGGAATGGCGATATGTTTGCAAGTCAGGATGGTGAGTGGCTTGGAGGGGAACTTCCAGATGGTGACGTTCCCATGCATCTGCTGTCCTAGACCTTCTAGATGGTAGTGGTCGTGGATTTGGAAGGTGCTGTCTCAGGAGCCTTGGTGTGTTTCTGCAGTGCACCTTGTAGATAGTACACACTGCTGTCACTGTGCATCAGTAGTGGAGGGTGTGAATGTTCATGGATGAGGTGCCAATCAAGCTGGCTGCTTTCTCCTGGGTTATTATAGACAAAATGGGTTATTATAGACAAAATCATAGAAAAATTAATGGGGACTGGACATGAGACACTAAGCAAGTTTTTGACTCATAATGGAGGAGAATTTGCCAATGATGAGTTCAGAGACATGTATGAAAATATGAACATCATGGTCATGAATGCCACAGCTAAAAGTCCATTTTAGTGATGAACTCTGTGGAAGGAATCATGTGATGATTGATGAAATGTTGCTTAAAATTTTAGCTAATCGAGCCTGACTAAAAGTTGACAACAGCCTTGCATGTAAACAGTTCACTCCAGGTTGTTAAGAATTTAGTCCCTTCAACTAGTCCATATTTGAAATCCCTCATTGATTTCTGTGCTGTACAATAGTCCTCCTGTTCTAGAAAGTTCTTACAATGTTTCTGCCCAATTAAATGCCTTATGTGTAGGGAGACATTTTCACCAAGGCTGAGGCCTCAAAGAAAATTTGAAGAGCTCTAAAGCATCATATTCTGACCATCTGAGACAGAATGTAAATCCGGAGAATTGGTGTGTTATGAAAGAGAGGATTATAGAGAATGGAAAAGACTAGTAAGGTAATGGATCATGATAGTCAGACAGTATTTATCAAACATGGCAATCAAACTGTTTAAGAGTCATTCTCTGCTCTACAGCCTGAATGATGCTTCCAGGGTATGGCATTTTTAGGTAAGATTTATTTTGCTGAAAATAGGTTGTGTTCAACGAAAAGCAAATGCCACAATGTTTTATTGGTGTTATAAAGGAAATCTTTCAGGCATCTTCATGATGCATGTTGATGATTTCTTGTGGCATGGTACTGCAGAAGTTTTAAATTATCCTTAGTGGGACCAGGAGGTGCATAAAATGAGATATATTTTTGTTTGTCCATTTAAGTTTTAATCCAAGTCATTAGAAACCCCAGAATGATTGACAGCTTTGATGTAGACTTATTTTCTAATTATTCATTCTAATTTTGCTTATTGCATTTGTGGTTTAATTGGTTAACCTAAGGGAAAGAATTATTCCTTTTATTAATAACAAGTAGCTTGTTTCTAAGCTCAGTCCTGCTCATTGGATTTCAGATTTAAATTATAAAATACAAGGTATCTTGGGCACCTCAGCAATTTCTATTCTGGCCCAGCCATGTTTTGATGCAAGTGAGGGCCTTATGACAGTGGTAAGTTTAGGAATGTAGATATGGCACGAGTTCCTCATTGGCTCATTCCCCATTCCTCATTGGCTATTTCTAAGTTTGGTTGTTGCCAGCTTTATGAGTGTATCTTCTCTGACGAATAAATAAAATCACATTAGGTTGCTACCTTATTATCATTCCTTTCATGATAAAGATAATTACGGTAATTATTTGTATGAAACTATTTGCATCAAAACATTATGTCAAAAGAGGGCAGTACATTCATAGGAATCTAAGTTGCAACAGGCAGTAATTTTTTTCATTCATTCACAGGATGTGGGCTTTGCTGGCTGGGCCAGCATTTATTGCCCATCCCTAGTTGCCCTTGAGAAGGTGGTGGTGAGCTGCCTTCTTGAAGTGCTGCAGTCCATGTGGTGTAGGTACACCCACAGTGTTGTTTGGAAGGGAGTTCCAGGATTTTGACCCAGCGACAGTGAAGGAATGGCCCTCCTGCACTCTTCATTGAACCAGGGTTGATCCCCCAGCTTAATGGTAATGGTAGAGTGGGGGATATGCCGGGCCATGAGGTTACAGATTGTGTTCGAGTACAGTTCTGCTGCTGCTAATGGCCCACAGCACCTCAAGGATGCCCAGTCTTGAGGTGCTAGATCTGTTCAAAATCTATTCCATTTAGCATGGTGGTAGTGCCACACAACACGATGGAGGGTATCCTCAATGTGAAGGCAGGACTTCATCTTCACAATGACTGCAGTGGTCACTCCTACCGATACTGTCATGGACAGATGCATCTGCGGCAGGCAGGTTGGTGAGGATGAGGTCAAGTATGATTTCCCTCTTGTTGGTTCCCTCACCACCTGCCGCAGACCCAGTCTAGCAGCTATGTCATTTAGGACTTGGCCAGCTCGGTCAGTAGTGGTGCTACCGAGCCACTCTTGGTGATGGACATTGAATTCCCCCGCCCAGAGAACATTCTGCGCCCTTCCCACCCTCAGTGCTTCTTCCATGTGATGTTCAACATGGGGGTACACTGATTCATCCACTGAGGGAGGGCGGTACGTGGTAATCAGCAGGAGGTTTCCTTTCCCATGTTTGACCTGATGCCTTGAGCCCTCATGGGGTCCAGAGTCAATGTTGAGGACTCCCAGGGCAACTCCCTCCCGACTGTATACCACTGTGCCACCACCTCTGCTGGGCCTATCCTGCCGATGGGTCAGGACATATCCAGGGATGGTGATGGTGGAGTCAGGTATGATTCCGTGAGGATGACTATGTCAGGCTGTTGCTTGACTAGTCTGTGGGACAGCTCTCCCAATTTTGGCACTAGCTCCCAGATGTTAGTAAGGAGGACTTTGCAGGGTCAACAGGGCTGCAATTGCCATTGTCGTTTCCGGTGCCTAGGTTGATGCCGGGTGGTCCATCCAGTTTCATTCCTTTCTTGTGTCTTTGTAGCAGTTTGTTACAACTGAGTGGCTTGCTAGGCCATTTCAGGGGGCATTTAAGAATCAACCACGTTGTGGGTCTGGAGTCACATGTAGGCCAGATCAGGTAAGGACGACAGATTTCCTTCCCTAAAGGACATTAGAGAACCAGGTGGGTTTTTACAACAATCGACAATGGTTTCATGGTCATCATTGGACTTTTAATTCCAGATTTTTTTTATTGAATTCAAATTCCACCATCTGCCGTGTTGATGCGTTCGAACCCGGGTCCCCAGAGCATTACCCTGGGTCTCTGGAGTACTAGTCCAGCGGCAATATCATTACCCCATCACCTCCCCCAAAATAAGTTGCAAAAACTCCTGTTGGTAAATATTTCTCGCATCAGAACTGTGATGGAAGGTCATCATTGTGAAATATTTCTTTGGTTTCTCTCTCCACAGATGTTTCCAAATCTGAGAACCAACATTTTCTGTTCTTGTTTCTGATTTCCAGCATCCACAGTATTTTGCTTTGGTTGCCCGATTATAAGGTAGAAGAGGAAACTCAATTCCAGTCTGGCATCAACACCAATTTTGACTGGCCACCAAGATTTGTGCAGCAGCTGCCTGATTTTCATGTCTGTTCTCTACTTGTATCTATATCTTTTCGCCCGTGACCCTGCAACACTTCTGCTGTACATTCCAGATAAGCTAATTGATCTGTTTCTTGAAAATTTGGAATGTGGAAGAAAGAGAGGTAGATTTAGTTTTCAGTGTTGATTGGTGTTGATGCCAGACTGGAATTGAGTTTCCTCTCCTACCTTACAATCAGGCAACCAAAGCAAAATACTGTGGATGCTGGAAATCAGAAACAAAAACAGAAAATGTTGGTACTCAGATTTGGAAACATCTGTGGAGAGAGAAACCAAACAAATATTTCACAATGATGACCTTCCATCACAGTTCTGATGCGAGAAATATTTACCAACAGGAGTTTTTGCAACTTATTTTAGGGGAGGTGATGGTGTAATGATATTGTTCAGAGGCAATAAGAAGCTGCGAGAGTATGAAATGATAAAAGGTTATTTGGTCTATAAGCCTGATTCTTTCACTGTTCTATCATGGACTCCACCATAATCATTAACTCCTTGAGCAATGTTCTGAAGAAAGTGAGTGTTTTAAAAATTTCTCATGTTGTGTCTTTCCTCCACTGAAGACCTTGAGTAAAAAATTTGTCCACTCCTGTTTTCAGGCTGATTTAGGATCATCCATGTCTGGTACTGTTGAGGCAGGAGGCATGCGAACTTGGACGCGTTGTTGGATAAAGTTGATCTGGAAAGGTTTTTGTTGTTGGCTTTTATTGCAGGGTTTTGCTCACAAGGATGATGTGATGGAACAGAGCAGATAGATGGGAAGGTGGGGATTGTGGAGCAATATTGGCGAAGGGATGATGTCCTAAAGGAACCGAAATCTCAGTAGGTGCACACAGACAGCTCATCTGGATCGAAGGTACCATGGATGCCTCCTCCTTGCCTCTTCCTCCTCCTCCCAAGGTAGCCTCTTTATGCCTGTGGCAGTGGCAGCACCATCTTAATAACAAGGCTGTGGAGGACGCAGAAGACCAATACAAGCTTGGAGAATATTTTAGGGCTCCTCTTGAGTGGTCCAGATAGCAGCGTAGTTGCTTGAGAACATCGAAGGTCTGCTTTATGATATTTCTGGTGGCAGTATGTCTCTCATTATAGGCCCTTTGTCCTCATGTGGTCAGGTGGCAGAAGGAAGTCACTATTCATGTATATCACTTGTCTCCAGGCAGCCAACCTCTGGTTCTGTGTGGTGATCTGCTGACAATGAGAAAGGCAGATGGCCTCAGGATGAAAGGATCAAGGCTGCTGCAGGCTAGTAGGCATTCACCAACATGACGGTTTGCCCATGTACATGTACCAACTGCATTTTAATGGAGTGCAACACCATGCGGTTCCTGTATCTCTACCCGTTTACACATGTGGTCCACAGAGCTACTTATATGTAGCCGATGGCTCCCTGCACCATTGGGAATCCCACTACTCTGGCAAATCCCACATGTCTGCTCATCCTGTTTCTCTCTGGTTAGAGAGAAAATGATGAACTCTCCTCCCTCTGCATCTGGGGTCTCTATCACCTCTTGGATGCAGCAATGGACAGCAAATTGGGATATGTTTACAAATTTGCCTGCTCCTCCTTGGAAGGATCCAGTCACACAAAAGTTGGGCGCAACAATGACCTTGACAACCACTGACAGCGGCATCCTCACTCCACTATGCGGTTGCAGTTTCTGTTGAAGGAGGGGATACAGTTCTGTGACCACCTGGTTGGTGAATCTCAGACACCTCAGGCATTGTTCCTGGTTGAGGTAGAGGTAGGAGAAGTACTCCCTTAAAATGCTTGGTGAATAAGCCCTTCAGTGGAACACGCTCTTCCTCCTCCCAGCACAGACCTTCCCCTCCATTTCCCTGTCATGTTGTAGACTCAGGAGCATTGCGATGACAGCCCTGCTCTGTTTTTGTGAACAGCCAAGAAAACTCGTTTTGCCCTCCCTGTCAGAATGCAGCAACACTTCCTTCCAAATCCAGCAATTCACTGGAACACCTCCAAAAGCACACCGGGGTATTTTCACAAACTTTGCAGTAGTAATAGTAAATCAGAAGCACTTCACCCACAAGTTGGATCATTGAATCTTAAAAGAGCACTCGTGGTGAGTCCCTCTCACAGTGTTCACTGGACCTGTCATTATCCAAGTTTGCAAGTCAGCCTGAGAGGCTGTTTGGCATCACAATCTACCCACTGCAAAAATCTTCTAGCACGTATATGGCACACCTATGCGAGCATCCTTTCCATTGTTGAGGGCAGCACAGATGACACTGGAAGTGTCCAGAGTCACTGCACCTGTGATTTTGAAGGCCTCCGGCTTGCGTAGCATGGCTCCAGTGGTGCCACAGAGCTGAACTCTGCGCCACTGACTCTTGAGAAGCGGTGATAGCCTTGAGGTTTGCTTTGAGACCCCAAATTTTTACGACTAAATACTACCTGTTTAATCAAGTACGAATCTGCACACATATCATCAAGAAAAGGCATGTTAGCAATAAGTAATATAAAAATAGTTGCCAAAATGATTAGCAGTAGACATCATAGACCACATGTCAAAAGATTATAAAGTTCCTGAAACCATTGTTACTTCAGTTTCTGAAACCTCTTAAACGAACATTTCATATTTTAGCTGTGCAAACTCTTCTATAAAATCTGAGTAATCAAGTGGTGCTTACACTTTGTGAAAGCTGAGTTTCACCCTCTTCTCCCACCTCAGTCACGGCTGTGAGTGGGTTGGTGAGAAGACAAGCCCTTTGGGCGCAGAACGCTCCCCTCGGGCTTGCCAGAGGCTCCCTTGGACTTGGTGGAACCTCCCCCGCATCACCTTGGGCCTGCTGGACCACTCCCTCAGGACTGTCGGATCTCTGCCCAAAACCTGGGCCTGCCAGAACCCCAGACTCCACCCCACCACTTCCTCACCACCCACTGACTAGGGCCGGCTGGGAGTCCGGAGATCCTGGAATCCAGACCCTGCACCCTCCCCACCTCCACCTCCCCCCACCCCCTCCCCCCCCACCCCCCGCCGCCCAACATCTCACACTTGGGCCTGTCTGTTGCTAGATGGCCTCAACCCCCAAGTAAGCCTCGGCCTGTGCTGTTATTCCCCTGAACGAGCCTTGGGCCTGAGCCCCTGATAGAGCCTCGGTTCTGATCCCGAAGCAAGCCTTGGGCTGTACCATTACTCCCGCCTACCCAGATTGGGGCTGCCGGGTCCAGTCCCCCCTTATCCTAAGTACTCTTGCAAGTAAATATTCCGTGAGTCTACTGAGGCTCCACTCCAGTGCTCCTCCCCCATGGTCCTTGCTCCTTCTATGCTCCAGTCCAACTCCAAGCAGACATGGACTGACGCCACAGCAGCGTATGCACAGTAAGCACCGAAGATACATGAAGTACACGAATACCAGAAATAGGGGACAATGGCATCCCAGAAGGAAACACTACAGGACGTGGGACAATTGGATAAAAACAAGAGATTCCGTTTTTGCACTTTTTCCAATGCTTTATTGTCGCTTCTGTGTGTTCCCAACGTAGTCTCTCAATGTGTTTGGTGCCTTCCCGAATGAACCTTCTCCATTTTAGTCAGTCACAAGCCAGGGACTCCTAAGAGTTGGCAGGGATGTTTGACATCTTCAGAGATAATTTAAAGACACCCTGATGGCATTTCTGCTGCCCTCCTGGGAGTTGCCACCATAACTGAGTTCTGAAAAGAGCAGTTGCTCCGGGAGTCTGGTGTCAGGTATACAAATGACATGTTCTGCCCAGCGGAGCTGGTTTTGAGTAATTAATGCCTCAATGCTGGGCATGTTGGCTGAGGAGATGACACTTTTGTTACATCGTTTTTTTGTCACCAGATTTGGAGCATCTTGCAAAGGCGCCACTGGTGGTATTTCTCCAGTGCTTTCAGGTGCCTGCAGTAGATTGTCCAAGTCTCCGAAGCATATAGGAGCACAGGGTTCACTGCTGCCCAGTAAACTATGACCTTAGGCTTGTGGGTGTGATCCTGGCCCTCAAATATTATTTTTCCTCAGTTGGTCGAAGGCTGAGCTGACACATTTGAGGCAATGATGACCTTCATTGTCTATGTCTGCCTTTGTCAAGAGGAGGCTCCCAAGATATGGAAAATGGTCCACATTTTCCAGGATCTCGCCATTGATTTCAATCAATGAGTGGAGGTGTTGTGCTGTGGGAGTTGGTTGGAAGAGGACCTTAGTTTTCCGGTTGTTTATTGAAAGGCCATTTTCTCATATTATTTGAAGAAGGATTAGACAATGACCTGGAGCTCAATTTCTGAGTGAGCGCACACGCAAGTGTCATCTGCGTACTGAAGGTCTATCACTGAAGTTGCAGTGATATTTGTTTTGGGTTTAAGGCGGTGTAGATTGAACAATTTCCTGTGTGTTCTGCAAATTATCTCCACACCTGTGGATAACTTGCTAGAGGTGAGATGCAATATTGCAGTGAGGAAGATGGGGAAGAGGGTTAGAGTGATGACACTGCCCTGTTTGACCCCAGTCCTCACTGAGACAGGGTCTGTGATGGTTCTGTTAGTGAGGATCATGGCTTGCATGTCATCATGGAGTAGGTAGAGATGGTGACTCCTTCATGGTTGACAGAGTCAAAGTCTTTCGTGAGTTTGGAAAAGGCCGTGATGGTGCTGTTCCTTGCATACTCTTGGATTTGCTGAGCAGTGTAGATCATGTCTGTGGTTTCGCTTGATGGGCAAAAACCTTACTGTGACCTGGAAGGAGCTCTTTGGCCACTGGGTAGAGCGGATTGAGGAGGATTCTTGCAATGATTTTCCCTGTTGTAGACAGCAGGGAGACTCCTTTGCATTTACCACAATTGGACTTGTCTCCCTTCTTGAATATATTCATGATCGCAGCATTCCTGAGATTTCCCTGGCATGCATGCCTTTTCCCGTTTGAAGGGTATGAGGTTGTGCAGCCGTGCCAGGGGTGTATCCCCGCTGTGTTTCAGAATTTCAGCAGCATTTCCATCTGCTCCAGAGGCTTTGTTGTTTTCTGGGTGTCAAATCACTTCAACTTTGCTCTGGAGCAGAGTTGTGCCGAGTCTGAGCCAGACAGGGTATTGAGAAATGGAGTTGAGGGAGTTCTAGTTGAAGACAGAGGGCAGGATTTTTGGGATGGTAGGGTTTCCCTCCCAGAAGGAAAAAACAGTTCAGACCAGTAGTCTTATTTCCCAGTTTTTACTGTTTTTTCTGACATCCCACTGTCCGAGGAGTTAATACTGGCTGCCTCGCAGTCATTTAACGTTTCAATGAGCATTAATTGACCGAAAATGGGACTTTGCCTCTCATTTGGTCGGATCTCCTGTCTCAAATCTGATTGCCTGGCAGCTCTCTAGTCCCAGCAGTGCCAGAAGCTGCAGTGGACAGGACTGGCACTACAAGCAGTTCCCAGAGTCGAAGTCCCGGGAGCCCAGCACCAGACAAATGTCGGGGTTGGAGGGGAGGTGACGCCTGGGGGGATTGGACAGAGGGATGTGGGGTTGTTGGTTGGGAGGCCAGGTGAGGAGGAAGCACTGGCAGGGGCCAGATTTTTTGTGGGAGCATCTCTATCAACAGCCTCCTTTCAGCATTGAGAGCCCTCTACCTTCCTGTCCAAGGTGTGAGTGGAGTCGCTTTTCAGCCTTCCTCCCCTGCCCCTGAACACCTCCCACCAACCTGAAAACTGAGGCTGGGTAGGAAACAACCCTTAAGTGGTCATTAATTTGTAACTTAAGGGCTTCAATTAGGGAAAAGTTCGGGTGAGCTGGCTTAGGCCTTGCCCATTCCATCGTAAAATTGCAGAGAATTTGGGGTCGCTGGGAGGTTGGTGGGAAGGCCATGCAAAGAATGTTAGATATGCCCCCACCCGCAACCCCCCGCCCCCACCACCCCGCCCCCAGGCCTACAAAGCTGCTGGCTGGGGAAGGTAAAATTCTGCTCAGAATCTCAGCTGAGGAGTTCTTCAAAATATTCTCTCCAGAGAGCACTGACTGCCTCCCTGTGTTTGATGAGCTTCCCTCCATGCTTGGTTCTCAGTGGGTAAACCCTTGAGTGCTTGGACGACCAATTGTCTTGATAGTGCTGAAGAAACCATGCATGCCGTTGATATCTGCGACATGCTGGATCTCTTGCACTCTTTCTACTCACCACTTGTTCTTTATGTCACGGGTTTTGCCTTCAAACATTTGTAGGACTGTGCTTTTCTCTTGACTTGTGATGAAGTTTCAAGTCTGCGATAGCTTTGCGCTATGCTCGATTAGTTATCGCTTAGTTATTTTTGTCAAACCTGTCACGATGTTTACGAGTAGAGAAGCTGAGGACATCTTTGCAGGTGTTTGTTGTGGTGGACTTTAGGGTTGAGCAGGCACTGTGGCCACACTGCGACGCCTGGTGGCTGGAGGTTGAGAGCTTGGCAGTGAGTTGCTGACTGACAAGGGCTGCCTTGGTGGGATCTTTGAGGCCCTCGATGTTAATTTTCTTGTGGCATTGTTTCTGTTGCCTCCATTGTTTGGGATCCAGATTGATGGAGATGGCAGATCATATAAGGCGGTGATCAGTCAGTACTGATTGAGGTCGGCAATTAGCACCGACCAGGAATCAAGCAAGGGGCTTTGGGGACCATATGATCAAAGTGCTAATGTTTAGTAAAGGTGCTGTCTTTATCCACCATGGGGGTAGATCTCCAAATAGAAATCAAATAAAACAGACTGTGGACCCTGGAACACCATGTGCAGCAGTGGGTGGGTGGAGTATCTACCATGTGGATTTTCTCACTGCAAGGACTTCCAGGAAGTGGATCTTCGCACTGCAGGCAGTCGGCTGTATGAAGTGCCGTTGGGCGGTGATGGTCTGTGCTGGGTGGGGTGGAATTAGACGGGGAGGAGATGAATGAAGAGGTGGGGTGGGTATGGAGGCCGAGAGAGGGGTGGGGGAGGTTGGAGGTGGTAGGGGATATAGAAAAATAATGTGGGGATCATGGAATGGGTGAGGTGGTTTATGGAGTAGGAGGGTGTGAAGAGCTGTGGTGGAGTGTGGGCAGTTGAAAGTGTGAACATGCATGTGGGGGTATGGAGCTATGAACAGGCATCCTTTCTTTCATGGGACATGGGTATCACTGGCCAGCATTTGTCACCCATCCCTAATTGCCCTTGAATTGAGTAGCTTGCTAGGCCATTTCAGAGTCAACCACATTGTTCTGGATCTGGAGTCAGATAGGCCAGACCAGGTGAGGATAGTAGATGCCCTGAAGGGCATTAGTGAACCAGATGGGTTTTTAACAACAATTGATGACAGTTATCATGGTCACCATTACTTAGACTAGTTTTATACTCCAGATTTATTAATTGAATTTAAATGGGATTTGAACCTATGTCCCCAGTGCATTAGCCTGGGCCTCTAGATTACTAGTCCAGTGATATTACCATTACGCCACCATCTCCCATGGGGGTTGTGTATGTGTGACCGGGCAAAGGGGCGTGTGCAGGTGTGAACAGGCATTGGTGGGGAGAGGGTAAGGGGTTCAGAGGGAGGAGTATGTGGTGTCAACTGTTGAGTCCTGGGGGGCATACTGAGGAATTGTTGATATGAAGGGTGAAGGTTAAAGGGGGCAGTAGGGTGGGAGGGTGATGGAACTGAAAGGAATCCCAGCATATAGTACTGACAATGCTGGCATTTCAACCCATGAAAGGCAAAGGCTCAATGTGTGTGGGAGGCTTCTTTCACACGGCTCACAAGGACCCTGCAAAGATCTTTGCCTCCCTGCACATGCAATGATGGGTGAAGGGATGCTGAGGGTTGTTGGAACGGACGCAGAAGTAAAACTGGATTCTGGGGGTCAGCAAGATGAGAGGGAGCCTGTCTATTGTCATGGAGGTGGGCTCCTGTGGAAGGTAGGGGATGTGGACATTTACCTGCATGGGGCAGAGGGTTATGGGGGAGGGTTGTATGGTGATTGTGGGGAGATCTAAGGTCACACTAGGAGAGCCAATGGTTATTGGGCGGAGTGTGTGGGTCACAGGGGGAGGTTGGAAGGCATTGGACTCTACCTGAAAAGTCACACGCACTATGACCACTTGCAACTATCCAGAGCCTCGAGTTGGAGATCTTGAGATGCTGCATGGGAGTTGGGCCATTGGGGGTGGGTGGAGCAGCAGGTCAGCTCAACTGGACAACTGAAAGGAACCCCAGCATATAGTACTGACAATGCTGGCATTTCAACACATGAAGGGCAAAGGCTCAATGTGCGTGGGAGGCTTCTTTCACACGGCTCACCCTGCAAAGATCTTTGCCTCCCTGCACATGCATGATTTTGGGGGCATAGACCCAGCCTAGGGTGTCCCACTGAAGATGGGAGATGAGGGGCGCATAGGCTTAATGACCACAAATCACAATTAAACCACATCAGACCTCATTAAGTGCATTAAAAAATTATTTAAAAAATGGTAAGAACATTAACAATTATACAGCACCTGCGCAACTACATGTGAAATCATAACTTCTTAATTTTTTGTTCCTTACTACTTCTTCTAAGTGCTCCCTGACATCTGCAGCAGGGGTGGAGGCAGCCTGCTGACTAGTTTGCCCTGTTGGCTTGGATGACCTTGGCAGGTGTCCTCTGGAGACCCGAGGCCTCGAGGGCCCAAGCTTACTTTGGCTGCCCTGTTGTGGGGCAGCTGCTCCCTCTGCAGTCACAGAGGATGAAGCTGAAAGGGTCACAGGCAAAGGGGATTCCGAAGGGCCAGACACCCTCAGAGAGTCCTGAGTGGAGGTCCCAGGGGTGTCCAATAGCTGCTCCTCCTCCCTTTGAGTGTCCGAGGGCCCCTTGAGGAGAAGGGGCACCTGGAGGGAGGTTGAGGTGCCCTGTCCCCATCTCAGATAGCCACAGCAAGGTCTCACCTATGGCTACAGCGATAGAGTGCAGGTCTGCGCACATCTCCGTCAGAAACTGGACATTCTGCTGGACAAGGTTCTCCATGGCATTTGCCATCCTCCCCATGGAGGCCTCCATGCGCATACAGATCAGAACCACTCCATCAGAGAGCAGGCAGGCGGACTCCACCGCCTCATGTGCCACTTTGTTGAGGGCTTCCGCTACCTGTGCCTGATGCTCCCTGGCCTCTTGCTGCCTCTCCAGCATCTTGTGCAGGGCTGATCCCAGAGGCTCGTCATCCAACTCAGATGTCATAGATGCCTCTTCCCCAGCAGTCTTCCGAGTGCCATTGAGCTCGGGTGACCCTGCCTCCTCCTGCTGCGGACATGTGTCTGTGCGGTGACCACCAGAATGTGAGACCCTGCCTAAACTAGATCTAGTACCCACCAAGGTGTGTGTCTCTGGGCTGGCGGAGAGTGCAGATGACTGCTATTATGGCTCTACAGGTGCACTTTGTTCCTCCTACCCAATGTCCTCGGTCCTCTGTGGGCTGGAGGTACTGCTGGACAGGGCTTCTTCTTCTGGCCTTCCCCTCTTCCTGCTGGCACTTGTAAGTGAGAGAGGAGAGAGTGAGTAACTACATGAGCTGCCGCCAACATGGAGGAATGCATGGCCCTTGGGTTTCTATGTGACTACATTATACACAGACCCTTACTGGATGGAGGCCGCCCGTTGACCTTTCCATCTGCACAGGCTCAGTCCGGTTCCATCCCCTGCCAGCTGAGCTGCCCAATCTTCGAACTCTGTAAGGTTCCTGAGTTCTGGTGGGCCCCCTCCCATCTTCTCTCTCTTTCTCTCTCCTGTTGTGCTGTAACTTCTCCACAAAGAGAGAGGATGGGGTTGAGAACAATTGGGTTTCAGGTATCTTTCTCAGTTTTCCAGTCTTACAAATAACCCACTGGTTTGTGTGGCGTGTGTTTGATGCACTGCAGGTTGTCCACAAGGATTCTGGGTCAGCACACTAAAGAGTGGTGAGCCCATGCAGATAGAAGGATAAGGCTCACAGAGGCATATCATTAGCAATGATTGCTGGTGCCCTCAATGCCTAACCCCTTCCCCCCCTCACCCCCCAGACAGCATCTGTGGTCAGGGACCTGCAGTGGTCTCTCCACCTGCAGACTAGATGGACTGCAGTTGGGCTATGAGGCATCACCTTATCACGTTGAGTAGCTCTTTTATGCATGGGCCGCATGGATGATGTCCTTGCCACTGAGGCCTATGTCCCCTCTATCATTCAGTGAGGTGAGTGTGAGCATTTGAGGGTTCGCTTTACCCTGGTGGCAAGAATGAGGTAATTCATCCATTTCCAGCACTGCAGGGCAGTCCTCCGGTGGAGGCCATGGGCACTGACCACCCTGGAGACTTCCTCCCATGCAGGGTTGGTCACATGGCTCGTTCTCCTCCTTCCATGCTCGGGGTATAGGACGCCCTCCTGGCCTCCACTGCATTGCGCAGGACATCAAGGGAAGCGTTGCTGAATCTGGGGGCTGGGATCGCTGGGCCATCTCCTCCTTCCACAATGGGTTTGCGACAAAGAAGTTGATGTCCGGGCGCCTTTTAAATCTGGCCCCTGGATATGATGGCGGGGTGCCCGTGTCATCCAGCACGCCCCGCCACACAATATATCAGGAAACCCATGAATGCATAATTAATAGCCCAATATTGCACGATTTGGCATGAATCCCCACAGGGCTCTGCAGTGGGAAATACTCCTGGTTCCTGCCCCTGCTATGGGACTTAGGCCTGGAATGGAAAATTGCAGCTACAGAGTCTAGTAACCTTTTTTCCCACCAATGCATCAAAATATTTTACAAGGCACCGAGCTTCATTCAGTATTTGAATTGTGCCCTCAGCAGTGACCTGTGTAAGTTTGGAACAAATTGCTTCAAATTACAGTCAAATATCCTTATTATTGTAAATATACTTTCACCGGCAATTGCACAAGGTTAAAATAACTTGTTTCGACTTACAATCAAATGGCCTTGAGATGCATCCTACTGTCCGATTGGCCATATTGACATTAGTTCCGGAATGATTAGAAATTTCATTGTACAAATGAAAAGGGGATTCATCGTTGAATTATACAACACAGAAGGAGGCCATTTGGCCCATCATGTTTGTTCCAGCTCTTTAAAAGAGCTATTCAATCAGTCCCACTGTCTTGTCCTTTTATAGTCCTGAATTTTCTCCCTTCAAGGGTTTATCTAATTCTCTCATGCAAGTTACCACTGAACCTGCTTCCACCATCATTTCCGGCCATGCATTCCAGGTATAATAACTCGCAATATATTTTTAAAAATCCCTCTGGCTTTTTTTTGGCAATTACCTTAAACTTGTATCCTCAGCTTATTGACCCTACTGCCACTGAAAACAGTTTCTCCTTATTCATTCGATACAAACCATTTATGATTTTGAACACCTCATCTTCTCTGCTCAAAGGAAAACAATCAGAACTTTTCTACTTTCTCCACATGACTGAAGCCAGTGATCCCTGGTACCATTACAGCAAATTTCTTCTGTACCCACTCCAAGGCCTTGATGTTCTTCCTAAAGAGTGCTGCGCAGAATTAGACACACTACTCCTGCTGAGGTCTAACCAATGGTTTATAACGGTTTAGCATAATGTTGTTGCTGTTGCACTCTGTGCTTTTACTTTTTAAACCAAGGTGATATTTTAACAGCCTTATCAACTTGTCCTGTTACGTTAAAAGATTTTTGTACATAAACTCCAGGTTTCTCTTTTCCTGTATGCACTATAAAATTCTACATTTAGTTTATATGGCCTCTCCTCATTCTTCTGACCAAAACATATAAGTTTACCATTCTTTATGTCAAACTTTTTTTGACAATGTGGCTGTCTATTTCACCAGACTCTCTGGCCTTGATTTTCAGTTGCTGGTGAGGGGGTGGGAATGGCTTGTCTATAATTAAGGGCTTGTTAAACTCTTTGAGGAGCTTGTTAATGGGCCAAGGAGGGCAAGAAGGCAATTTTCAAATTATATATCGCCAAACCTGGACATACTTGTGCATGTTACATAAGGGGCAGGCGGGCGAGATTGGCAGGTCCGGGATTGGCCAGGGAATGGACCGCCAACCACGATCAGCCCCCGACTGCGATTTCATGCTGGCTGGCCAATTAATGGCCAACCAATGTGAAGTGCACGCTGAGAAGCTCAGTGCTGCCAGGGTGGGGGCTGGAAGAGGGCGGGCACTAATGCCAGCGCGGGTGAGCGCTGACAGAAAGCTCCCTGAAGGATGAGAGCTGCATCAGGGAGCTGAAGACCTGAAAAGCGTTAAATAAAGCTTTTAAAATCAGGAAAAAAAATGTGCAAGCATCACAACCAGTCACCTGAACATATACATGATAAAAATGTTGTCCATAGATTTTTATTTTTATTTTATTTCACCACGGAAACCTCATTCCAACAGATTTGGACGAGGTTTCATGAAAAATGTAAAGGCTGCCTGGCTGATCTGCCCGTCTGAGAGCCGTAAGTTTGGACGGGCACGTAAAATTAAAGACAATTGCACTGTTAATGACTTTAATAGCCTCGGATGTGTGCCCGCCACGCAAGGGCGGGATGACGTCGGGACTCTTGCCTGATGTCATCTCACACGATTTCGTATCCGATTGGATCAGGTGTGTGCCCGCATGCTGAGTTAAAATTTCTGCCCAAGAACACAAGAAATAGACCACAGGGCCTATCAAGCCTGCTCCGCCATTCAATACTATTGTGGCTCATCTTGGGCTTCAACTCCACTTTCCTGCCCGCTCCCCAATTCTCCCCTTAATTCTCTGAGAGACCAAAGATCTATCTATCCCAGTCTTAAATGTACTCAATGATGGAACATCCACAACCCTCTGTGGTAGAGAATTCTAAAGATTCACAACCCTATGAATGAAGTAATTTCTCCTCATCTCAGGCCTAAATGATCGGCCCCCTTTCCTGAGACTGTGGCCCCATGTTTTACATTCCCCGATCAGTTGAAACAAGCTCTCAAAGCCCTTCAGAATTTTGTAGGTTTCAAGGAGATCACCTCTCATTCTTTTAAATTCCAGATAATATAAGACCAATTTACTCAGCCTTTCATCATAGGACAACCTCCTCATCCCAGGGACCAATTGAGTGAACCTTCACTGTACCGTCTCCAATGTAAGTATATCCGTTTTTAAATGTGGGACCAAAACTGCACACAGTACTTCAGATGTGGTCTCACCAAAACCCTGTGCCCATCTGTCAGATTCAAAGCAGGCAGAAGTGAAAGGCATTGTTTTCAAGCTGAGAAATTTTGGGTTCTGGGGGATCTTGCACTGAGTTGAGCACATTACCTCTCATGTTGGTCATTTGGCCACTTTTGTATGTGTTGAGGCTGCTGGCCCAGGTACTGGTGCCTTCCTCCTTCTGCAAGGCAACAGCATGCTCCATCATCTTCCATCCTGGCTGCCACTTGCCTTTTCCACGTGATCTGCAGGAAGCTCCTGCCTTCTGGTCATGCTCAGTGCCAGTACTTGGGTGTCAAGCTCACCTCCAGCCCAATTAGGCCTTTATGTTTCTGAATCTTGTCTGACAACGCAGGGGGAGAGGGTGGTGTAGTGGTATTGTTGCTGGGCTAGTAATCCAGAGAACCAGGTAATGCTCTGGGGACTTGAGTTCGAATCCTGCCATGAATTTGAATTAAATAAAATTCTGGAATTACAAGTCTAATGATGGCCACGAAATCATTGTTGTAAAAGATAGATTATTCTCTATCTGCCATCCTTACCTGGTCTGGCCTACATGAGTTTGGGAAGGGGGAGAATGAAGTTGTTGGGAGGGGGGATATAAGGAACCTAGATGTAGAGCAGGCTTGTGTTCACAATCTGGTGGTCACTGCACAGACATGTGTCCACAGCAGGAGGGGGCAGGTTCAGCAGAGCTTCCTGGCACTCAGAAGACTGCTGGGGAAGGGGTTTCTGTGAGGTTTGAGTCAGATGATGAGCCTATGGATTCAGCCTCCCAACTCATCATGGAGAGTCAGCAGAAGGTGACATACTGAGCTGTTGAAAGTCCTCAACAGAGTGGCACATGAGTCAGAGAAGTGCATCTGCCTGCACTTTGATGAAATGGTGTGTGCATGGAGGTCTCCATGGGGAGGATGGTGGGCACCATGGAGATTGCATTCCAGCAGAATGCAGAGATGTGTGCAGACCTGCACTCCACAGTGGTAGCAGCCATGGGTGAGTTCCTACAGTGGCAACAGGAGGGGGAAATGGGGCACCTCAACATCACTCCAGGTGCTCATTCCCCTCAAGGAATCAGGCTGGCACCTGAAGAGAGGAGCAGCAGCTGGACACCCCTGGGTCATCCACTCAGGAGTCTCAGAGGCTGTCCGTTCCCTCTAAGTCCCCTTTGTCTGTGACCTCCTCAACCTCATCCTATGTTATTGGAGAAGGAGCAGCTTGCCCATAGGAAGATAGCCAAAGCAAGCTGCGGCCCTCAAGGCCTGGCTCTCCAGAGGACATACACTGAAGTAGTCAGAGGCAACAGGGCCAACTGTTACATAGGCTGTCTTCACCCCTGCTGCGGATGTCAGCGGAGCGCCTAGAAAAGTTAAGAAATTGTGATCACAAGTGAAGATATTTTGTCAATTTATAATTTGAAAATATATTCACTTTCATTGAATAATGTGTAATGATGTCTTCGGCTTCATTGACAGACTTCACGAGTCCTCCCACTGCATCCCATCCAACTAGCAGTTCAGCTGCACGCAGCCGGACCATAAGTAATTCTGAAGGGAGAAGCGTGTGCAGCAGGGCCTGTCGGAGCCTTGTGCAAGCAGTTCCCCACGCATGCGAAGCCTTCATTCATCACACTCATCTTACTGCCCAGAGGATTTTCAGTGCTGCCTGCTGGAGTTCTCTTTCAGTTGTCCATCTGAGCTGACCTGCATCTCCAACCACCCGCTGATTGCACTCCCATGCAGCATCTGTGCCCGTCCAAAATAAGGCTCCACTCACTTTTGATTTCTGCAAAAGGGTAGTTGTCAAGCTTATCGTCAGCTCTCCAGTCCTTTCCCCTCCCCCAGTCACCCAGATATTTTTCCTCATCACTGTCTACCCCCTTGGCATTCCTTCCACCTCCCCACCGTCACCTACCAACCCAAACCCTTGTCTTTCCAGGATGTCCAGGTGAACATACAGGTGCCGACACCTACCTTCCTGAGGATCCCACCCCCAACCACATTGACCTCCCCAACCTCTCCGCCCCACACCCTGGGTCCGTGTCTGCCTCCGAGTCCCCACCAACCACCCTCACAATCCCTTCTACCGCTACCAATGCACCCTCACCCTCACACCTTTCTGGCTTCCTGTGCTCCCTCTCATACTCAGCATTCCCTCCTACCACACCCACCTTCAGTTTGCTCCCCAGGAGGCAGTTGTTGACTCCATAGACCCCTCCCTTGCACGTTCACCTGGACATTCTCCCACCCCCCCACTTACTCCCACCTCCACCTTACTCCTTCCTTCATCCTTACTCCTTCCTCCCCCCTGGACACCTTACCCACTCCGAACTCCCTTCTACTCCTGGACACTTTCCTCCCCCAGACACCTTCCCCCCTCCAAAGTCTCTCCTCCCTCCGTTCACCTTCCTCCCCCAGACACCTTTCTCCTTCGAACTCCCTCCCCCCACCTCCCCCCCCCCGCTAACTCCCCTCTCCAAGCCCCTTCCCTAATACTTTCCTCCCCTCTTATACCTACCTCCCTACTTGCCGCATTTTCCCCATTACACCCTCCACCCTCATAGTTCCTCCTCCCCCCTCCCAACATCACTCCCCCGACAACTTTGTTCTCCACCCTCACCACCGCACCCCACCCTCCCCACCGCCCCCGGTACACCTATCCTCTCCCGGTGAGACCCAGACATTCCTCCCTCACCAATGATTATTTATAAAATCTGTATTATCGTTGCCTTACTGAGGTGATATATCCAGGATTTTCAGGAGCCAATTCCTGTTTTTCAGGAACTACCTTGTATTAGGGAATGAGAACAATATATGCCATAGGATGTTGGTGTCCTTAAGCACACAAGTATGCCCAGGCATGTTTATGAACTTCTTTTACTCTTTCAAGCAGATGAACCCTGCTTTTAATTTTCTAATCCCTACTTCATAAGAAAATAACTCCTTTGCTCTTGTAACTCCTTATTATAGCTGGATTCTTTCACACATCCTTTTGGCCAATATGAGTGTGAGCAGCAAGGGTAGGTGGTCTCAACTAACTGATGTCCGGATGCAAGACGTTCAACAAAGTGCTAATATCTATCATATGTTGTCTTAAGAGTATAATAAACAATTTCAATACCGCAAGATGTACAATAGTCTAAAATGCGCTACAGCTGTGCTCCTCTAAATCACCCCAAGGGCAGTCCTTAGATTCATTACAAATCAAACAAATCTTTGACCAATGGTGGGTTGGATGAAATGTCGTCCGTCTGAAGCAGTCAGATGAATCAAGGTGATGTCTCAACATCTGATGAACTGACTGAAGCTTGACATGCTGAGTCATGTCTATGATGGTTAGAACTCCCTGCCTAACAGCACAGGGAGTGTACCTACACCACATGGACTGCAGCAGTTCAAGAAGGCAGCTCACCACCACTTCCTCAAGGGCAATTAGGGATGGGCAATAAATGCTGGCCTAGCCAGCAATACCCACATCCCATGAATGAATGAAGAAAGAAGAGTCAATCATTGAATGCAGTCGATAAGGTGAAGGATTCAGATGAGGTGCAGTGGAGGAAATTGAGTCTTGAACACCCATTGTTAGGTGTACAAAAGGCCTGTCAATGCTGTGATTAGGTGGCATTCTCGAATTCAAAGAAATCTATATTATCAAAAGAAAAAAAACTCTGCAAAAGGTAATGGCTCTGCATTTAATCACTGGAGGAAAATTATTATTTAATAACCAAAATGAAGATCACAATCCCAATCACAGCAAGTACAGGAATGAATATGAGAAGACACCAAAAGTACCTCCAAATGCTCCCGAGACAGTATCAGTGATCCATTCAATTGAAGATTTATTAACAGATGCTAACCCTGGCATTGCCTCAATATCACTTTGACCTTTATCCTGAAGCCAAGCTGGAGCCTGCCAAATATTATTTAATTCAATTTGCAACAGCAAGTGTTGGCCCTTCCCACAGTATCCTCAATAGAGTAATTGGTAAAGGTAAGAATCAGTTCCATGCCCTGTAACTTGATAAGAACGGTACTAAGCTTGCTAAGTTTAATAGGGGTACATACAGTAAGAGGGGTATCGAAATTTCTGGACCTAGAGGATTTAATATATTGGATAGCTGTCCACAACAAGTGACATCTTTAGAAAGTGATATCATCCATGCACCTATGCCCAGGCCACAGTTGGAACATCTGAAAGCTGTAATGACCGCATAGGATCCATTCCGCAAAGAGAAATGTCACCAGTAATCTAGTCTAGTTGGTGTAGAGATGACAGAGCAGTTTGCCTTATCTGAGCCAGTTCCACACTGCTTCAACTTCTCTCATTTATAACAGATAAGGAATCCATGATCAGTGCATTCCTCCGCTTGAAGGAAACTATATTCCATGGAAGTAGAACTGGAAGTGGAATTATGCTCCAAGCGTGGATAAGCCAACTAATCATATGGATGCCAGACTGCTACCAGGGCCCTGAATGACCCCAAGGTCTTAATGAGACCTAAATTAAGGCTCTTCCACTACTTGTAATAGAGTTCTGTTTGTTTTATCAATGGGACTATAAGGAGAATATCCAGTCTTCATTTGATAGAATTAGCTAACCAAACAATATTTCTGAGTATGGTTCTCTCGGTAAGAAGGAAAATAATATTGTGAAGCATGGCACGAGATGTGAGTTTAATAAAACTTTTTCTCATATGGTATTGAGCCCAAGGTCATTGAGGAACGAATCTCTATACCATGACCAAGGGACCTGATTAGACTGGAGCTTTAAAAGGGACATGTGTATAGATGTCATAAGGCTATTGATTCTAATGCTCTTGGCTGTGGAGAGGAGTTCTTTGTGGATTGTTCAAAGACCAGCGATAATAAGCAATTTCTGAAGCTTAATAAAATCTCCAATCTTTTTGAGGCTGTGATCTTGTTCTCTGTTCCATTGATCCAACATGAGGACCGATTCTGCAAGCAGTAGAGAAGACTGTTGGAGCAAGCGGGTGTTTATTAATGTAAAACATTTTTTGTGAAGTCGGGAAGAATCACTCAATCTGATGAAGTCCATAAAAAATTGATTCAAAATATTGTTGAATTGTAAGGAAACCCACCATCACCAGGAAATAAAATCATTGGTTTATTATGGTGCCAAAGACAGAACAATGGCACTGAATTAGGTGCGTATTGCCAAATAGGGGAAGTGGATCCAAACATGTCTGATTCTTGGGATGATTCATAAGACCATTAGATGTAAGAGCAGAAGTAGGCCATTTGGCCCATCGAGTCTGCTCTGCCATTCAATGAGATCATGGCTGATCTGATAATCCTCAACTCCACTTCCTGCCTTTTCCCCATAACCCTTGATTCCCTTACTGATTAAAAATCTGTCTACCTCAGCCTTGAATATGCTTAAAGACCCAGCCACTAGAGCCCTCTGTGGTAAATAATTCCACACATTGGCTACCCTCTGACAGAAGAAATTCCTCCTCATCTCTGTCTTTAATGGGTGACCCCTTACCCTAAGATTATGCCTTCTGGTCATAGGCTCTCCCACAAGGGGAAACAACCTCTCAGCATCTACCCTGTCAAGCCCCCTAAGAATCTTATATGTTTCAATAAGGTCACCTCTCATTCTTCTAAGCTCCAATGTGTACAGGCCCGAATTGCTCAACCTCTCCTCATAAGAAAATCCCTCCATACCCAGAATCAACCTCGTGAACTTTCTCTGGAGTGCCTTCAATGCCAGTGTATCTTTCCTCAGATAAGGGGACCAAACCTGTTCACAGTATTCTATGTGTGGTCTAACTAGTGCCTTGTATAGTTTTAGCAAGACTTCCCTATTGTTAAGCTCCATTCCCTTTGAAATAAAGGCTAACATTCAATTTGCCTTCCTTATTACCTGCTGAACTTGTATACTAGCTTTTTGTGATTCATGCACGAGGACCCCCAAATCCCTCTGTGCTGCAGCTTTCTGCAGTCTTTCTCCATTTAAATAATATTCAGCTCCTCTATTCTTCCTGCCAAAGTGCATAACCTCACACTTTCCCACATTATATTCCATCTGCCAAGTTTTTGCCCACTCACTTAACCTGTCTATATCCCTCTGTAGACTTTTTGTACCATCTTCACCACTTGCCTTCCCACCTATTTTTGTGTCATCTGCAAACTTGGCAATAATACATTTGCTTCCCTCATATAAGTCATTAATATATATTGTAAATAATTGTGGCCCCAGCATTGATCCTTGTGGCACTCCACTAGTTACAGGTTGCCGTCCTGAAAATGCTCCCCTTATTCCAACTTTCTGTCTTCTATTAGTCAATCTTCTATCCATGCTAAAATACTACCCACAACACCGTGGGCTCTTATCTTATTAAGTAGCCTTATGTGCGGTGCCTTATCAAACGCCTTTTGGAAATCCAAATATATATCATCTACTGGTTCCCCTTTAACTGTCCTGCTTGTTACCTCCTCAAAGAATTCTAATAAATTTGTCAGGCATGATTTCCCCTCATGAAGCCATGCTGATTCTGCTTGATTATATTATGCATTTCGAAATGCTCTGCTATTACATCCTTTGTAATAGCCTCTAACATTTTCCCAATGACAGCTGTTAAGCTAACTGGCCTATATTTAACTGTTTCTGCATCATGTCCTTATACGAATGTATCCGTGTTGGTGAAGGTGTGGTGGTGGGAAGGTCAGTGGTTGGGAACGCAGACTGGGGATGTTTTCCAATTCCATCAGTGTGATGGTAATTTTTCTACTTACCCAAATCAATAAAGTCGCAATGCCCCATGTGCTCAATGCATTGCTCATGATGTTCTGTCTTTTCATCAGGATCCCCAGCTGATGTCTGGAAAGCTGGATTTACTTTTTAAATGTCACTCATATTTGCAGTAAGTCTTGCAATTAGTTCATTTTCCTTTTGACCTGATTTAATTTTAAGACTCTTGGCTAAGATTGTGGTGTCAAACTCAACTTGTGTAGGCTGATAAATAGAGCCCTGTGATAACACAAGTGGTTGAGGCTGAGGTACTGAAATGATACCAAAAGGATGTGGTACCTTAGTAAGGAAAGGTGAGTCGTTATGAGTTGTTGGAGAACACTTTCTAGGAAAAATTTCTAATCTATGGTAGAATTTGTATGGTTGTAATTGGAAGTCTGGAAACACGTCTTCTGTCAGTTGAGTTTGGATACAAGCACCATATTTAAAAATAGTCCACAGGATAGTAATCAATGTAACAAGTAGAAGGATAATTAAGGCTGAAGTAAAACAGCAGCATCTTATTCCTTTCTTTGTTTGTCAGCTCATCCCATCATCAAGAGACTTTGACGCTCGTCTTTTTTTGTAGTATTACCTTCCTTCATTGTTGTGACTCATTTGTCACTGGTTGTATTAATTGTAGTTTCTTGTGACACCATTGTTTGAGGCGTTGCAAATACTGCGTGGTGGAGGAGGAGTTGGTGATCCTGTCGTCAGTAGCTCGATTACCTCCACTTCCAATTTTGCGTTCCAGGCTGGGTCTCAGAAGACAGTATACGACTGCACCTTGTACTGTTCCTCCATTCTTGTATCCTTCAGGATACCTCTTCAGATTGTCTATGGAGACAATTTTAAGAGTTTGCTCGCCATTTGGCTGATTATTTGGCTGGATATGTTTCCACTTGGGTCTTAAACCAGTTTTGCGTTGAAACCTCCCTTCCTGAACCCACTCCCCTGCTAAGGGTTGCCATGCTTTGTTGGATAGCTACTTTTGCCCATTCGCTTTCCTTATCAACAAGCGACAGGAAGGTCTGGGTCATACTGTTGGCAGACCGAAGGTATTCAGGAAAGCGGTCACACAGTCTGCGTTTGGTCTCCCTGATGTACAGGAGACCGCATTGGGAGCAGCGAACGCAGTAGGCCAAATTGAAAGAGGTGTAAGCGAAGCACTGCTTCACCTGAAAGGAGTATTTGGGCCCTTGGATGGTGAGGAGGGAGGGAGGGAGAAGGTAAAGGGGCAGGTGTTGCAACTTCTGCAACTGCATGGGAAGGTGCTGTGGGAAGGGGATGAGGCATTGGGAGTGATGGAGGAGTGGACCAGGGTATCCCGGAGGTAACAGTCCATATGGAATGCTGATGGCGGGGGGAGGGGGATGAGGGGAAGATGTGTTGGTGGTGGCATTATGCTGGAGTTGGCGGAAATCGGAGTATGATCCTTTGAATGCAGAGGCTGGTGGGGTGAAAAGTGAGGACAAGGGAGATCCTATCATGGTTCTGGGAGGGAGGGGAAGGTGTGAGGGCAGAGGCACGGTTGAGGGCCCTGTCAACCACAGTGGGTGGAAACCTCGGTTACGTAAGAAGGAAGACATGTCAGAAGCGCTGCTTTGGAAAGTGGCTTCATTGGAACAGATGCAAAAGAACTGAGAGAATGGGATGGAGTCCTTACAGGAAGCAGGGTGTGAGGAGCTGTAGTCGAGGTAGCTTAATTATCATTTGAAGGAGTTGCCTTAGATGTGCAGCCTTTCAGCCTTGATGGCAGGTTTCCAACTTATCAAGATTGTTTAGAATCCAATTGTTCTTTGATAAAAACAAAAAACTGTGGATGCTGGAAATCCAAAACAAAACCAGAAACAGAAATACCTGGAAAAACTCAGCAGGTCTGGCAGCATCGGCGGAGAAGAGCACAGTTGACATCTCGAGTCCTCATGATCCTTCAACAGAACTAAGTAAAAATAGGAAAGGGGTGAAATATAAGCTGGTTTAAGGGTGGGGGGGGGCGGTGGGGGGTGGTGGTTGTTGGGACAAGCAGCCAGTGATAGGAGGAGATAACCAAAAGATGTCACAGACAAAAAAACAAAGAGGTGTTGAAGGTGGTGATATTATCTAAAGGAATATGCCAATTAAAGAATGGAGAGCAGGCCAAGCAAGGTACAGATAACTCTAGTGGGGGTGGGGTGAAATAAGACTAAAAGGCCATAAAAGGTATAGATAAACGATGGGTGGAAATACATTTAAAGATAATGGAAATAGGTGGGAAAAGAAAAATCTATATAAATTATTGGAAAAAACAAAAAGGAGGGGGAAGAAACGGAAAGGGGGTGGGGATGGAGGAGAGAGTTCAAGATCTAAAATTGTTGAACTCAATATTCAGTCCGGAAGGCTGTAAAGTGCCTAGTCGGAAGATGAGGTGCTGTTCCTCCAGTTTGCGTTGAGCTTCACTGGAACAATGCAGCAAGCCAAGGACAGACATGTAGGCAAGAGAGCAGGGTGGAGTGTTGAAACGGCAAGCGACAGAGAAGTCTGGGTAATGCTTGCGGACAGATCGAAGGTGTTCTGCAAAGCGGTCACCCAGTCTGCGTTTGGTCTTTCCAATGTAGAGGAAACCGCATTGGGAGCAACGAATGCAGTAGACTAAGTTGAGGGAAGTGCTGCTTCACTTGAAAGGAGTGTTTGGGCCCTTGGACAGTGAGGAGAGAGGAAGTGAAGGGGCAGGTGTTGCATCTTCTGTATTTGCATGGGGAGGTGCCGTGGGAGGGGGTTGAGGAGTAGGGGGTGTTGGAGGAGTGGACCAGGGTGTCACGGGGGGAATGATCCCTATGGAATGCCGCCAGGGGGGGGTGAAGGGAAGATGTGTTTGGTGGTGGCATCGTGCTGGAGTTGGCGGAAATGGCGGAGGATGATCCTTTGAATGTATTTCCACCCATCGTTTATCTATACCTTTTATGCCCTTTTAGTCTTATTTCACCCCACCCCCACTAGAGCTATCTGTACCTTGCTTGTCCTGCTCTCCACTCTTAATTAGCACATTCCTTTAGATAATATCACCACCTTCAACACCTCTTTGTTCTTTTGTCTGTGACATCTTTTTTGGTTATCTCCTCCTATCACTGGCTGCTTGTCCCAGCAACCCCCCCACCACCACCCCCCCCTCCCCCCACCTTAAACCAGCTTATATTTCACCTCTTTCCTATTTTTACTTAGTTCTGTTGAAGGGTCATGAGGACTCGAAACGTCAACTGTGCTCTTCTCCGCCGATGCTGCCAGACCTGTTGAGTTTTTCCAGGTATTTCTGTTTCCAATTGTTCTTTTTCCTGGGTGGTGTATCTGATTTACAACATATATTGTAAATAGAGCTAAGGTTTACATTGCCTAGAGGTGTCATTTATGGTTGCTGTGTTGGCACACAGACACAGCTGCTGCTCCAGCATTGCAATAAAATTGAGCCAATGCCTGTCTGCATTTTGTGGGTCTGGAATATTAGTTTGATTATCCAGTGCATATTTTATATCTCCTCATTCTGGGGATCAGCCCCAATAGTGCAATGGGCTCTAATGGCCCCATCGGCATCAAAGCCTTCTATCTCAAAGATAGAAGGAGGTATTAGGAGATGATTATCTGCTCTAACAAAGTCATTTTTTGGATTTCCTAATGGAAAGACTAGCCAATTCTGACAGGGTTTGCCATTTTGTCAGGACCTAATCTAAGTTAGGATTTAAACTGAACTTCATAAGAAATTTCTAAACCTCAATGCTAAACTGAGGAAGTTCTACTCTAAATTCTACAAGGCTGGATCAGGGACTTAGCCTGGCGAATGTTAGTGCACAGCTGTCAGGTTCAAAGAATGCAGAAGTGAAAGATCTTTTTTTTAAACTGAGAAAATATGGGGTCTGGGGAGATCTTGCACCGAACTGAGCACATTACCTCTCATGTTGGCTGTTTGGCCACTTTTGTATGCATTGAGGATGCTTTTCTGCAAGGCAGCACCAGGTCCCATGATCCCTCATCCTGGCTGATGTTAGCCTTTTCCACATGCTCTTCAGGCAGCTCCCACCTCCTGGTAATGCTCAATGCGGGTAGTTGGGTGCCGAGCTCGCGTCTGGCCCAATTAGACATTTACATTTCAGAATCTTGTTGTCTGGCAACGTAGATGTGGCCAGGACATATCTAGGTCAGGACCAGGAAATTATCCCCAGGCGTCAGTGTAGTGGATTATAAATCTAGCCCCTTTTTGGGACGATTTCAGATCAGATGATCACTATCACTTAAAGTTGAGAAGGACAGACCTCATAGACATTTGAATGGGTCTGAGGATCTGATTTAAATCTCCCTGAAGGAAAAGGACCAGCAGAGAATGTTACTGTCCTCCAGATAGCCTTATTAACAAGTTTTAGCCAAATTATAACAACCTGGATATTATAAGGGTCTGAGCATCTCTCCTCAATAACATACCTCCCCACTGAAGAGTGTAAAGATGGGTTCTCTAGTTTGGATGCAGAAGATTATATGAGACAATATATTTGCTAAATTATATAAAGGTTTATTAAAGAACCAAACATGCAATTCACATTTGATGGGAAAGTCAATCGCAACATTAGTAGTTTGAGGAAAAGAAATATAATCTTGTTTCTAATAGAGAATCCAATTTTTAAGTCTAAATATTTGATATAATAAAATATTTGTGATATTCATCAACATTTAAAGCAGCATTTACCTTAAATCCCCGAGCAGAAAGTGACAATTTAGTGAGATACCTCTATCCCAATTAAGGGAAGAATTATCATTGCTGCACTACACTAGCAGCGCCTTTACCCTGAGAAATGCTGAACTGAATCCAGCGAATCTAAAACTCCACTGTATGGTTCCAATATGTATACTAAGCTGCATCATTTTTTATGTATGGGGGTGTTACCTCTTGACAAGTAGGTTTGTTCCCTTCTATTTCCCAAATAAGGCTGTCCATTTCCAGTTTAAAATCCAAATTATTTAATTCATAAGGAAAGGCTGACCCAGCAAGCAACTGCAAACACACGTGCTTGTCAACGAAGCTATCAGGATGTTGAGAGGTGCAAATGCTGGTAATTTCCTAGCCACGCAATTATGTTTTAAGATTAGAACTCTGTTTCCCAGATTCAGTTGACAAGTGATTCAGGAGCATATGTAGAAAACAAAGTTATCTATTGTTAGATTGTGGTAATTTACAATGATTATTTACAAAATCTGTATTATTAATGCCTTACTGAGGTCATGTATCCAGGATTTTCAGGAGCCAATTCCTGTTTTTCAGAAACAGCCTTGTGTTCAGGGATGAGAACAATGTGCCGCAGGATGTTGGTGTCCTTGTGCACACAAGTATACCCAGTCATGCTTAAGAACTTCTTTTACTCTATCAGGCAGATGAGCCCTGCTTTTGATTCTTTAATCCCTACTTCATAGGTAAATAACTCTTTTAATCTTATAACTCCTTATTATAGCTGGATTCCCTCACATTGGGTTCCTGATCCTGAATTGAAAATCAGGCCCTCTGTGTTCCCTTGCAGCCTGTTACTATCTCCTCACTGTCCTTAAGTTTACTGTAATGGGTGTTCTTCTGTGAAATCTTTCTTTTAAGATGTGACCTGACAGTTCTCAGTGTTAGACAATTTTAGATAGAAAGGCAGTAGGGACACTACGATTAATTCCAGTGTTCTTGGACTTGGGGGAGGAAAAAAATGCCAGAGTTCCACTGATGATTCTTACCTTATGAGCCCTGCTGGAAAGAGATGAAAGAAGTGATGCCCCCTTGTGAAATAGCCTGTTAACAATCGTTGTCTTGGCATTTACGTGAAGAAGAAACTGCAGAATTTTGTTTATGTAATGTTATGGTTAATAAAGAGCATTTTTCTTTCATTTTATCTTGCCATTTTTTCCCTTTCCATGCCCACCTCTGTCCATTGTTTCGAGATCATCCTGGAGGGCAAGGACAACACCAATAAATTCCTTACATAGCAGACCAATTATAACCTTCAGCTTTGCTCAATTTTTTCTTATTGCATTGAATGTGGGCATCACTTGCAAGGTCAGCCTTTATTGTCCATCCCTAATTGCCCTTGAGATGTTGGTGGTGAGCTACCTTTTTGAATACAAGTGAATGCCTTGCTAGGTAAGTTAAGTTAATGAGATGGCTGTGGGTCTGGAGTCATGTGCAGGCCAGACCAGGTAAGGATGGTAAATTTCCTTCCCCTGAAGGACATGAGTGAACCAGGTGGATTTTTATTCAAGGCTAAGTTGGTTAGATTTTTGGGAGATAAGGGAGTCCAGGGTTATGGGGTGCAGACATAAAAGTGGAGTTGAGCCCACAGCCAGATCAGGCATGGTCTTATTGAATGGCAGAGCAGACTTGATGGGTCAAATGGCCTACTCTGCTCCTCAGTCTTCGGTTCCTATATTTTATGACAATCTAGCAGTTTCACGGTCATTCCTGATACAAGGTTTTATTCGAAATCTGAGAAACAACTTCAGCTTTGGAAGTTTGGCTAAAGCAGTGTCTCATATGTCTCACTTGATGTACCGCATCTGGTTTGTAGCTTATACAACAACAGGTATCGCAACTGAAGTTGGCTCTACCCACCCGACTCACACACAACACTTGCAGCAGGGATTGTTGCGTAACCATCAGGAAAAGGCAAAATTGCCATCTTTTTGCTTCACCAACCCAAGAGCACTGAGGTTAAGATCAGCTAACACAGCATAAATTGAGGATTTGGTTTATGTTTTGATATTTCAGAATAGTCCCCAAAAGAACGTGCAAATCTTATGCAGGAACAAATGAACATTAAGAAAGGTGTGATCTATTAGAAAAACAAGTCTGATCAAGACAAGCAGAACATGCTGAAAATACTCAGCCGGCAGCATCTGCGGAGAGATGTTCAGGTCGCTGCGAGCATTTTCTGCTTTTATATCAGATTTCCAGCATATTGCAGTATTTTGCTTTTGTGTTCTGATCAAGATAATGATTTTTTTTGGGGTGGGGGGGGGGGGAGGGCGGTCTAAACTTAATAAGAAATAAATTGGTCAACAAGTGAATTCTTTTACAAAACAAAAACAGAATTACCTGGAAAAACTCAGCAAGTCTGGCAGCATCGGCGGAGAAGAAATCAGTCAACGTTTCGAGCCTCCATGCCCCTTCGGCAGAACTGCAGCATAGTTTCAGCAAGGGAGAAATATAAATTGGTTTAAGGTGGGTGGGGGGCGGGGGGGAAGAGACACATTGAGGGTGTGGTGTGAGCAGATAATAATCAAAAGATGTCAGAGACAAAAGGGTCAAAGAGGTGTTGAAGGTGGTGGTCTTTGTCTGAGAAAAGTGCTAATTAAGAATGGAAGACAGGATATTCAAAGTACAGCTCTAGTGGGGGTGGGGTGGAAAGACTAAAGGTTTTAGTTTTAGATTTAAAAATAATGGAAATAGGTGGGGAAAGAAGAATCTATATAAATTATTGAAAAAAAAAGGAGGGGGGGAAAGAAACGGGGTGGGGATGGGGGGAGGGGGAGTTTAAGATCTAAAGTTGTTGAATTCAATATTCAGCCCAGAGGGCTGTAAAGTGCCTAGTCGGAAGATGAGGTGCTGTTCCTCCAGTTTGCGTTGGGCTTCACTGGAACAATGCAGCAAGCCAAGGACAGACATGTTGGCAAGAGAACAAGGTGGAGTGTTAAAATGGCAAGCGACAGGGAGGTTTGGGTCTTTCTTGCGGACAGACCGCAGGTGTTCCGCAAAACGGTCGCCCAGTTTGCGTTTGGTCTCTCCAATGTAGAGGAGACCGCATTGGGAGCAACGAATGCAGTAGACTAAGTTAGGGGAAATGCAAGTGAAATGCTGCTTCACTTGAAAGGAGTGTTTGGGCCCTTGGACGGTGAGGAGAGAGGAAGTGAAGGGGCAGGTGTTGCATCTTCTGCGTGGGCATGGGGAGGTGCCATAAGTGGGGGTTGAGGAGTAGGGGGTGATGGAGGAGTGGACCAGGGTGTCCCGGAGGGAACGATCCCTACGGAATGCCGTCAAGGGGGGTGAAGGGAAGATGTGTTTGGTGGTGGCATCATGCTGGAGTTGGCGGAAATGGCGGAGGATGATCCTTTGAATGCGGAGGCTGGTGGGGTGATAAGTGAGGACAAGGGGGACCCTATCATGTTTCTGGGAAGGAGGAGAAGGCGTGAGGGAGGATGCGCGGGATATGGGCCGGACACGGTTGAGGGCCCTGTCAACGACCGTGGATGGAAAACCTCGGTTAAGGAAGAAGGAGGACATGTCAGAGGAGCTGTTTTTGAAGGTAGCGTCATCAGAACAGATGCGACGGAGGCGAAGGAACTGAGAGAATGGGATGGAGTCTTTACAAGAAGCGGGGTGTGAGGAGCTGTAGTCGAGGTAGCTGTGGGAGTCGGTAGGCTTGTAATGGATATTGGTGGACAGTCTATCATCAGAAATTGAGACAGAGAGGTCAAGGAAGGGAAGAGAAGTGTCAGAGATGGACCATGTGAAGATGATGGAGGGGTGGAGATTGGAAGCAAAATTAATAAATTTTTCCAGGTCCCGACGAGAGCATGAAGCAGCACCGAAGTAATCATCGATGTACCGGAGAAAGAGTTGTGGGAGGGGGCCGGAGTAGGACTGGAACAAGGAATGTTCCACATACCCCATAAAGAGACAGGCATAGCTGGGGCCCATGCGGGTACCCATAGCCACACCTTTTATTTGGAGGAAGTGAGAGGAGTTGAAGGAGAAATTGTTCAGTGTGAGAACAAGTTCAGCCAGATGGAGGAGAGTAGTGGTGGATGGGGATTGTTGGGGCCTCTGTTCAAGGAAGAAGCTAAGGGCCCTCAGACCATCCTGGTGGGGGATGGAGGTGTAGAGGGATTGGACATCCATGGTGAAGAGGAAGCGGTTGGGGCCAGGGAACTGGAAATTGTTGATGTGACGTAAGGTGTCAGAGGAATCACGGATGTAGGTGGGAAGGGACTGGACAAGGGGAGAGAGAAGGGAGTCAAGATAACGAGAAATGAGTTCCGTGGGGCAGGAACAGGCTGACACGATCGGTCTGCCAGGACAGTTCTGTTTGTGGATTTTGGGTAGGAGGTAGAAGCGGGCCGTCCGAGGTTGGGCGACTATCAAGTTGGAAGCTGTGGGAGGAAGATCTCCAGAGGAGATGAGGTCAGTGACAGTCCTGGAAACAATGGCTTGATGTTCTGTGGTGGGGTCATGGTCCAGGGAGAGGTAGGAGGAAGTGTCTGCGAGTTGACGCTCAGCCTCCGCGAGGTAGAGGTCAATGCGCCAGACAACAACAGTACCACCCTTGTCAGCGGGTTTGATGACAATGTTGGGGTTGGACCTGAGAGAACGGAGTGCAGTGAGTTCAGAGAGAGACAGATTAGAATGGGTGAGAGGAGCAGAGAAATTGAGACGGCTAATGTCACGCCGACAGTTCTCAATGAAAAGATCAAGAGAAGGTAAGAATCCAGAGGGAGGGGTCCAAGTGGAGGGAGAATATTGGAGGTGGGTAAAAGGATCCGTTGAACGGGGAGAGGACTCCTGCCCAAAGAAGTGAGCACGGAGACGAAGACGGCGGAAGAAGAGTTCAGCATCATGCCGAGCCCGAAATTCATTGAGATGAGGGCGTAAGGGTATGAAACTAAGTCCTTTGCTGAGCACTGAACGTTCAGCATCGGAGAGGGGAAGGTCAGGGGGTATAGTGAATACGCGGCTGGGGCTGGGATTGGAAGATGGGGTGAGGACGGAGGGACAAGCAGGGGTGGAGGGTCCCAGATGGGTGTTGGAGTCGATGAGTTGTTGGAGCTTGCGTTCCTTAGCACTTGAGAGAAAGAGAAAAAGTTTCTTGTTGAGGCGACGGATGAGGCGAAGAATAAAATGAAACTGGGGGCACGCGCAGCTTTGAAAAAGGGTGCGGCGGTGCTGCTGGAGGGAGAGGTCGAGTGTGTTCATATGGCGGCGCATGGCACTGAGTGTGGATCTCAGAATGCGACGGGAACAGCAGTCCGAGAAACGTTTTATGTCCCGGAGATACCTGTAATCCTGGGTGGGTTCGAAACAAGAGGGATGGAATTTCAGTTGAAATCCACGTGGGGTGAGTCGGAGACGGAGACAGTCACTGAGAAAGGAGATATGGCTGTGAAAGCGGGTTTTAGTAAACACCTTGTCAAACACCAGGAGAGAAATGGAAAGCAATGAAGGTGAGCAGGAAGTGAATTCTTTTGGCAGTTAAAAAGTTGGCAAAAACACTGGAATAACAATGGTCTTGTCTTAACTTCTCACCCTGGTGATTGGTCTGACAATGGAAGAGTATGATTGGCTGAGAGCCGTGCCCCAGTCGAGCGGATGTTTGGCCTTGGTGACGATCATTTCCGCTTTCAGACCTGCTCCCGTTTCTTAGGCCCAGAAATCCAAGATGGCGGCTACTGAGTCGGAAGAGGTTCCGTCCATCCCGAAGTTTTTAATGGACTGTTCGGCGAAGGACATCGCCTTGGTACGAAATATAAGACACCTTGCGTTCATTTTCCTCTCGCTAATACGGTGGAGAACCGGTGTTCACTTTGATTTCTCCCCCCACCCCTCTCTCCGTATAAAGCAGCAGTTTGTGTTTCTCAGACAGAGGGAAGGTTGCTATGTAAAGATCTCTCTCTCTAGGCCTGCGGCGCTGTCCTCGGATTTGCTGAGACATGGTGTCCGCGGGTCAGATGAAAGGCTGGTCAAAGGACCAGCAGCGCTTCAAGCTCTTATTCGGATCCCCAAGAGACTCGGGGATGATTGTTTTTTTTTGCATGACTTGTTTTAACATCTGAAGATCCATTCGTGTTGTTAACTTACCGGACTCAGTACTTGATGCTGTTGACGTGAAGCGACAACCTCATCAGAAACAAATTATTTGACATCCACTCGAATGATATGTAACTAGCATTTAAATATCCCGAATCCGGAACGCGGGGAGCAGGTTGACTGAAGAAAACGAGCTTCAGGAGTTAAAATATGAAAAAATACCAGCTGTTATTATCTGTTAATTGGCCACGCTCCAAATGTCTTAGTTACAGCAATTTGGTGGTGCACAAGTTGAATCTATTACCACCTCTCATAAATGTGCACTTGAGTTTTGAAGTAGAGTTGATTTTTGAGGTAAAATTTATTAGCCTTTGAAACCTTGGCAAGCGTGCCAAGAAATTAGATCTGCATATTGCATAAAAGAAAGAAGGAAAATGAAGTGTTTTATAAATGAAGACCTTTAAGTGCTTGATAGTTATTTTGGTGTCCAGTCGTTGTAAGATAAGCAAAAATAGCAAATTTGGTGGGGTTGACTGCAGGATAAATGTTGGCTAGGAATTGGGATTAATACCCCATGTGTGAAACATGCCATCTGAAAGAGAAAAGTTTGTTTTTTTATGTGTCAAAGCACATGGCAGCCATTTAAGTACTGTCACTGTTGTAATGTAGGAAAATGTGGCTGTCAGTTTGCGCACAGCAGAGAAACCTGTAACTAGATGTACTGTTTTAATGTTGATGTTGAGCCATTAATATTAGCCAGCAGTTAGGGAGAACTCCACTGCTTTCTGAATCATGCCTTTGGATCTTTTACAGCACCTGAGGGGTCAAACAAGACCTAGTTTAAACTTGTTTAAAGTCTCATCTGAAAGACAGCACCTCTGACATTACAGTAAAGCCCTGCCTTTCACGACTTCCTTGTTCACGTTTTCACTTAGCTGTGCTTTGTACACCGCATCACCCATCGCGTGAGCGATATTCGCTTATCCACATTTTCTTCTCCCTCTCTCTTCTTTCCCTGGGAAGATGACAGCCATGACGGAGCAGAGACTGGAATGGTTGCAGCTGAAGTGCAGCCCGACGGAGGGATTAACTTGGAAATGTCTGAAAATCTCGGTCTAGAGCTGCAATAATGGCTCTATTCAATTTTGAAATCTTCACTGATGCATTGCTTAGCATTGTTTGTCGTATACAGATACTGTACCGCAATTTGCTGTAGAGTAACTGCCCAAACCAGTGCTGCCCTTGCATTGTTGGAACCATTGAAAAGCATTTTCCTCATTCACCATTTCACTGCGAGGTTTTATGTAACCCCTGCGAGTGCCCCAATTTTCATGTACATTACCCCCTCAGTACTGAAATGCTCATCTCTCTGGAGTGGGACTTGAACTTGCAACCTTTTGATTTCTAGGCAAAAATGCCACCACCGAACCAAGGTGGAAGACTTAAGTTTAACTTCTCGTCTGAATGATAGCATCTCTGACAATCAGTCGTGTTCCCTCAGTACCACCCAGAAATATCAGCCTAGATCAAGTGTGCCTATGTATTATCCACATAAGAGTTTAATTTGGCCTGTTATATGCTGGACTTTAGGTTGCCAAGATTGATGGAATAGGAAGTGAATCTCCCTGGCACTGCTGCTAGTCTGTGACTCCTTTCCTGTAAAATGGGAGATTGGAGCACTGAGGGGTGGGAGGGAGGTGTGCTATTGAGATTTGATTCAGATGGAGGGAAAAATCCACTAACAGTTTGGGATTCCCAAGACGGGAAGGGTCGATCAGGGGATTGGGACTTGAGGGTGGCAGTGGTTCTGGAGACTGCGACTCCCTGGATAGGACAGGAGTCATTTGGAAGATTAGAACTTCTGGGGAATGGTGGGAGGTGGATACAGTGAATTTTAGGAGATTGAGGCTCCAAGTATTGGGGTATCATAGATTTTTTTTTATTCTTTCACAGGATATGGGCATCGCTGGCTAGGTAAGCATTTACTGCCCATCCCCAATTGCCCTTGAGAAGGTGGTGGTGAGCTGCTGCCTTGAACTGCTGTGGTCCATTTGGGGCAGGTACACTTGAAGTGCTGTTAGGGAGGGAATCCATCTGGTTTCTTTCATTTTACACTTCGTAGTGGTTTGATACAGCCAAGTGGCTTGCTTGGTCATTTCAGAGGGCATTTTAAGAGTCAACCATATTGTTGTGGGCCTGGAGTCAGACCAGGAAAGGATGGCAGATTTCCTTCCCTAAAGGATATGAGTAAATGACAAGTTTTACAACAATCAAGAATGGTTTCATGGTCACTATTACCGAGTCTAGCTTTTAATTCCAGATTTATTAATTGAATTCATTGAATTTAAATTCTACCAGTCAATGATTTGGGATTTTGAACCCTGGGTTGTTAGCCTGGCGGCATTACCATTATGCCACCACCTCCCCTTGTCTTAGGCAGTGAGAAGTGATGGGGAGATGGGCTGAAGCAGCGGTAACAACGTAGTGGAATCGATGCTGAGAGTGATGGGTAAGTCCAACCCTGGAGGCTTTTATTTTTATTTATTTGTTCAAGTGATGTAGGCATCGCTGGCTAGGCCAGCATTTATTCCCTGTCCCTAATTGCCCTTGAGAAGGTGATGGTGAGCTGGCTTCTTAACCGCTGCAATCCATGTGGTGTAGGTATACCCACAGTGCCATTAGGAAGGAAGTTCCAGGATTTTGACCCAGTGACAGTGAAGAAACGGCATTATAGTTCCAAGTCAGGATGGTGAGTGGCTTGTAGTGGAACTTGCAGGTGGTGGTGTTTTCATGCAGCGTCTGTCTTCGTCCATCTAAATGGTATTGGTCGCGGGTTTGAAATACGCTGTCGAAAGAGCTTTGGTGAGTTACTGCAGTGAATCTTGTAGATGATATACACTGCTGCTACCATGCGTCAGCGATGGAAGAAGTGAACCTCTAAGGTGCTGCATGGGATGCCAATCAAGCGGGCTGCTTTGTCCTGGATGGCATCATACTTCTTGACTGTTGTTGGAGCAGCTCTTATTCAGGCAAGTTGAGAGTATTCCACCACACTCTTGACTTGTGCCTTGTGGATGGTGGACAGGTTTTGGGGAGTCAGGAGGTGAGTTACTTGCTGCAGAATTCTCAGCCTCTGACCTGTTCTTGTAGTCACAGTATTTATATGTTTGGCTTAGTTCAGTTTCTGGTCAATGGTAACTCTCAAGATGTTTAGAGTGGGAGATTTGGCAATGGTAATGCCATTGAATGTCAAGGGGAGATAGTTGGATTCACTTTTGTTGGAGATGGGTCATTGTCCGGCATTTGTATGGCGCGAATGTTACTCTGGGTAAAGAGTGAAAGATTGTTTCCAGGAATGGATGAATGGGGAACAAAGGGATAAAGACTTGGGATTCTTGCTGCATTTTGCAAGCTGCAACTGCCACCAGTCATGGTGAGTTTGAAGAGGAAAGAAAGAGGAGGGATGCCCCCTGTTCCTTGGCTCCTTTCTTGACAGCAAACCCTGAACCTGACTTCCTCCATCTCGCATGTCAGTTCTTTGTGTGAGATTTCACAGAGTACGTATCTGAATCTGACTTCAAGCAGCAGCAAGGAGAACAGCTGAACAATGAGATTTGAAACTGGCTGTCCTGGCTGCGAGGATTATTTTTTGAAATTATTTTTGAATGGCATATTTATAATCATAGTTCGAAGAGCATCTTGATCAACCATGTATTCTTTTGATTTTAGCAGTTTGGAACGTTAGCAAGGGTGGACTGATTGTCTTTTTTGAAAAAAGACAATGTGAATGGATTTGTTTTTGTTTTAATCTCCTGCGAATGTTAATTCTGCATAACCTACTTGGAAAGCAGAATTAGCTTTGGTTCTGTGTAGTGTGGTGGAGTAGCGACACACTGCACTCATAGGCACTAACCTATGTTAGTTTTTGTTTGATGTGGAAGATGAGTAGGTTAAGGAAAAGGTGAGTTTTAAATTAAAATGATCCAGAAAAGACTGGTGCTAAAGTAACTTGGGTCTAGAGGCTTTTAAGCTTGCTCCTTGATACAGAGTCCAGAGTGAGGGACGGAAGCAGAAACCTCAACAGATACACAAAATGCTGAAGTTGCACTCTGTCGCTTGAAAGAAAAATGCTAGTTTATTCACGATTTTGCTTAGACTATGCAATGTTATGATTTCATAAGTGTGGCGCAGTGTCTGACAAAAGGGTATAGTTGAAAAATGGGGTTGAACAGGGCGGTTGTTCTGGTGGCCAGGATTTTCATGTCTCAAGTCCATAAATCTTGGAGAGGCAGATGCGTCTATGCCTAAACCTATGATTTGTTTTTATTTCCATCTATTACTTTATGAATGGTGATGACAAATCTGGTAATTCAATGTTCTAATTTAAAAATGGAAGTAGGTATTGTGCAGCAGATTCATTGAGGAAAAACAACAGCCAGCTTTGGTGCATTTCCCACAAAAGAAAATCCAACCTTTCAAAAAATCAGAAATAAGTGTGGTTTAAGTTCTGACAATTGTCTTTACTATAATTTTTGTACTCCCCCTCTTAAACTGTGCAAACAGTAACTCAGAGTGCAGTTGGTGCCATTTAGGTAAATTACCTGAACGTTTCCGTGAATTATGAAATGAATCTCATATCTTCGTGGATGTGAATGGAAAGCCATTATGCTTGATTTCGTCATAGTGATAAATAGAATATTCTCAAATACTGAAGCAAACCATATTTTGAAAAATGCAAAGTGCACAGGAAAGTTAAATAAATTTTATGATTTAGTACCCTCATTTAAAAGCAGCAATATCTGCTAATATTTGCTATGTATGCTGTTAACATGCAGGTGTGATTACCCATGAAATAGCAATCTCATTAAAACCATTTTGCGGGAGAATTTTTGAAGAACTGCATGTTAAAATCTGTAAAAAAAAAATAGTGGAGTGGAAATTCAAATGCATGTCAGAAGCTGGTGCCTGAGGCACATCTGCAATTCATGCCTCGGGCCTCATTTTAATAAGATATAGTTCCTCCAGAGGCACCTTGCCCTATTTTGGGGATCAAACTCGGGTCCACTTTAGTCCTGTGACTTATAAAATACAAGAGTTCTAAGGGCAGGATGGCAGTGGCCCACAGTCATGGAAAAGCTTGAGTCAGAGCTTGCAGGGTTCAATTTTTGAAGAATTCTGCAGACAGACTCTGAAACAGGTGTTAGACTCTTATTGACATTAAATTGCTGATTTCGTGAGACCACCAGGAATGCTCCAAAACAATGAGGACCAATATGGCAATGGGTTCTCAGGGCCCAGAAGCTACTATATGTTCCAGTTTTATACTCAAAAAGTGGATGAAATGCATACTAAAGTCTGCCCCAGTGTGTTGAATATGGCCCATGCTAAGTGCCAGATGTCTCATCAGGCCCACTGTATAAAATATGCATGTCATTCTCAGCCTAAATTATGTTCTCAAATTGTGGAGAAGAGCTCGGAATTGTAATTTTCTTGAATCAGATGAGTGCTACCTATGAGCCAAGCTGATATTTATGCTGCAAATGTTGCCTCACTTTGCACTGATATTTATAAGTTCTAATGTCAATCTTGAGTCAGAGCCTGGCTTGACTTCAGAAAAAGTTGAGAGTCAAGGGAGTATTTCTGAACGTTGTTATGCCTGTTATCAGAAGTCTCTTGAGATCATTGAAGGATTTATGTCACCCACTGTCATGCTAATCTTTCTCCTATTTGAATTCCTCCAGTCTAGCTTTTATCAGCCCACAGCACTGAATCAACTCAACAACATTGTTTTATGTTACCATGATGTTTTCTTTCCTTTTGCCCTTATTGACCTGTCCAAGACATTGACACAGTTGGCCATATGGTCCTCCATGACCTTTATGATGCAGCTTACATAAACAGAATTCTTTTTATTTAGTTTGACTCCCTCATTTTAAGCGATGGCTTCTATTCCTGATGCTGTACAGCTGCCTCACCACTGGTGTACTTCAGTGTTAAATGTTTTTTTATTTTCTTCATTTGTATGGGACTCCTTAGTAATATTATCTATTGCAAAGGACCAGGTTTCCACCTGCGGGCTAAAGATATGTGGATTTACCTCTTAACCATCTCCATGTTGCTAGATTGCTTTTCTGGAATTAGATTAAAATCAAAAGCTAGAAAATTGTCAAATTGAACTTCAGGCTGACAAAAGTTGTCAATTTGGATATGCCAAAGGGCTCCTAAATTGATTTATTTCCCTGGTTTCTTGCTCAGATTAAACCAGAAATTTTGGATATTTCTATTCAGCCCTGAGCTGATCTGCAAACTGCACATATTGTTCATGACCAAAATTGCCTACTTTCATCTCTTTGAGATCACATGTTGGCACCTTTCACCTCACCCCGTCACCTCTGATAAAAATAACCACACTCCTGCCTCAAGACTGCATTTCTACAACATCTGCCACTATCTTTCTGAGCTCCATGCTACAGCAACTTCAGCATATCACCTGAATACCTGTCCTGCATGTTTATTATTTCTGCCCTTACTGACTTCTTTGGCTTCCTGTTGTTAAAATCATCAATTGACCTCAAATTTCAATTAAGCAGCATAAATGGCACAGCAAAAAGGCATGTACTAGTTAAAACAAAATGAAAAGATAACTTATTTATACAAAATGCATGAATCTACATGGCATTGTGCCTGACTTTGGAAGGATAACGGTGCGGAAAGGGTAGAAGAAGATATGGGTAGAGATAGGTGGAAAAGGCAGGGAAGAAGGGATAAGGGAGAGGAGGGGGAAAAAAAGGATGGAAATTGGCATTGAAGATGGGAGAGCGAGTAATGGTGATGATTGGCAGTTGCCTTGCAATCTCCTGACTGCTGAGCAATCTAAGTGGTAATGGTAGGGTGGTGAGATAAATGAAGAGGAGTGGTGGTGACCTGGCATTCTTCTGGGTGTTGAAGCAATCAATCTCAGCAAGAGCTGGAGCAGGGGTGGGGATGCTGGGATGGGACTCTGGAGACAATTCATTATAAATGATAGGATAGCTGCCATTACCAAGGCAGTAACAAATGTCATCACTTGGTCTAATTTCTTTTCCGTTCTTGTGGCTGGTGATGTGTTCGATATTCTTGAAGTAGGGAAGACTATCCCAGGATGGATCAGTTTGCTTCAGAGACATAAAACCTGGAAGGGTATTTGCTCATGCCCGTAAGCATCATATCAGAGTGAGGTGAACCAAGTTTGGCTTGTTTTAAATGTGGAACAAATGTTGACTTGTCTTCAAGGTGCAGCATGGCAGATGCATCAGGACATCACTTTTTTTTGTCCTTTGCTCATAAAGGGTTGAAGGTAATTGACAAAAAGCCAGATTTTTGCAGGGCTAGATTGGCTTTTTAAAGTTTTTGAAAAGTACTGGGCTGTTCTTTTTGCATCGGTCAAAATCCTGGAACTCCGTTCCTAACATCACTGTGTTTATACTGACACCACGTGGACTGGAGCAGTTCAAGAAGTGGCTCACCACCACCACCACCTTAAGGCCAATTAGGGGTGGGCAATAAATGCTGGACTAGCCAGGGATGCCCACACCCTACGAAACAACAAATATAAAAAAAACAACATCCAATTGCTTGGAACTACTCTGTCCTTATTATTGAGGAACCAAAAGCTGAATGTTATTCACAGGGTTAGTAAGATTGTAGATTTGAAATTTGTAAGAAAGAATCAATGCCCACATACTCAGCAAGTAAGTGATCCTTACTGGAAAGTGTGTTTGTATCTGCGAAGGAAACTGATTTAGATGTGATGGCAACATTGCCAGATTGTCCACTAACACTCCATATCCAAGCTCATATGGAAGTGGTTCTAGAGGGTTTTCATTGCCATTATAAATTCTGTGAGGGGGTGAATGAAGAAAATGTAAAAGAAATATTGGAACAGAGGGGACATGGGATTTTAGGTTGCAGGGGTTGAAGTATAGATCAAGGTGAACAGATATTATAGAACACTTTGTAGTTGGAGTATTATTGGAATGATGGGCATGTTGTGTGTGGAATAGTGGTTCTCAAACTGGGGTCTGAGGAGACTGTCTGGGTGGGGGAACCCATGAAATAATCTGAAAGTGCTTGTAAAGCAGAGCCCACCTTATGGGTGAACAATGTCTCAGGTTATTGTGGTCAGGGCTGAGATCTCAACTTGTTGCAACACAGCTACTCAGTACTGCCAGCTGCTGTGTAAGATGCTCAACTTCATGGTTAAAAGCCCCACACAGTGTGACGAGGTAAATAAAGTTTGCAGCCTCTTGCCTTGGTACATTGTCATTCTAGTAGATGCAGAAAGCTGTCATACTGGTCTCAGACCATCCTTTGCAGGGCCACTGGTTTACCAGACAGTAAAATAGATTTTGTTTTTTTTAATTTTGTGTGATTTTTTTGCAAGTGTTTTGTGGGGCCGCATTCTGAAATTCCAATCCTTGAAAATCAAGAAACATTGGTTTTTATATAGAATTATTTTTAAGTGCTGTTGTCAAACATCACACCAAGGATAGAGATTCAATGAAAAGCAGACACACCCATTTCAATTATGTCTATAAGTAAATACTTGATTTCTTAAAAGCATTATTGAAGCACTCTTTACATGTAGCAGTTTCATAATATGAGTATTATATAACAATGTAGCTCAATTTAGGTGGGGTGGTGGTTTGTGATTTACCAATCCATTTGAAAAGGCTTCAACTATAAAAGTGTGAGACCCACTGGGGTAGAAGACAAATGGAGATGATTAAATTCCCTTTATTGTACTGTTGGACAATTTCTCTGTTCTTCACTTATGTTTGATCAGGAAACACTATTAATGGTTTGTTTTTCTCTGAGGCATTAAGCTCACATCCTGTCCGCCAGTTCAGGTGGATGTAAAAGGTCCCATAAAAAATTCAAACAAGTGCAAGGAGTTTTTTCTGGCGCCAATGCCTATATACCTTCATAAGCTCTCAGAAGAGATTAATTGAACATTTATATATTTAAATTTTTTCATTCTTTCATAGGACATGGTCATCGCTGGCAAGGCCAGCATTTATTGCTTACCCGTGCATTCAGCCATTTCTTGATATCACGTGGAATGAATCGAATTAGTTGAAGATTTGCATCTGTGATGCTGGGGGCCTTATGGGATCTTGCTGTGTGTAAATTGGTTGCTATATTTGCCTACAAAATAACAACACCTCTACGGTGCATCCCCTCAAGTACCTCTTTGGCTCTTAGAAGGCTCAAGAGCATAAAGACCAATGTAATCCTTATTTTTTTTCCCCTCTCTGTCACCCTATAAATGTTTGAGTTTCCATTGAGTGGCATTTTGGATGAAGGGTGCTCTTGCCCACATTTCTTGTGCTGCAATTTAGGAATTTCTGCATTTCCCTATTCATGACCCTTAATTATTGTATTAGAATTTATCGCAAATCTTTTTCAGAACACTTGCAAAATCACTTTCTAGTCATTTCTGTTATACATTTAGACTCATCATAATGCTATTTTGTTGTTCAGATGAAGCGCAAACAAACAGTAGCCATAATGATAGATATTAGCAGTGTATTATCTTCGGAGCATGTTCTGTCTTTTCAATATTACAGTACTGAGGTTTGTATGATTGTGAATCATTCTTGTTTATTATCTAACTCTTCAAAGATGTTATTGTTTGTAATTCAGTCTCATTATTTAATTTTCTGCAGTCATTTTCATTCATCTGTACTACTTATTCTAAATCTGTCATTTTCACCCCATCATTGTGTGTGCAGCAAAAAAAAATCATGCAAGTGACCACTATTTATTGACTTAATGCATTTATTCAATGGGATATTTGAGTCTATCAGTAACCTAAATGGGTATAGAACAATCAAAGTAGAGCACTGGAATTCCATGTAAGCCGGACTGGCTAGAGCTGGCAGTTTTCTTTCTGCAAAGGACGTAAGTGAGCCCATTGGCTTTTTCCTGGTTATTTTCCTGGCACCCGTCAAATAAATGAACACATTTATTAAATTTATTATCAGCAGCAACTGCATTTGGAGCTGATTAACCCTTTTCTGTTATATGCAGGTTTGTATGTTGGACAAGGGAGTGAGATCCACTGAAACGCTGATACATGGTGTTTGTGCCTCTGTTTGTTTGGTTTAATTGTTCATTGGTTGTGTTTTTGCTGAATCTCATTTGTCTTCTCTCCCTGGACCTTAGTCTTGTGTTGTTTCACCAGCTCGAGCTCTTGAAGTTGCCCTAACAAAGTGCATTAAATATCTTTAATTTAAAAAAGTGAATAAACTGCAGCAACACAAAAGCAATGTACTACGGGCGCTGGAAACCTTTGATTAAGGGTATGATGAGCACCACAGCAGGAGCAGGAAGCAGTAAGAGCTCATTTTTTAAGATTCCTTTAGGATCATCCTATTCTTTAACCGGAACTGTTCTTTTGACCAAATTAATGGATTTTTAAAAAAATTGCTCAGGAACACAGCATAATTTTTTAAAAAGGTAACTTATCTAATTGCCAATTACCAAGACCTGTGGCTTATTCAGTTTCTAAAAATAAAAGTATGTATATTGCACTTTGTTACTGATCAAGTTGAAGAGCTTGAGATTGTTGACAAGTTAAACTTGCCAGTTGAGTTTTCGAAAGAATGATAAGTAATAATTAGGACTGTAGTTCTCCAGAATTTTAGTTCATTTTAGTTGAGTTTCAGGCAGCTTCCAGGTTAGAGTAAACTAAAATGTGCTGGTACTGACCATGTAGTCACAAAATGTTGACATTCTTGAATATTGTGGATTGGGAAACTTTATAAGAACTGCTCTTAGGGTTGCTGCCCTATTGGATAACCAACTTGCTCTCTGAGGCCCGCACTAAACCTACAAGAATAAAGGGTCACAAATTGCTTTGATTAGAAAATTGATCTGCAAACTCAGTGGCTTTTATCTTGGAGGCAAACTTCTGGTCTTCAGAGGGATAGTTAACAAGTCCAGCATTTTGAGTATTTTTGAAGTGTGGTCACTCTGGTAACAGAGGCAACACAGTAGCTAATTGTGATGCTTTATCTTAAGTGATAGTTAAAGCTTAAGTGATGGTAATTGTTGCGAGCAAAAAATTGTTGTGATATCTCCTTTTATAACATGAATTATGGATTAAAATCGTCGATTTTTTTTACAGCAGTTTTATTGTACTTTTACCATTTGCAGGGGGTGATGTCGAGAAAAAGCCATTTAGCCTATCAAGCCTGCTTCTTTCGCATACAATCTGTTTATTTATGGATTCTATCTGTATGAATTATCACCCAAGTGAAAATTTGGCAACATTTCTCTGGCTATGGAAAATGAACATTTTACAATGTGCCTTGATTATTTTAAGTTGGCCAGCTTTTTTTTAAACAGGTCTTGACATTGAAGTGCAGAAAACCTTGGGTGTGATATCATTTTCCTCTGTGTGCCTTATAACCATTCTTCCTACTCTGAATTTTTTTGGCACCTTTTATTTTTGAAGGAGTTAATTGATGACAGTACAAACTACTTTTGCCAGTACTTTGATGCAGTTTGAACTGTTACAGTATGAGTGTGCAAATTTGACTAGAAGAATGCTTTTTTTATTCTTTCATGGGGTGTGGGCATTGCTGGCTCAGCCAGCACTATTGCCCATCCCTAAATTCCCTTGAGAAGGTGGTGATGAGCTGCTGCCTTCAACAGCTGCAATTTATGTGGTGTAGGTACACCCAGTGCTGTTAGAGAGGGAGTTCCAGGATTTTGATTCAGTGACAGTGAAAGAATGGTAATATAGTTCCAAGTCAGGATGGTGAGTGGCTTGGAGGGGAGCTTGCAGATGGTAGTATTCCCATGTATCTGCTTCCCTTGTCCTTCTCGGTGGTAGACGTCGTGGGTTTGGAAGGTGTTGTCTAAGGAACACTCTAAGTGAGTTGTTGCAGTGAATTTTGATGCTAGACACTGCTGCCACTGTGTTGGTGGTGGAGACAGTGAATGTTCATGGTGGTGGATGGGGTGCCAATCAAGCAGGCTGCTTTGTCCTGGATGGTGTTGGGCTTCTTGAGTGTTGTTAGGGCTGCACTCATTCAGACAAATGGAGAGTATTCCATCACACTCCAAACATGTTGATAGTGTGCAGGATTGGTGGAGTCAGGAGGTGAATTACTCTCTGCAGAATTCCCAGCCTCTGTCCTGCCCTTGTAGCCACAGTATTTATATGGCTGGTCCAGTTCAGTTTCTGGCCAATGGTAGCCCCACAAGATGTTGATGGGGGTTTCCGAGTTGGTAATGCAATTGAATGTCAAGGGTAGATGGTTGGATTCTCTCTTGGAGATTGCCTGGCACTTGTGTGGCACGAGTGTTTGAGAATAATTTTACTTTCATGCTATAATAAATATGTAATTTTTGCCAGTTACCCCTTCATCTTTTCTGAATTCTGACTTGTGCTGGAATGTGCAATGGGGCCATTGACTTTCTTTGTGCAAAGCTCAAAAATGCTGTGGTGTTGGTATGTCTTGAGATATGATTATAATATGCTGCACAAAAAAGTCAAAATCTGTCAACATTTTTATAATAATTGAAAGCAAATTCTATTTACTAATCAGAATAATAGGATCATAGTAGAAAAGACTTTCCAGACTGTGGCAGATAACAGAAATTAATAACTCTCAGCTGTTCCCTGCTTCAAATATTTATCTAATTCTCATGTAACTTTTTCCATACAGTTTGTCTCTTGCATCTCTCTGGGTAGCCCATTCTACGCATTCACCATTTTCTGTTTAAACCAGTTAACTCTCAACTCTTTGTTGCTTTCCTCTTCTAAGCTTGAGTGTTTCACAAACTCGAATGCTTGGACACCTTTTCTACAATACAGCAGATGAACGTGTGTGTGTGTGTGTGTGTGTGTGTGTATGTGTATGTGTGTGTGTGTATATATATATATCTATATATATCTGCTATAATGCAGTCCACTATAACATGCCACTCTTTATAATTGTGTAAATTTATCATTTCAGTGTGTATTTCAGAACATTGTTCAAGTGTAAATGCCCCACAGATGATTTAGAACCTTGTGACTAGTTAAGGTACCTGTTTTCTCTGTATAAATGCTGCTCAAATTTGCAATAATACCCATACACCAATCATCCCTGAATCACGAAAGAGAAAATTTGCTGAGAAAATGAAAATAATCACCTAGATAAAGGAAGGCGATGGGTAGGCATCCATTTCGCAAAGAATAGGTCTCACTGAATCATCGCTTCATGTGTGGGTAAAAAAATGAAGAGAAGTTGAGAAGGGTGTTGATGGAGATAGACGAAAATGGCCAAGCAAGAAAGAGAGCCCAAAAATGCCAACAATACACCTCTTGACAAGAATGTATACATGCGGTTCACTCAGCAGAGAGCTGAGGGTGAATCTGTATCTATCCATGGAATTCAAGTAATCTGGCCCTGTTATTCAAGTTCAGGTTTACAAGTTTTGCCACCAAATGAATGGAAACACTAAAGTCCCTGCAGAATTTGGAGCCAGCAAAGGATGGTTCGCAAGATTGAAGAACTGGCATGGCATTTAGCAAATTACTATAAGAGGAGAACAGTCCATGGACGAGCCAGCTACAACATAATTTTCTGCTGAATCGATCAAGATTTTGGGTGAAGGAGATACACAGAACAAGTCTATAACTGCAATGAGATGACTCTGTATTACAAAATGTTAGCAGAAAAGGCACTAGCAACAAGAAATGGCACCAACAAAACACCCGGATTTAAATAGAAAAAGTGAAGGTTGACAGTTGTTCGCTAAAGCTTGCAAAATGCTGTGCCAGTTTTTCAATCTTGCTATCCATCCTTTGTTTGGCAAATTTGGAGCCAGCAATGCTTCCATTGTCTAAACCTAATCTACCATGCCAATACTGAAGGTAGCACCCAAATCCTTGATGACTTCATCAATGTTCACAGATTGGTTGCAGCCATGAATTTGTGCCAAATGTCGGAAAACATCTCAGACAGAACAAGCTACTGAAAAAGGCCATCTTGTTGCTTGATAAGAACCTTGCATGACCATCCCCAGAGAACCTTATAAAGTGAGATGGGATGAGCAAATATGTCTGTCTAATGAAAAAAATGTGTTCAAAAATTCAGCCCCTTGATCAAAGTATCATATTTACCTTCGAACAGCAAATACATGGAAGGCAAATGCAAATTATTACAAGGGGATAGAGTATATAAGTAAGGAAGTCTTACAACAACTGTACAGGGCATTGGTGAGACCACACCTGGAGTGCTGTGTACACTTTTGATCTCCTTACTTAAGGAAGGATATACTTGTGTTGGAGGCAGTTCAGAGAAGATTCGTTAGGCTGATTCCTGGGATAAAGTGGTTGTCCTATGAGGAAACGTTGAGCAGGTTGGGCTCCTTCTCGTTGGAGTTTAGAAGAATGAGAGGTAATGATCATGAAACATAAGATTCTGAGGGGCTTGACAATGTAGGTGCTGAGAGGATGTTTCCCCTCGTGGGGAACCTAAAACTAGGGTCAGAGTTTAAAGATAAGGGGTCTCCCATTTTAGATAGCCATGAGGAGGAATTTATTTTCTGAGGGTTGTTAATCTTTTTTGAATTCTCTTCAGAGAGCACTGGTGGCTGGGTCATTGAATACATTCAAGGCCGAGTTGGCTGGATTTTTGATCTACAGGGGAACCTAGGGTTATGGGGACCTGGCAAGAAAGTGGAGTTAAGGCTATAATCGGGTCAGCCACGATCTTATTAATGGCAGAGCAAGATCAATGGGCTAAATGGCCCACTTTATTTCATATATTCTTACAATCTTAAATGTAACCACAAGGGAACTGATCAGGAGAATTGTGGACAGTAAGGAAAATATGATGACTTCCCTGAAGAAATTCGAAACGAAAGAGGGCATCTACATATGTGGCCATGTCTGACAAGAAGTGATAATCAACTGTATCCAAAACTCCTGGAGGTATGCCCTGGGTGCTGCATTCAAGACAGAATAGAACAGTGACAACATGGAGGATTTGAAGGCTTGACTGAAGAAATACTTGAAAGTGAAAAGAGTTGTAGGCTTTGATGCCTATGATCTCAATGATACTGGGTCCATACCAGGAGTCGAATTAGATACTGCTGACAATGCATGGCTGAACATTGGTGCCCAAAAAGTGACCAGTGAGACAAGGACATGATTAAATATGGCCAGTATAGCAGATCCTAACCCTCAAACTGAAGATGATGATGTTGACGCTTAAACTGAGCCACAGCCATCATCCCACACAGTCATCCACTACTTAGAAGAATTGTTGAGATGTTTGGAAGCTAACGACAAGTCAGGTGCTGCAAGTGTAATGCAACTTCAGAACATCCTACATCTGGCAAAGGGAGGAGTAAGTGAACGGTTAAAAATTACTGATTTCTTCAACACATGTCCATCTGTTCACTAATGAATGAATGTACATGTCTATTCAAACTTCTGTTACTAGAAGAAGGAACATTTAATTTATTTTAATTGATTGTCTTCACTTTGTTTTTATTATTCTGGTTACTAGCTTGGCGTTTTTGAAAGAATGTCATTACAATACAGTCTCACCTACAAAGCAGTCTTAAGGTGTGGACCCTGTGGACTGCATTATAATGGTCCCAGTGTAAGACTCCAGGTAATTTCATAACTGTGCCTTGTATCGGCATGGGTCAGTGGTAGACTCTTGTACCTCAATTAAAAATCATTGGTTCAAACCCTGTTCCTGGAACTTAAGCAGATAATCTGGACTGACACTAAGTATATCGCTGAGGAGGTGCTATATTGTTGGATTTGCCTTTCAGATGAAACATGGGACCTAAAATAACTCGTACTGCTATTTAAGTGTTAGTGGAGTTCATTGCGCATGCTGGCCAGTGTTTACCTTTTGATCATGATCAAAGCAGATGAATTGGTAGCTATTTCTGGGAATTTGCTTTTTGAAAATTGATACTTAGTAGTGACATACCTGGATGTCATGAGAACAAGAAATATGCGATGTAAATATAAGTTTGTTCCTTGTCCATTTGTTATCACTTTTGTGGACTGTATCCTCTGGATGTACAAGACTAACAGCTTGCAGTAGGGCTTTTGAGTGGTCTCCGGTAGCTTGATTTGGGCGTTGAAGAGATATACTAAAATGGTTCCAATAATGAGGGATGACTGTTAAATGGATAGACTGGAGAAGATTAGCGGTTATGCTCTTCGAGAGCAAAGAAGGCTAACAGTAGATTTGATAGGGGTGTTTAAAATTATGAAAGGTTTAGCTAGGTTAAGTAGAAAAAAAATGTTTCTTATGGCTGAAGGGCCATAACCAGAGGGCACAGATTTAAGGTGATTGGCAAAATAACCAGAGGTGATGTGAAAGCTTTTTATGCAGGCTGGTTTGGGTTTGAAATGTACTAGCTGATAAAATAGTGAATACAAATTCAATACTTGCCTTCAGAAGATAAGATAAATGCTTGAAGAAAAAATTTGCAGTAACATGAGAAAAGAACAGCGGAAAGAGACAAATTCTATTCCTCTTTGAAAGAGTCAGGTTAGACTGGGGCCAAGTGACTGCCACCTGTGCTGTACTATTGTATGATTCACATTGTACCTTCAGTTTAGAAGCATGCCTTGAGGTGCTTTGCAGAGGTCTCATAAGGCAAATACATTCTAAGACCCAGTTATCTTTTAATATTTGGGGCGATGGAGGGATAGTGGTGATGTCACTGAATTAGTCATGCTCTGGCTAATGGTCTGGGTACACGGGTTCAAACCCCATCAAAGCAGCTGGTGGAATTTGAGTTCAATTAATAAATCTGCAATTTCGAGCTCATCTCAGTAACGGTTACCATGACAACGATTATAGATTGTTGTAAAGACCTATCTGGGTCATTCATGTTCTTTAGGGAACGAAACTGCCATCCTTACTTGGTCTGACTCAGACCCACAGCAATGTGATTGACTCTGAAATGGCTGAGCAAGCCACTCAGTTCAAGGGCAATTATGGATGGGTGACAGATGCTGGCCTTGAAAGCGATGCTCACATCCCATGAAAGAATAAAGAAATTATTGCAGCCCTGCACTTTGCTTTTGGTTTCCTTTAACTATCCACCACAGCAGAACTCTCATCCATTGCACTTGAAAATTGGTTGATTGGCTGTGAAAAGTGCAGCTCATGTAAAATTTATAAGAATTATTTGTTCTTCACCCTGATACTGCTACCTTTATGCATTTTTAATAAAATTGCTGAGATTAAGTTTCACAAATTTGCTTTATTTTGATTGTGAAATGTACTTTAAATACCTCCTGTAAGAATCCTAACCATTATGTGTGGCACTCTCTTTTTTCTTAGAACTGGCTTCAAGCAGCAGATTTGACCAGGGATGTGTACCAGCACCTTGCCTATTATGTACCAAAGATTTACTGCAGAGGTTCTAATCCTAATCTACTTAATGAAGAAATGTTAGCACAGCACATTCTGTTGGGGCCAATGGAATGGTACCTGTGTGGAGAGGATCCTGCTGTGGGAACAACTAAACTTGAAAAGGCAAACAAGTCATCACAGCTCTGTGGGCGTGTTTTCAAAATTGGAGAGCCTACCTACTCTTGCAGGTACAGAAATCCTAGCAAGTTACATACTGTTTTCATGTGTTTATATTTGCTATTGTGACAATTGTTGATAATGACCAAAGTTTTTGAATTGTACCGCAAGTGTTGTTTAATTTTGGCTTGGTCAGAATATTGGCGGCAGCCAACCGTTAAGGAAAGGCGCTAAATGTTGACAATGCTGACAGTTTCTCAGAGATTTTGCAGGCTTCTGAACGGAGACTTCTGTCCATGGTTGTCTGCTCCAGTGCGGCATCTTCTTCAGGGGATATGTGGCGTGTGTGAGCAGGGCAATGAAATGGCAAGGCAACCAATTGGATTGGAGAATGCTCACTGAAGCATGGAGATCTTAAATGAGGAACTATAAACCAGGAATTAGATTATAATTGAATTAGATCCAAATCATGTACCAAAAGCAAAATGAAGATTGGGTGAGAAAGATGGTGTTAAGACAGTGAGAGAGATATAAGAGAGACAGACAAGAAGACTCCAGCCCCACTGTTTAATAAGTTATTTTAATTTTTAAAAATCCCCAATACTCATTCAATTATGAAGGAGTGAGATTGCACACTTGTAAACTTAAATTTTCAGAGCCAGAGAGGTTGTTAGGCAGGTTGTATGACTCCTCCATCCCTACACCCTCTGAGGGATCTGTGCATTCCTCTAATTCTGGCTTCTTGAGAATTCTAGATTTTTAACTGCAACACCATTGGCGGCTGTGCCTTTAGCTGCCAAGGCACCAAGCTCTGGAATTCTCACTCAAACTTCTCTTTCTGTAAAGCTCTCTACCTCTCTGCTTCTCTCACCCCCTTTAAAACACCTTGAAAGCTACTCTTTGACCAAGCTTTTGGTCACCTCTAATATCTCCTTGTGTGACTTGATGTTAAGTTTTCTTTCCTTATGTTCCTGTGAAATATCTTGGGTTGTTGTACTATGTTAAAGACATTATATTGATACAAAATGTTGTTAAATGATGAACCAATGGAGTCATTTGAAAACAAGGTAGAGAATTCTAAAATCAGGAGTAAAGCTGGTGAATGTCATGATCAAATGCTTAGGTGAGATATATGCATCCAAAGACATGTAGTATATTTTAACTTGTACATCAGCAGCACAATTTGCATTTATGTAGCACCTTTAATGAAATAAAGTGTCCCAGGGTGCTTCACAGGAGCATTGTAAAGCAAAATATGATATTGAGCCGCCGCCTTCTTAAGGTACCATGCTGTAAGACGGCATTGGCGACCACGGACTTCGATTGGATTGATCCATGATTATGCTTGGCAAATGGTTTCCTGTTGCTTCCTGCAGTGTGGCTGACCAGGAAACGCTCGCACTCTTACTGCCTGCCATCAGGTATATTGGAAGGATTTACAGGCTGATAATTTGTTTGGCCACGTTATGAACGCCCCTTCCGTGACCATCAAGTCCTCAATTGGGACTTGAACCCGGAACTTCTGGCCCTGAGGTAGGGATGCTACTACTGCCACAAGACTTCCTGACAATGAGCCACATAAGTACATTTTAGGGAAGATGACCAAAAGCTGGGTGAGGGAGGTAGGTTTAAGGAAGTAGAGAAGTGGAGAAGCTTAGGGATGGAATTTCAGCACTTTGGACCCAGAAAGCTGAAATCATGGACACCAATGGTGGAGTGATTAAAAATCGGGGATGCTTGAGGCCGGAGGAGCACAGATATTTTGGAATGTTGTAGGGCTGGAGGAGATGAAAGCAGTGGGGAGCAAGGAGGCCATGGGGGGATTTGTAAACAAGGATAACAGTTCCAAAATTGAAGCGTTGCTTAACTGTCAGCCAATGTAGGTCAGCGAGCACAGGGGCAATGGGTGAACAGGACTTGGTGCGAGTTAGGACAATGGCAGCAGGGTTCTGGATGACATCAGATTTTCAGCTGTAAGAATGTGGTTGGCCGGCCAGGAACACATTAGAATAGTTGACTCTAGTGTATGACGGTGTTTGTGTCAGTAGTCCCTAATTACAGTTTGCGATGCTGTATCTTTTGACTTGCATGTATCACAAGAAAAGAAAAGAAAATCACTGTTAATATGTTGAATGAGTTGCGTGGTGGCTATTCCCAGATTGCATTGCTAGTAGGCCTGATTGTGCTGCTGTTCCCTCAGCATGATGATCATAGAAATGAGCATTTGAAAATGTCAAGTTCAAGTCAAGAATTAAAAAAAAAGTATAGCAAGACTGCTTCCAAAGTAAACAATTAAAATACCCGAAAAATAAAGCTGCTCCTCACTGGTCTCTGAAGAGGAAAAATGCCCATGTCCCCAAACACTCCTTTCAAGTGAAGCAGCATTTTACTCGCACTTCCCTCAATTTAGTCTACTGCATTCGCTGCTCCCAATGCGGTTTCCTCTACATAGGAGAGACCAAACGCAGACTGGGTGACCGCTTTGCGGAACACCTTCGGTCTGTCCGCAAGCATGACCCAGACCTCCCTGTCGCTTGCCATTTCAACACTCCACCCTGCTCTCATGCCCACATGTCCGTCCTTGGCCTGCTGCAATGTTCCAGTGAAGCTCAACGCAAACTGGAGGAACAGCACCTCATCTTCCGAGTAGGCACTTTACAGCCTTCCGGACTGAATATTGAGTTCGACAACTTTAGATCATGAACACTCTCCTCCATCCCCACCCCCTTTCCAATCCCACTTTTTTTCAATAATTTATATAGATTTTTCTTTTCCCACCTATTTCCATTATTTTTAAATGTATTTCCATCCATTGTTTTATCTCTACTTTTTAGCCTATTTTAATCCCTTCCCCCCACCCCACCCCCACTAGGACTATCTGTACCTTTATTGTCACATTCCTTAGATAATATCAGCAGCTTCAACACCTCTTTGCCCTTTTGTCTATGACATCTTTTGGTTATCTCCATCTGTCACTGGCCCTCTATCCAGCTCTACCTGTCCCACCCCCACCCCCCCCCGCCTTAAACCAGCTTATATTTCACCTCTTCTCTATTTTTCCTTAGTTCTGTTGAAGAGTCATATGGACTCGAAACGTTAACTGTGTTCCTCTCAGCAGATGCTGTCAGACCTGCTGAGTTTTTCCAGGTATTTTTGTTCTTGTTTCTGATTTGTCTTCTGGGCAGAAATCCAATCATTTAAGTCTGTTCCTAAAGTCAAACCTGAGCAGCTTGTACTTCCATCTTATTGAAGGCTAAGCTAATTGTGTCATTATAGACATTTCTTAGAATTTACTGCTACTGATGTGATATAATTTTTGGGGATTTTAATGAGCTGTTCGCTTTGGCAACAATCTTGTTGTGCTTTTTGAAATTCTTGGCTTGGACTTGACATTTTTGACTGGAGATGTGGCGCTCTCCGCTGAATTTGGAATCTGCATACGGAATACACAATTACCTGAGTGCCAGTAAGCTGGATTGAGATATTTTTTCATTCAATTTATGTGTAATTTATTCAAATTATTTGAAAGAAAAACAAGTAGATGAATGTCAGAAGCTTTACTTGGAAATTCATATTATTATTTATTTTAAAAATGCAGCTAGAACCTTTATTTTGTGTTTCATCTGCAGAAATAGAAGGATGTGCATGGCAGGCAGACTGACAAGGTGTGAGAGAGGGCAAACAGGGAAAGAATTTTCTAGATTCTTTTCCTCTTGAATTGATTAGTTTTCATCCCATTTTTTGTCTGTCCCAGGAAATTACATAACTCTGGGTGGGAAGTTGTATGTATTGTGATATAGAAGGAGAGAGTGCAGGAGTGAGAAGCATCACAATTTTATGGGGCACACTGGCTAACCAGTAGGTCTTTGTCTGTAATTTTTCACTTGTTTGGAAAGGCATACACCAAAAGCGCAGGAACCAGGTTGCATTTGAGTGACACAATACCAGACAGTGGTCAAGAGGCTCTCACTGTCTTCACTGTGGTGACTAGCAGATTGTAGATTCAAGAAAATTGGGTTTTTTTACTGCCAGTGCTGTAGATGAGCTTGTGCTCCCTTTGTGTCCAATGTCTTGAATTTCTGATATTAATTATTGGAGAATTCTGGCCAAGCTCAAGTGTGACCTGATATGATTTTCTTGAGTAGCTTGCACAAAGATAATTTACAGTAGACTCTTGTGATCTGGGAACTTGCACCCACCTGGAGCAGTGCAGGTTCAGCTTCCTGTATTTTATTTTTCTGCCACAGTTTTGATGCCACTGCAGCTGGCTTTGTAACATTAAGCTCAAGTACCTCCTGCAGTGCAAGTCCTTTGTGACTACTCAAGGTTTTTAAAAAATGGATTAGTAGATCAATTGCTGCTGCTTCAATCCAATTTTTTTTGTGATGAGCAGCTAGTCTTAGTCTTCACTTCACACGTGATTCCAGTAACATTGAATGTTTGACCCAGGAGTCGCCTTGCCATTGTTGGCAGCACTTCAATCTTTGAGTCAGAAGATTGTAGACTTCCACATCGGGAATTTCAGATAATTTTCTCTTGTTCAGTACTGTGAGACTACTGCATTGTAAATGTGTGCGTCTGATGAGATGTTTAATGTAGGACTTGTTCCAGTAGCCTACGTAGATAATGCATTGGAATCTATAACAGGTGGAAACAACAACAGCTCCTTGTATCCTGGGCAACATTGCTTCCTTACAAAATGTGATACAAAGCATAATAACTTGTCATTCGACTTATTTTTGTCTGTTTCGGAATCTTGCTAAGTTTGCCTATGTAACTCTGTGTACTTGAATTATTCACTGTATGTGAGGTGCTTTAAAGTATTTTTAGAAAGATGTGATGAGATGCTTGCATAATTGCAAGTCTTTTTTTTTTGCTTGGATGCAGGAAGGGAAATTTGGCAGGCAAATGAACCTGTGCAACTTGTAATGTCCTCTGAATCTTGAGAACAGATTGTTGCTCACATTGGTTGGGGAATTGTAATGTGCAACAGGAAACCAAAAACAAACTTGAAAAGAAATTAAAAAGCAGTTGTTGAGGTAACCATACCGCAACTTGTGAACAAAATATTGATTTTGTATTAAATTCTTATAGTGTACTGTTTGTGTATGGGACTTAAATAGCCATGAAATAATAACTGTCACACACATCTACATTATAACATTGCTGATCTATGGAGTTAACTGCAGTTAATTCTCGCTTAACAAATCTCTCTGTGGAACATGTTTGCGAACATATTCAAAAGCCAACCTACTGTGAGGAATTGAAGAACACATTCTTGATGCCTTGATGCTTCTGAATATTCTTTAATTAGTGTGAAAGATTAAAAGACAAACATTAAGGCTCTGCAATTTGGTTTTAGTCCTGTCTGCTCTGTTTATCATGATACAGGGTTTCTTCTGTAGCACAGCGGCATTAATTAGTGTAAAACTGACCCATATGGACCAGAAGGTGCCAGGGTTCTTGCCACTTGCTGCCTGGTGTCTCTTTTTGCAAATGCATGTGGGGACATGGCACAGGAAAATGTTTAGGCTGAAGTGTGATGACCTTCTGCCTGTTTAAAGTTGTATATAAAGAATGGTCGCTCGTGAATACTGCATGGCTGCTGATAGCTGCGGAACTGTAGAACAATACCACTCAGTAGCTTTGTGGGGGAGCACACATGAAGATGCCGAATGTCATTAGTGATTGGATGATATGAATATTGCGAGGTTCCCTCTCTTTTGTTCCCAAAGATCCCTGTTATTGCTGTTCACCTCTATTTGCTCAATTCGGCATCATTCTTAGCCCAAAGGACTCAAACATGTAACATGTTCCTTCCTTGTTAAAGAAATTGCAAAGGGGTATGCAAAAAAATTATAGTCCAATTATTCTTATGTTGGTTACAGGTAAACCTGTAGGATCCATACATAATAAGGTTGAAATTCGATAACATTTAGAAAGGGGTGGACTAGTCTATGCTGTTTAATATGTAGAAGTATAATAGTGTTGGTAATGGTTCTGAATTAGCACCCCAGGAATTGAGAATTCAGATCCCACAGTGTGAAACTGAATTCAACAAACCTGGTAATAATGGCTCAGCAGCATTCAAAATAACCATTAAACCTGCTGGATTGTCATTTTAAAAAGAACTCAGCTTGTTGATAAATGTTACTCAGTGAAGGAACCCATTATCTTTACCTGGTGGAACCAAAATGCAGCTATAAATTCACAATACATGGTTGATTCTTAATGCCTTCTGAAGTGACCAAGTCACACTATGACCAGATCAGGTAAGGATGGCAGACTTCCTTTCCTAAAGTGCATTAGTGATCCAGATAGGTGATTAACAGGTGTGAGTATCTTGTGTCATGCCCAGTAAAGGCATCGCCTGCTCATAACTTTCAAACATGAACTGTAACCTGTGTGGAATCTTCTGGATCTGACTTTTTATTTTTAAAAAAGACATTAAAATGCTGCAAAAGATGGCTGTCTTGAGTCACTTGATTCCGTCTGTGGATTCAAACTACCACACTGTCTCAGATAGGCACGTTCTAGACTCAGTAGTGTGTAGTAATTGTAGCTTTAAGGAATGTAGTGACTGGAGCTTTAAGACTTATTCTGTTGTATAGTATCACGTGGCAATGTGAACGAATCGGCTCTGAGCCCCAGGAACCTTAGAGAGGGAGTTGTTGTCCTTGTTGTGCAGCTCGGTGGAAGCATGTAACTGCTGCTGCTGCAGCCTGTAAATAAAGTTCGATGTTCCTGATGAGAAACCTGCCTGGAAAATCAAGCCCGTAACAAACTGGCGATGAGGAAAAATCGGGTCTGACATTGTCCCTCGCCCATCTTTGAACTCGTGCAGAAGCTATGGGAGGGATAGCCTTTTCTTCACTGAACAGACCCAAGAGCGGTTTGGGGCTTGACACTAATTGTAAACTGTCGGCCATGTACGTATTGATGGAATTTTTTAACTGAAAATAAATGATCCATCTTTCTTGATTTGTGAGTACCCTTTCTCGAACGTGAAAAAGGTCCTGGCCTTTTAAATCCCACAGACAGAACGGTCTACACTCTCACCCATAGACACACTTTACAACAAACCAGAAAAATATTATGAGAACTATTGTACTTTCGTAACACACACGTCGTCTAAAGGATTAGCTGAGAGAGCAATACAGACTTTTAAAGCTGAGATGAAAAAATTATCAGGAGGATCATTGGAAACTAAATTTTCATGTTTCCTGTTTCACTGTAGAACACCCCCCCTGCCCCCCCGACACACACACACACACACACACACGCAACTACAGGTTCAACACCTTCAGAGTTATTTATGAAGCGACGCCTTCAAACAAGATTAAGCCTGGTACTTCCCAATTTGGAGGGGAAGGTGGAAAAAAGTCAAGGGAGTCAAAAAGTGACTCCTGATTTGCATAGTCGTGAGCAAGAATTTACTGTTGGTGAAGCAGTATACATACGAAACTCGGGTGGTGGATCAAGTTGGTTTCCTGGTGTAATAGTTTCTGTCACCAGACCCCTGTCGTACCACAGAAGTGGAGGGCCAGATCACCAGCAAGACATGTGGATCATTTGAGAAGAAGGGAGAAACCCCAAGAAAATGATGTTCCACCTGTAACCATTTATAGAATCCATGGTCCCCATTGTGATTGATCAACCAAGGATAGACATACAAGATGTCTCTATCGGAGTGGATAACACTGAACTGCCTGTGCCTAAAGAGGTAGCTGATGCTGCTGTGGTTCCAGATAATGTGGACCCTGTAAGAGGTTCGACAGTTGTGGAGCTACAATGTTCTACCCGGATCAGGAAACCACCTGAGAGGCAGCTTTATAATTCCATAGTCCGTGTATATATTTATAATGTCATGATGATGGTAGATATCCTTGTAAATACAAACTACAAAAAAGTTTAAAGTGGGAGGAATGTAGTAATTGTAACTTTAAGACTTGTGTTGTATAGTATCACGTGACAGTGCGAACGAATCGGCTCTAGGTGCGGGGAACCTTAGAGTAGGAGTTCTTCTAGTTATGGAGCTTGATGGAAGCATGTAACTGCTGTTGAAGTCTGTAACTAAAGTTTGATGTTTCTAATGAGAAACCTGTCTAGAAAGTCAAGCCCATAACAAAGTGTCACTACTCATTTCCTGAAATCATTCAAAAGGTGTTTTCTGACTTGAATCAGAAAGGCCTCAAACTGTATTTAAAAGTTAACTTGCTGAACAATTAACACCCCTACCTACCCACACCTATTAGAAAAGCCGGAATGCAACCAAGAGCCCCAAATAAGCAGTTTGACTTACCAGCAGCTGTGCATTTTTAAACAAATTTAAATGCTGGAATGCATCCAAGAGCCCAAAAATTCACCAAAGGAACAATTTAACCTCAGAAATGTTAATCTTAGCAGCTGTCTAAAATGAAGACATACAAAAGCAATTGGAAGTGTTTAAAAGATTTAGAACTTGTTACTTACCTTAGAGGGCCACACTTATTATAAAATGTACTTTAGCATTTATTTCATTTTAAGCACTGTGCTTCCTAAAATTAATTTCAAGACTTTTCCATGTTTACTTACATGATATTAAAGGTTATACAAACTCATAAAAACAATTAAAAGCCTTTGAAAGATTAAAAATAGTTTTAAACCAATGCTTCAGAACTTCAAAAAACTCACCATAACACTGGAGGCTTGCTAGACTTCAAGGGTGCTGCTGAGATCAAATGGGGCATGGCCTCCATGCTTTTGCGTCTCACCAGTATTCCTCATGGCTGTTTTTGAGGATGGCTGTGTCCTGCAGCTAGGACAGGAAGCCCCTAAAGCTCCAACCCAAAAAAGGTAAGGCCGCCGTTTAAATCACGGTCAGTGGCAGGTGCCTTGGCCTCACTGCTGACTGGAAGATCTGAGCTAGCAACATGAGTTGAGCAAAATATATACATGAGAAAATGAATGGCAAATTAAATTTCACTTAAGCTGGTATAAAATGTAAAATACCCACCATCCGTGGTTAACTAAAGTTAAAGATAACTTCAAACTTAAAGAAAAGGCATATAATTGTGCAAAGCTGGGAGGCAGGTCAGAAGATTAGATGATATAAAAAACTGCAAAGAATGATTAACAGATTGATAAGGAAGGAAAAATTATAGTATGAGAAAAATCTAGCAAAAAATATAAAGACAGGCACTAAGAGTTTCTATAGATAAAGAAGAGTTAACATAATGAGCATTGGTCCTATAGGAAGTGAGTCTGGGGAAATAATAATGGAAAATAAGGAGATGGCAGATGAATTGAACAGGTATTTTGCATCAGTTTTCACTATAGAAGATATAAGCAACATCCCAGAAATAGCCGTAAATCAGGAAATGGAAGGAAGGGAGGAACTCAAGAAAACTAGAATCACCAGGGAAGTGGTGAAGCAAATTGTTGGAGCTGTGGGCTGACAAGTCCCCAGGCCCTGATGGGCTTCATCCTAGGGTCTTAAAAGAAGTGGCTAGTGAGATATTTGGTGCGTTGGTTTGATTTTCCGGAATTCCCTAGATTTGGGGACTGTTCCAATAGATTGGAAATTCGCAAATTTAACTCAATTGATTCAAAAAGTGAGGGAGCAGAAAGCAGGAAACTTCAGACCAGTTAGCTTAACATCTGTCATAGGAAAAATATCTGAAGCTAATATTAAAGAGATTATAGCAGGGCAGTTGGAAAAATTCACCGTCATCAGGCAGAATCAACATGGTTTTGTGGAAGGGAAATCAATTTTATCCACTTTATCCAGTTTAACCATTTTATTGGAGTTCTTTCAAGAAGTAGCATATTCTGTGGATAAGGGGGAACCGGTGGATGTACTTTACTTAGATTTCCAGAAGGCATTTGGTAAGGTGCCGTTTCAAGGGTTATTGCGGAAAATAAAAACTCAGGGTGTAGTGGGTAACATATTGACATGGAAAGAAGATTGGCTAGCTAATAGCAAACAGAGGGTAGGCATAAAAGGATCTTTTTCTGGTTGTGAGTATGTAAATATATAAATGACTTGGATGAAGGGACCAAAGATATGGTTGCTAAATTTGCTGATGATACAAAGATAGGTGGGAAAGTAAGATGTGAGGAGGGCATAAGGCGGCTACAAAGGGATATAGATAGGTTAAGTGAGTGAACAAATACCTGGCAAATGGAGTATAATGTGGGAAAATGTGAAATTGTCCATTTTGGCAGGGAAAGTAAAAGAAGCATTATCTAATTCGTGAGAGATGCAGATCTCTAAGTTGCAGAAGGATCTAGGTGTCCTAGTGCATGAATCGCAAAAGGTTAGTTTGCAGGTACAGCAAGTAATTAGGAAAGCTAATAGAATATTATCATTTATTGCGAGGAGAATTGAGCGTAGGGAGGTTGTGCTTCAGTTAAAAAGGGCATTGGTGAGACCACATCTGGAGTACTATGTACAGTATTGTTCTCCTTATTTAAGGAAGGATGTAAATGCATTTTAAGCAGTTCAGAGAAGGTATCCTAGACTAATACCAGGAATGGGCGAGTTGTCTTACGAGGAAAGGTTGGACAGGCTAGGCTTGAATCCATTGGAGTTTGGAAGAGTAGGAGGCAACTTGATTGAAACATAGAAGATCCTGAGGGGTCTTGACAAGCTGGATGTGAAGAGGATGTTTCCACTTGTGGGAGAATCTACAACTAGGGACACTGTTTAAAAATGAGGGTTTACCCATTTAAGACAGAGATGAGAATTTTTTTCTGAGGGCTGTGAGCCTTTGGAACTCTCTTCCTCAAAAGGCGGTGGAAGCAGAGCCAGAGGTAAGGCAGAGGTAGATAGATTCTTGATAAGCAAGGGGATGAAAGGTTGTAGGGGTAGGTGGGAATGCGGAATTGAGGTTACGGTCAGATCAGCCATGATCTTATTAAATGGCAGAGCAGGCTCGAGGGGCCAAGTGGCCTACTGCTGCTAATTCGTATGTTCATAAGAAAAAAAATTGGAGAAAAGGGGCGTCAAGGTTTGTATGTAAACTGTGGTCACTTGGGCAAAATACCACAGGGTGACTGGTGTCCTTGGAACTGTACTCCAGTAAGGTGTTGTTGCTCTCCAGAGGAAGAATTAAAGTATTATCAGAAATTTATATTTATTGGTAATTTCTATCTGGCAGGACTGCAGGAAAAGGATTCTTAATGTTGTTACACTATGACATCTTATTTGACATTTTATTTTAAAAAGGAAGAAAATCCCCAATTATCGATGCCTTCCACTAACTTGTCCACTGGGAGCCTGGAACGCTCGATACTGTGTGATCTATGAATGAATTTCTAGAGGTTATGTTTAAATAATACAAAGAGATTTTTTAATATTTCTCCCATATGCTCAGCTAAGGTTCATTCTGAGAGGGAGAAAAATCTCATTTTATACAAAAAGCACATGATATCCAAGCATAATACGAACCTTTTTGTTTCTTTATTAAAGGGATTGTGCAGTAGATCCAACCTGTGTGCTTTGCATGGAATGCTTCTTGGCCAGCGTGCACAGAGCGCATCGATATAGGGTAGGTTGTTTTAAGTACTATTACTCTTGCTTTGTTTTTGTTGTTTGCATCTTATTGGGTCAGCAAACACACATTGAGCATAAACATTCCATTGTCTCAACATAAAAACAGAAATTTAGTTTTTCCTTGGTGGCTTAGTAACTAACTGTATCAAATGGATGGGTACTATGGCATCCTTTGATTGCCGACTTGTGCTGATGTGCCTAATGACAGATCCAATGAAATGGAAATTATAATGGCTTGTATGTTCTTGTTGCTGGAGGAGGGAGGAAGATGCCAGGGTTCCTGCCCTTCATTGCTGCCCATAGATCATACAGTGGAATGAACTGGAAACATGCAAAATAATGGGCTTTTGCTACAAAGTACTAGCAGGGTGTCAGTGTATTTCAGCATAAATTGGTGCTTTCACACAAAAAATTAAGGAAGTATCATGATTACCTGCCCAAATCCTTTTAAAATCCTATATGTACCATATTGCTCTTGCTTGGTAGATGAAAATAAGTGGAATTCCTTCATAGCCAATATCGAAATGAAATGTACCATATAAATCCATGTAAAAGTCGGCGTCTTAAGCCCAAATTTGAGGCAAAAAGTTAGGGGGTTGACTTATACACAAGTAATGTTTTCAAGGGGTTAAATCCATACAGTATGATTATGCACTTGAGGGCTTTCACTTTTCTGTTATTTTGCACCGGAGCCAAAGGAGTGTTGGTGACCAAATCGGTGCCATTTTGTAGCATTCTGTTCCACTCCCTGAGACACTCGTCCGCTCGTAGCTCCTTTCTCTCGCCTCCTCCCTTTCGCCGCCCCTCTCCTGAGCTCTCGCTCACAGTGAGGGTTTGGGCGAGAAAGCAGCGAGCGGCAGGGTCAGGAGAGAAAGTTCCTGCAGGAGATAAGTAGAATGAGTTAGCCTTTTTTGGCTGAAAGCTGAGGGTTGACTTTTACATGAGATTGACTAATACTCGAGTATACGTGCTACTTTTGTTTCTTGATAGATTATAAATTGTGGAGTCTTGCCATTTGGCATCTCTGTATACCCATTTGTACATCACCTCCACTCTGCTGCTGCCATTGTCAGCTTTTCCAATGCATTTTTGCTCGTCTCACAACTCCACTCTACGTAATTTTCAACAAATCCAGAGCTCTGCAAATCTGCATCCTACCCCCACAAAGTTCCAAATGTCTTACCAGAATACTTAGCCAGGGAAAGTTAGAATTAAAACCACTTCGAACTCATCGGTAACTATAGTACTGCCCCAACTCTCCATGGGACTCCCACCCCGCCGACTGGCCACCTGACCCCTGCCACTGGCTACCCAACCCCTCCAAAAGGGGGCATGGCTTCCTTACCCTCGACTCTCCAGCCCTTGACACAAGATCTCAAGAATGTGCTGCACTCGACACTTCTCACCAGGCCTGAGCCGGAAGGTCAAGCAAGAAAAGAGCAGCTGGCTTTCCAGATAAGAAACTAGGAGCAGAGTGGCAATCCAACTCTGCCACTCCATGGAAGTTTAGGCTGACTACTTAGTTGGAGGTGCTGACTAAATATTTGTTTTAATGTTACATTGAATAAAATTATGTTTTGTTGCATTTGGCAGAAGGATGATGATTCGTGAGCAAAGCTGTTCACATTTTGACACCTCAAATAATACAACATTTTAAATGTTGATAACTAAGTCCAAAATATGTGAACGTGACTAGCTTGTTTGCAATTGCATAACAACATTCTTCAGGCACAACACCTTTTCTCCTTTGAAATGCATCCCTAATCTGCTATAATTGGGATTTGTATTTTAATATGACACTGCTTGTTTTTAATCCAGATGACTACTTCAGGTGGAGGGGGTTTCTGTGACTGTGGAGACACTGAAGCCTGGAAACAAGGCCCATATTGTCTGAAACATAAACCTACTGTCTCAGGAGCGATGGAGGAGGTATATTTTCTTGATCAGTTATTTAAAATTACATTGCTAATTGTATCTTTTGTAGTTTTTTTAATATTCATTCTTGGGATGTGGGCATTACTGGAAAAGCCAGAATTATTGGCCTTTACCCATTATCTTGCTGGACCATTTCTGAGGTCAATTAAGAGTTAACCATAGAGATGAAAAACAAAAAACTGTGGATGCTGGAAATCCAAAACAAAAACAGAATTACCTGAAAAAACTCAGCAGGTCTGGCAGCATCGGCGGAGAAGAAAAGAGTTGACGTTTCGAGTCCTCATGACCCTTCAACAGAACTGAGTAGTATTAGGAGAGGGGTGAAATATAAGCTGGTCCGGAAGGCTGTAAAGTGCCTAGTCGGAAGATGAGGTGCTGTTCCTGGAACAATGCAAGTCCACATGTCTGTCCTTGGCTTGCTGCATTGTTCCAGTGAAGCCCAACGCAAACTGGAGGAACAGCACCTCATCTTCCGACTAGGCACTTTACAGCCTTCCGGACTGAATATTGAATTCAACAACTTTAGATCTTGAACTCCCTCCTCCATCCCCACCCCCTTTCCGTTTCTTCCCCCTCCCTTTTGTTTTTTCCAATAATTTATATAGATTTTTCTTTTCCCACCTATTTCCATTATTTTTAAATCTATACCTTTAATACCCTGTTAGTCTTTCCACCCCACCCCCACTAGAGCTGTACCTTGAGTGTCCTGCCATCCATTCTTAATTAGCACATTCGTTTAGATAATATCACCACCTTCAACACCTCTTTGTTCCTTTGTCTGTGACATCTTTTGATTATCTGCTCCTATCACTGCTTGATTGTCCCCTACAACCTCTCCCCCCCAACCCCACCTTAAACCAGCTTATATTTCACCCCTCTCCTAATATTACTCAGATCTGTTGAAGGGTCATGAGGACTCGAAACATCAACTCTCCGCTGATGCTGCCAGACCTGCTGAGTTTTTCCAGGTAATTCTGTTTTTGTTTGAGTTAACCATGTTGGCGTGGGCCAGATCAGGTAAGGATGGCAAATTTCTTACCTGAAAGTTCAACAGCGAACCAATTGAGTTTTTAAGATGATCCAACAGCTTTATGATCACATCTACTGATGGCAGCTTTACATTTCCAGATTTTTTTTAGCAGAATTCAAATTCTCAAACCACCTGGGTAAAATTTGTATTTGTAGTAGATTATTAGTCCTGGTCTCTGGATTACTAGTCTAGTAATATAGACTCTATGCTGTTATAGCTACTGTTATCATAGTATTTCCTCATATGTTCTAGATGTTACTTTCAGAATGTCCTTTGGAATTAAATTTATGCCACATGATTCTGTTTCTGAAATGTACTCTGATGTTTCACTGCCCTCACAGTCTGTACTGTAATCCCTTTAAGGTTGCAATAATTTTTTTCTCAGATTAAGCAACTAATTGGAAAAAGGAAAAAAGTGCATTTTCAAAAAGGATTTACTTATCCTTAAGTTGTAAATACAGTACATAATAGTCAAATGGACTAGAGTGTAATGTATGTATTATACGGAAGATTATACAATTCAGTAAATAACAGGACAGAATCAGCCTCATGAATTGTGCAGGCATTAATCCTCATATTGCTATTTTATTTCTTTAAATTTTCTAATCTTTCTATTTCATTTATTAAATTTCCTTTAAAATTTTGTTGTACTCTGTCCCAGTAGCTATTTGGTTCTCATCACCCTCTTAGTGTAACAATTTCTTCTGTTTCCCCTTCAATTTTGCAATAAAAATTGAGTCTTTCTCCCCATTAATATTTATTCAAACACCTGTAGAAACAATATTGTACTGCTTGCTCTCAAAACCTTTCGTAATTTTGACAACTTCTGTTAGGCCCTCAATTTTCTTAATTCTTGCCAAGACCCCAATTTTTCATTCCCTTCATTTCTGGTGGTATTCTCATGAATTTTAGCTGTTTGCTTTCCATGTCGCTCATTGTATTTCTGTATTTCGGTCAATTGTGGCTGAACCAGTGTCTTATCCAACAGAGTTTTGGTAAGAATCTTAACATGAGGCTTTAATTTCCATTACTGCATTTCCTAAAATATGTTAATTCACATTTCTCTGCATTGAACTGCATCTGGTATCTATCTGTTCATTCATTAACCTATTTATGCCGTTGTGCAGTCTTAGGAATACTTGTTGCAGATTGCCCTACTTTGGCATCAACTATTTTTGACATTTCTTATGTGCCTCTGTCTAAGTTACTTATATATATTGAAAATGAGAAATTCCAACTCAAATCTCTGGGGCACTGAATAACCCACATCCCTCCAAAAAGCTAAAGACTAATTTATCACCACTCTTAATTCTCTTTCCCCAAGCCATCTCCATCTATATGGCTTACTTCTCTCTTAAACCATCGACCTTAATATTTGTAGCATGAGTCTTGTAAGGCATCTTGTCTTTTGTAAACCTATATATCTGCCCACTTATGTCCCTTTATTTACGTATTGTGTTTTTAGCAAAAAAATGTCAATTGCCCTGTGGTCAAACATGACCTACCTGTTACAGATCCTAACTGATTTTGCCTGATTAGACCAGACCTTTCCACTTCTTCACAAATTTCATTCCATATTATAGACTCTTGAAGATTGACTTACAACTATGGTGAGAGTAATTGGCCTAACATTTCATGGTATTTCCCCTTCAATTTCTTGAACAGGGTGTAAATATTACACTGTGCAGCACAGTTTCCAAAATGAAGATCTGGTTAGTTCCTCAGCAGTGGAGGCAGAGTCTTTGAATATCTTGAAGGCAGAGCTAGATAGATTCTTGATAAACAAGGAGGTGAAAGATTATCGGGGGTAAGCAGGAATGTGGAGTACAGGTTAAAATCAGATCAGTTGTGATCTTATTGAATGGCGCAGCAGGCTCGAGGAGCCCAGTGGCCTACTCCTGGTCCTATTTGGTATGTTTATATCTATTTCTCGCACTTGTTATTGACCAGTACTTCGATGGTGTAAGCCTCTGGTCAGCCCAATACTTGTGCTTGTCTTGCTATAGGTGGCATAGATGCTTCCGTTTTGAAGTTGTAATGAATGGGTATTAAATTATAGGATAATCAAACGAATGGCCTCACTCCTGACTTATTAAGGCCATTGGTGAAACTGTCGAGACGGTTTCCTCCTTGCCCTCTGAAGGGACTGAGTAAGTGCTCTGGTGCTGGGAGGAGCTTCACTTTATAACCCGATTGGAAACCAACCACACCTGTCATTTATTTGATAGATTAAAGTAGTCACATCTGAGATACAAATCAGTTGTGAGTAAATTGTTTCTACTGCTTAATTGCAAATCCCTGCCTGTTATAGTTCATCAAGTCATAGAGTTTTACAGCACGGAAAGAGGCCCTTCGGCCCATTGTGCCTGGGCCAGTCATCAAGCCCCTATCTACTCTAATCCCATTTCCCAGCACTTGTCCCGTAGCCTTGTATGCTATGGCATTTCAAGTGTTATTCTAAATAGTACTAAATGTTGAGGGTTCCTGCCTCTACCACCCCATCCTCTGGGTGAAAAAATGTTTCCTCAAATTCCCTCCAAACCTCCTGCCCATTAGCTTAAATCTATGTCCCCTGGTTATTGACCCCTCCACTAAGGGGAAAAGCTTCTTCCTATTTATGCCCCTCATAATTTTGTGCACCTCAATCAGGCCCCCCCTCAGCCTTCCCTGCTCTAAGGAAAACAACCTCAGCCTATCTAGTCTCTCTTCATAGCTGAAACGCTGCAGCCCAGGCAACATCCTGGTGAATCTGCCCTGCACCCTCTCAAGTGCAATCACATCCTTCCTATAGTGTGGCGACCAGAACAGCACACACCACTCCAACTGTGGCCTAACTAACGTTTTATACAGCTCCATCGTAACCTCCCTGCTCTTGTAGTTGTTATACTGCTGTTTAGTTTACTTTTGTGTAGATTGCTTGTCATTGGGCTTTCTTCTGTTGTGTTGTGGTTGTGTTGTGATTGTGTTGAGCCTTAATTCGCTGTTATTTTCATAGGATCCACTGGCACATTTATCTGAGGATATGATTGGACGTGCCTATAACATTTTTGCAATTGCATTCAAATATGCTGTAGATATGCTGACGTGGGTGGAGGAAGATAGACTACCTTCTGGTTTAGAACCTCCGTAAGTATGAATAATGAATGTTACAATGGATAATTATGGAGACAAGTGGCTGTAAATTGATGCAGATTTCCTTAAAAAAAAACTCGGTTGAAAATTTTTGCCTTTTTTTTGTCTTTTATGCATTTTTCTTCCTCTGTACCACCACAATTCCCCTATTTCGTTTGTTTCTGGTATAACCTGTAGAAATTTCCATTTTGCTGGTTGATGTGTCCTTAAAGTTCTGAAAGAAGACATGCCCCCCACACTGCATCCTTCACATTACAAGTTGTTTTTTCTTTCTTGTAAGACACCAAGGCTGAGAGGAATTATATTTTGTATTAATGGCTGTTTAACATTCAATTTCAGGTTGCATGGGTCTTAGTGTTGCACTTTAAAATAATTGACATTTTCATTAGCTTGTGTTGAAGGGTCTAATTTGGAGAGCCATGTGTGCTAGCAGAATAAGTGCAGAATGTCATTATTTTCAGTTTTTTTTCTTTAACCTACTTTTCATGAAGAGAATTCCAAGGCGTGATTCCTGAAAACATGGTCAGTTTTTAGATGACGATGACCACCCAGTTTTATCCCACTACCACCTCCCTTGACTTTTCCACTGTTGAATTATCTGACTGCTTGTCTGAAATTGAGTTACTGGATAAACAGAAATTTCCTCCAATGAAAATTGAGAAGTCCGAAACTGTTGTCTTCAATCCTGCTGAAAATCCCTCCCCCCAGCTCCCGATTCCACCCCTTTCCCTGGTAACTGACTGAGGCTGAGCCAAACTGTTCACAGCTTTTGTTTGACCACTTCCATGCTGTCATAAAAACTGCTGATTTTCATCACCATTACATTGCCTGACACCACCCTTGCCTCAGTTCATCTGCTGCTGAAGCCCTCATCCTTTGTTATGTCTAAACTTGACTATTCCAACAGACTCCTGGCTGGCTCCCACATTATACTCTCCATAAACTAGGTCACCCAAAATTCTGCTGCCCATGCCCTTACTCACAACCATCACCCTTGAGCCTGCATTAGCTCCCAGATAGGCAATGCCTTGATTTTAAAGTTCTCATCCTTTTTTTGGATCCCTCCCTAACTTTGCTCCTTCCTATCTCTGTGCTCTCCTCCAACCTCTCCATTTGCGCTCCTCCAACCCTGGCCCCTTAAGCGTCTTTGATTTTAATCGCTCCACCAATGGTGTTTCTGCTTCAACTGCCTCAGCCTTAAGTTCTGGAACTCCCCCATTAAACCTTTTCTGTTCTCTAACTCTCTTTGACCTTTTAAGATACTCCTTAAAACCTACCTCTTTGAACAAGCTTTTGGCCATCTGGCCTAATATTGCCTTATGTAATTCTGTGTCGGACTTAGTTTCTAAAGCTTCTTTGAAGCTTCTTGGAATATTTTGTTGCATTTTAAAAGTGCTATATAAATACCAGTTGTTATTATTGCTGCCAACACCTTACCCAAACATCTTTCCATATGTCAGCTGAGCTAACTTTGGTGTGCTTTTCCACTTGGATGGCATTGCACCCTAGCCTAATTATTTCCTCACTTAATAGTTATCGGATTTTTTCAAAGAAAACACTGGATAGCAGTGGGAACATGCCACCCCGCCACCAATCCCTTCCCTCTGCCACAATCTAGATCAATATATAATACTTTTCCCTTCTCTGTTTGCACTCGATCTACTTCTTCAAGCTATTGAATCGCCTGGATGTAAGGCCCCTAAGGCAGCATCAGCACCTTCTGGTCACATAAGTGCCAAGTGGATGATCCATCTTAGCTTCTTCCTGTTCCCCATCATCATAAATGTCAGGTTTCAGTCAATTCAGTTCACTCTACGTCATATCAAGAAAAACCTGAAGGCACTGATTGCAACAAAGGCTTATGAGCTCTGATAACATTCCAGCAGTACTGAAGATTTGTGCTGCAGACCTATCAGCATCCGTAGCTAAGCTGTTCCAGCATAGCTGCAACACTGGCATCTGCCAAGCAATGTGGAAAATTGCCCAGCTATGCCCTGTCCACAAAAAGCAGAACAAATCCAATCCAGCCAATTGCCACCCTGAACTACTCGTGATCATAAGCAAAGTGATGGAAGGTGTCGATGTCAGTGACCCACTCACGAATGCTCAGTTTGGATTCCGACATGCCACTTGGCTCCAGATCTCATGGCAACCTTGGTCCAAACATGGACAAAAGGGCTGAACTCAAGACATGAGGTGAAAGTGAATGCCCTTGACATCAAGACAGCATTTGATGAAGTGGGCATCAAGAAGCATGGGAACCAGGGAAAACTTTTCACTGGTTGGAGTCTGCTTTGCAAAAAGGAAGATGATTGTGGTAGCTGGAGGCCAGTCATCTCAGCCCTGGAACATCGCTGCAGGATTTCTCCTGGGTAGTGTAGGCCCAACTATTTTCACTGCCCCATCAATGACCTTCCCTCCATCATAAGGTCAGAAGTGGGAATGTTCACTGATCATTGCTCAGTGCCATCTGCAACCCCTCAGATACTGAAGAGGTCCGTGTCCATAATACATTAAGACCTAAACCACATTCAAGCTTGAGCTGACAGTTGGCAAGTAGCAATTGTGCCACACAACTGCCAAGCAATGACCACCTCCAACAAGAGAGAATCTAACCCTCTCCCCTTGACGTTCAACTGCGCTACCATTGCTGAACCCCCACCCTCAACATCCTTGGGGGTTACCATTGTTTAACTGAACTTGACCAGCCATATAAATACTATGGCTGCAAGACCAGGTCAGAGGCTGGGTAACCTGTGATGAGTAACTCTCATCCTGATTTCCAAAAGCCTTTCCGCAGTCCATAAGGCACAAGTCAGGAGTGTGATGGAATACTCTCCACTTTCCTGGATGAGTGCAGCTCCAACAACACTCATGAAGCTCGACACCATTCAGGACAAAGCAGCCCGCTTGATTGGCAGCCCATTCATCACCATTACTTCCTTAACCACCAACGCATAGTAATAGCAGTGTGCATCATATTCAAGATACAGTGCAGCAAATTGCCAAGGTTCCTTCACAGCACCTTCCAAACTCGTGACCTCTATCACCTTGAAGGGCAAGGACAACAGATGCGTGGGAGCATCACCACCTGCAAGTTCCTCGCCAAGCCACACGCCATCCTGACCCTTGCTGGGTCAGAATCCTGGAACTTTCTTCCTAACAGTGGCATGGGTAACCCTAGTCCAGATGGACTGCAGCGGTTCAAGAAAGCAGCCCCACTGCCACTTTCTTGAGGGCAATTAGGGATGGGCATCAATGCTGGTCTTGTGAACGATGCCTGCATCCCATGAAAGAATAGAACAAAACTCATGAAATAATCTGTCTACTTAGGTGCCTGATTGGTAAATGTTCTTGGGCTCTTCTACTGTGAGCCTCATGAGAGTGGAGCTTGAACTTCTCTACAAATGTACTGAATTTCAGCAGACATTTTCTGGATGGCAGACAAGAGGTGAGATCCTCATTGTGTTTTTATAATTAAGCACAAGAACGATCCCCATTCTTCTTTTCACATGGGGAGCTGAAAGGCCTCTGCGCTGTACTTCTCCCCAAGTGAGATGCATTTGACATTGGGAAGATCCGACATAAAATACACCTTGAGGCCTATGATTCTAACACCAAAAGCTCCTCCTCCCTCATGAATCATGTGCAATTCAAATATTGCAGATACAACAGTTTCCTTGATGGAAAAATTATTTTTGCTTGGTGAGTGTGGTGTAGGTTTAGGAGACCAGTTTTGTGTTCTGTTTTTATTAAAACCACTTGGGTATTTTGGTGCCCCTTCTAAACTTAGAGATGTGGCTTTCATAGAATCATGAAATGGTTTCAGCCACAGAATCTGGCCCTTCATCCCATTGTGTCTATACTGGCTCCCTGTAAGAACTAGCTAGTCTCACTCCTTCGTCTTTTCCCTGTAGCCCTGCACATTTTTTTCCCTCTTCAGATATTATTCAATTTCATTTAGAAAGTAATGATTGAATCTTCCTCCTCCACACTCTCAGTCAGTGCATTCCAGATCCGAACTACTCGCTGTGCAAAAATATTTTCCTCATGTCACCATTGCTTCTTTTGCCAATCAGTTTAATTTTGAAGTACTCGTGTTTTGATCAACAAAGACCATGAAGGAAATATTAAGTACTTGATTGTCTTCTCTTTAGGGAAAAGGAAGATACTTACTATTGTATGTTATTTAATGATGAAGTCCATACTTACGAACAAGTGATTTACACCTTGCAGAAGGCTGTGAACTGTACACAGAAGGAAGCTGTCAGCTTTGCGACCACTGTGGATAGAGATGTGAGTTATTTTTGTAATATTTTCCACTTGTTACACATATACTCTAAGTTAACCAAAAACAGTTACGATTTGGAAAAAAAATTGACAGAATTAATGTTTAAAAGTGCTTGACTGCAATCCTGTACACGTGGTTCAGTTACATGGAAGTGAGAAGAACTCAGTCATAACTGGATGATCTTGTAACTTCTAATTTCTAAATTCTGTATAGAATTTATACATGGAAGATCTACATTATTGTACTGTTTATGTGCATATGTTAATTTTGCTATGATGCATCAACTGGAAGCATAACTTGTCATGTTTCCAAAATTTGACAGCACAAGTGCATAAAAAACCCTGCTTTTTGTTTAATTTCATTTTGGTGGTTCGGTTTAGCTGATAGTTTTGATTCAGTAATGAATGGGCCTATAGATATATTTTCTCTACTTTTTCTTTTTGTCACATACACTCCTTACTTATTCAGTCAAACTGTTCTTGGGCTGTTGAGAGTTTCTGGAGAGTGCTTGAAAAAGCTGAAGTTATGATTTTTTCTTTCTCTCATATGTTGAGCTTCGTTTATTATACTGATAATCTCTCTTGATCTAGAGTTTCTTTTGGAGTTCAAGTTGTGAAAGTTTTTGTTCGTAAAATACTTTTAATTTTCTGATATTTTCAGGGTCGTAGATCAGTGCGATATGGTGACTTCCAGTTTTGTGAGCAGGCAAAAACAGTAATAGTGGTGAGAATTTTCCTCTCAATTTAAAATTAAATGTACACGGATGTTAATGAAAACAATTAACGGTTGCTGTGTTTGTCCCCTGCCCTTCAGTAACTTGAAAATGTATTTTTTCAACGTTTGATTTGTTCTAGAGGAATACTAGTCGACAAACAAAGCCGCTAAAAGTTCAAGTAATGCATTCATCTGTCGTTGCACATCAGAACTTTGCCATAAAACTATTAATTTGGTTGAGTCAAGTGATTGGTTACTCAGGTAAGCATTATTAAAAAAATAATTTCCAGTTGACCTTGTGATGTGTAGCATTGGCCACTACTTAAAAAGCAGTTCACTTGGTTAGTTGAAAATTGATGGTTTAGTTTTTTTAAGTGGACTGTGAACCCTATTTTTGGGAGATGTTACAATCTTTGTAGAGGCCTATAATTTTTAAAAAAGGTATTAGAATTTCCAGCGAACCCCCTAAACATTAAGGGGTTCACAATGCACAGTTTGAGAGCCACTATTCTAGAAGAATTTAGGAACAAAATTCCATTAGCTATTAGGTCTCATTTGGACGACTGCAAAGAGTCAAAATAAGGAAATCTGCACTTTTAGCCAATAGTTATAATATCCCACATAGACAGCGAAGGAGCATTCAATCTTCATTTATGAGCCCACAAGAAGTTGGAGGAATCAGAAATTTGGAAAAGATTATGGCTTTCAGGCGAAGGCTGAGGCTGTTATGGTTAATAAGGATGATAATGTTGAAGAGATGTAAAGAAATCCGTATGTTTTCACTGCGGTAAGCTAGGGCATGTAAAATCAAATTGTTGGAAGTTTAAAGGAATATCAGTTGCATTTGTAGGAATGTCTAAGGTGTCTCTAGAAAAGACTATCAGTGAAAGAAATTAATAATAGAAGTATAGCAATAGTACGGTTGCAAAGTGTTCCTTCAGAACCAACTATAATGTTGGATGTAGTTTCTCAGAATAGTTAGCGAAATTCTTCCTGACGTACTGATGAAGTGAGTCAGGTTACTGAAGGCTGTAAAGGTTTTGTTTCCAGGGGGGAAGTATTCCCTCACTTCTCTAAATCAGTAAATAAATTAATATTTTGAGAGATACTGGATCAGTTCAGTCATTGATGGTGGCTGATGATACATGGCATTTGCCTTCCAGATAGTCTGGTGAAAGATAAGGTACTGATAGAGGCTATTTATGGGAGCTATGAACCTGTTCCCTTTTATAAAGTTAGGTTACAAATTGTCTTAGTATGGTGAGTTGTTACTGTAGGATTTGTTCCTAGTTTGCCAATTGAAGGGGTAGATTTTTATTGGCAAATGTTTTGCCAGGCGATATGATATTGGTATCTCGGAAAGATCCAGGTGAAGTGAGAGAAAATGAGATTTTGCAGGAGGGATATCCTTGGTTGTTTCCAGATTGCACAGTAATGAGGTCTCAGGCTTAAATCTGCCAAAAGTGGGGATGATTCAGGTGTTCGTTTGGCAGGACTTTTTTTTAGGAGTTTGGATGAGGATAAAAATCTTGACAAGAAAGAGGCTGCCTGATTTCATTGATCTTATTTAATTGAAACCCAGCTGGCCAACACTGGTTTGTGGGGATTATCTCACAGTTTATTCTGAGGAAGAATCCGAAAAGGTTCCTGAATGTTATTACCTGAAAAATGATATATTAATGAGCAAATTGAGAGCTCTTAAAAGATGAAGGGATGTGTAATGGAGCATAATTCATCAAATTGTTGTCCATCCTAGTTATCACAGGGAAATTTTAATGATTACACATGCGATTCTGATGGTAGCTCATTTAGGAATAAAACTCAAGTGAAAACAATGAAACATTTTTGCTGAGGTGGATTGCATAGGGCCATGGTTGAATTTTGCAAGACATGTCATACATTTCAAATGCTTGGAAGAGCCCAGCCGTCAATTAAACCAGCTCCATTGATCCCAATACCTACTATCAATGAATCGTTCAGTAGGGTTATAGTGGATTGTGTGGGACCTTTACCTAAAGCCAAAATGGGGTTTCAATATCTTTAACTATCATGAATTTGTCTACGAGGTTTTCAGAGGCCATTCCCTGAAGAAAGATTACAGCAAAGATGGTAATTCAGTAAATTCACTTTATGCGAATTGCCCAGAGAGGTTCAGTCTGACCAAGGGTCAGATTTTATGTCATTGGTATACCAGGAAACTGTGTGCAGTTTAGGAACAAAACAACGTAAATCAACTGCATATCATCCACAGTCGCAAGGAGCATTGGAAATATGCCATCAAACCTTAGACTATAATCAAAACTTTTGCCTTGAATATCCAGGGGACTGGGATAGAGGAGTTTCATTTTTATTGTTTGCAATTAGGGATGCACTTAATTAGTCAATGGGAACAACGTAAGAGGATCCCTTAAATTTAGTGAAGAGAAATTTATGGATCAAGACGAGGAAATTACTCTCTTAGATTATGCATCTAAATTCTGAGACAGACTGCCAAAATCATGTGTAGTTGTTTTGAGGGCTTCTTGAAGGTTTTTCAACAGGTGATGAGAAAACAAACAGGTAAGACAGCTGAAGAACGCACTCTTAAACCTGTAGATAAGGTACTGGTCCTGTTAGCTATATAGGGTGAACAGCTGAAGGCTGGATAAAAACAAAAAACTACTGCGGACCATGGGTCATGATGACTCGAAACGTCAACTCTTTTCTTCTCCGCCGATGCTGCCAGACCTGCTGAATTTTTCCAGATAATTCTGTTTTTGAACTGAAGGCTGGAGTTTGTGGGCCGCATTCAGTTAAAAAGAAACCTAATGAGAGAAACTGTGTTACTTGTATGCAAGCTAGAAGGAGAACTCAACGAATGGGTCACATAAATATGCTGCAACTGTATTATGACAGGGAGGATAATCAACCAATGAGTGTACTTCGGTTAGCAAAGAAGGGAAAGAATGATATGGTTATATCTGAGTGTTCAGATGGTGAGACAGAAATGGAAAGTTTTCAAATTGTGCCCCCCAGCGGCTAATAAGACTAGAAAATACAGAGGTATTAAAGACTTGGATAAAATATTACACCACTTTCGAGCAGAGTCTCGGGTGACGTGGTCAAGTTGCTAAAAGAATACGAGTCACTGTGTAGAGAGAAACCAGGACAAACTTCTTTCGCTGTGCATGATGTTGATGTGGCCATTAAACAAAACCTTTATCACCTGACCCCTGAGAAATTGGCTCAAGTCAGAGAAAAGCTCACTTTCATGTTGGATAATAATGATGTAATTGAACTGGGTCAAAGCAGTTGGAGCTCTCTAGTTGTATTGGTACCAAAACCTGATGGAACTCAAAGATTTTATTTTGATTATTGAATGATGTAACTAAAACTAATTCTTATCCTATACTACCAATTGAAGATTGCATCAATCGGGGAGGTGGTGGCTTAGTGGTATTGTCACTAGACTGGTAATTTAGAGACCCAGGGTAATGCTTTGAGGACCTGAGTTCGAATCCCACGGCAGATTTGAATTTTAAAAAAATCTGGAATTAAAAGTCTAATGATGACCATGAAACCATTGCTGATTGTCATAAAAACCCATCTGGTTCACTAATGTCCTTTAGGGAAGGAAATCTGCTGTCCTTACCTGGCCTGGCTTACATGTAACTCCAGACCCGGAGCAATGTTGTTGACTCTTAAAATGCCCTCTGAACAAGGGCAATTGGGGATGGGTAATAAATGCTGGTCTAGCCAGCAAAACATCCCATGGATGAATAAAAAAAAATAGACTTGGAAATTTGGGGTTTATCAAAGAGATTGACTTAAGAATGTTGGAATCCTAAGGATCAAGCCAAAGAAATATCTGCTTTTGTTGCCCCAGACAGCCAATATAAAGTGATGCCCTTTGCAATGAAGAATGCACCAATAAAGAAAAGCTAATAAATCAAGTTATTCACAGACTATTGAACTGTGTTGTCTGTGCCGGTGATTATTAGTCTACAGCAACACTTGGGAAAACTATGTGAAACACCTCCATGCACTCTTCCAGAGATGACAGAAAGCTGACAATGATAAATTTGGCGAAAAGTTAATTTGCCAAGGCTAAGGTCACTTATTTGGAACATGTTGTTGGGCAAGTTCAAGTGTTGCTTAGAAAAGCTAAAGTTGTGATTATGGACTTGCCTGTTCCTAAAACCATTGGATGTACTTCTGATACGGTTTCTGTGGATTTTACAGGAAGTTTGCCCCAAGTTTCAGCATAGTAGCCAGTACATTAACAAACTTATTGAAGAACGAAGTCGAATATGTCTGGGTAGAGTCTTGTCAGACTGCCCTTTAGCGATTAAAGTCTGTCTTAACAACTGAACCTGTGTTGGCTGCTCCAAATTTCAACCACCCATTCAAGATCAATTAATGCCAGTTATAAGGGCATGGGTGTTGTATTTTAACAAGATAATGATGTAACACAGAGTGTTCAGTCAGTTATCTTTTGAGAAAACGTAATCCTTATAAACAAAGGTACTCCACAATTGAAAAGGAAGTGTTACGTCTTGTTTTGGCTCTTCAACAGTTTGAAATATATGCTTCTATAAAATGCTGGAGAGACTGTGATTTGCATGATCCCATAATCCACTAGTGTTTTTGGAGAAGTTCCAGACCAAGTGTCTGTTTGATTCGCTGGGGTTTGATTCTGCAACGTTTTACTTGAAAAATTGTTCATGTTGCAGGAAGGAACAACATAATTGCAGACACTTTATCCTGAGATTGATTATTTGTTTAAATAGCTCTTGGCTGCATAAAGGAGACTATAAGCTTTTGGACATTATCTCTCCACCTGCTTAAACCAGGCTTGTCCAACCTTTTCGCACGAGGGGCCACATTTCGATGGTTATCACACTCAAGGGGCCGATGACCAAATTCTGGAAATATATGGTTTGGCTCAACATTAAACATGAATTTCAAAAAAAAAAAATCAATGCCAAAACAATAAATTGATAGTTGTGGGAAAAGAAGGTAATGAGTAAAAATGATTACTTACTTAAAAAGTGTCAAGCAACAGAGCTAACCTTTAAACCTTTTTCCCTGTTTTTTTTAAGAAGCAGAGCTGGAGAGAAAGACTTGGCTCCAAGCCCAGGTCACCAGGCAAGGGGTGTGGAGTGGGGCTGAGCTAAGATGTTGGGTTTAACTAACACTGACCTTGTGTTCGCTTCTGGTGGCACACACTAAGGTGGCCTTGGCAGAATTCAGACATAAATGGGGGTTGGAAGCGGGTTGCCTTTTGGCCCAGGGTTTTCCTCCTCGTGTGGCCTGCTTTGTGGATAGCGTTTTTGGGGATGTGGGAGGAGGAGGGGAAGGGTGGGTTTGTGTATCCGACTCACTCCCAGTCTCAGGATTCTCGCTGTCATCCATTAACTCTCATCGCACAAACACTCACACAGACTCATCCACACACACTTCTCAGACTCACTCTCAGGGCCTCTCACACGCGGCCTCTTACACACACATCACAGCACACTCACTCACTCCACCTGGCCGTGCAAGGTTTGGATGCTTTACCTCCGGAGGTAGTAGGCCTTTCCAATCTCCACCTGCTCCATGGGCCTTCTCAACCTCCTTCCAATTGCCAAATGCTTGTTGCTTCCTGTTTGCCACCCTTCTCACAACCCATCTCCTGAGCCATTGCTTGCTTCCCTTGTTTGGGAAGGCCTGTGGAGCAATCAACAGTATCAGGAAGCGGCATGATTTTATTTAATGTTCTCAGCCAGCTCTGTGTACATTTGTTTGCAGATTTGAAATTTTAGTTCAGTTTTTTTTAAAACGGCAAAAGTCTGTGGTAAAGAAAGTAAGCAAGCAACAAACAGAGGCACAGCCAAAAGGGCATATTCAGGTAAGGCTATGGACTAGCTGTTGTGTCGTGATAGTTTGCCTAAAATGAACCAGACTTAAACAACTGCCCTTGATTGAAAATGCAATGGCTGTGATGGTGCCAAGCTGTGCTTTCCCACCCTGCCCTGTTGGAGACTCCAGCTGTCCAAGGCGGGCGGGGGGCTGGGCAATGCTGTTGCTGCTTTTCCTTGTGGTCTCCTCGGCCCAGTAGACCATCTTGATATCTGTGCTCCTTTTGGAGGCCTCCTGCATGTGAGGTCGAGAGAGAGCACACGCTGTGAAACAGAAGTGAGGCCACTGACCTTCACACTGCTTGCTGCTCCTCCAGTCAGAGACTGATTCTCTCCCAAATTTGCTGCTGATAGGCTCACTGCTGAACCGATCATCAGCAAACATGGGAGAGAAATGGATTGTGATTGAAGGAGCAGCTCCTTGCAGATTTTTAATTGAACTTGCCCATAATTTGAAGTGAGCCCTTGTGCCAGATAGAGAGGCTTCGAAGGCTGGGTCGAGAACAAGTCTGGTTTAAATGCTGTCATCTTTTGATAAGGATCTGAAGTCGTAAGTTTTTGGACATTTGAATTTTGATTGAACTTTGGGGAGGCGATTGTTATGCCTTTTGTATAAAATGAGATAGTTGCTAAACTGTTTGTAATGTTAGTGTGTAGTATTTTAAAGGGTTGAGATAAGTCCTTACTTTAGTAAGGCCTTTTTCTTTTGAGAAGGCATGTGAGAGCCCACTGGAGGAGAAAAACAATGTTTTTTCTTTGTTGGGGTCAATGTCCCTTTAATTTTTTCTGAAAAAAGATTTCTTGTAAAAAGCAGTTGGGTGATAAAAAGTGGAAAAGCAAGGGTCAACCAGAAGTTAATTATAGGGATGAGTACGTCCCTTGGTGTGGCTCTGTTGCAAACAAGTTTTTTGGAGTTTAGAACAATCTGGCTGCCAAGTGCAGAATATCTCTTTTAGCAGAATTCAGTTGAAATTTTATGTGCTGGCTAAAAGAGGTTAAGCCTCTTGTTAACTGAAGGACTCCTTATAGTGAGTTGGGACTCCTGGGAGAGCCAAGCTGAGAAGAAAGAAAGAGAGTTTTCAATGCAAAACTCCACAGAGTTGAGGATTATTGAGGATTCGAACCACATGTGTTCTGACCCAAAGTGGTTATGCTTAAGATGCAAATGACACCTGTGTTGAATGGGGAGTTGACAACCATGGGACAGTTGAAGGAGATTGGAAGGAAAAACCTTGATGGAAGCAAGTGGAAGGCCCAAGAAATCTCAACCCTCAGGCAAATCTTTGAAACAGTATGCAGACCAAGTGATTAATCTTCCAAAAGTCTGATAATTATCTGACTTGAGTTATCGGGGATGTAAGTCAAATGAGTGTTGAAGGAAAGTTGAGATAAGTTCAGTTTAAAGTATAAACATCCATGTACTTTTAATACCTTCAACATAACTGACTATTTAAGATAGAATGTAGTTAGTAGAATTCATGTTTGATTTTTATGTAGTAAAATTCTTTTGACTTAAACCATGAACCTTGTGGTTTCATTATTTTAGTAAATACCTGGGTTTTTGGATTTCCGAACAATAAAATAAATAAACAGGTTACTAGTTGCTATCAAGAACATAACTGGTTGTGGAATTTTTCAGGCACAACTAAAACCCGTGAAGCCTTGGCCTCACCTTCAGAAAAAAAAATTGAACTACTCAGAATTGTGCCTATTGTGAGGTCTCGAACTCCATTGGTTTACTAATTTCTGAAAGCTTAATAAAGCCGAATTCCCCACATGGCTTTTTGGGTAAATATATTGCTTTGTGGGATATGAAGCCGTCACCTAGAAAATACAGGACATAGGAGGAAGTTTAGATTTGGTTCGGTTGTGTTATTCACCACACTGAAATAAGCAGCTGGCATTTAATATTTCAACTCATTCAAGAACTTGTCATTGGGGTGAGAACCAGAGGGTTGGTGGACCTATGAAACTGTATTAGGACCTGAATTTACACCTTTGGGAGAGGAAGGGAGATAAATTTGCCAGGGAAGAAAATTGGTTTTATAAGGCATCTGAGAGTGACCTTGTATCTTTGAATGCTGAGTAGCTTTAATTGAAGAGCATGACACTTCTTTTCAGTGCAGTCATTATCGTGTATTTACAAGCCTATATTAAAACCGAAGGAGAGCATTGCAGTATCAGCTGCACTTGAATATTTAAGCTAAAGCATCATCGTTGCTGTGTGAAAATTCTGGAACTCCCCAACCTAATATCACTGTGGAAGCATCAGTGGTTCAATAAATTGACTGTCATTCTGATCACATGTCTTTTACCAGTAGTTTCATCTAGGCTTTACCTTAAAAGTTTACATTTTTATGGTGCTACTGATATGTAAAACTAGTTCAGAACTTGACCTCTTCTTGCATTTAGACTTCAAATGTAGAACCTGTGCCTTGCACTTGAAAGGGAAAAATTCTCCAAGGGGAAATGTTTTCAAGGCAGCTCATGCAAAGCAGCTAGTAGGCTGTGTGTTGGGCGCTACTATATCAGATAGCAGCATGACCTCTTCACCTTGTATTCAGATTAACAGCTGGAATTTATTAAAACTTTTTTTTGCCTAATAAAGGTGGATTGAGGCGAATATTGTGTGAAGTAGGATTACAACAAAGAACAGATGAAGACAGTTCTTCCCTTATTGATAAATTGATGCTCTGTGACTCAAAACTATGGAAAGGTAATGTTTTATTTCATAAATTTTAGGCATATATGAATTGAACTCTTGGAAACATGTTGTATCCCCAGTACTTCGTTATTTGTCATCCCTTTGGAGTTTGCCTTACTTAAATTCAGAGCCTTGGTTTGTGACTCTCCATTCTCCTCGTCAAACCTAATATCAAATTCACTAATAATGTAGTTACATTTTGCAAGGTGTTTCCTTACAGTCAGATTGTTAATTAGCTCTTGCTTGTTCCTCATCAACAAATCTAATATGGCATGTTCTCTTATTGGTTCTGAAACATACTGGTTTAGAAGATTCTTGAATGCATTCTACAAATTCATTATTTTTACTACTTGAGCTTTTCTGCCCTTTTCTGAATGTTGAAATTAAAATCTCCCATTACAACTAAGTTTCTGTTGCCTGCTTCCCTGAAGTCCATATTTATACATTCCAGCACTACATCACTAATGTTATGTTTAAAGACAAGTGCCACGAGAGTCTTGCATCCTTTGTTGTCCCCTAGTTCAACTTGTGTTTTCACTGTCTGAATCTTTCTTGAAATCCTTTCTACTGCTCGACTTTTAGCTGTTATTTGTGTTTCTAATTCCTATTTTCCAATTCCCTGTCCTTAAAATATTTAGCTCCCAGTTATGTCCAGCTTATAGTCAAGTCTCTAAATAGCTATGACAGCATGCCCTTTAACAAAAACAACTTGTAATTATTTGATACCTTAACATAATAAAACTTCCCAAGGTCCTTCACAGGAGCATTATAAAACAAAACATGACACCTAGCCACATAAGATGATGTTAGATCAAAAAGGTAGATTTTAAGCAGTGTCTTAAAGGAGGAAAGAGGTGGAGACAGGTAGGGAGGGAACTTCAGAGCTAAGGCCCAAGGCAACTGGAGACATGGCCACCAATGTTGGAGCAATTAAAATCAAAGATGTTCAAGAGGCCAGAACTGGATGAGAACAGAAATCTCTGAAGTTTGCAGAGCTGGAGGAGATTATAGTAAAAGGGAGGGGTGAGGCTGTGGAGGAACTTGAAACCAAAGATGATAATTCTAAAAGACATTGCTTAACCAGGCTAAAAGTTGAAATATTGACAAAATGGTGGACAACCGAAGAACCATGGTGGCTGGCTCCAAGAATGCTGTGCTTGGCATTAATGGTTTGTGATTGCCCATGGCAGCTTGGGGGAATCACTGTACCCCTACCCTTCAGGACATCAAATCAGGTGGGGATGGCAGTGGCTATTTTTAAGTGGGTTTTTTTTGGAGGGGAGCCAGAGCCTGGCATGATGTGGGGCTGGCTGGAAGTCACCTGGACTGGGGGGGGCGCGGGGGTGGGGGGCGGGGGTGGGTGGTTGCATTGGCCCTGGGAACCACTCTTTGGAGTTGGGGAAGGGGCTCCTTCCTCCAGCACTTCAGCAACCTGCGGAGCTGCTCACCCAGCGACATGGGACCAGCTGGCTTCGTGTGGCTGAGTGGAGGCCTCACTTATTAACCAGAGGGTGCATGTTTTTTGGACTCATTTTACCACCAAATGAGGGGCTAATTATAGGTCATTACTTCGTTTTAGGGTGGGGGGTGGATTTTGCTGTTGTGAAGAGCTTTAGGGAGATGTGGTGCTGTGGTGAAGGTAGTACCACCATGAAGGCCTGTTGGTGGGAGCGGGGTGGGATTACTAATGTTGTGGGGACCTTTTTGGGGGATTTTAGTGCTGTGATGGGTGTTTACTGAGATAGTTTAGTATTGAGGTATGGATTTTGCTCAGGGCACTAAATTGCTGAGTTGGTACGCTAGGAAGGGGGTTTAATTTAACTTAATTTAATTTGCTGAGGTGAGGACTGTATTGAGGGGGCTGATGAAGTGAGACTGGATTTTGCCGGCAGGTGCTTGAGGCGTGGGGCCGGCAGCTGTGAGAAGGGCCAGGGAATGTTGGAGGACAAGATCACACCTATGCCTGCGGTGACCTGAGCCTTGCCAGTCAGTGCTTTTCAACATTTAACAGTGACAGCATCAAGAGTTAATGGCTAAGGGACTAAAGCTGACACAACCTGGAGTGGAGTTGTAGTTGACATTTCCCTCAAGTTCACACCTTCTGGCAACTCGTGCATCTGACTGAGCCCCAGATATATAGGCATTTGTCTTTCCCCAGGCTATCAGCCATGAGGTCGAGAGGGGGATACGGATGTGAGGCAAGTCTGCACTTCCTAAAACTATATACCTAGGCTACGCATCAAACAAAGGTAACCTTTCAGCTCGCAAGCTGGAATGTGAGGACGTGTGCCTTGGTATGAACAATGACCCACACTCCACAGTAAGTGTATACAAGACTGCCCTGATTTACCATGAGCTACACAAGTTTGGTGTCAACATTGCTTGCCTGCAACAAACCAGATTAGCTGGCCCAGGTTCAATTCGTGAGGCTAATTACACTTCTACTGGCATGAAAAGGGCACTGAAGACCGCTGTGAGAATGATATAGGCTTCACAGTGAGCAACCAGCTGACACAGTTAATGGAGTTAGCAGGAGCAACCTCGGAGTGCTTCATCTCCCTGGTCTGTCATGTGATGGAAGTTCAGTTAAAATCCTATGTGCCTACGCACCAACAACTCCTGTGATGACGTTATGAGGAACATTCAAAATGGCAAGAGGCTAGTTAGCCTTGATGACTTCAATGCACATGTTGGGGCAGACAGTGATTCATGGCCAACATGTCTTGATCATCATGGGGTGAGCAAGATCAACGATAGCAGTGCCTTCTTGAGTTTTGTACCCTGAATGAATCCTGCATCACCAATGCCAAGACAGCTGTGCAAAAGATAGGAAGATACTAGGCAAATAAACACTGGATCAACTTGTGTCAAGAAATCCAAATTACCTCTAACAATGGAAATCTATGAGCTGTGTATGAAGAGATCAAGAGGGTGCTTGGTCCGACCATCACCAAAGTTGCCCCCTTGAGCAGATGGTGAAGCCTTCACCGACAAAAGTAAACTGATATTCTGCTGTGCTCAATCCTATTGTGAGATATACTCCTGGCAGATGTCTCCCAGTGGTGTTTTCTTTTTCTTGTGCTGACTAACGAACATCAATGTGCCAACTACGATTAAGGGATTGATTAACTCACAAATATGTAGGTTCATTTAAGGAGTTCAAGAGTTGGTAGCAGCATTACAAAGTGGGAGTACTTGTATGCAAATCTGATCAGTTGCCCCTCACAGCAGGCTGAGCCTGAGCCATGTGGTACATCATTTGACCTCTAGCAATGTACACAGAAAACATAGCCACACCTATTTAAAGATGCACCGCAACAACACTCCAGCTTCCTGTCATGGATGAATTAGATGAAGACCCTTCACTTGAGTTCGCGAAGGCCTTATATTACTTAGCAAACGGAAGGACAGCCTGCAGCATTGGAATCCCAGCCGAACTGCTCAAACACAAAGCCCCATCTATTGCCGTGCCTTCCTGTCCTTCTCCTTCTCTGCTAAAATGTAGGCTCCATTCCATAGGAGGTGTGCGATGCAGCAATCATCACACTATACAAAAAAAAAGGCATCAGAGCAGGCTGCAACAACTACAAAGGCATCTCATTCCTTAGCAACACAAGGAAGGCCTTTGCCATCGTCATGTGTAAAGGACTTCATCTACTTGCTGACTACGTACGTGCAATGGTTTCCGTACTGGCAAATCTACCGTACACAATATTCTCCATTATCCAGCTGCAAGAGAAGTGTCAGGAACAGGCTTTCACTCTTGACCTTATGTAGATCTTACTAAGACATTCACCATGGTCAGCAGAGCAGGACAACAAGACTTGAGGGAAAATTGCCTGTCATCAAAGCTCCTCAGCCTTACCTGCTCCATGGCAATATACACTGCACTGTACAGTTTGAAGGCTCTATTTCCGACAGTTTTAGAGTGAAGAATGGACTGAAACAGGATTGTGTCCTAGCCCCCACTCTGTTTAGCACCTTCCTCTCCATTATCCTGACCCTTGCCTTCCCTGCAGATCTGGGTATTGTGTACTAAGCCAGACGGCAAGCTCTACAATCTATCATGAATGAAAGCGAAGACGAGGACACACTGCATCCTGATCAGAGACTCCCCTATGCAGTTGAGGCTGGTAGTTGCTCACAGAGAAACCCAGCTACAAAGACCTCATCCTATGCCTGTGATTTGCTTTCCTTGACTATAAGCATCAAGGAAACTGTGGTCATGGGATGAAGTGTTGCACCTCTGCTCCTGATCACATTAAATAACAGCCTGCTGGAAGTGGTTAGCAAATTCTGCTACCTCGGATCCACGGTGGCAGACAGTCTGTCCCCGGAGGCAAAGTTTGTTACACTAATAGGAAAAGCAGCAACCACTTTTGGTTGACTCATGAAATGCACATGGAGTAACATCAAGCTGACCCTTTGGACCAAACTAATGGTTTATAAGGCCTGTCTTCTCAACACCTTGTTGTATAGCTGAGAAACATGAATGATTTACATCTATCAAGAAAAGGAGCTCAACAATTTCAATCTTTGCTGTCTGCGGTGCATTATGGTATATCCTGGCAGGACAAAATTACAAATGTGGCAGTCTTCTCGAAGCCAAAGTTCCTAAGTTTGTTAGCACTTATCAAATAGAGGCAGCTTGATTGCCTCAGTACTTCTGGAGAATGGAAGACTGTCATATACCCAAGAACTTGTGTATGGTGAAGTAGTTGGTGTCAGACGCCTGAAGCTCCGCTTCAAGGGTGCTTGCAAATGTGACGTGAAGGCCTTAGTCATCAATTATCGTACCTGGGAGTCACAAGTTGATGACACAAGAAAATGGTGACGCCTTCTCTGGGCTGGCATGTACCACCGTGATGACCAATGGCTGCAGCAGCTCGGCAACAGATGGCAACACCGAAAACAACAATGCCCAACGACACTTGTTTGTTTCATGTGTGCCGCTTGTGGCAGAACTTGCCTGTCTAGGATTGACCTCTTAAGCCATCAGCAAAAGTGCACCATATGAAAATACCCCATCTGAAATGGATTTTTTAGTTGTATGTCCATCATCTTTTGTAGATGGAATGATGTTGGAACTGCTTAACTGGGAGCCAATGTAGGCCAGCAAGCACAGGATTGATTGGTGAACAGGAATTGGTGCGATTAAGGACATAGGCAGCAGAGTTTTGGATGACCTCGAGCTTATGATGGTTAGAATGTGGGAGGTAGTTCATTGAAATAGTCGAGTCTAAAGGTAACAAAGGCATGAACGATGGTTTTCAGCAGCTAACGAGCAGAGGCGGGGTGAAGTTGGGTGATGTTACAGAGATGGAGATGGGCAGTCTCAGTGATGGCATGAATATGCGGTCAAAAGCTCATTTTCGGATTAAATGTGACACCAAGTTTACGAACAGACCGTTTTAATCCCAAACAGTTGCCAGAGAGAAGGATGGAGTCAAAAGTAAGGGAATAGAGTTTGAAGTGGGGACCAAAGACAGTGACTTCAATTTTCTCAATATTTAATTGGAGAAAATTTCTGCTCTTCTGGCACTGTAAATTGGATAACCAGGCTGATAATTTAGCAGCAGTGGTGGAGTTGAGCGGTGGTGATGAGTTAGAGTTAGGGGTCATCAGCATACTTGAGAAAATAACACACTGTTTTTGGATGATACCAAAGGGAAGTATTTAATGAGAAATAAGAGGGGCTCAGATCATTGGAGGATACCAGATGTAAGAGGATGAAAGACATTGCAAGTGCTACTCTGGTTATGAATAGATGGATAAGAATGGAACCAGGTGAGAGCAGTCCCACCCAGCTGGATGATAAGTGGAGAGGCATTGAAAGAAGATGGCATAGTCAACTGTGTCAGAGGCTAAAGACAAGGTTGAGAAGGATGATGAGGGATAGCTTACCTTTGTCACAATTACATAGGATGTCATTTGTGACTTTGAGAGTTATTTTTCTCACATGACTTTTGTTTACTTTTCCAATTACTTTAACTCTGTTCCCTCTCATTCTTGATTCTTTCATGATTGGGAACAGTTTCTCCCTATCGATTCTGTCCAGACCCCTCATGATTTTGATTACTTCTATCAAGTCCCCTCTCAGCTTCTTCAGGGAAAACAATCCTAACTTCTCCAATCTGTCATCAAAACTGAAGTTCCTCATCCCTGGAACCACTCTTGTGAATCCTTTCTGCATTCTTTGGTGGGAATTGAGCACAAGGATGAGGCTTACTAGTTCTTTTAAGGAACTCTTAATGTAACAATTGCTCTTGGCAGTTTAAAGTTTACATGCTTTTTTGTTTTGGTGTTGTGGCAGGGCAGAAACCTGATTGGAGGGATTCATTCGTGGAGTTGTGGGAAAGATGGGCATGAATTTGGGAGGTGACAATGCGTTCAAAGACTTAGGGAAGGAAAATTGGAGATGAGGTGGGAGGCTGCAAGGATGGTGGGTATTTTTTTGGAGAGAGGGGTGATGGCGGCAGGTTTAAGGAGAATGAAGGAGAAAGGCACAACACGTGAAGATAGAAATCCATTAACGATATCAGGAAACATGGAGGCCAGGAGGGGAACTGGGCAGTCAGCAATTTAATGGTAAAAGGTCAAGGGAGTTGGAGGTGGGTCTTATAGACAAGATGCTCGGAGAGGGCATGAGGGAAGATTGGAGAGAAACTAGAGAAAGATAAGAATTCAGGCCTAAGGGCAGGTGGGAGGGAAGTTTAGGAGGATATTTGGCCCAGTGGGTTAGTGGAAGGAAGGGCACGGCAGAGGCAGCTGATGGATGGTCTTGCCCTTAGAAACAAAGTCATCTGTGAGCTTGTTGCACTTAGTGTCGGATGTGAGGGTAGAGAAGATGGAAAGGGGTTTAAAAAGACTGTTTGTGATTGAAAAAAGAAGCCAGGAATGATAGTTGCATTCTAGGATGATCCTAGAATAGTGAGCAATTTTAGCAGACAGAGCAGGATCCAATAGTGCTTTATGTGGTCCAGCTAAATTTTGCTGTCAATGTTAAACTTTTTACAATTTATGTAAATGACTTGGATGAAAGAACCGAATATATGGTTGCTAAATTTGCTAATGACTCAAAGATAGATAGTAAAGTAAGTTGTGAAGAGGACATAAGGAGGCTACAAAGGGACATAGGTTAAGTTAGTGGGCAAATATCTGGTAACTGGAGTATAATGTGGGCAAATGTGAAATTGTCCATTTTGGCAGGAAGAATAAAAAAGCATATCTAAATGGTGAGAGTTTGCAGAGCTGAGATTGAGGGATCTGGGTGTCCTCTTGCACGAATCACAAAAGGTTAGAATGGAGGTACAGCAAGTAATTAGGAAAGCTAATAGAATGTTACCGTTTATTATGAGGGTAATTGAATCCTGAAGTAGGGAGGTTATGCTTCAATTGTACAGGGCATTGGTAAGACCATGTCTGTAGCACTGCACACAGTATTAGTCTCCTTATTTAAGGAAAGATGTAAATGCGTTGGAAGCAGTTCAGAGAAGGTTTATTGGACTAAAACCAGGAATGGGCGGTTTTTCTTATGAGGAATGTTTGGACAGGCTAGGATTATATCCACTGGAGTTTGGAAGAGTTCATTGAAAACTTTTAAGATCCTGAGGGGCCTTGATAGAGTGGATGTGAAGAGGATGTTTCTTCTTGTGGGAGAATCTAGAACTAGTGGTTACTGTTTAAAAATAAGGGGTTGCCCATTTAAGACAGAGATGAGAATTTTTTTCTCTGAGGGTCATGAGTCTTTGGAACACACTTCCTCAAAAGGCAGTGGAAGCAGAGTCTTTGAGTATTATTAAGGCAGAGTGAGATAGATTCTTGATAAGCAAGGGTGTGAAAGGTTATCGGGGGTAGGTGGAAATGTGGAGTTGAGGTTACATTCAGATCAGCCATGATTTTATTAAATGGCTAAGCAGGCTCAGGGAGCCAAGTGGCCTACTTCCCCTAATTCCTATGTTTGTATGTTAGACCAGTTATGAGCCATATCCTTTCAAGTCTGCATTACTTGGACTTAAGGAATCAGAGATGAGGGCCATGCAGGGGGAATGACCAGTGCGAGAGAATGGATTTATGGGGGCCTTGGGCATCAAAGGTGGAGCTGAGGGTGTGGCTGAACAAAGCAGTAGCTACAGAAATGTTTTGGCAAATGGAAAACCAAAGACTCAACAGTTGGGATTTTGAAAGTGCAGTTGTAAGTGAATTGCAGGATAGTTTCTTTGCAGTAGCAGATAGAGGAGGAAGGAAATTTGAGCCATGGCAAGGGCATGTTGGTGGAAAATGATACAAGGAAGTGATCAGAGTTGGCCTTATCTATCATAAATATGGTGGGACCAGCAAGAGCAGATGAGATGGGAAGGTCAGTGAGCTGGCTGTGTATATGAGTTAGGGAGGTCACTTGAGGGAGGATAAAAGAGCACTGTACTCAGAGGAGAGAGAGCACGATGACTTAAATCATCAAGGGTGTGAAGTTGTGCAGTTCAGAGGCTGAGGAAAGAAAGCAATGGACCTACCTGAGAAAATATTTGTATGTACTTGGGAGGGTGGTGGAGAACAGATATTTTGAACGAGAGGTGCGGGGAGTGGAATAAGGCAAGATGCTCATTGACTGAGAAAGTGCCAGAGAATTAGGGGCTCAGGCCATGGTGTGATTTGATGGAGTACCACACAACCGCTAGCAATCTTGATGGGATAAGCAGTGAAGGTATAACCAGATGGAGCAGCTGCATTAAGGGGAAAGGTGTCACCACTCCTCAGCTAGGGTTTCCCTTAAGGCCATGATGTTGATGCATCAGCCATATTTGGTTCATGGCTGACAAAGGCCTTGCTTATAAGTGAATGGACATTCTGAAGGGAAATGCATAGAGGGACGGTGAGACCCTCTTCCACTGGCAGGGCCCATGCACAGGATCAGCAATTCAGCAAGATGATTTCAAGATTCACCCTCAGCAGATTGGCTGGGCACAAAGTCTTGAATTAATGCTTCAAGCTCGTCTCTTATTTCTTATGCTGCGTGCATTTGTGTATGGAACTCTCTTGTTGCTAACATTGCCCGTATGCTCTGATGGCATTTTGCTCTCACTGTTTGACTTAAGTGTTTCTTTTGCTGATTATCTTTACATTGTTATTCAGTGAATTTAATATTTTCTTATTTTTCATCACTACTCTAGTCATTGCAAGCATTTTTTGTGCAATGTATTCCAATGACCTTTTCTGTTTCTTGATTATTAATGTTGTCTTTATCTCATGTACTCAGGCTTTTTCTCTTACCCCCTCTTGATTTTATATTTAGGTCACTATTATTTTCATCACCTCCTCACTGACTGGTTTAAAATCCTGTCTACAGTCCTCTTTATCCTTTGTTCCAGCCCAGTTCAGGTAGAGCCTGCCTAGCAGTACAGCTGTTTGCTGTTCGAGATGCCACTGTCATATGAAATTGAATAACTGCTTTCCAGTTGTGCACTTACTTTTCCTGACCTGTTTATTTCTGTCAGTTAGAAAGTGGCTCGTGTAGTAATCTGGAAGCTACCATCCTTGAGGCCCTGCTTAATTCTGCACTTGGCTGTTGATACTCCCTTAGAAGAATTTACTCCCTGGTCTTTACTGCATCATTGGTTCCATGGATCACAACAATTGTTTTTCTTCTCTCCCCCCATCCCCCTTTCCAAACTCTTTCAACAATGTTTGAGCATAAAATGCATATAAATAGACTACACACAAATTTCCTCAGGAACAACCAGCACAGTGCTGCTCTTAGTCTGAAACATTCCACATACTGTACACTAACTCATCCATGCAGATTAGACAGGTCTGGATTTGATTCCCATTCTACCCTGGTTTTGTCCAATTTCAACCAGAGTGAAGTTGGCTTTGGTGCCTCCAGGTTCCTGAGAGGAAAAATCGGGCAGAGTTTACAGCTCTGATCTTAATCCAGTGAACTGTTTTCTGCTGAGTCCAGGAGTGCCAAGTGTCTGGTATTCTGGATAAATATTTCTCATTATTAAAGTACTATTATGTTTCATGTTTTTCTTCTTGCTCCCAGAAGAATGATTATACCTCTTTATTAAATAGGAGCGAGAAACATCTATCACCAGTTGTTTATGAGCAGCCTCCTGATGGATCTGAAAAGCAAAAAGCTATTTGCAGTTCGATTTGCAAAAGTAAGTTCAGTTTTGAATTACATTGCTTAGGAATGAAACATTCCACATACTGTACACTAACTCATCCATGCAGATGAGTTTAATCCATTAACTGAAAAACCTATTTATTATTTGTCTTTACATTGTTTATCTGACTTTAGCTTGCTCAATCTTTCCTTAGCTTTGTTGTTAATTTGTGGCATTAACTGTTTTGATGTTGCTAATTAGTTTTTTTAATGCTGAAATAGCAACCTGCTCAACCTTTCCTCATAAGATAGCCCCTTCATCCCGAGAATTAGTCGAGTGAAACTTCTCTGAACTGCTAATGCAATTATACCCTTAAGTAAGGAGACTAGAACTGTACACAGCACTCCAAATGCTGTCTAAGGCCAAGAAATGTGGTGAGGAAAATAAACTATGTATCTTTTTTGATGGTAATAAATACCTAACTAGATGTTTTCACTGTTGCTTTCCTATATATAATAAATACGCCAAAGCAATAATTCAATTTCAGGATAAGTCTGCATAGAAACAAATGATAAAAAATGTTTAAAACTTTATTTATCTATGATTAATGTACTTACACATCAGCTGGCTAAATCAGATTGCAATTGTTATGTTTGTGTTTTCAATTTAATAATCGTTAATAATTGTGGTAGCATTGCTCCATTTATTATATTCTTCTGTAATTGATTTTTGTTTAAAAATTATAGCATAAAATTAGTTTTCTAGTTAGAAATAGCTACTCTTCAGCTGAAATGTGTCGGGAATTTCAGGTGTCGCATCCTGACCTTTCATCTCTTGGACCTGAATTTGAGTCCAGCTAGATTGATAGAATGAAAGATCACTGTCTTCTGGCTGATTGGCTTTTGTAGTCCTGCATGAGATGATTGATAATCTAGTTTCTCAAGGGTTCAGCACAAAGCTCCTGACTATTCTGGGCCAGGTTGGCAGTCTCAGATCACAAAATTCATTAGCATGGGGAAGTACAGTGGGGTCAGGAGAAAGAAGTCTCATGAGTGTTGTTATGTTTCATGTGGCACCTAAGCTATGTAAATCTGACTTGTAACTGCTTGACGCCGACTCTTGCTGACAATAGTTGATTAAATATATTGTCTCCCAGAAGTGACATTCCCAGATAAACCTTACCATGACACATGCAAAAGTCACCCTATGCCCTCACACCCACCCAAAAAACATGTCCTCTAATGGCTGCATATTTGTTAAATTGGTTAAGTATTATTAAGTTTAAAATTGAGACTCATGACAAGTGGTGCAAGATGCAGAACTGATGCAAGTGATACACTTCCTTAAATTTCATGAGTTTGGACCAAGTAAATTTGTTTGTGGGCATGGACGAAAGTTACTCTTTTTGCTTACTTCTAATGAAATCTGTACCCAAGTATGTTTGCCTTCCACCTTTTTAGGAAACTTAATAGTTAGAAATAGAATCAGTCTTTAATTATGAGGTCAGTCTGGACATGACCTGGAGGTGAATTTATCTTGTTGTTTAGAATTACCCGCAGTTGCAGAGAGATTTTATGGAGGATGATCACGAGCGGGTAGTGTCAGTGACTGCTCTGTCTGTCCAGCTCTTCACTGTCCCAACTTTGGTGAGTACAATGTGTTTCATTCAATTCATTTGTCCACCTCCTTGCTTCTCTGCCTTTTCATTAGAACTATGAGAGGTTGCAGACTGACTATGTGAATGATGACCACGACAGAGAGTTCTCGGTTACCGACCTTTCAGTGCAAATTTTCACAGTACCTTCCTTGGTGAGTAGCAATTTGAATTTGACCAAGGACAGTAAAATGTTTTGGTGGCATTACTATGTGAAAATCGGTTTTCTAGGGTGCTTTTCATTGGATCAGCAGGTTAAGGAGAGTTCTGAGCCATAGATATCAGGAAGGTTCAGGGTTTGCAGTTCGTCTGTAGTGTTTGAGCTGCTCTTGGCTGGTGTAGCAGATCAAACTCAAGATTTCTTAATTGTGGGGAAGTTTGACAAGAAAATCCAGTATTGATTGTTACTCAATGACCCCTTATGTGTCATACATTGGGTGAGGGTAGGATCAGTGTCATTTCTCATAACCCCCAGCCACTAGGCTCACACTTGAAGAATATGCACTCAGAAAGGTACAGGAGGGCACGGTTTGCACATGGAAGTAAACTCCAGTAATGATACAACACCTCGAAGAGGGAGAACTATGAAAGAGAAAAATGAGTTGGCATTCTGATTATTGTTAACCTAATCTCAACACCTAAGTTTCATTGTTAAGCATTTCCTCTCCACCTTCTTAAAAATCTTTTGGAAATATATCTGTTGCACCAACCATTTGGTTCTCTCTCCTAAACCTACTGGACAGCCTTGGCATCCAATCTTTTTTTCCGTGAAGCACATTGAGACATCTTTTCTCCTTTGAAGGCATGATATCAGTGCAATTCATTGCTGTATTTTCTGCTGCACAAGAACACAGGAATTTTAGGAGCAGGAGTAGGTCATTCAGGCCCTTGAGCCTGCTCCGCCATTCAGTAAGATCATGGCTGATCTGATGGTGGCCTCAACTCCCCTTTTCTGTCTGCCTCCCGTAACAATTGGTTTCCTTGTCGATCAAAAATCTGTCTAACTCAGCCTTGAATATATTCAATGACCCATCCTCCAATGCTCTCCAGGGAATGGAATTCCACAGACATATAACCTCCGAGAGAAGAAATTCCTCCTCATCTCAGTGTTAAATGGGAGACCCTTAGTTTTTAAACTGTGCCCCCAAATTTGAGACTCCCCCAAGAGAGGAAACGTCCTCTCAACATCTCTCAATTGTCAAGTTCCCCAAGGATCTTATGTTTCAATGAGATCACCTCATTCTTGTTAACTCCAATGGGCTTAGACCCAACCTGCTCAACCTTTCCTCATAAGATAGTCCCTTCATCCCGAGAATTAGTCGAGTGAAACTTCTCTGACTGCTAATGCAATTATACCCTTAAGTAAGGAGATTAGAACTGTACACAGCACTCCAAATGCTGTCTCACTAAGGCCTGTACAGCTAGAGAAACACTTCCCTCCTTTTATACTTGATTCCTCTTGCAATAAATGCCAACACTCCATTTGCCTTTCCAATCACTTGCTGCACCTGCATATTCGCTTGTTGTGATTCACACCAGGGTACCCAGATTGATCTGTATGGTAGAGTTCTGTAGTTTCTCTACATTTAAATAATATGCTGCTTTTTTTTATTCTTCCTGCCAAAGCGGACACGTTCGCATTTTCCTACATTGCTATCGGCAAAATTTTTGCTCACTCACTTTGCCTATCTAATTCCCTTTGTAGACTCTTTATGCCCTCTTGACAACTTATTTTCCTACCTACTTTTGTGGTGTTCGCAGATTTAGCTAACATACATTCGATCATCAGTCCTCTAAGCACTGTAAAACTAAAACTGGCCCAGCTTGTAGTTTTTGATTGATCTGTCTCTAGACTGGTAAAAGAAATAAACTCCTGCACTCCTTTGCTCAGTGAGTAATGGGTATTCATTTGCAACATGCTCAAGGGGCTGAATGGGCTATTCCTGTTCCTCTGCTGTGGAATGCATTTTACCAATTGGAGCTTTGTAATGCCTAGTTCAGATATAAAATTAAGTACAATGAGAGGGCTATTGATGCACTCATGCTCTTAAACAGCCTGTGCTCACTGTTTCTCTACTCACCTGCTCTCCTGAAGGTGTTGTGCCAAGTTTCTTCTTGTCTCATTCAGCACAGGTGATTGTGCAACTCTTGAAATGTAATTTTGTATCATTTACCCATGACTATTTTGTGTGTGACAGAAGAAGAAAAGGCAGTTTTTTTGTGGAGCCCCAGAAGATTGGAAAATTGAGAGTCTTACTGATGCAGAATAGCTGGAGAAGATGATGTAGCAAGTCTGAATGGCAAATTGGGTCGTTTAACTGGCCTCTTCCCACTGGATGTTGTAGCAGTGGGTTACTTGGAATGTGGGTTTTAAATCTAGCAGATCAATGGGATGGCAATCTCTATTGCCTGTGAATGCACTTTGTGATTAAAATTTCATTAGCTTTACATGAGCACCCTATTTTTGGGACAAATTACTGATCATGCTTGCATGGGGATGTGGTTGAGTGTTTTCTGGTCGCATTGGGATTAAGATTTAATGCAGGAACATGTTAGTTTTTCTTGTCCTCCATCGGTTGTGAATATTTGATTATGTACAAAAATGGGTATAAAAATGTTATTCCCCATTACTAGCATTTGTGCAATGTTCCAAGTGTTGTATAACTCTTGCCTTTATAGGGCAATCATCTGTTACAGCCACTTTTAACAGTCTCTAATTACTTCTAGTGGAAGTAAATGGAAAATTTCCTCTCTAAAATATATATATTTTGATGTATTCTTTTTGAGTTTCCTGCCCAAAGGCAGGTTTCTGGTGATTATTTGCCAAACCAGTGTCATGATTTTATTCTATGGGTAGGGCAGACAAACCCTGAGTCTGTTTTAGCTGGAACGGGGATTGAACCCTGTGCTGCTGGTGTTAATCTGACCCACACACTAGTCACCTAGTTAACTGGCACCCCATAAATTTTGTGTTACAGCTACTCAATTCAGCCAATATGTTTGTCGTACTTGTGTAGTTTCTTTGTATTTCATGGCAGAATCACTAAAGAGCACCATAGAGCAGGTATGAATCTGGTGAGATAATCCTGGTTAGTGTGCCACCTGGCTATTAGACCAATTAAGCAGGTCCTATAGGTGACTGTTTTGGATGTATTGTACTCTACATGACCTGTACTTACTCCAGAGGTTTAGTGGTATTGTATATTAATCTGGTGGTTTGGCAGTTAACCTGAAACATTGCTGGCTAACAGTAGTGGAAGCAATATGTATGGCTTTCCATTGAAGAGCTTTTAAAAGATAATTAGCTTATGGAATTTAAATGCTTTCTATTCTACTTAGTAAAATTTGATACTTGCAGTTTTAATTGAAACTTCTAGAAAACTATCTAAAGTATATTGCTAAGTACATTCACATTATTCTACCACCTGGTGTGTAAACTAAAAGTTTACCAATGCTTCCAACACACACACATCTTTCTGTTCCCATACCAGAAGATGCCTGTTGTGCTGCGAGTCAGCCATGAGACTTGTTCCCTGAGCTGGGTTAAATAAGAATCTTACTCCTCATAAAATGCTAATTTAGGAAATAATTTTCTTGTCGCTTCCTCCTATTTCCAATCATCTATAGGGACATAACATTTAAAAGGAATGGGCCAGGTTGTTGCATCAACCTGCTAAACTTTTTTTTTATAGAAGTCTGCTCATATTTGTTTTCTAAAGTCAAACATATTGCATTAAATTTGGCAATATGAAAGTAGGGATAGGCTGTGTTCCACACAAAACTAGCCCTTGTTGCATTGGGCCAAGCAAGAGCACTTCAAATTCAGAATGGCACATTGAAAAAAGTATGTGATGCAGAAGTTGCCATTTAGCTCATGACTGTGCCAGTCCTTTGCAAAGCTGCCGCTGTTACCCTGCATTCTGTCCGTGACCCTACGCCTTGTTGGCTTCAAGAAATTTGTGCATGCTTCCATTTCTGTCAAGAAAATAAAATTGTATCTTGTCTATGAAACTGAAACAAATTCTGTCCTCAAAAAATGTATTTTATTTCATCAAGTAGCAAGTGCCTTCCTGATTAGAGCAATAGCTATCTTTGGGATTGGGCATACTCAAATTGTTCTGCTGTTATCTTGTCAGGTGCTCGTATGAAATGCAAATAAATATGATTAATAGTGTTCAGAGAACATTTGTAGTATTGAGAAGGTTGAATAAGTTTTCACCAAATTTAAGAAGCAATTTGTTCTTTGGGTACTTGATAGAAAATCTCAATATGGTGACAATAACCATAGTTATAACAATAACAGTAACCATATGGTAACAAGAGGCAATGGGTTCTTAACTTTGTGCTAATAAACTTATACTCCTTTGGAGTGTCAGACCTTGCCTGCAAACTAAGTGAACAGATGGGGAATCTGCTCCACTGTTAGAGCATAAGTGAGTGTTGAGTTTGCAACTGAGAAAAATGTGGGGGGAGGGGGAGTGCGGGGGGGCGGGTGAGGGAGGGGGGGTGTGGGGGGCGGGTGAGGGAGGGGGTTGTGGAGGTCGGGTGAGGGAGGGGGGCAAAACCTCTGCATGTTTCTTTGCCCATGAATTTCAAAAATGTGTGTTTGTGTAATTGTGAGAATGTGAAATCCTAACAGTCTGTAATGGTGCATTAGAAATGCACTATCGAATCAGACCATTGATATTGTATTTTTCTCCTCCATTTACATCATTTATTGAGGATTTTGGTTTATTGCTTTCTGCTACAAACACTGCTTTGAACAAAGCAAAGGTCAACATTGTTGATCAAAGCATTTCTGTGTCTAATTGTCAAGTTTCCCATCACATTTTAGCTTCGTTTCCAATATTTTACAATGCTATTCTGCCAAATAGTTTTTGCTTAGGATTGGGAAGAGGGGATTTTCAATGTTGCTTCTTTAACTCATAACCACATGGGGAGACATCACTCCAGTATTATGATTAATATGATTGCATTTCAGGCTCGCATGCTGATAACTGAAGAAAACCTCATGACAACCATAATTCAAACTTTCATGGATCATCTGATGAGACAGCGGGATTCTCATGGCAGGTTTCAGTTTGAAAGGTATACAGGCACACAGGCCGCCAAATTCCGGAGGGTGCAAAGCCTCATTGGTGATCTAAAGTAAGTGTGTAAATTTAACTTGGTTCAAAGTTGTACTTTTGTAAAAATGCCTGAAGAGCACTAACTGAATGCCTCCATCTATCTGTTCATCATAGGAAAAAGCCAACAAAATGAAAAATAATTCATGTTTTCAGTTTGACAGCAACATTGCTGCGGATCATTTTTAGAAGTGTCACGGCAGAATTAGCGGCTCTCGTAGCTCTACAGATATATGCCTATCGATGTTGCAGTGGGCATTAACTTTTAATGAGAGATACGTCTCATCTTTTTGAGTGACTTTGTAGAAATCTGGTGACTCATAACTTAAATATTTTAGTAATAAACTGCTAACTGTAACTTCCTATAATCTGTATTTTAGTTATATACTGTGTTCTGTTAAGATGTTGTGGGTGACTGTCTCATCTTATTCACTAGATGTGTTCAAGCTAATGTTTTATTTGTATTTATATGAAAAGGAGGCTGATTTCTGGTCAGAAGTCCTCTCTTGATCTGTAGCTCCTCACTTCAAGTCATATCCACCCTTTCTCGTGGTGAACCATTAAACTCTACCTCACAGTGGAGGGTCAGATGTTGGAAGGGTGCAAAATAAGTCCATTGTGGCTTGGAAGGCAACACCTACAAGTATTTGGTACTTTCAGCAGATAAGGCACAATGGTAACGCAGTGTAGACTGTGGCAAAAAACAAAAGCAGAGAAACACTTGTACCAACCATCCACTGCAGATGCCAAGCTACCTGGATGTCTTGGATCCTCCTTGCTTCTGGAATTGTGCAAAAGCAGCCAAGCGAGTGGGGGCAACAGCACGCACCTTTCCTTCTTCCACTGGACTCAAATTCCTTAGCTTAGGTTTAGCCATAAAGTGTGACCTGCAGACATGCAATCAAATTCTCCAGTGATGGGAAGTGGGCGAAGTGACACTTGCATTCACACAGGAAGTCATATGTTAGGATGGGTTAGTTGTATAATTGGTACTATTAATGATACAAAGTTTGCAGTGAAATCGATATGTTTGGTCTTTGGAGTATTCTTGAAACTTAAACATCAGTTTCTCACAGAAAGATATTGCTTTTAGTTGACTCTGTTTTCTTCCTGGTTCATATTTTTTGTCGATGTATCTGACTTGTGCAATTATACAATTTTAGGAATATTAAAACCAAAGTTTTACATTATTCAATCGCTACATGTCAGTTTACCACATCTTTATAATATTTAGCCTGAGGAGGTGTCCTTACTTTGCCCCATTGTCCTTTATCTGCATTTCTCAATTGAAAATAAGGGAGTAAAATTTGTTATTAACAGAGGAGTGACTGATGGCTGCAGTAAGTGGTTGGTTTAGGGGTGTGGAGACTGCAGAGTGACATGGTACCAGATGCTTTGGTGTGCATTGATATTGCATTGGAGTAGTAAATTATGCAAAGTAACACCTTCAGGAGAGAATTGATGGCATATTGAGTTTTATTTGAGGAAAATGTTTAAAATGAGAATAATACATTTTTAAAAAATGCTTTCAATTTAAAGTATCTTTCAAAATGAATTTCTTCACTTACTTGAGAGGACAAATTTGACATTTTCTGAGTATGAAAGCAAATGGGTTATCAAAGTAAAGTATACAGGTGATGTAGGCCTCTCTGGGTGACTGGTGACCCAACATGCCAACATTGTTGAGGCATATCTGATTATTATTGATAAGACAATAAGTAGGAACAAGTTAATTTTTGTTAAAACCCACACTTCATGATGTGTCTGAAGTATACTGTGATCCACAGAGTTATAAGAATGTGTGCCTCAGCTTGGCTCAGTGGAAAAATGCCCTGTCTTTAAGTGGTTTTCCAGGATTTGATCATATGATTTAGGCTGGCAATTCAGTGTAGCACTGAGGGAGCAGATTGCTGGAGTTGCAGTATTTTTGATATGAAGTCAAACTGAGGTGATTCACATTGAGAGAACAATAGCATCCCCCTGGTATCCTGGCCAGTATTCTTCGCTCATTAAAAAAAAATTTAACTTATCATGCATTTTATTTTATCATGCACCTGCTTTGTGTACCTTTATATGCAGGTGGCTTGAGTGTTTGCTGAGAGATCTTAGGATGATGTGATCAAGTACTATATAAATGCAAGATCTTCTATGCGGTTCTGCACAAAGATAATCTTCTCTACATATTGTGCTCAATATAGATGAGCTGGTGATTTTCTCCCATTTTCCTAACATCTCTTTGATTATTGGGGTGGCACAAATCAATTTGCCCTCTGATTTTTCTTTGTTTCGTTAAGTAGCTCTTTGAGGATCAAGTTGAACTTTATATCTTTGGAATCTGATTTAATACTTTCTGATAAAATTAGTGGAAGTATCTTAATTTTTTTAACTCATAAACTTTCAGCAAATTCCATCAATAAATTCAATACATATACTGTTCTAGCTTTACCGATTGCTGCGTTTGTAATTTGTGCAGTCTTTTTGCTAGAGTTTATACCCACACTCAGTTGATAGTGTTAAAACTGGAATAATTTGTTCATGTTTTCAGCATTGGCATTGAGTAGAGGTTCCTGTTCTCAATAATCAGAATAACGTTATAGAATTTCTGTGTCTAACATAGTGCTCTTTTCTTCACAGGTATGTATTGGTTAGCAAACCCTCAGAGTGGACAGACAAACTAAGGGAGAAATTTCTGGAGGGCTTTGAGGTCTTCTTGCAGTTATTAAAACGCATGCAGGTTGGTTCAGAATTTTCATTTCTTAAAAAAGCCAGGACAATAAACAGGTGATTCATTTCAAAAAGAAACAATTTCAATTTGATGTAAATGATCTTTGATATGAATTACTATTGCCATTAAATTTCATAATCACATTTAATATTTTTATGCTAAGATAAAAACACAAAATTGGTTTTTTTTAAGTGTCTTTCCTTGGCTTGCATAGCTTAAGCAAATCTAGCTAAACAAGACCACAGAATAACTTGTCAGGTGCATGTAGATATTTGGGCTTTGAACAAATTATTTTCAGAGGTCAACAATATAAGGGTAGAGCCAATTTGTCTTGATTGTTAATTGCATATGAAAATGCCAAATTATATACATTTTTGAGGCACCTCTACTCAATTCCAATGCCAAAAATAGGAACACTAGTTCCACTAATTATTCCAGTTTAAACATTATCAATTGAGTGTGGGCATAAACTCTAGCAAAAAGACTGCACAAATTACAAATGCAGCAATCGATAAAACCAAAACTGCATATGTATTGAATTTATTGATGGAATTTGCTGAATGTTTGAGTTTAAAAAATTAAGAAACTTCCACTAATTTTATCAAAGTATTGAATCAGATTCCAAACGTATAAAGTTCAGCTAGATTCTCAAGGAGTTACTGAACGAAACAAAGAAAAATCAGAAAGCAAATTGATTTGTGCCACCCCGATAATCTAAGTGATGTTGGGAAACGAGGAGAAAATCACCAACTCATCTATATTGAACACAATATGTAGAGAAGATTGTCTTTGTGCAGAACTTTTCATTTATATAGTACTTGATCACATCATCCTGAGATCTATCAGCAAACACACAAGCCAGCTGTGTATAAAGGTACACGAAGCAGCAAATAAATTGGATAACAAAATTATCCAAGGGTCTTGGAAGGAGAGAGTGTATGGGGGACGAGGGAGGACTTGTACTAAAAACTGAAAGTCCTACCTTGGAGGGTATGCACAATAAAAACAATAATTTGTTAATAATCCAAGTGGAAAAGCTGGATATGTTTTAAATGTGAGAGATATTTTTTAACATGTTTGAGTGGGACCCCGTAACAAAACATAATAGAAAGGAATATAAACAGAGAACTATACATCATGTAGCTTTAAGTTACATTTATGATGCTGAGGGACTGTTCATTTAAAAATTAATTTTGAAACAAGAAGTCTTTGTGAGACTTGTGTTAAAGAGAATGGTTTTATACCACGAGCTACATTGCTCATGTTATGAGACAGCTTCTGAAAAAAGTGATTTTTTTTTTTCCAGTCAGCTTTCCTTGCCTGCCATGGTGTTTGAGCACATATGGCTTTGGAGTCCTCAGAACTGGGACCTTCTGTATACGATCTAGCACCCCCTAATATCAATTGCTTGTCTTTTCATCCATCCTGGAGTTATACAGAATGTCCTCCTGAGATGACTTGAGTGGAAGGAGTATGATTGGAGGGAACACAGATGATCACTGGATGATCAAATCATTATTTTGGGTGGTTATATGGAGAAAAAAAAGCTTGCATTTATGTAAAAGCAAAATACTGCGGATGCTGGAAATCTAGAACAAAAACAAAAATACCTGGAAAAGCTCAGCAGGTCTGACAGCATCTGCAGAGAGGGATACAGTTGACGTTTTGAGTCCATATGACCCTTCATCAGAACTAAGACATATAGAAATGAGATGAAATATAAGTTGGCAGAAGGGGGTGGGACAGGAGAGCTCAATAGGGGGTCAGTGATAGGTGGAGGCCAAGAAGAGACTGCCAAAGATGTTATAGACAAAGGGGTGTTGACGGTGGTGATATTACCTAAAGGATGTGTTAATGGGGACAGTAAGGGAAGCAAGCTAGTGGCAGATGGCCCTAGTGTGGGCGGGGTGGGGGGGAAGGGATCGAAATGGGCTAAACGGTGGAGATGAAACAATAGATCGAAATAAATTTAAAAATAGGAGGGAAAAGAAAAAATATATAGTTGTAAAAAAATTATAAATGATTGAAAAAAGGGGGATCGGAAAGAGGGTGGGGATGGAAGAGAGAGTTCATGATCTGAAATTGTTGAACTCAATATTAAGTCCGGAAGGCTGCAAAGTGCCTAGTCGGAAGATGAGGTGCTATTCCTCCAGTTTGGTTCACCGGAACATTGCAGCAGGCCAAGGACGGACATGTGGGCATGAGGGCAGGGTGGTGTGTTGAAATGGCGAACGACAGGGAGGTCTAGGTCATGTTTGCGGACAGACCGAAGGTGTTCCACAAAGCGGTCACCAAGCCTGCATTTGGTGTCTCCAATGTAGAGGAAACCGCATTGGGAGCAGCGAATGCAGTAGACTAAACTGAGGGAAGTGCAAGTGAAGTGCTACTTCACTTGAAAGGAGTGTTTGGGTCTTTGGACAATGAGGAGAGAGGAAGTAATGGGGCATGTGTTGCACCTTCTGCGGTTACATGGGAAGGTGCCGTGGGAGGGGGTTGAGGTTTAGGGGGTGATGGAGGAGTGGACCAGGGTGTCCTGGAGGGAATGATCCCTGCGGAAAGCTGCCGGGGGGGCGAAGGGAAGATGTGTTTGGTAGTGGCATCGTGCTGGATTTGGCAGAAATGGTGGAGGATGATCCTTTGAATGCGGAGGCTGGTGGGGTGATAAGTGAGGACAAGGGTGACCCTGTCATGGCTCTGGGAGGAAGAGGAAAGTGTGAGGCAGGATGCGCGGGAGATGGGGCGGACATGGTTGAGGGCCCTGTCAACCACCGTGGGTGGAAAACCTCGATTAAGGAAGAAGGAAGACATGTCAGAGGAACTGTTTTGGCAAGTGGCATCATCAGAACAGATGCGACAGAGACGAAGGAACTGAGAGAATGGGATGGAATCCTTACAGGAAGCGGGGTGTGAGGAGCTGTAGTCGAGGTAGCTGTGGGAGTTGGTAGGCTTATAATGAATACTGGTGGACAGTCTATCACCAGAAATTGAGACTGAGAGGTCAAGGAAGGGAAGGAAAGTATCAGTGATGGACCACATGAAAATGATGAAGGGGTGCAAATTGGAAGCAAAATTAATAAATTTTTCCAGATCCAGCCTTTCATGATCTCAGGACATCCCAAAGCACTTGACAGCCAACTAGGCACTTTTGAAGTGTAGTCAGCATTGGAATTCAGGAATAATGGACCGAACAATCTCTCCTAGTGACTTTAAAAAAAATTATTGACCAGGGCACCCAGGTGAAATCTCCTTGCTGCAATCGAAATAATGCTTCCTGATCTTATACGTCCACTTGAGAGGGCAGAACGGTCCTTGGTTTAATATATCGTCCAAAAGCCGGCACATCTGACGGTGAAGCACTCGCTCAATATTGCACCAAGTCTGGATTTTGTGTTCAAATTTCTGGAGTGAGACATGAGCCCCACAATCTTATGTCTCCGAGACAAGAGTGTTACCAAACAGCAGATTAAATAGATATATGCCACTGAGTTAAATTCAGATTCATGTTGGCCCTGCTTTCTTGGGTGGAATGGCAATTTCTGCTCCTTGCTATAGTCAACTTCCATTTGGCTGCCAGGCTAATGAAAGAGACAGGGTTTTTATGGTAGAGTGTTACAGTTTAAGCAGTGTTTCTTCTACATTAAGGTCTCTACAATGCAGAATTGGGCATACTTGTATTTTTGTCCTAGATTGTGTGATAAGAGATTGGAAGAGGAGTACCTTCATTTCCTTAGCTATGCCTTGAATTCCAATCCCATAAACCCTCACTGATGGACAATTCAAAGACCTTCTGATAATGCAATATTTGCTGTTTTAGAATTTTGAACTGAGTTTGGAGGCACTGCATTCTTATGAGATAACATTGCTTGGACCAGTTTTGAACATGTTGGGAACTTTTGTGAATTTAACATCGGATAATGGCAAAAAAAACTTTTGATGTTTCTGGTTAGGATTTGCTTGGTTTGTTGTCAATTTGTGAATGTGGTGGTCTCTTCAGTGAAAAGGACACCCACGTTCCTCTTGGCTTAGTACTACATGAAAATTCTTGTTTATGTAGTGTGTTGCAATGAAGATGGAAAATGGAATTGCCTTCCTAATAAAGTTAACTAGTTTTTATGAAGAGAACCATTCTTTCCATACATATTTTATAGACTTCATAAGTCAGTCCACAGATTTGAGAATTTCCTGCATTTTCTGCTTTATTTTATATAGCATGCGTTCATTTAACTGGCTGAAGCCTATTCGTTTTAAAACAATGGTTTTATTATATGTTTCTGCACATAATTGATGCTGAAGAGAGCCTCCATTTTCCACTGCCACTCATGTTGAAAACCCTCCTTTTAAGAGATGTTTCTGTTAGGATTTCCTTGGTTGCATTGGTCTGTTCTAATGCTGTATGGAAGGTGAAAGAATGAAGAAGACTTAACTGGCTTGCTTCAACAGAGTTGTATATATTCACACTTAAATTGATGGAATTTTTTTGACATGGAAATCTGTTGCTGAAAAATTGTTGCAGAATTGAAGTGCCCCTATCTATTGCAGTAATTTTTTGAATTTTCTGGTAGTGAGAGGTGAAGGAATATAGCAGATCCCTGCATAGCTTAATGAAAGCTCAAGCTTAATGAAATTTTGCAAACAGAATATAGAGACTGATCTGTGAAGATCCAAATTTCTTAAATTAGCTCTTCGACCAGAAGCAGTTACATTGTCCCTGTGAAAGCCTGAGTCTGAATCTCACATGGAACCCCTGTATTTCTTATCTGTTTCTTGGTGTTCGATACACCTAATTTTGGTCACGTATTCACAGCAGTGAAAAAAATTGAAAGGCTGATTGTTTCATTTATAAGTTTTTAATAAAAACTTTTGTTTATTTCAAAATGATACCTTATGTTTTTATATATTTAAGGCTGAGAGACAGATTTTTGGTTTCTCAGGGAATCTAGCTTTTTGGGGAGCAGGCAGGAAAGTGGAGGTGAGACAGAATATCAGCCATGATTACATTGAAGGGTGGAGCAGGCCTGCAGGACTTCTGTGGTCGTCTACTGGCCCCATTTCTTATGTTCCTGTGAATTGTTTTCTTTAAATCATTGTCCTATCTGATGTGCCCCGCCATAAACTCTTCCATAGTCACGAACTCCATTCCACTCCCTAGCAACTTCCTGAGGTTGAGTTGGAATATTAGCAACCTTGGTGTCATATGTGACTTGAGGTGAGTTTCCGACCACATATCTGCACGATCACTGAGACCACTTATTTCCATCTCCATAACATCTGACTCTGCTCCACCTCTGCTTACCTGGTGCTGAGACCATCAGGTATCCTTTTATTGGCTGTAGACTTGACTATTCTAACTTACTTTTAGCTTACTTCTGACAATTCTGCTCTCTGAAAACTTGGGGTCATCCGAGACTCCATTGCCCATATCCTTAAACACCTCAGGTTCCACTTACCCACTGTCCTGTGCTCATTAACCTAGGTTGGCTCCAGTTGAGCAGCACATTGATTTTAAAATTCTTATCTTTATTTTCAAATCCTTCCATGGCTTTGCCTCCCCACCATCTCCGTAATCTCATCCAACCCTCTGTGATACCTAATTCCAGCCTCTTGAGCATCTCCGATTTTAATTGTTCCTCTGTTGGTGGCCATGCTTTCAGCTGCCTCGGCCCTTAACTCTGAAATTTCCTTCCTAAACTGCTTCACCTCTCTACCTTTTTCCTCCTTTTCGATGCTTCTTAAAACCTATCTCTTTAACCAAGCTTTTGGCCACCTGACCTAATATCACCGAATGTGCTCAATGTCATATTTTGATTTATAAGGCTCCTGTGAAACACCTTAGGATATTTTATTATGTTAAAAGTACTGTGTCAACCCAGGTTGTTATTGTTGGCTAACTTATGATCCATTTTACTTAACTATTTCTTTAAATAACTTTATAAATTCAATAATTTTGTTAAAATTTTAAACAGACTTCAACACATGAACATTTGTGGCTAACATAAATTTCTTCATGTTGTCTTTTACAGGGAATGGATCCAGTAACAAGACAAGTAGGTCAACACATAGAGATGGAACCAGAGTGGGAGGCAGCATTTACCTTACAGATGAAGCTTACACATATAATTTCTATGATCCAAGAATGGTGTGCTTCAGATGTAAGTCCCAGTTCAGTATCGTACTTCATCTTCTGTAATGTTTCCCATGCACAAATTTTTTAAAAATCTTTTATTAAGAAGGTCTAAATGACTGACATCTCATGGGATCATAGGAGGAGCAGTAGGCCATTTGGCCTGTTGAGCCTGTTCCACCATTCAGTGAGACCATGACTGACCTGGTTGTGGTCTCAGTTCTACTTTCCTGTTTGCCCCCCCCATAACCCTTGACTCCTTTGTCTAACAAAAATCTGTCTTAGTCTGCCTTGAATAAATTCGAAGACCCAGCCTCCACTGCTTTCTGGGGAAGAGAATTTCACACACCAATGACCCTTTGGGAGAAAAAGTTTCCCCCAATCTCTAATTTAAATTTGAATTCCCTGCCAATTCAGGAAACGAGGCATAATGTTGCCCAGGCCTACAACTTTGTGTTTACAGGAGTCGAACATTCAATTACAACCTATCAATAATTATTTCAACTTGGTTAAACTTTCAGTTGAAATGGTGGTGCAATTGTTGATTCCTGCAATTAGGGCTGTAATCTCTGATCTGATTCATTCTGCAAATAGCTTGGTTGATAGCATATTGCTAGGACAAACCACACTGGTATCCTTCATTCAGGCAGTTGTATATAGAGAGAGGTGTTTCCATTTGAACCATAATTTATATGACATAGATTGGATGAATTTTTCAACTAAGTCAAACTTCTGCTTTGTTCATTTCTGTAGGAAAACTAGTCTGCTCAAATACACAACTTAATCTCCTAAATTTAGATTTTTTCGTCAGATTTTAGTCTTAATCAGTACTGTCCAAATTTTACAAAACGAACATAAGTCAACTGTTACTGAGACTTATTTTTCTTTATATGGAATGCTTGATTGAAGACTGAAGCATACCATGTGATTTGAAGTAAGCTAACAGGTGCTTAATGCTCTTTGTATTGCTTAGAAATTATAGCTTGGAATCAGGCCTTTCAACCCAACCAATCTCTGTCCATCTGATTGGTAATCATAATTCCTTGTGCCTGCCTTGTTCCTGTGTCCCTTCATTTCTTTTTCCTTTATCTTATCTATCCTGTTCTTAAACTTTGACATGGTTTTTGATTCAATTATTAGTGCATTCCATAGTGCCACAATCCTCTGTACAAACATTTGTTGCGCACCATCCTTAATCTTTTACACTTAATCTTGTATCCATGCCCCCTCATTCTTGATCCCGGAATCACTTGAAACAGGCTGTCAGTACTGCTTATGGTATTTTTATAAGGCTCTTGCTGCACCAGCTACTTGAACCTTATGTTTACGTGAAACACATTTAATTTATTTTTATGCATGAAACGAGTTTTGCCTTTGTCTGCCGATATGTAAAATTTGGCCTATACCTTGACCCTTCAAAGCTGCAGCAAACCCATCTGAATTATTTTCTGAAGGCGCTTTTCTTTCCTGCGTTCTTCCAATTACCATTTATGGTGTATTCATCCAGTTGACATAGTCTTGACAAAAACATTTTTTTTCTGTTCTCACCAACCATTTCCAGTATTTAGTACTTCAAGCTTTAATATATTGCAGATGTAATTCCATTTTGAGAAGTTTATATATAAGTAAATAAATAAATAAATGCATATAGTTTTTGCACCATTGATGAAAGTTTTGGTAGTTTATATTGAGGCAATACATTTTTTAAAGATCTCGCACAGCATGTATTAAGTTTCTACCTTGAATCATTTAATTTTGTGCTTCGATATTGATCAGTTGCTGTTGGATCATGGCTATTAACCTTCGTAATGTTGATAATAATCGGACGCTCCACTGAAGCATGTACTCCAAAAATTATGGTGATTTTATTTTGCAGCAAAATGTTAGAGGAAACCATTTTTGTCATTAGCAAATACACTTACTTCCTGTATCATTAGCTGTAGAATAGGAGATATCTGAAGAAGTTGCAATGTGCGCAATACTGTTTTCACTTTCTCAACACTGACGTGTAGGACATTTTCCGTTTTTTGGTTGCAGCTTCAAAGCGTGTTCTTCATCAGCCAATTCTGATTTTACAAACTTTTCTTCCTTATCACTACTGAAATTAATTTTTGTGACTTTGTAATCCTTGCCAAACTCCTCGTACAGGCATTGCTTCTAAGAGTTAGACACTGTTTAAATGAAACTGAAGTCTTCACAGTTCCGTTCATCAGTATATCTGTGATCTGTGTTTCATATTTCACTAAAACTAATCTTGTTTTATTTCCTTTTTATTCCAGGAAAGGGTTCTAATTGAAGCCTACAGGAAGTGTTTGATTGTTTTATTGCAGTGTCATAGTGGGCCATGTGATGGAGAGCACCCTATCACTTTGAGCATGTGTGGACATACATTGGAAAGTGTACAGTATCGCGTATCTCAGCATCAAGTTAGCATCCATTTGCCAGTTTCACGTTTGTTTTCAGGTAATGATGCACACAATTTTAAAAAGAAGAGCTTAAAAATAAAATAAAAGAAAATGCTGGAAACATTCAGCAGGTCTCTCCGAATCTTTGGAGAATGATGCAGAGTTAACCTTTCAGACCATTGATCTTGCATTTTGCAAACATATTTGAAAAAGCTCAGACCTGGGTGAGGCCTTCTTTAAATGCTCAGACACAGATCCAGCAAGTAATGAATTCTGTAGCATGTTTAAAAAGTGAGCTATTTTGTTCAGTAATGCTCCAGTTGCTGGTGTGTGATCAAATTAAATAAATAAATGACACATGGACAAATGGGTGTAGAAAACTATGAACTGAAAAGATTTCTGGTCTGTCCCTTTACAAGAAATACTTAGTCATGATGCACGACAGCCATGATTAGAAGGATGTTATCCAGGGAATCGTTAGGTGATCAGCTTTAGAATGGGCAAGTTTCATCTTTCTAGTTGCTAAGTTTGCATTTGGTCAGAATTAATAGCTTAGCAATAACAAAATGGAGGACCCAGGGCAGTTGAAATTCCAAGCAATGTTTTTAAAAAACAACCCATGTTATTTGGAGTTGAGCCAGCCAAACTCCCCCCAAGGGAGCAGCTGAGATCTTGCATGAACATGTCAGTCTCTTGCATCATTTTGGATTGTTTTCTGATTGATCTCAGAATTGGCAAAATTGAGAGCCTGGGCACAAGACCTATTGTCCACCAGTGGCCTGTATCCAATATCATTCAGTGCCAAGATTTTTCCATGCCTTATTTGGCTCACTCTCTTATGAAGCACTTGAAAGTGCAGAACATCAGTTTTCAACCTTGGGTATTAATAGGACCAATGTCTTTAAGCCGTGGTTCATCTATGTAGCAGTCTTCAGAATTGTTTGTAGCCCATCCAATGGGTGGCTCCTTTGCTGTCCGCTCGTTTTATCCTCTTAGTTCAGGAATATATTATGATCTGGTTCAGGATCGTTGACATTTAAAAAGAAACCTGAAAGCTTTGTTTTGATCAATAGAACTAGGCCACAAGATTTCACTTTTTTTAACAAAACAAACTTTATTGTATATAAAGGAATGAAATAAAACGAGCAGTATTAACTTAACACACATAGTTATAAACCGTTTAATTTTGCACTCAGGTTTACTTCTTTCATCCCCAAGAATTCTCTTATAAGACACATCAATCTTAAAGCTATTTACTTCCGTAGGAACCACACATAAGTATGTCACACTCCTCTTGAAATCTCCTCAGCTCCAGCTATTCTGAGAGGTAAAACTTTAATTTGCTATCTCTCGAGTGGGGGTGTCCCTTGTTCTGGTTACTTTTCAATACTTCCAAGCTAACCTGTTGGGTTGCTTTCTTTGGCACAAGTCTCTGTGATGGACCAGTGTAGATTCTTCCACTAGTTTAAAACTAGGCATTCATCAAATCAATCCCTCACAAAATTCAAACCGAGATTAAGCCTAACCTGCATTCCATGCGGTTAATGATGAAGTTAGTTTGTTACTCTGTTTACAGCAAAGACCTAGCTAATCATCATTTACTTTGGCAATACTTAGTGAGCTGCAAACCACAGGAGGTCCAAACTGCAACTAAATCTCTGAGCAGCACCCAGATAAATTGAAACCACAGAACCTTCCTCAGCTCCACCCATCTCCAAGATGACATAGCCTGCTCTGGACTGCCCTCAAACTGACCTTTAAGTTACTTATCCCTCATTTATAATTTATTTTTTAATCTGATGAAGCAAATGGGTTTTTACCGCCTTACAGGGTTTACAGAATGCCTTTAAACTAATTTAGCTCTACCTCCCAAAACAAAAACATTTCTATGGACTGCACTTCTTGGCAAGCATTTCAGATATCATGCCTCTGGCTCTTTGGCTAAGTAAGCCAACCTGCTGTTTTATGATCTTGCCTTTGTAGTTGTTAACCCCTTAAGGCAACATGGCCCAACCTTTTAAGTTTACTCTGCTCCAAGCTTGCTTTAATTGCACTTATCCCATTTTTTTTACAGTTAACTTTTGGTTTTAGGAATTGAAGTTTATATTCTAAAACTAAAAGCTATATTCTAAAACACATGAATCATGAACTAGATACTCACAACAAATAAATAAACAAATTCCACCTCATAAGCATGGGTTCCTATGGATCATGTACAGCAAGTTAGCACAGCCTCTCTAATATAGTCTAACTTGTTCATGCAGAGTTTCTTCATTTTCCAAGGCCATACTAGAAAATCCTCAGCATAGTTGGTCGTTATCCATATCCTTTGTCATGGCAGGAGTTTGCTGCCCCTTCAGAATATTTGCTTGGCTCCTTCCTATGGGTTTCGGTGACAGACAGTGCTGATTTGCTGTTATTTATGTATCTCCCACTCACTGGTTTAGTCACTTAGCAAATTCATTGTAATTGGGTATTTGTCACGTCTACACAATCTAAAATGAGTTCTATTTTGTTATATTTTAATTTATTTCTGACACAAACCCTTCAGTGTAGCAAATTGGAGATTTATTTGTGACACTGGTATAATGAGACAGTTCTACGATACCTGTGATAGCAAATTTTATTGCAAAATTAGTTTGGTAATCAAAACTGGAACAGTATTTCCAAAGCACTTGTTCAACCTTGAATCACTTGGTTTCATTTCAAGTAAAGCTAAAGATTCAGAGAGATAACTGTGGCTGAAGAACAGTAATCCAGGATTATTTCACTTATTCATTTCAGGCCTACATGTACTTTTAAGCAAAACTGAAGTGGCTTACAGGTTTCCAGAGTTATTGCCCCTGGTGAGTATGATGCGTATTTTGATATTTATTAGAGTAAACTTCATTTTTAAGCAAGCTGGAAGTATAACGCATCAAAACTAATTCTTCATCTGAAACATTAATCAATGATAGAATCATAGAATAGTTAATAGTTACAACACAGAAGAAGGCCATTCATGTCTGTGCTGTATCTCTGAAGAAGTAATTCACCTCGAGCCACTCCCCTGCCTTTTCCCGGTTGTCCTGCACATTCTTCCTTTTCAGATAATAACTCAGTGCCCTCTTGAATGCCTTGATTAAACCTGTCTCTAGCACACTCTTAGGCAGTGCATTCCAGACCCTAACCACAGAAGAAGTTTTTCCTTGTTTCTTGTGTCAGTTAGTTTAAATCTGTGCCCTTTAGTTCCTGTTCCTTCCATCAATAGGAACAGTTTCTGCCTATCTACTCTGTCCAGACCCCTCATGATTTTGAATAGGTCTATCAAGTCTCTTTTCAACCTTCTCTTCTACAAGGAGGACAGTCCCAACTTCTCCAATCTATCTAGGTTACTGGAGTTCCTCATTCCTTGAGCCATTCTCATCAATCTTTTCTGCACCCTCTCAAATGCTTTCACACCCCTCTTAAAATGTGGTGTCCAGAACTGGATGCAGTGCTCCAGTTAAGGCAGAACCAGTGTTTTGTACAGGTTTAACAAAACTTCCTCCTTTTTGTACTCTATACCCCAGTTGGTAAAGCCCAGCAAGCTGTATGCTTTATTTAACCGTACTCTCAACCTGTCCTGCCACCTTCGATGATTGATGTACATATACACCCAGGTTCCTCTGCTCCTAAATGTTCTTTCTAATTCTACCCTTTATTTTATATTGCCTCTACGCATTGTTCCTACCAAAATGAATCACTTCACACTTCTCAGCATTAAATTTTATCTGCCGCTTGCATGTCATTCTACCAACCTGTATGTGGCATTTTGAAATTCTACACTATCCTCCTCACAGTTCAAAATACTTCCAAGTTTTGTATTGTCTGCAGCAGGATTCCCAACATCAACCTCTGTGGAACTCCGCTACAAACTTTCCTCCAGCCTGATAATCATCCATTAACCACTACTCTGTTCCCTGTCACTCAGCAAATTTCATATCCATGTTCCTAATGTGCCTTTTATTCCATGAGCTATAACTTTGCTCACAAGTCTGTTGTGTGGCACTTTATCAGTTGCCTTTTGGAAGTCCATGTACAACACATCAACAGCTTTCACCTCATTAATCCTCTTACCTTACCAAAAGCTCAACTAAGTTAGTTAAACACGATTTGCCCTTGAACAAATCCGTGCTTTCCTTAATTGACTCTCATTTGTCCATCTTACCTACGAATTTCATCCTGAATTATTGATTTTAGAAGCTTCCCCAAACTTTAAACTTTTTCCCTGGGTTAAACTAAAATACATAATATTCTTTGACTTTACAAATAAGTTTGTGCATTTGCAATAACTTAAATTTTAATTCATGCAACGCTGCCTATCTGGATCTTCTGATATGTTATTTAAGTTTTTTTGAGTGATTTTTTAAAAAATTAATTCATGATGAATGTTCAATCCATGCTTTTCTGATGAGCAGTGCACCACGTGCTCACTGTATAAAACTCACTGGGAAAATTGCTAGCTAGCAAAAAGGTGCAGAAACCCTTGCCAAAAGATCTTTTCCTTTTCCCCTTCCTTCCATCTCAAATACAAGGATATGAATACCAATTGTAATGTCTTGCTGCTGCTGAGTTTAATTATTTTGGTACAAACTGAGTTTCACATTGTGAATCCTCTCAGCGAGAGTGCATTAGCTACTCAGAGGCAACCACCTAGGTTCTTGGGGAGTTGTCATGATTCTTTTAGTTCTTATTTTCATATATACACGGCAGAATTTTGTCTCTGAATCAGCTACACAAAAATGGCAATGCAAACTCTCAGGGTTGTAATTCTAGTTTGAAATTAATTTAACACAGTTTTGAAATGCATTCTGGCTATTTGGCAACTTGGCAGTGTGTTCCAGGTGTGGTCTCACCAAATCTCCGTACAAATGGAGCAAGACTTGCTTATTCGTGAACTCCAATCCCCTTGCAATAAAGGCCAACATGCCACTTGCTTTCCTAATTGCTTGTTCTACCTGCATGCTAACTTTTTATGTTCCTTGTATGGGATACACTCAATTTAGATTAAAATCTAAATTAATGGAAATGCACAAACTTATTTGTAAAGTCAAAGAATATTATTTATTTTAGTTTAACCCAGGGAAAAAGTTTAAACAAGAGTGGGAAGCAATCAGTTTAAAAGGATTAAAAAGATCAAGTTGCAAATGCTGGAAACAGACAGTATGTCCAACAGATCTGAAATTATGCATACAGAAGGTTCAGAGGGGAATTCAAAATCAAGTAAGAGAAACAAAGGTAGAGTATGAGAAGAGACTGGAGGTTAACATAAAAGAGAATCCATTAGCCTTCTATTAATTTTAGGTTGCTAGTGGTTAAGCATAAAACAGTATGACAGCTATTGCAATATGTGTGGGACTCCAGTTAATATTTGAGCTTCGCTGTCCATAATTGGCTATGAGCTGCTTGGCACAAAGTTGTAAAATGTATTCCACCTCAATGGAGATGGGAAAAAAAGACTGGGAATTGTACTGTCCTGCAGATATCTTGTCCAATTAACCAGTTTAGCAAAACTACTGAAGCTGGTGAGGAGTAAGTTCTCCGCTCAAATTCTCCCACTTTCCCAGAAGATGCCATGAGTGTAATGACTATTTAGAGCCTCAACAAACATAATGCACGCCTAAATGAACATGTGAAGGATTATTGACTTTTTGTTTTGTCTTGTAATGAGACTTAGTACTAAAATGTGGAAAATATTTACCCACAGTTCTTAAAAATATCCTTGGATTTTCTGTACTAATTTTCTCTGAAAACATGACTAATGTTACAGGTCTCAGTACATGTAATTACATGTACAAATAACTACACACTTACTTGAGGCTATAAAGGGATCTTGAATGACACACAAAATTTAGTTTTTTGATGTGTTAAGTTTAGCGCAGTTCCCTCGGACAGGTTCAACACCAAAGCTGATTTTCCCGTATAGACAAAATAAAAAGTAACAAAGTTGGATTCTCTTTTCTCTGCTAATGCCTATTGTAATGCATTTGTTTTACTCTAATCAGCAGAAATGTGTAAAGGCTTGTCCTTCAGCTGTCAGTTAGTACTTGATCATTTATTTCTGCTTCAGCCACTGACCTTTTTTAACCAATTGTCTACAGAGTGAACTGAGCCCACCATTGTTAATAGAGCATCCTCTTCACTGCATGGTGCTGTGTGCCCAAGTCCATGCTGGAATGTGGAGGAGAAATGGATTTTCCTTAGTTAATCAGGTAAGTGTCGATGATACCATGATTTAGATTGTAAAATATTCTACATATGAAACTACCAAACACAATCAGACTGTGTAATGACTACTTATATTTTAATTGCACAATATTAGGCATGCTTCAACTTTTAAACTTAGCTGATATAAATATAGTTGTGCTAAGGCAAATGCACTTGCCATATCAGCCATTATCGCATAATAGCTACAATTTAAAAAAAAGTGCCTTGGCTGCTTTCCAAGAATAGAAAAGCAGAATATTTTTTAAAAGTCATGAAACTTGTAATGTTGAATTTCAGCGAGACTTGGGTGTACCCCACACAAGGAACATAAAAAGTTAGCATGCAGGTAGAGCAAGCAATTAGGAAAGCAAATGGCATGTTGGCCTTTATTGCAAGGGGGTTGGAGTTCACAAATAAGCAAGTCTTGCTCCATTTGTACGGAGATTTAGTGAGACCACACCTGGAACACTGCAATTTTGGTCTCCAAATTTATGAAGGATAGACTTGCATTGGAGGCAGTATAGTGAAGGTTCACTGGATTGATCCCTGGGATAAGAGGGTTGTCCTGTGATGCGAGACTGAGTAAATTGGGTCTATACCCTCTGGAGTTTAGAAGAACGACAGATGATCTCATTGAAACATTTTGAATTATGAAGGGGCTTGACAGGGTAGATAGATGTTGTTTCCCCTGCTGGGTAATCTAGAACAAGGGGGCACAATTTAAGGATAAAGGGCCGATCATTTAGGACTGAGATGAGGAGAAATTTCTTCACTCAAAGAGTTGTGAATCTTTGTAATTCTCCATTCTAGAGGGTTGTTGGTGCTCCATCATTGAATAGTTTTGAGGCTGAGGTAGACAAATTTTTGGTCTTTCAGAGAATCAAAGGGTTTAGGGAGCAGGTGGGAAAGTGGAGTTGAAGCTCAATATCAGCCATGATCATATTGAATGACGGAGCAGACTTCATGGGCTGTATGGTCTTCTGCTTATATTTCTGTTATGTTCTAGGATAGTTACACCAACAAACTTTCCTTGGATCTCTGAACAAAGAAATGTTTTTACTTTTGAGAAATAAGACTTGTTACAAAATCTAATCATGTTTAAATGTTGTATAATCTTTTTTAACACTTCACGATTGGCAAATATGCTGCATCATAGTTATACTTGATTGTTTTCAATCCTAAACTTATTCTCCCTGCAAATTTTGTAACTAAAAGCACCTCAGTAGCCTATATTGATGCATTATTGCCACAAACTTATGAGGTATAACACTACTGCACATAAATTTGTATATGTTGCAGAAATAAAAGATCTATTATGAAATATTACTTTGGAAGTTACTTTGATATGAGTGAGACTGCAAAGCTGGCTCATCATTATTACAGATTAATTAATAATCCTTCCATGAGCATTGAATAATAATTAGCTGAAAGTTTTTGATTCCGGAATACGGAAGTTGCTGGCAATGCTGGCATTTTATTGCCCATTCCTATAAGACGTAGGAACAGAAGTAGGCCATTCGGCCCATCGCGTCTGCTCCATCATTTAATGAGATCATGGCTGATCTGATAATCCTCAACCCCGCTTTCCTGCCTTTCCCCCATAACCCTTGATTCCATTACTGATTAAAAATCTGTCTAACTCAGCCTTGGATATACTTAATGACCCAGCCTCTGCGATAAAGAATTCCACACATTGACTGCTCTCTGAAGGAAGAAATTCCTCCTCATCTCTGTTTTAAATGGACGCCCCCTTACTCTGAGATTATGCCCTCTGGTCCTAGACTGTCCCACAAGGGGGAAACAACCTCTCAGCATCTACCCTGTCAAGCCCCTGAAGAATCTTTTGTGTTTCAATACGGTCACCTCTTATCCTCCTAAACCGCAATAGGTACAGGCCCAACCTCTCCTCAGAAGAAAAACCCTCCATATCTGGGATCAACCTAGTGCAACTTCTCTGGACTGCCTCCAATGCCAGTATATCTTTCCTTAGATAAGGGGACCATAATTGTTCACAGTATTCGAGGTGTGGTCTAATTAGTGCCTTGTATAGTTTTAGCAAGACCTCCCTATTTTTATACTCCATTCCCTTTGAAATAAAGGCCAACATTCCATTTGCCATCCCTAATACAAGTTCAACAGGTAAGTTAGCTTTTTGGGATACATGCACCAGGATTCCCAAATCCCTCTGTGCTGCAGCCTTCTGCAGCCTTTCTCCACTTAAATAATATTCAGCTCCTCTATTCTTCCTGCCAGAGTGCATAATCTCACATTTTCCCACATTATATTCCATCTGCCAAGTTTTTGCCCACTCATTTAACCTGTCTATATCCCTCTGTAGGCACCTTGTATCATCCTCACCATTTGCCTTCCCACCTATGTTTGTGTCATCCGCAAACTTGGCGATAGTACATTCACTTTCCTCATCTAAGTCATTAATATATTTTGTATATAATTGTGGCCCCAGCACTGATCCCTATGGCACTCCACTAGTTACAGGTTGCCACCCAGAAAATGCCCCCCCTTATCCCAACTCTGTCTTCTATTAGTTAGCCAATCCTCTATCCATGCTAATATACTACCTCCAACACCATGGGCTCTTATCTTAGTAAGTAGCCTCATGTGTGGTACCTTATTGAAACTTTTTTGGAAATCCAAATATATTACACCTACTAGTTCCCCTTTATCTATCATGCTTGTTACCTCCTCAAAGAATTCTAATAAATTTGTCAGACATGATTTCCCCTTCATGAAGCCATGCTGACTCTGCTTGATTAGATTATGTATTTGTAAATGCTCTGCTATTACATCCTTTATATTAGACTCCAACATTTTCCCATTGAGTGATGTTAAGCTAACTGGCCTATAGTTACCTGTTTTTTGTCTCCCTCCCTTTTTGAGTAAGGGTGTTAAATTGGCCGTTCTCCAATCCTCTGGCACTTTTCCAGAATATAAGAATTCTTGGAAGATTACTACCATTGCATCCACTATCTCTGTAGCTATTTCCTTTAATATCCTGGAATGCAACCCATCAGGTCCAGGGGACTTATTGGCCTTTAGCCCCATTAGTTTCCCTAGTACTTTTTTGTTAGTGACAGTTATTGTATTTATTTCCCCCACCACCCCGTCCCCCGCTTTTGTCTCTTCATTATTTAGCATTGCCCTCGGAGAAGGTGGTGGACAGGCTGTCTAATTAAACCTCAGTCAATGGGTTGAAGATGTTCCCACAATTCCATTAGAAAGGGAGTTTAGCAATTTTTATTCAGCACCTATGAAAGATAGCAGTTTGGAGGGTTACACATAAGTAATGCTTTGAGGACTCAAATAACATGGTTGTTTTGAACGTTTATAGCCGTAGAGATTTGTGTTTCTTAACTGTTTAGGATTGTTTCTCGATGAAGGCTCAATTTCAAATATTTTTAGATCTCTTGCAGTGTCAGAAATTAATTTCTGATTTGAACTAGTGATATTAAATTTCATTTTATTGCAAGCTATAAGCCAAGGGTGTAGAAGTTATTGTTGACTTGCAGCACCATGAAACTACTAAAGAAAAGTGGGAAACCAGTTGCAGTGTGTCATTGTGATATTTACTACCTTGCATGCCTTTATATTATATTGCGAATATCTGGATCATACGAGAATATAATTTTTAGTTTTAGGAATTAAAGTTTTAACAGTAGAAAATGGGGCTAGCTGGTTGAGAAACTGGTAAAAGCAACCCTGAAGTCAGTGCAATTCAAACAAGCTTGGAGTTTATTACACTTAAAAGGTTGGGGTCATGTTGACTTAAGAGGTTAACAGCTAGAAATGTGAGTCCATACACAGCAGATGGACTTGTTTAGAAGAAGAACTGGAGACATCATGTTTGCAGTTATTCTAATAAAGGGAAAGTTTTATGGTTTCCCAGAATTAAGGAAAGCTCGTAACTCCTTGGAAGTCGAGAAATAAAGCCTGACCTACACCTGAAGCAGAGTAAATACTGGGTCTAATGTCTGTAACGCTTGGGAGCTGGTATTCAGCATAAGACCAAATTGAAAATGGGAAAAACAATGGCAAGATTTGTTTGGCTGGAAGCTAAAGGAAGAAATCTACTGTAATCCTCAGTAAAAGACAGTTAACCTTGTTGCAGTTTGATTTCTCTTAAGTAATCAGCTTGGTTGCAGTTAGAAACCATTGCGGCGGGCTGTTGGAAACCAAGGATGTTTTCTGATGTTTTAAGCCACTGTGTGGGCGTCACAGGGAGGCCCATGCTTGAGCTGTGGAATCCAAAGGTGTGAGGTTGGGAAAGAAGTTTGAGGGTCGCTTAGCCAAAAGCTAATGGAAGGACCTTCATGAAATCTTGTACTTTGGCAAATAGCTAGAACACTGAAGAGAAGTCAGAGTGAATTCTTGAGAGCTTTTCAGGAAAACTGAATGAACCTAAAAGATTTCTTAAGATAGGGAAACTCTTGGGAGGAATTAAAAAGTAGAACTGAGCTCATAAGTCTTTATAAGCTATGTTATTAAGTTAATGGTGCTTAATTTGTTTAATTCTTTATGATATACAGTAACATTTGATTTTGTTAAAAAACGTGAAATCTTGTGCAGTTCTGTCAGTTAATTGCTGGGTATTCTGATTTTTCCTTGAAACATTAATGGCCCCTAAGAGGATGGCAACAACGTTTTTTATCAATGAGCATACAAATAGTTTATTTCTAAGAAGCTAAGTTTTCTAATTGGTGATGTGATTTTGTGTGCAACCATGACTTACTGGACAGATGAGGGCTGATCAGTTTCTTTGTGTGTTGTAAATTCACATTTTTGGCATGACTAATTTATTCACTTCAATTGATTGCAAAATTTGGTTCAGATAAGAGAAGATTATCAGCATGAGTGCTTCTTGGATGCCTCATTATTTTTGAATGTCCCTTTCAAGAAATAAGTAGTAAGGTACCAAGTTATGAAATATGAAATGAGATGCGATTCTTACGGTAACCTTTCTCCTGTGGCATTGAAACAATAATTGTCCTTGAAATAGAACCATAGAACTGTTATGGTGCAGAAAGAGGCTATTCAGCCCATCATGTCTGTGCTGGCCAAAAAGAGAATAAAGAAACTAGCTGCTCATTTTAATCCCACTTTCCAGCACCTGGTCCATAGCCTTGCAGGTTACAGCACTTCAGATGCAGAAATGAATTGAGCGTTTCAGCCTCAACCACCAACTTAGGCAGTGAATTCCAGATGCCTACCACCCTCTGGGTGAAAAAGGTTTTCCTCATGTCCCCTCTAATCCTTCTACAAATCACCTTAAATCTATGCCCCCTGGTAATTGCCCCCTCAGCCAGGGGAAACAAGCCTTTCCTGCCTAGCCTATCTAGGCTCCTCATAATTTTGTATACTTCAATTAGGTCACCCCTTAACCTCCCCTGTTCTAAGGAAAAAGCCCTAGCCTATCCAATCTTTCCTCAATCTTTCAAGCCCTGGCAACATTCTTGTAAATCTCCTCTGCACTCTTCAGAGCATTTATGTCCTTCCTGTAATGTGGCAACCAGAACTGTACACAAAATTCCAGCTGTGGCCTAACCAGCGTTTTATACAGTTCCATCATTACATCCCTGCTTTTGTATTGAGTACCTCACCCGTTAAAGGAAAGAATTCCATATGCTTTCCTGACCACCTTGTCCACCTGTCCAGCCACCTTCAAGGACCTGTGGACATGCACTCCAAGCTCTCTCACTTCCTCAGCCCCTCTTAATAACTTCCCGTTTATTGAGTATTCCCTTGCTTTGTTTGCCCTCCCCAAATGCATTACCTCACATTTTTCCAGATTGAATTCCATTTGCCACTTCTCCACCCACTCAAGCAAAACATTGACATCATTCTAGAGTTGACAGCTATCCTCTTCACTATCTTCTACACAGCCAACTTTTGTGTCTTCTGCAAATTTCCCAGTCATGCTGCCCACATTTAAGTCTAAATCATTAATATATGCAACAAACGACCAACACTGAATATGACAATGGTGACTGACTTCTACAATGCAATGAAAGATTTTGATTACTTTATAGATATGAACATGAAAAAGAAATAATGTATTTCCTAAATAAAGAACCAAATCTGTTTGATTTTGGTGCAGATATGGAAATGTTGCCTTAGCCATCAAACCAGAAAACTGTCAAATATTTTATTTTTTCTTTGCTCTCTCCTCTAGATCTATTATTACCACAATGTGAAATGCAGAGTTGAAATGTATGATAAAGACTTAATAATGCTCCAGGTAAGAAACTTCATCCTAGCTAAAATATACACAAAGATGAAAGGATTGAAGTTTCAAACAGTTATGCTTTGAGATTAAATGTTTGATTTTGTATAGTTGCTTGGAAAGAATTTAGGTTTCCTGTGTAGCTTGAAATGGAATGTACTTGTTTTAAATGTAATTCATGACTTTGTAGTTGGTGGCACTAATTTTTTGAATTACTGGGATGGTTTGTACCAACTAGCAATGTTAAACCACTGGTGGCCAAATAATCTGATCACGCCTCTACTTCAAATGCAAAGATAGACCCTGTTTATTGCGCTGCTGCCAGATACATCTTCCCAAACCATTTCTGTGCCTAATATACCTAACCCCGGGCAGCGGTGTCACTTTTTCATCTCCAGTATAATTTGTTGACCGCAGTCAGAATGCAACATTAGTTCCTATTTATTCTATGGTACTGTTACATATTAATGCATTTGATTTACACTGCACATGGATAACTGAAGTTTGAGAACAATATGAAGGGATGTTATAAAAGTATCAAAAATGCTACGGTGCATTTTGTATTTTTCAGGCGGGAGCTTCAATGATGGATCCAAACCATTTTCTCATGATTATGCTTTGTCGATTTGAGTTGTACCACATATTTAATAGCCCTGACTATGGCAAGAGGTTTAATTCTGAACACACCAACAAGGTGAAGTAGGAAACGGTTGTTTTCCAAATGAATTATGTCATCAATGTATTTCTTTTTGTCTTATATATTTGTTCAAAATGTAAAAGTAGGAATAAGACTGTTTGACTAAGGAATTTGCAATGTTACAGTGGAAGTTTATAGATGAGGCTATTAATTGTTCTGTATTCTCTATAAACTTTACATCTCCAGGATGTTCTACAGCAAAACAATACTCTAATAGAGGAAATGCTTCACCTGATCATGATGGTAGTTGGTAAGACACAGACTTTTTTAAATCACTGTTGTAAATCTTTTCTCAAATTTGGCATTGCTTCTTACTCTGTTCAATCAGCCTGACACCACTAATGATAGAAGGGATAATCTGAAGATGATCACAGGCTGCACCTGCATATCTTCTATTAGATGAGATTTGTGGAGGTTGAGCAGATTGCTTATATGTTTACTTTGTTGGGGAATAGAATCTGGTGTGAAATAGCTAAAAAGGGTTTTGGTGGACAAAAAATTAGTTTAACACCTAGCATTGAAGTATGTGTTTCTCATTACAATTTTGGCCATTTCAACTTGTATTGTTTTACCTTTGGGCTCAGGAGAGAGATATACTGCTGGAGTGGGTCATGTATCTGCTGAAGATGAACTCAAACGTGAAATTGTTCATCAGCTATGTATAAGACCAATGGCACACAGTGAGCTGGTTAAAGCATTGCCTGAAGATGTGAGTATAATGTTTGCACAGTGGTAGGTAATATTGACAATATGAGCATTAATGCGATCTAACATTCTTGCTTCTTTTTGGAATAACATTGAGAAGAGTGAAAAAGGAGTACTGTTATCTTGCTGCTTAACAATGGCACAAGCACCATCTCATGAACAACTCTTGTCTTAGGCTTTTGATTTTTTTTTTCTACCAATTTTCCTTCCAAAGTCTTCCCATTTGCCTCCTTTACACTATGGCATAAAATTCTGCATATTCAACTGTAGAGGCAACAGCAAATCAGCAACATCCAGTTGTTAACTGGTATTCCACAAATAAACATATTTAGCATGGCCATTGTATATCACTGGGGAATGGGAGCCCAGGTCTGTTGCCCCTGTTCTGATGCTGACGTCACTGATACCAGGTGTTTCATCCTACCACTATCTTGCCATCATGCCACACCATTTGTTTTATAGGCTATCCATTGAGCATATAGAATCATAGCATTTAGCATAGAAATCTTTCCAAAATATGTAGATAACCAAAGGTAACAGAATTTGAGGCATGGACTTGGTCTATTTTTATGGTATCAAGTGAAGCTTTGCAGATTAAGATACTAAATATTTAAAACATGTTTGCCTATTACCCTTGTTTGTTTTTATTTATTCTCTGATGGAGTGATCAGATCTACAAATGGTACATATCCTGCTGATTCTTTTTCCCCTTAGGAGAACAAAGAGACTGGAATGGAAAAGGTTATTGAATCTGTAGCTTCTTTCAAGTAAGTATGGAACTTAATGTGAAATACTGCATTAGTTGCATAGACCTTACATGTCTGCTAGCATGTTAATTCCTTTATTTTTCTATCACAGGAAACCAGGTTTAACAGGAAGAGGGCTTTATGAACTAAAGCCTGAATGCATCAAGGAATTTAATGTTTTCTTCTACCATTATTCTAGGGCTGATCAATCGAAGGTAAACTATAGTTAAACAAAAATTAAGTTTAGACATAGAGTATGCATGCATCTATACTTGACTATTATGTACTAATTGATGGTATTAAGTTGTGTAAGCTAAGTATTGTCTTAAATGTTGAATCCAAAGCAGGAATATGAAGCGGGGAAAATACAAGAAACACCAAAACCTTTAGTTCTCAGCACAAGATATTCCCCTCTTCTAACTCATGCACCCTGTGCACCTCTCAGACTCGAAGAATGTTTTTTTTCTGCCATTAACTTAATTACCTTTGTAATTTAATTTTTTATCAAGTGTCTCTTCCTCTGAAAATGCAGTATTTTTGGTTATCGTCGGTGACAAGATGCAGCTGGTCAGTTATAAACACGCATCGTTTCAGATCTTGGATATCAGCGGCTGAAACAAAGTTCTGCTTCTCAAATGTCTCAGGAAGTAAAAGGATATAAATCTGCAGTGCCCCCTTTGAAACTGTTTGCTGACATTTCCTGTCAGTTATTTTTGCTGACTTTTTATCTAGCAAACTCTGGGGACCAAGAGGAAATAGGCATAAATTTTAAAATGTGTAGTGTCAGAAGAAAAGTTGGCAAGAGTTGCTTAACATAAATAATGTATTTTCCTTTTATGTCCTTGCGCCTCGCTGCCCATCCCATCATGATGTGCTTCCTACACTCTTGCCCTTCCAACCCTGTCTAGTTATCCCATCGCTTTCTAATCTGTGTGACTTGAATAATGAACTTGTTGACTTCTTATGTGTAGTGCCATGACAGTTTGATTAAGATTCCTGAATTTGTCCCTCAAAGCTACTCGTGAGATTCCTTATCAAACAAATTCTTGAAATCCATATGCATTACATTTACTGCATTTCTTTTATTCAAGTTTTCAAATTTTATTTTAAGTTATCAGGACGTATTTTGTGAGGCTTCAAAAAGTTTATTGAACTATATTCTTTTTTGCTAACCAAAGTAATAACTAAAAATCACTTCATCTTAATGTGTTTTAATTTTATTCAGGCTGAAGAAGCCCAAAGAAAGTTAAGGAAGCAGAATGGAGAAGACACTGGTATGTTAGAGGTTCTTCATTTTTTGTCCCATTTTGAAGCTAATGTTATTTTATTTCATTTCTAATTCAGAGGTGGTCTCCTCTCATATCATTGTCGACTCAGAGGTTAATCTGGCTCCATGAGCCTTTTATTTTTGTTTTTCTTTGGTTGTGCCTTGCTTTAATTCAATACCTTCTATATTGGACAATTCAGAATTGTTAAGATGTCAAATTAGATGCACTACCAACTTGAGTATTCCACATTCTTTACAATGGATCCGATTAGAATTAAGAGAGATATATATTGGCATATTTAGTTTGTTTTCAGATTAATTTATCATTTTGCAAGTTATGCAGCTAAACTGCAGTTTGAGTTGCAGTCATAACCTACAGGGCATAACGATTTTCAGTAATGTGTACAGACATTTACTTGCACAGCATTATTATTCACTTCAGTCAAGACAGTGAAGTAATTTTGATAAATGCTTTCTGGCTATGATATTGTCAATTAGAAGGAAAGATGGAGAATAAGCTGTTTATCCTACAGTTGTATGAACTGGGATAGTCAATACAACACAGATTTGCTGAATAGTGCCTTCAGACATTGATGTTCCCATGGCTTTGTGCAGTGTTGAGTGTGGTTGCTCAGTTAGATCATCGTTTTGTTTATTTGGAAGTCTGGACACAGTTTAAAAAAAACACTCCATTCACATTCCTATTTGATTAAAGAAGTGGAGCTTGCTGAGGAATTATTTATGTTCTAAATCCTTGTGATCCTTTGTTCAGGATTCAGTGGGTGTGTTCCTTCTGTTCAAACCGAGAAACACACTGGCCCCTGATAGCCTCCGATTCAGCCGAGAACCTTTGTCAATATGGATGCTGAGATTGTGAATCATGTTCGAAGATGGATAATTAAATTTGAATACTTTTATATGTTAAACACAGACAGTAGAAATTTGAGTCATTATGTAGTGATGATATTCATGAAATTATTCTTTGTTTTAGCTCTTCCACCCCCTGTCCTTCCACATTTTTGCCCACTGTTTGCCAGCCTGGTAAACATCCTTCAGTCAGATGTTTATGTGTATATCTTGAGAACAGTGTTGCAGTGGGTTGTGGAACCAAATGGACATGCCTGGACTGAGAGTATGTTACAAAGGGTAAGCTTTGCCATTTTTTTTACATTCTGCAGTCAAACATGTTCACTGTTTAGAATTTATCTTGTGATCTCTTTAACACAGCTGAAAATAAGCTCTTAGATAGTTTGGCCTTTCTGTTTTGAGGTTACAAAATGGAGGGAAATCATTTGCGTTTCTACTTCTCTACTTAAATGGTTAGTCTTCCAGCATTAAAACATCAGGTAAAGTGTTGGAGTCGATACAGTTACACAGCTAAAAGAGCTGAACAATGTGATCGGAATAGAGGGAAGAGTCAGGAACTTTTCCAAAAACATAGTCACCATAAAGAAAATTGGCTTTAGAAAGATTTTTATGTTAATTACTTTGACTTTTGCACTTTCTTCTCATCTGTTGGAGTTTGTTACCCTCTCATCCAAATTGGAAGCCCCTTTTAACCTGCTGCCCCTGATATTTAGCATCGTTATCATTAAATATTAGAACTATAAGATCATAGGCATCATCTTTTTTTCTTGGCATCTTAACTTTTCAAGGGTGCAGTTGCCTGCCAGTTTAACATTGATGCGAAGTTATTTTCACTTGGTACCATTAGAAAATTATTGAAATTTTTCAGACTTCGATTAATAGAAAAGGCAGGTAAATGGAGTTGAATGAGCCATAATGAAACAAGTTTGAGGGGCTGATTAGCCTGCTTTTGTTCCTAGGTTTCTCCTGATACTTCAGTGTCATGTACATGCTAATACTAATTTAAATTTAGTATTAAAATCCCAGTTTAAGAATATCACTTTATATGTAAGCTGGTGAATCTTTTGTTAGGAATAGGCTGTAAAGGTGGAGTCAGGGCCCAATTTGAATCCAAAGCAAGTTGGGCTGAAATTAGTTGGAAAAGTTGTACTTGGTGTTCCTGTTACCTCTAAAACCTATTTAGTGGAGTCCCAGTTTTTGGTGAAGATGTTTGGTGTGTGTCCCATTTCACCCACACATGCTTAAATTGTGTTTGGAATTGGGGTTAGCCTGTTTAATACATGGACTGTTGTTGCATGTTCATGTAGTGAGAGTTCTGAGGGACTAAGTCAGCAGAACACTGTCAAAGTCAGGTGACATGGATGATTTCACAGAAAAGAACCAACCGAATTGGATTGGGGGCATAATCTTACAACTCGAACTAGGCCAGCCGAGAGTCAAGTTATATTTTGTGAATGAGAGTGAAGAAATATTTTGCACAAAGTAATGGAAATCTGCAGTGCTGTCTCAAAAAAAAAAGCTGTGGATGGTGAGTTATTGAAATTTTTAAGACTTGGATTTTTAGAAAAGGCAGGTAAATGGAGTTGAGTGAGCCATAATGGAACAAATTTCAGGAACTGGTTAGCCTGTGTCTGTTCCTACATTTCCTAATACTTCTGTGTCCTGCTGATACTACTATAAATTTGCTACGAAAATTCCCGTTTAAGAATAACACTTTGTACCTGGTGAATCTTTTGTTAGGAATAGGCTTCTGGGATGTACTTCGATGTCAAGTCACCAGTTGTTTGTATAAAAATAATCTGTAGGATTGTTTGATATAATGACATTAGGAAAGCTTCATAAGTTTATCTTTGTTCACTTACCGTTAGATAAATTCACAGATCAGTTCATTCACATGAAATTATATCAATGCCAGCAGCTACAAGCTGTTGGGAAGTGGCCTGAGCGCATTGCTTTCTTCTTTCCTTTTAGAAAAGTGTTAGATTTTGCTTGGTGCCTTCTATGAATTCACCACTGAGATTGAGAAACCTGTGGAGAGTCATGTGCATGGGACTAATCTTACCAATTTGACAAAGGCAAAATACTGCGGAAATCTGAAACAAAAGCAAAAAATGCTGAAAAACACAGCACGTCTGACAGCATCTGTGGAGAGAAAGACACAGTTAACGTTTCGAGTCTATATGACTCTTCAGAGCTAAAGGGAAGTAGAAATGTGGTGAAATATATACTGTTAAGCTGGATAGAAAGCCAGCGATAGGTGGAGGCAAAGGAGAGATTGCGAAAGATGTCATAAACCAAAGGTCAAAGGGTTGTTGCTAAGATAAAGGCAAAATACTGTGGATGCTGGAAACTAGCCTCGTCAATCTTTTTTCCTACCACCGTCCCCTCCCCCCACCCCACTCCCACTATGGCCATCTGTCACTTTCCACTGTGCTTACCCTGGTTCTGCCATTATCACATTCTGCTTTCCACTCTTTGCCACCATTAGCACCCACTTTAGCCAGTACCACCACTATTGACAACCCTTTGACCTTTTGTTTATGACACCTTTTGCAATCTCTCCTTTGCCCCCACCTATCGCTGGGCTTCTATCCAGTTTAACAGCATATATTTCACTACATTTCTACTTCCCTTTAGCCCTGAAGAAGAGTCATACAGACTCAAGACGTTAGCTCTGTCTTTCTCTCCGCAGATGCTGTCAGACCTGCTGAGTTTTTCAACATTTTTTGTTTTTGTTACCAATTTGGCATATTGATCCTTTACGTCTTGGCACTGAATACTGTTTCTTTCATAAATGTTCAAGTCTGATTATTTTAGTTTATATAGACCTGTGTAAAGATGGGTTTTCATTATATCATCATCCTGTTCATCTAGGTTTTGCACTTGATCGGAATGGCTTTACAAGAGGAGAAACAGCAAATAGAAAGTGCAAGTGCAGACAGTGATTTTACTTTTAACTTCACATCAAAAATTTCACGTATGTATTAGTTTTGTCAAAAATTCTGTAGATTGGTAAATAAAGAAATGCAGAAACGAGGCAGGTGTCATTCATTCGCTTTGAGCTGTCGTTCAAGATTTTTTCTCTTCCCCAGATTCTCATCTCTCCACTTCCTGCTTTCGAAAATGAATACAGTTTCTTGTTCAATCTGGCTGCTGAATCAGTATTTGCTTTTGTAAGCTGATCAGTCTTCGGATGTAACTGTTATTCTTTTGCTTCATTTTATATTGCAGCATCTTCAATTAATAATCGTGTTCTGATTTGCTTTTACATGGTATTTCTGTGGATTTGCCTTTATCAATTGAAAAGCTTGGATTAAATTCTTTCCAACTTGTGATCAGAATATATTTTCCTCCTCAGTGTCCATTTCAGTTGGGACCTTAAAAGTCCTGATTCCCACCGCCCCCGTTGATTTTTTTCTATTTTTCTATTGCTTTTCAAGAACATGAGCTATTTGTAGTCTGCAAAAGCTAGAAAAGAGTTCATCTAGCCTCGATTTGAGGAATGTTTCTTAAGTGGCAGGCATCTTTTTCTTGTCAGCACCTAAGAACTAATCTGCAAATTTTATTATCAGAATAATTTAATAATTTAATTAAAATGTACTTCATCAGGTGAAGTTATGCAAATTCTTGTGTTATTTGCATATTGACATTGTAATTTACATTGGAACCATTTGACAGGTCCTGGCGAGGCTCCAGAAAACACGCCTAGTATTTTGGCAATGCTAGAAACCTTGCAAAATTCTCCCCATTTGGAGGTTTATAAGGACATGATCAAATGGATACTTAAGGTATGTAGCAGCGGTGCTAATCAGTTAAATTTATTTTCTGCAGTTGGCCTTATTCAATGTTATTAGAATACAGACATGCACAGAAGTAGATATGTCTTGGAGGAGTCAGGTTGGGGGAGGCAGTGACATAGTGGTATTGTCACTGGACTAGTAATCCAGAGACCCAGGGTAATGCTCTGGGGACCCGGGTTCAAACCCACCACCCGGTTGGTGGAATTTGAATTTAATAAAAACCTGGAATTAAAAGTCTCGTGGTGACCATGAAACCATTGTTGATTGTCATAAAAATCCATCTGATTCACTAATGTCCTTAAAGGAAGGAAATCTGCTGTCCTTACCATGGTCTGGCCAAATGTGACTCCAGACCCACAGCAATGTAAGTGCCCTCTGAAATGGCCTAGCAAGCCACTCAGTTGTATTAAACTGCAAAAAGGTCTATAAGGAATGACACTGGACAGACCACTTGGCATCGACTTAGGCAACAACATCAAACTCAGCCCTGTCGACCCTGCAAAGTCCTCCTTACTAACATCTGGGGGCTTGTTCCAGAATTGGGAGAGCTGTCTCACCGACTAGTCAAGCAACAGCCTGACATAGTCATACTCTCAGAATCATACCTTCCAGATAATGTCCCAGACACCACCATCACCATCCCTGGATTTGTCCTGTCCCACTGGCAGAATAGACCAGTGGGGTGGCACATTGGTATACAGTCAGGAGGGTGTTGCCCTGGAAGTTCTCAACATTGATTCCGGTCATTGACCAGAAACTGAACTGGGCAAGCCAAATAAATACTGTGGCTCCAGGAGCAGGCCAGAAGGTAGGAATCCTACGGCGAGTAATTCGCCTCTCGACTCTCCAAAGCCTATCCACCATCTGCAAGACAGAAGTCAGGTGTGTGATGGAAAACTCTCCACTTACCTGGATGAGTACAGCTCCAGCAACACTCAAGAAGCTCGACATCACCCAGGACAAGGCAGTCCGCTTGATTGGCACCCCATTCACAAAAAAAGTTAATTCCCTCCACCACCAACACACAGTGGCAGCAGTGTGTACCATCTTCAAGGTGCAATGCGGCAACTCACCAAGGCTGCTTAGACATACGACCACTTGAAGGACTAGGGCTGCAGATGCATGGGAACACCACCACCTGTAATTCCCCTCCAAGCCGTTCACCGTCCTGACTTGGAAATATATTGCTGTTTCTTCACTGTCACTGGCTCAAAGTCCTGGAACTCCCTCCTGAACAGCACTGTGGATGTACCTGCACTACATGGACTGCAGCACTTCAAGAAGGCAGCTCACTTCCACCTTAATGGCAATTAGGAATGGACAATAAATGCTAGCCTAGCTAGTGACACCACATCCCATGAATGAATTGTTATGACACAGTTGGTTAAGGCTGAGTTGTTTAAATCCCAGAGGGAAACTTGAACAACTGTCATAACCTATATTTTCAATTGGTATGTTCGAGATACAGCTCTGAATTCAGGAATAAAACCAACAAGCCTCAAGAGGTTTTTTATATAAAACTAAACATTTATTAATTTAACAACAAATTAAACACATACACATGTCTACAAATTACTACCATAATAACTATTAAACAAATCCCCAAATTAACCAATCCCAGGTAAATCTTCAAGGCAGCAATAACCCATAGACTTTAAGCAGACACCAAGCAAAGCACATTTGACCGTACAAATTCAAAATGCGGTTCCTCGCAATTTGGCCCCTTTGCAGACACAGTTGTCGTCTTACAGGCTGGTTAGAGCTTAAATGCCCCTGACTTATACACACAAACTCCTTTCTGTTTATACCTAGCTTCCCCTTTGAATGTAAATTTTCCACTCTATTACTACATCTTTTTTAATTTTACCTCTCCTAACAATCCTTTCATTCCACCAATTTTATTAGTGATTGCTTGGTGTCTCCCAGCTAGGTGCAAGATTTTACCCATTCTTTTGAATGGTTTATTTAAAAAATGCAAATACTTTTAACTTAAGTTTATCTGATTAACATCTCAAAACTACTATACATCAAAGCACCCAGACTAGCTGGCTTTAATCCAATTAAGCCACGCAGACACACACAGACCCTACTACAAGCCCAAATAATTTCCAATAATATTATAGACATTAATGTCTCTCCAATACAGAATAAAAAAAAGTAAGCATTGACCCTTATTGACTCGTATTCCTAATTTGCAATCCCCTCTCTTCCTGCTTCTGTCGCTATCTTTTTGAGTGTGCGTGAAATTGTATTTTCTTTTTCTTTCATTCATTTGTGATTGATAGTGCTGCTGGCAAGGCCAACATTTATTATCCACCCTCAATTGCAACTTCTATTACGTAGCCATAGACTGTAGTTATGTACCTCATCTGCACCAGTAAGAGACTTTAGTCAAGCACAAACTAATGCAAAATTGGCAACGTAATGTCAGAGATGGGTCCATATCTGACTGGAATGCCATTAAGCCAAGAAATGTGAGAAAATTTGCTGGTGTAGTCTTGCATTGCTTGGGCTTCATAATATGTGAGTATAACACCAGTATATGGGTGTAACATCAGACAAATATGAAGTTGTATTTCAAGTAAAGCTGCCAGTGTGTGAACCAGCGGGCAGTCATGTTTGGTGTTTCGATTCAGTTCAGATTCAGCGCAGAATAATTGCATGAAAGTTTGTTCTGTTTCCTGGCTGGAAGGGTCTGGCACCAAGTGATTTTGTAAAATCTCATTCCAGTTCCTAGTCTGATGGGCCCCAGAATAAACTGTTTCAGGATAGCTGGTGTGAGGAAATTAGAAAAAAAAATGTTACTCTCCTCGGCTTGGTGTATGCATTGTTGGAACAGACTTAAAAATAACTTCAATCTGTTCTGGCTGTGCACTGTTGCTTCACACTTTATCTGGATTGCTTGATGCTTTTGTTGTTTACAGCAGCAATTTTGAGGAAAATTCATCACTTGCAGCTTCCCCTTTTTGTTATGCATGATTCAGATGGACATATATTGCCAATTATCCATTGTTGCTACTTGCTACTGCTATGGGGTCACCATCAGCACAAGGACTGTAGCGAAAACTCACCATCACCTTCTCAGAGTAATTGTGGGCTGGGCAATAAATGCAGCTTTTCCCAAACCCTGAGAACAAATGAAAGGAAAACTTGGTACTTTTGATGGGAAGATTCCTTGAGCACTAAACTCTGCCACCTTTGATTAGTGGGTTGTGAAACTTTAGAATTCTCTACCCCGAGGGCTATGAATGCTCCTAAACCCCAGGGAAGGCCCGAGTCTGGCCAGTGAAGTGCCTGATGGGCTTCTCGAAGGGAAGCAATGTGGGGCTCCCGCCAGTTCTCCGGTAGGTGAGTGGGACCCTGTCGCAAACGTGAAATTCCATTCTTTGTGTAAGGCAGAGTTCAAAGTTTAGAAATATATTAATAGTAAAACTTCTAATTGATTCTTTTTATTGATTTTGGCAATTTGCAATTCCTGAGTAGCAGTGATTTCTGTGGCTGTTATATAAACTAAGGAATTTGTGCGTTAAATGAAGTAAACACCTGCAAATTGTAGTATGTTTCCCACCTAATGTATTCAAAGATGTCTTGCAAACTTTTGGAAAAAGATGCCCTATTTTGTTATGATATTAGTCCAAGTCTTATCAAGTCCCATATAAAAATGGAATAACTCAGCAGGTCTGGCAGCATCTGTGGAGAGAGAAATGGAATTAATGTCTTGAGTCCAATGTGAGTTCCGAAGAAGGAAAACATTAACAGATGTTGCCAGACCTGCTGAGTTTTTTCCAGCACTTTCTGTTATTATTTCAGATTTCCAGCATCTGCAATATTTATAAAAATGGAATAGCATTTTTAAAAAAAAATGTTTATGACCCATTGGAAGAGAAAATCTTGATTACTTACATCACCGAATCAGAAAGTAATTATCAAATGTGCCGTACACACTGCTCTTCGCTGATGGTGTGTCACCTTTGTACAAAGATGAAATGTGTATTCTGAGTGATATAACGAATTGTAACAATATTTTAATTTTTGATGCACTCTGGAATTGATGCATGGACCAACAGTAAAAATTGGTACTAAATTAGAATATTTTACACACACCATAAATCAAAGTAAGAGAATAGCAGTTGGGATTTTCTGCTGCAACAGTGGCCGAAGGTATTGTAAGGCACCGAGCTTTGTTGTATCTGGAGTCACTTGGTGCTAACTAAAGTAGGGGGAAAATGTATTACTTTCATTAGACACCTTTAGTTCAAAAAGTTCAAAAACTCTCAATGCAGAGCCAAAACTAAGTAAGAATTATACATGCCCAAGTTTCCTTTTGTAACATACTTTTTTTCTTCAGCTGCTTATTTTGGTATCTGCTCCCCCTCACCTAACTACACTTAATGTACCAATTTCACTGGCCAACTCATGACATTGGTATGAAAAAATGAGATTTAATTCTGAAAGGGTATTTTGAAAAACTAATTTCATTAATTTTTAACCAAAATAAGTGACCCGTCCCTAAATATAAACACCAATGTTCTTTATCTGTGATTGCATAATTTTATGAAACCTGGAAGACAAGAATTTATGAAAATGTGTATTCTGGGTGATGTAACGAATTGCAACAATATTTTAATTTTTGGTGCACTCTAGAATTGATGCATGGACCAACAGTAAAAATTGTTATTAAATTTATGAAATGAAATGTAACACTGATAAAATCGATTGTTCATTTATATTCAACTCTTAAAAGACTGATTTTTTGTTTTCAAGCTTTTTGGAGCTGTTAAAAAGCTGAGAGAACGGAGTAATTCGGCCCCTATTGTAGAAACAGAAGGCCATGGCGTGGAGGAGGTAAGATAATAGAATGAATGCAAGATCATTTAAAACATTTTCTGTTCCTGAAAGAGAGAGCATGGTTTCATATAGCTATATATTTAAATTTTAAGATGGCTACTAGATGTTTTTCAAAATGTGTGCTGAAGTACAAAAATATTGTAGTACTTCAAAACGATTTCATAAAAATATTTGCGATTAAAGGTGGTCCAAGACACTATTTGTAATGTATTTTATGAATAATGGGTGGAATTTTCCAAGCCCATTGGCGGGCGTGATAGGTGGCGTGTGCGGAAAAAATGGCGGGACCCACTTCACGACAGCGTGAAGGTAGGTCGCGATCTTCTGCTCAGCCTGCCGACAGTGGGCTGCATTACCTGCCATTGGTTGGCGGGGAGCTAATTGTAATACATTAGCATATATTTAAAAGGCCATCCCGCCAGACTCTTGGAACCCCACTGTATTGTCCGTCCACGTTGGTGGGAAAGCACGCTGATGTGTTTCACAACACGCAGGCGATGTGCACTTGGTGGCCTTCACTTTGGGGGAACTGAGCTGAGTGAGCAGCAGCGTTCTCCACAGCTCGCCCGTTGTTTACAGGCCTCAGGGGCGGCGGGGGAAACTGATGCCTGGCCCCACAGGCAACTGCTGAGGGGTGGGGAGTGTCTGGGGGCAAGTTCTGGCCAGCCGTGGAAGTGACTGCTGAGGTGAGAGGTTCTCTTGCTGTAAGTGCTAGCCAGCCTCGGAGGCGGCTGCTGAGAGGCGGGGAGGGGGGGTGTCAGGTGCTGCCCTGTTGCTACATCCCACGCACAGGCAATCAAGGTGGGGGGCAGGGTAAGTGAGGGGAGTAGCCATGCCTTAGGGACACCTGTATAAACTGACCATGCCTCTACAACTAAGACAAATCAGGCGCAGCCACAGTGATATGATTGCGGTCAGGCTCCTAGCCCGCCTGCCTGCCCATGCAAGCAACACAGAAGCACCAAAGGGCCGCCAAGCACTCCAAAACTTACCCGCCCTGCCACCCCCCACACCCCCAGCACAGACTTAGAGTCCGCCACCACTTTATTAGACTGCAGAGCAATTAGACTGCAGATGTTGTACAATCTCCTCGCCAACACTGGCCATGCAGCAGTTACTGCTGGAAGCGCTCACAGCCCTTTGTAGTCTCAACATCCTGGTTTGGACCAGTGTCCCCTATGTCGCAGTTTGACGGGGCAGCCATGCAGCGCACTCAGCTCTGGCCATCGGGAATGACCAGCACTCTCCGGACAGCGTTAAGGGGCGGTCACATGGGGCCAGGAAAGGTGCTAAGCACAGCCATGATAATCACGTTTCTCTCTCTCTCTCTCTCATCCTGCACGTTAGGATCATGGATCCTGGTAACCTAGCTATATGCTTGATGGCCTACAGAGACCGGAAGATTGAGGAGAGAGCGACTGAGGCACCTGGCTATGCAAAGGCAGGAGCAGCAACCTCATGAAGAAGGGGCAGCAGGGGCACCTGCACATGCTGCCCAGGAGCGACAGTGAGCCGTGGCTAGTCAGTGCATAGCAACACTCAGGGTCTATCGATGCCGCCTGCCACTCCTACAGATGACTGAGAACCAGTGTCGCCAACGACTGTGCATGTCTAGAGACCTGGTGGCTCACATCTGCCACTTACTGCAGGACTTGGCACCAAGGGGACATGGAGGGCATTCACTGCCAGTGGCTGTGAAAGTGAGCACGGTGCTCAATTTCTATGCCAGTGGCTCCTTTCAGGGCTCCACAGGTGATCCCTGTGCGATTACACAATCTGCCACCCACAAATGCATCCATGAGGTCACAGATGCCGCCATCTCCATGGCACACAAGCTTGTTCATTTCACCTGGGACCAGGACAGCCAGGATGCAAGGGCCATTGGATTTGCCCTGACCTCGGAATTCCCACAGGTACAGGGTGCAATTGATTGCACTTGTGGCACTCAAATCTCCATCGCTACACTCAGTGGACTGCATCGACCGCAAGGGCTTCCACTCACTGAATGTGCAGCTGGTATGCGACCACCAGAAATGCATCCTGCAGATATGCACCCGGTTTCCAGGGAATGTGCATGATGCCTATATCCTGAGTCGCTCGCAGTTCCCTGTAGTCTTCCAGGGTCCACAGAAGTTGCAGGGTTGGCTCCTTGGATAAGGACTACCCACAGAGGCCGTGGCTGATGATACCCCAAGCGGCGGCCTCAGACTGCAACAGAGCTGTGCTTTAATGAGGCTCATGCAGCAGCTCCCAACTTGGTGGAGCAGACCATCGGGATGCTGAAGATGCGGTTCCAGTGCCTGAGCCAGTCTGGTGGAGCCCTGCAATACAGTTCACAGAGGGTGTCACGCATCATCGTCGTCTACTGCGCCCTTTGCAACCTGGCGCTGCAATGGGGTGAGGAGCTGGCTGAGGAGGAGTTGGAGGAGCTGCACGTAGTCTCCAATGAGGAGGACGCTGACAGGGATGAGGGTGAGGGGGTCCTCGGTGGTGATGACGATGGGGATAGGCTCTTGTACTGACTAGAAGTGGCAGGTGCACTCGGGAGGCCCTCATATCTGCCAGATTTGTGGAGGATGATGACGACATACAGTGAGGTGTCCCCGTAGATCCTCACATCGCAGTTGTGAACGTTTGACTCCAGTCTGGCTTATGGCAGCATCAATACCCTCTGTGAGAATGCTTCTGTCATGGAGATGCAGTGGGAGGCCCTAATAGTCGCTCAATCACAGGAGGATGACGACACATGCAGTGAGGACACTCCATAGATCTTCACATAGCCTCTGAGAATGTCTGACTCCTGTCTGCCTGAGGGCATCTCACTTGCGCTCCATGGTCATGGCCATCTCCGAGACGCGGCCATGTAACTTTAGATGCATCTGATGCTGTGTCCGCCTTCAGCATCTCAGTCCCTGAGGAGCTTGTGCATAGCATCACTGGTCGCAGATGTTGGTGTGATGGGGGCCAGCCCCACCTTAAAAGTGCTGAGAGCACACACAAAGTATGAGAGAACTCTGTGGCGCCTGCCCACTACATTCTGGCAGCAATGACCAGCACTGCTGAGGTGCAGGCATCAGTAATGTTTCCAGGGAGTGTGAGGCTGGACCATCACTGTGGTTTGAAGCCGCACAGGGAAGAGGCCCTGGACTGAGACACCTGCCTTTTATCTTATGCAGAAAGGTTTCACATCTGAGTGACAAGAACACTGCTCATCAGAACAAGGAACCATAGACAGGGAGACATGCTTAGTAGTTTATTGACAACAGTGAACAGTATGTACAAGTGATCAACACCAATGGCCAGGCCGTGCAACTACTTTTACCTAACTTTGCTAACTCTGTTGCTACGTCTTGGTGCTCCCTGGACATCTACAACAGAGGTGGAGGCAGCCTGCTGACTGTGATGTCCTGTCTGCGATGACTTTGGTCGGCATCCTCTAGAGGCTTGGAGGGCCCCGCCCTGCTTTCAGGGTCCTGCTGTGTGGCAGTGGCACTCTCCGTGGTCTGTGGAGCTGAGCTGCGGAGGTCATAGGAAGAGGGCAGTCAGATGGGTTGGTCACTCCGAGTCACCTAGGTGGATGGCCCCGGAGTGTGCACCTGCTGATCCTCCTCCTTATGGGTGCCTGAGGATTAACTCACTCCATGAGCGGAAGGGGTAGCTGGAGTGAGATCGAGCTGCCCAGCACCCCTCTCGCGCACACACTGTTGGAGACCAACTATGGCATCAGCGATGGAGTTCAGCACACACAGCAGTGCAGGAGTGACGTCCGGGACCAAGGTCTCCATGGTGGCCACCATCCTGCCAGTGTTGACCTCGGTGCATTGCAATGCCGGTGCTATCACCTCAGCCTGAAGATGGCTGAACTCCTCCATTGTGCCTTGCCATCTGAGGAGTACAGCGGACGTCCCTTCCTGATGTTCCCTAGCGTGCCTTTGTGCAAATTGCTCTCCAGCAATTGTGACATGACCCAGGCCAGAGGCTCGTCATCTGACTCAGACTCGGCAATGTCCTGGCCTCCAGCAATCCTCCAAGTGCCGGGGACCTGGGAAGTCCCTGCCTCTGCCTGCTGTGGATCAGAAAGTATGATGTGCTCACCAGATTGTGATTCCGAGGCTACTCTAAAGCTTAGGTTCCACCAAGGTCTGTGTCTCCGCACTGGTGGAGGGTGTGGGTGAGCGCTGTGATTGGACTTCAGGGAGGGTGCCTTCAGATTCCTCTTCAGGTTTCTTTGGGGCTTGATTGGAGGCCCTGGGTCATGGACTCTCTCGGCTGTTTGGCAGATGTGCCTGTGAAAGCATGGGGAGGTAATTAGTGCATGGCAATGGCCTGTGAAAGGGGACACATCACTTATAGCATGGTTGTCTGATGGATGTTGCACTACTGGATCCTCACTTGGTAGAGCAGTGCCAATCTCACCATCAGCACAGGACCGGTCCTGGTCATCGCTGGCCAGCTGGATGGCTTTGTTTTCGAATTCTGTCAGAACTTTGATTCCCTCCACCTGTCTGCGACCTTTCTCTCCTGTCATGAGCCAGTTTGTCCTACGTGGATAGAGATGGGGAGAGTGTATCAGGATTCCTGGCGGGCCAGATGATAAGTATGCCTGGCCTGTGTGGGTGGTGAATGGTCCCATGGACAGGATGAGGACAATGATGGTGTGTGTGAAAGAGTGAATGGTGATGTCGCTTGCAATGGCAGCGAGTGAGGGCCCTGTGGATGTGTGATGGGTTTGCGAGTGAGAGTTGGGAGTAATGAAAAGATGGAGATCATTCATCCTTTTGCCGCACTGGGTGGCTGTCTTCCTTTGCAGTGCATTCATGATGACCATCGCTACCATCTCCTCCCTAGCTGGGTTGGTGACATTGTTACCCATCCTGCGACCAGAGCGGGGTGTAGAGCACATCTCGGCGGGCGTCCACGGCATCCAGCAGTTGCTCAAGGGACCCAATGTTGAAGCAGGGAGCTGCAGTCTTTTTGCCTTTGCTGGCCATGTCTCCCAGGCAGTGGTGGTGAGCTGGTGGCGATGAGTGAACAAAGAAAAGTACAGTACAGGAACAGGCCCTTCGGCTCTCCAAGCCTGCGCCGATCACATTGCCCGTCAACTAAAACATTTTGCACTTCCGGGGTCCGTATCCCTCTATTCCCATCCTATTCATGTATTTGTCAAGCTGCCTCTTAAACACCACTATCGTACCTGCTTCCACCACCACCTCTGACGGCGAATTCTAGACACTCACTACCCTCTGCGTAAAAAACTTGCCCCACACATCTTTATAGTTTTCTCCTCTCACCTTAAATCTATGTCCCCTAGTAATTAACCCTTCCACCCTGGGAAAAAGCTTCTGACTATCTACTCTGTCCATGCCACTCATAATTTTGTAAACTTCTATCAAGTCGCCCCTCAATCTCCGTCGCTCTAGTGAGAACAATCCGAGCTTCTCCAACCTCTCCTCATAGCTAATAACCTCCAGACCAGGCAGCATCCTAGTAAACCTCCTCTGCACCCTCTCCAACGCCTCCATATCCTTCTGGTAATGTGGCGACCAGAATTGCATGCAATATTCCAAGTGTGGCCTAAGCAAGGTTCTGTACAGAGCTGCAGCATGACTTCCCAGCTTTTATACTCAATACGCCTGCCAATGAAGGCAAGCATGCCATATGCTGGCGGCTGCCTTTTAAAGGTGGCAGCCAGCGTGATGCAACAACGGGGTGGTGGCAAGTGGGTGAATGAGAGCCCGCCCGCCTCGGAAACGACATGTTTCGCGGGAGTGAATATATAATGAGGTGGGCTGGGGAAGACATGCCATGAAAAACCGCCATTTTCATTGGCAATTGGACTCCATTTTACCCGCCTGCTACTGCACTTAGTGCAATTCTGGGAAAATTCTGCCCAATGCGATCTACTTTAAATTTAACCTACAAGTTATGTTTTTCCCTCAAATATTAAATTAAGGTTTTTAATTTTTGTTTTAAATGATTTTTTTTCTCTCCTTCTCTGCTCTTCTACTCTGCTGAAGGCGTTGGCTCCTTCTTGTAGGGGGTTTCTACCATTGACAACCATTACTGTCCCACTTAAATATCCGTTTATTTGCGTGTGTGCTTTGATTGTGCGTGGCATTATTGAGGCACACCTCATAGCTACATAATTGCCAACAGAGCAGTATTCATCGGATAGCAGTCAGGAGCCGGACCCCTGACGTTTTCTCCTCAGTAACCCGAGACTGTGTAGCCAATGGTAACATCCTACTACTGACATCAGTTAATTGAGCAAAAACCATAAGTGAGTTTGAGATCACTTATTCTTGTCTAACCTATTCCTCAATAAGTTGGCTGAACCCATTGAAGGTAGAGTGATTTAAAGTATTAATTGATAAAATTGCTTGAAAGTTTATTTGAATTTGTAATATTGTATAATTGCTTTTAAATTGGTTAAAATTGTAATTTGTGCACTTAATAATGCAAACAGTGAAAGCATACTGAATTAATTGGCTTGAAAATAACGAGCTGCTTTACTATCTAACCGGGCCATTTAAAAAATATTCGAAGTATGTTTAACGTGCTTGCTGTAAGCCTTTATTTCTTCCCCCCACCCATTTTCTTTGGAGACTTAAATAATTAAATTATAGAGCATATTTTGTATTAAGTCGTAATGTTAACTATCCTTTTTGTAGTGCCTACGAGATAAAGATAAAGCAGATCGGAAGCGGAAAGCTGAAATTGCCCGGCTGCGAAGAGAGAAGATATTGGCCCAGATGTCTGAAATGCAGAGGCATTTTATAGATGAAAATAGGGAGTTATTTCAGCAGACATTAGAAGAACTAGAAGCATCATCTTCTACAGCACCTGACAACAGGTAAAACGAAAAGATCCTCAGTATGTATAGCTGTTATACATCAGGCATACACCTATTATTCGATAAATCTTAGTAAATTTGAAAGGAAAACTGTATTTTTGCCTATATTCTGTCACATTGCATTTTATGACATATCGTTATCACCCTAATTGAGAGCTCCAAATCTCAAATGTTACATTAGGCAAATTGAGATAAGAAAAGAGGTAAGGAAAATAAGAAATAAAACCAGAAAATGCTGGAAAAACTCAGCAGGTCTTTGGAGAGAGAAACAGAGTCCTCGGTTCTGAAGAATTTGTATTGCATTTGAAGAATTCGTATTGGATTCGAAGCGTTAACTCTTTCTCTTTCTACAGATGCTGTCAGGCCTGCTGAGTTTTTCCAGCATTTTCTGTTTTTATTTCAAAATTTTAGCACCTGCTGTATTTTGCTTTTAAGGAAAATAAAATGCTGTTACTTTGGGGAACTCTTGTGCATCTCCACCTGGCATTTTCGGAGTACTACTATCTGTGGGTCAACTGCCTGCTATCCTCAGTGAGCAGTGTAGTTTGAAACCAAGAATTGTTGGAATATAAGTGATTGAATGTCATTCTGAAATATAGCTTTTCTTAATTTGTCCAACTTTCACTTGCAGCTGTAGCATGTTATTATACTGAAGCAAATAATACATACTGAATTGTCTGTTTAAGCCAGTGCCATACATGAGCCAAGTTAATTTTCCTTGGTGGAAAAGTTATTCATCCAGTATAACATTGTTCCTTTTCTTCTGATGTCAGTGTACTCAGAAACACTTTCCTGTCTTCCAGTTCACAATGACATTTCTGCAGCTCAACATTCACCTTTGCCCTTGTTCCATGAAACCATTCCACACTCTCAGCCTGGTGGGCTCCCAGTGTCGTCCTCATTTTGCTCCCTGATGTCCAAGAGATGGAGATTTAGAGGTTTATGGAGGAAAGCTGATTTATGAATTCATCACCAGAGCTGATGTAAAGCACTGTCGGATGCTACTCTTCTCTCTCCAAACTGTTCACTGTTCCATAATTATACTGAAAATCAAAGGGAACCCTGAGCTTTGTTCCTCCATGACAGCTATCTTTTTAAGCCCCTCTCCCCTGCTGCCTCCACTCGAGACCATCAGCAAATGTGAGAAGCTCATGGACTTCTTTGTCACTAACATTGAGGCCATCCATTCAGCTGCCTCTGTTGTTTCTTTTGTTTCCCTTAGCCAAGCATCCCTTAGGTTTCTCCTGCCCTAGCTCACTTTTCTCTAGCCTATCTTCTGTCTCACAACATCATGTCTCTAAAAAAATCGTACCCATGCGATTCACCTCCTACCCCCTTGACCCGATTCCTGTTAAGCTGCTGGACACCTAACTTCCCCTCCTGGCCCCCATATTACCTGATATTGTTAGTGGTTCACCTGCTCTGATACTGTCAATCTTCTCATCAAATCTGTCATCGTCACAGCCCCTCCAAAAAAATTATCCACCCTAGCCCCTCTGCCTTTGCAAATTGCCTAGCTGCAATCTCCCTTTCTCTCCAAACTCCTTGAGCATCTTGACATGTCCCAGATCTGTGCCCATCTTTCTGGCAATTCCCCATTTAAACACCTCCAATCAGATTTACACTACTAACACTCTACTAAAACGGCCCTGATCAAATTAGTAAATGACATCCTATATGACTGTAACTGTGGTAAAGTATTCCTCCTTGTTCTTCTCAACTTGGCTGCAGCCTATGACAGGATTGATATGGCACCATCCTCTTCCAACGTCTCTCCTCCGTTGTCCAGCAGGGACTGCTGTTTCTTGCCTGGTTCTAACTTGATATCTGGCTAAAAGTACATTAAATGTCCAAATAGTATTTCAAATACTATGTTTTATGCTGGGATCACCGATGTACCATCTCTAGAATATAATTCGTCATAATTGAATAGGATTGGTTGAATTTGTAGTTATTGTATATTAGGAACAAATTAAATTTATCTTTTTGGATACCCCTTTCTCGCTTATGACGTTTTGTGTACCCTAAAATCAACTTGCAACAAAATCACTCAGTGGACACTTGCATATTTGATATACCCATCACTTTGATGAGAGATGGTGTTGAAAGCCAAGGATGTGCATAGAAGAAAATGGTGGTTCTACAGTCTACAGCTTATGGAAAAGAAAAGTAAAACACGATCACAGAAGAATTTGCTATCATTTCTCACTCAAAAATGATTAGCATATCCAAACCTAAGTGTTGGAACAGAGACCTACAATTGAAATGGTGTCCAGCATTCCACCCACCTGAGTTGGATAGGTCATACTGAATTCCTAATGGCTAATATCATTGGCTGCCTCCTAGCAACAAAGGTAGTTGATGTCCCAATAATGGGGCATTCAAGACTTCAAGGCACAAAGAAATAAATGGGTATCTGAAATAAAAACATCGAAGTACTAGACAGAATGCGAGTCGTAGGACACTTACTGCTGGCATATGCTGTCCGATGATTTTGTGCTTTTCTGGAGAGGTATATGCAAGTGGAAAGGTACCATAGAATTATTTGCTTTGTATTTAAATAGCAGTGAAAAGCTTGTCCCATCATCATTGGGTAATTCAAACCAGTGTTTCAACTTGTGTAACAGTTTCCTATGCGTTATGATGTGATCAAGAACTCCTCTTCAGTTCTGATGAAGAGTCATACGTACTCGAAACGTTAACTCTGTCTTCTTCTCCACAGATGCTGTCAGACCTGCTGAGTTTTTCCAGCTATTTTTGTTTTTGTTTCAGATTTCCAGCATCCACAGTACTTTGCTTTTAACTTCACTGTGGCCTGGTTGAAGTATGTGGGAATAATGAATACAGAAGAGCATTTAATAGACAACCCATCCTCATGAAATGTTTGGCCTAGGTAGCAAGAATCTACCTTTTTTACCACCCAATCCTACATCAAAACTATAGTCGTATGATATAGATATGTTCAATAATTTTCATGTTAAGTATCTCATCGGTTTCCATAAGTGCTATGTGATAACTTTCAGTGCAATGCCTGAGTTGCAGTTGGACTTCAGGGCACTAGTGATATGTTTGATGCTTAATCTTGTTATTCCACAGACCATCAGCAGCTGCTGGTCCAATATGACCATCAGCCAATATAACAATGGGTTGAACATCAGGCAAAGGAGATCAGCTGTTGATGTATCTAACCTTGAACATCTCTTACAGTGCTTAAGTGAGTTGCTTAGTGGATCTGCTGAAGTGAATTTTGTGGTATATTTAACGCCTGATGGATGACCAGTTGATCAATGAGGTGTGACTCTGAGACTGGCAAGTCAAGTCAGCATATGTGATGGCACAGGAGAACAATGAAAACAATTTCCCAGTGATCAAGCTGGTAATAACTAAAGTAGCACAGGACAGCTGAAAGACCTTGCCACGTAGCAGGATGAAGTCTAATGGCAGTGTATTTCATGAATTACAACCATTGTTGACCAGAAGGCTTGTGTTGACTAACAAATCCTTGAGAAAAATAAATGGAAAATGTGCATCAAACTTTTTCTCATTTCTTGACTGTTTGGCCCTTGGGTATTTTGATGTTTGTGTTTGTCAAGTGTCAGTCACAGGTTCTCTGCATATCAGGTGCTTTTAGGTGTAATCCAGCAATGATGACTGGATCACTGGAGCAACTCTCTTTCGAGTTGGATGATTTGAGCAGGGGCTGCTCTGCTATCTCTGAGTTAAGTCCTCAAGTGATCTTGGAGGCCTCAATTGCAGCTTTGCCAGGATGTGAATTTTTAGAAGCCTGATTCCAGACAGAAGATGGCTTCCTTGACCACCTGAAGGTATTAAAGTCAAGACCAATCTCAAGCACTTTGCCTGATGATATATTCAATGTGCTTGAACAAGAGATAAAAAATTGTTCTTAAGTTTTAAATGGATGTATCTAATTTTCAAGTTACCTCAAAAAAAGTACATTTATATCACACCTTTCACAACCTCAATGGCCCAAAGCGCCTCATAGGCAATTGAGTACTCTTTGAAGTGTAGTCACTGTTGTAATATAGTACAATTGCTTTACCTAGATGATTACTCCTCATCAATATGAGTATGCTACATAGTGTGATAATGTGTTGCTAATTTTGTCTTGCTTTATCTCCAGGCCTGTAATTCCTGATGCAGCATTGATTGCTTTAGGTCCCAGACAAACAAGAGTTTTTGAGAAGAAGCAAGTTGTTATGTGTATTTTGTGCCAGGAGGAACAGGAGATTAGAATGAACAACAAAGCAATGGTCTTGGCATCATTTGTTCAAAGGTCAACAGTCTTGTCCAAAAACAGAACACGAACCATTCAGGATCCAGGTGACTTTTCATGTTGGTGTTTATGATATTGGTCATTTTCATTGTAGGAAATAAATGCTAAGTAAATTAATTAAATTGCAGTATGCAATTGCTGTGAAGTTGGACTTCAGTAATTTTCTTTTATATTTTTCCTCACTTGATAAGGCTGGAAGAATTGACAGATTTTAATTCTGTTGGCCCATGAAAAAAAAATATATATATACACCAAACCACTAATCATGCTGATCTGCAAATGCATATTTTAGTACTATAGCATAATATGGTAAGTGGCATAATATTGCCTGTTGCCTAAAGGGAATACAAACATGTATTCTCCTGTTATACAAACAGGTGAAATTGAGCAACAATGTTTAGAAATCATGTGTACTGGAAAATATTCTTTCTCAACTTTGAATTGAATAAATGTTTAAATAGTTTTTTTTTTACTCAGTATGGCTTCTCTTCTCCTCATCAGAAAACTATGACCCATTGTTCATGCAACCAGATTTGGCCTGTGGCACCCATATAGGTAGCTGTGGACATATCATGCACGCCCACTGTTGGCAGAGGTTAGTACCAAATATTAATAACAAATATAGGTCCCTTTACCAGTGTATAAGCTGCTAATATTGTCTGTTCTAATTACCTTTCTGTAAAGATTTGGAAACAAATGACAAGATATGAGCAGTCAGCTGCCACACTCAATTCTTTAATTGGCAATTACTTATTGTGCTTTTTTATAAGTATTATTCTTGGGAAGCTAGGTAAACTAATCGATTGCAACTATAAAACTATTGTCGGAACAAACCGCACATAACCAGCTGTTGCCGTATAATCGCGCAACAATGGACAATAAGATTTAGCATGCTTTGCCCTCTTACTTTGACTTACTCGGAGTTTCTTGAGCAATTATAAACCATATTATTATGGTCATAAAATGGTTACAGCACAAAAGGAGGCCATTTGGTCTATCAAGAGCAATTCATCTAGTGCCACTCAAGAACACAAGAATTTGGAGCAGGAGTAGGCCATTCGGCCCCTGAATCCTGCTCTGCCAGTCAATAAGATCATGGCTGATCTGACTGTGGCCTCAACTCCACTTTCCTATCTACCTCCATAACCCTTGATTCCCTTGTTGGTCAAAAATTTATCTAACTCAGCCCTGAATATATTTAATGACCCAACCTCTGCTGCTCTCTGGAGAAGAGAATTCTACAGACTAACAAACCCTGAGAGAAAAAAATTCTCCTCATCTCAGTATTAGGTTGGAGTCCCCTAATTTTTAAACTGTGTCCCTTAGTTCCAGACCCACCAGTCAGGGGCACAGATGTTCAACTATGTTGTTCCTAATCAGTAATGGTGTTTAAATATGCAGAGCCTAATGCAGAATATATGGACATATTTAGTAGCATCCTGCTGCAGTGGCATGTTTCTGCCCTTGCATGTACCATGTAGGCTTTCAGCTGCAAAAGTAAGGACAGTTTGCTAATTTTCAACAGTTCTATCAGATGTTATCCTGACATTCTCTCAAAATTATGGACCTGTGGAACTTACAGTACTGAAAATTTATTTTTCATACAAGCTGTTCTCAAAATGTTCATGTTCAGAGCTCAAATTCAAGAGATCACCTAATTTCTCTCAAACTATATGCAGAGTGTGAGACATGAACTGTTTGTATTTGTATGAAGAATTGTCAGATTACATATTGTTCTTCTTACCTGCCAGTTACTTTGATGCAGTTCAAGCAAAAGAGCAGCGGAGGCAGCAAAGATTAAGGGTGCACACAAGCTATGATGTGGAGAATGGAGAATTTCTTTGTCCGCTGTGTGAATGTTTAAGCAACACTGTTATTCCTTTACTTCCTTCACCTAGGAGCCCACTGAACAGGTTAGATTATTGAATTATCAATAGCCTCCTCCAATCGTATATTCCTGATACAGCTAGTGTTAGCACTTGATCAAACTTTCTTAATTTCCTGTCTTCACTATTCAAACTGCAATTAATTTGCCTGCTTTTGCTCCACCTGTTATCTCCCACATTTCCCCTATACAAAAGCCACAGCACTACACTAGGATCATCCTGAAGTGCAAAAATTACTCGCGAGTCCTTTTCTATAGTAGCAACTATTTCCTTAAACTTCACTGCTCAACCCTGCTCACGTTGCCTCTCACCTCTCACTGTTCTTTGTTTCTTTGTCGCCAATGTACTGATTTCCCAATCAAATTTCGTTGCTTTTCCTTGTTCCCCTTGTTCACCAAAGCTTCTCACACACTGAACTCCAACTCTTTTTCTCTAGTTTCTCTACCGTCAGTCCTTCATGCTCCTCTCAGACATGCAACCTACCCCCTCCACCCGTGAACCCAATCCCATCAGCCTCCTGACCACTCACTTCCTCTCCTGGTCCCTAGATGGCAGGCAGTGTATGGTTTCACCAGGCACTATCCTCCTGTCTTTCAAATTTGCCATAGTCCCTCGCCTTCTAAGCCATTACCTAACTTTGCATGCTTGGTTTTCCAGCCAGCGCACCATCTCCAATACCTCTTTACTTTCCAGAGCACTCAGATGTGTTGCCTTCCAAATCTGTGGCCATCTGCCCTGCAATTTCATTTAAATCCCTCCAATTACCGGCCTGCTGCTCCCACAGCATCAAAACAGCTATAACCTATGTCACAAATGTCATTTTCCATGGTGCAGGGACTGAATGCTCAATTGGAGAAACTTTTATTTCATTGATGACTTAACTAAGATTTCCTGTCTAGGGTTAAGGTGGCCGAGGGAAGTAGAGATGTGGAGCTGAGTCTCAAAAATATACATATAGAAAATATCAAGGATGGATTGTTGAGGATACCCAAGGTGAACCTGCTGAGCAAGTGGAAAAATCACTTGAAATATTGCTGGCTATGTTGAGACAAATTGGAATGGAACCGTAGAGCAGGACATTTGCATTGTCAGCTGTGTTGAAGGGTGCTGAGTAAGCAAGGAAAGGTAGTACACTGTGGTTGCAGTGATGAAGGAAATAGTTGGAGACTGCAAATAGCTGCCGCTGTACTAAAGGGATTTGTACAAGAGCTTATGGGAGAGTTGTGAACAGGACAGGTGAGTGGTGGCAAGTTGAATGATCTTGGAGAGTAAGCAAGGTTAGAGAAGGAAAATAGTTGGATAGGATGGATGAGACAAGGGAACATAAAGGTGGACAGCATAACACAAGCTGCTGGAATAACTCTTTTCTGTACTGGAGGTATCCATACATCATTCAGATAGTGAGGAAACTCAGATTTGGGATGACAGCCATTAAAAGTTACGATGTGAAGACTGAGTATGAGAAAGCACATTCATGCATCCAGGGCTTTTGGAATACCCTGAAACTGATCATTAAATATTGCACTTGGGGCACCTATCACTCTTTCCCACTAGTTAGCCCATTGTTCAACTAGACTTGTTTATAGAGATTTAGAATGCGATAAAGTGTAATGGAGAAAAAAACCGCACCCTAAATGTGTTGAATTTATTTTATTACACTAGAAGACGACAAAAAAGGTGCAGATGATCTCAAGGTGAATCTTCCAGCAGCGCGTTCCCATGTGCAAAAAGGAGCTCCACAGTAGTTTCAGAATATTGGCACATGGTGATCATGCATTTATTGTAATGTTTCACAATGAACACACTTTTCTCTCTTCCAACTTCTTAAAAAAATGTATTTTTGTTGGACTTTCTTCAGTATACTTAGCCTCTGTAACATTGCTGGATCAAAACCTTTCTTCTCTCTGGAAATCTGATTAGTTGCCTTTTACACTCATTTATATTTGAACTCTTCATAATTATTAGTTTGGACCAACTTTGTTGTGTTCCCTTTATAATACTGAAATTTTAATAGTCCCCAAAATGATCTTTTCTGAAGAAGGTAATCCCAATTTCCTGCATCTTTTCTGATTCTTTGAATACCTTAGTTTCTCACCCACTTAAGCGCAGTAATATGGTTTGAAGACAAGCGTGTGTTATGTAAGATTACATAGGATATATGGTGCAGAAGCAGACTATTCAACCCAGTCAGCCCCTGCCAGCATTTATGCTCCACCTCGGGCCTCCTCTCATCCCTTCTCATCTAAATGAATCATCAGAACTGTCTGTTCTCTTCTCCCTCATATGTTTGTCCACCTTCTCCCAAATACACCTGTACTATTCGCTTCAACCATTCCATGTGTTAGTGAATTCCACATTCTTGTCACTCTTTGGGTAAAGGTAAAAACTGGTCCAAAAAGGATCAAACCAGTGCTTCATACATGAATTTTTTTAAACTGTCTGCAAATGATATTCTGTAGTTTTTGTTTTATTTAACTGCAGCTGATCTGTAGCTGCTGGCTTGATACATCTAGCCAACCTAATCCCTAGATTATATTACCACTACTTCACTCCTATATTGTAGTGATTTGGTCACAAGCTAATTACTGTCATCCATGTTAAATTTGATCTTTTCTCCAATGGCCTTGCCACCTAAATAAGTCATTTCATCTGAATTTTGCTGCATTGTTCTTCATTTTTTTTTTTCCTCCTATTTTGACATCATCCAGAAGTTTAAAGATTTTGCTTATCGTTCTCCAAGCGAGAGTCTATCAACTGTCTTTTTGTCGTCTTCTAATGTAATAAAATAAATTTGATACATTTAGGGTGCAGATTTTCTTCACAGTTTGTCGCACTATAAATCTCTATAAACAAGTCTAAAAAATCATAGAACCTACTAAAACCCATCTCTTTAATTATGTCTACCTTGAAGATGGTTGAAGATGCAAGTTCATGTTTGAAAAGGACAGGTAAGAGAGTTACATGTATGCACAAAGAGGGATGGTTGCATCTATAGCTTTTAGTTTATAATAAAATTATAGCTTTTAGTTTATAATAAAATTGTGCATGAAGATTAAAATTTTCACTTCTAATCACAGAAACTGACACAGGTTGAAAGGGGTAGGCAACTGCATATTTTTGTTCTGATCAGTTGAGAATCAACTGTCATTGTTCCTAGAGCAGCCTTGGTTATATCCAATTGTAATTGATAAAGAAAATCATTAGCCAGTCAAAAACTACTTACTTGTATCTCTGGGTAGAAATGTTAAACGTTTTCCAATTTATTTCACTTGAGTCGTGCATCCTTGCCTTTTTTCCACAATCCTGTACAGTAGCTGTCCCTTTAGAGCAATATAACCCAAGTCCAACACTCCTTGCTGGTTCCTTCTCTCCCACACCTTCCAATTTCTATTTTCTCCTTCACTTCCAATTCTTCTATCAGTTTTTCTATATTTGGTTTATAATGAAAACATGGTTTGTCTTATTCAGGCACATAATGTATTATTAGCCATGGTTCAGAAACATTTTATGTTACATGGAATAATGCTCCTATTATGTTATGAAAGTAGACTTGTGGTTTCCTACCTATGTAACTTTTGGGTGGTTCTTTGTAAGTATCTTAATAAATGTCAACAGTAGGCAGTTTAACCCTGAGTTTGTTTATAGAGAACTTCTGGAAGTAAAGCATAATATTGCGTACTCACCACTAATGAGAGAGATCCTCAGGATTTATATTTCTAAACTGAACACTTTGTGTTTTTTTAAGTGATTGTTGATCTAGAGATGTAGATGTATGGGTTTTTTAAAATGTACTGTTGTTGGATTTTATTTTTCAATCAGTTAAGGAAATAATACTGGAGCAGAACATTAGTAGTTTTTGTTCTAAGAGGAAAGGGGCAAGGCTTAGGTAACATTTTCATTGAACATGAATACCTGTGTTTTTCTTTTTAGTGACAATTCAAAAAACTATACAGGCACTCCTACTTTATCCCATTGGCTGAAGTATACATTGCAGCAGTTAAATGTCCTGAAGAAAATCCAGGAAAAGCAAACAGTACCTGGTAAGTATGAGAAAAAAAATCCGTTTTATACATAACTATTGTTCATTGTCTGTTATGCATATAATATGACAGTAGAAGTGAAAAATGCTTTGCTCTTGAATGCTGTATTACTATAATGATTAGGAAAATCTTTCATAGTGAAGCTGATTTATAACTGTCTGATACTGAATTGAGCAGGAAAAAGGTCACCCATCCATAACAGACATTCCTATAGACCTTTCAAGATGAAATTGTTATTGGAGAAGTAGAGTATAAGTCAAGTTAATTTCAGGATGTCTCCTAATTGCTTCCTCATGCTCATCATAAGACAGCTTTCATAAACAGGTTTACACTTCTTACAAACCCTAACTTAATCTTGTGTGTGTAGTGAATGTGACCTAGTATACCTCAGGGCTAACAATGTATCCTTGTACTGCTGGTTTATACTCAAGTCATATTGGATGCTTACTGTATACTCCTTAACTCTCTGATAGGATGCCATTCAGGCTAAACTACATTTCTTTTATTGGAAAGAAAATGGGTTTAATTCTCACCTATACATTAAAATGCTTTAATTTGAACAATGTGTCTTAAAATCCTGTGCTCTGAAGCAATTTGAAGTAACGTGTGAAGTCAGGAGAATCTTGTTAATAATCTGAATAACTTCATTACTCACGTCACAACTACAGTCATTGAGCACTGTGGTGTGTGCTGTCAAGAACAGATTAACTAATGTAACATAAAAGCAAAATACTGCAGGTCCTGGAAATATATAACAAAAAATTTGGAAATACTCAGCAGGTCAGGCAGCACCTGTGGAGAGAAAAGAAGGGCTAACATTTCAGGTCGAACTTGCTACTCAGAACTCAGACTAACCATTGTAATACTATCTTTTATATATAATTTCTAAAATTCCAATCATTTTCAAAACTTCAGTTTTAGTAGACACATTGATTTTTATTTATACTATCCAGTCCGGTTTTGCAAATCTTCCCCTACATATATTAACCTGTAATAAAAACAAAATTCTGGAAACACTCAACAGGTCCGGAAAATATTAAACTGTCATGATTAACTTGAGAGGCTTTAACTTCAGTGACTTCTGTAATGACGTTGCATAAGTTTTTATATGCTGGGGCTCTGCTAAAGTTAACTCTTTTTATAAAGGAAATATAAGTTTTAAGTTTGGCTTATAGTTTTAAATTTTATTTTGGCGTCTTTCCTTAGTTTGAGTTTTCAGATTTTATTTCAAATGTGCTCCATTGTATGAGCAAGTGGCTAGCTTATAAATTTACTAGATGAAATAGTTTCACAACACAAATTGAAATACTAATCTCTGGTAACATTTTAGTTTCTTGGTTTGACCTTTTGTAGGTAGTTTTGTGCCATCTTGTATCCAATTAGAGGGTGGAATGGCTTGGCCAAAACTTGCCCATGGCTAGCACTGGTGGTCCACGATCAGACAACATTGAGGGAAGCCAGTTAACTTAAGTTTTCTGCCCCTTTGACATGAACGATTTGGCCATCTTAATGGTAAACATTGGACTCCAATCCCCTGTATGATTGGCAAGTGTCTAAATGCTGAAGCTAATGTGCCCATCAGTGCAAGTGCTTAAGCCATGTTGTTTAACTTCAGAAATAAATGTGAAAACATAATTTAAAACTATTCATTCATTCATGTGTGCTCGGCCCAAAGGTAGGTCCATGGCTCATTGTCTGCTGATGCTAATTTTAAGATACGCATTCTATAAAAGCAAAAGGACTATTGTAAAAGTGATTTTCTTAATTCTTATCTTCAATTTTACTCCAAATTTCTGTTACGTTGAATGTTGTACCTATAGTGCTAGTGATTTTCTGTACTGCATTCATTGGTAACTACTTTTATGTTTAAAATAAGGTTTTTTTTAAACATCTTAAAGATCAACCACATTAATCACAGTTCATCCACATTCTGTTTTTTTTTCCAGATAACCTCTCCAATGCTAATCTAGAAGGAATGGAAGTCCCTGAGGGATTTCAACCTGATGTAAAACCAAAGTGTGTATTTTGATCATTAAACAATTTGAAAAGCTTCAATGTTGCCTTAGCTTTCTTTGCCATTTGTTGTGAAATGATAAATTAAAAAAGCTCCAATTATCATTTCAAACACAGTATTCTGTTATGGAGAATGAAAATGCTAATTAAAGTTTATACAAGTTTTTTTTGTCTTTGGCAAACGTTGTTGGATTATGTGTAACTCTTTCGAGTTATCAACAGATCGCACGTAACTCTTTTGAGTACATTCACAGTTCTTGGTTTCCGGGGATTATGTGTATGGAGCACCAAGTTTGAGTTTCCCCTTAATTGTCATCATATGGGAGGGTATTTCTTTAAGATCATTTGCATCAGATGTGAGCTCTTAAGACCATGAGTGAGTTATTCTATAGAAAATTCCACCTATTAGCATCCTTTGCAGCCATAGATTCCTCTTGGTATCTCTAACATCATAATAGAGATGTTGGACAATTGATTTTTTTTATTCATTCAGGGGATGTGGGCTTCGCTGGCTGGGGTTGCTGAGCAAACATATTCACTGTATGTTGGATACAGCAGTTCTGTTTAATTCACCTATTTAATGCCATGTTAATTATTAAGCGTCTTACTCATTAAAGTTTACTAGGCCAGATACAAAGCTTTGCCAATTGTTCCAAAGAACCATTTTCTCACTTTATGTTGTCTGGTGCTGTGCTGTTGGTTGAGACAAAAATTTGTTGCTTGGATGTTTCTTGCAATGGTGCTTTATTTCTTTTGTCAGGAATCCTTACTCAGATAGCATCAAGGAGATGCTTACAACCTTGGCTACAGCAACATACAAAGTGGGTCTCAAGGTTCATCCCAATGAGCAGGACCCACGGGTGCCTATAATGTGCCGGGGGAGCTGTGCATACACAATACAAGCAATAGGTGAGTCACAGTGAATGTAGTGCTGTATAGACTATCAGGATGTTTACTTAAGTGCCAAACTAACAAAATTATGTAAAATGACTTTTTAAAAGCCAGTATGTTTCTTAAGTAAACCATTGTCTAAATGTTAGCTTCAAAACCTAGTTGACTTCATTCTCCAAAATTAACATTAATGAAGACCTTACATTGTATTAAATTTGACCATATGGAGCACCATATATAAACATCTGGAATTTATCAATGTTGAACAAGACTACAGTAAGCTTTTAGAACTGTTTTATATTTACCTTTCCAGAACGTTTCCTGGCAGATGAAGAAAAGCCACTGTTTGGTCACCTGCCATGCAGGCAGGTAGGAATGATTAATATGTGTAAACATTGCATATAATTATAAAGATTGTTACAAAGACACAAAACCAAAATCTGAAAATAGAATAATGGGATTGTAATGGAAAATTTAAACAGCTACTGAAATATATCCTGGAAGAATGTTCTCTAAAAGCAGCGAAGACTAATATGTTGACTACTCTACAGGACAAGCTTTATTATATGGAATGTGTATATAACTTGGCCTCGGCCTCTAAATTACTTTGCTTATGAACTTTTAAAAAAATTGATATTTGTAATTCGGGTTGGTGTAAAGAATTAAGATATTTAATTGTTGGAAAAATTGCAAAATTTAATTAAACAAGTTGTTCCAGAAATTATGCAAGTTACTATTGTAATTCTAATGCTCCTACCACTGGTGTCATTTATTGGCTGTGAAACACTTTAGGATGTCCAGAGGTCATGAAAGGTGCAATGTAAATGCAAATTATTTCACTCTTTATAAGCAATGTTTTCAGTTGTTTTCTGCAGCTATAATTTTGTCTTGTAGGATGATTGTCTAAAGGCATTAACCCGATTTGCTGCATCACAGTGGACTGTGAGTTCTCTGTCTGTGGTTCAGAAACAATATGCTCGACTTTTATCAGGTTTGTATGTTGTGTAGCTTGAGTACCTGATTATAATTTTATGCAACTATAATTATAACAGCAAAAGCCCTCCTTATAAGTCAGTTTGCCAACTTTGATATTAATTGGCCTTGTAAAATGGAACACAGTTTTGTATATCTTTTCCCTTTTCTCAGTTCTGATACCTGATGATGATAAAACTCAGATTCCTCCATCCATTCTTGATGTTGACATGTTCCATTTATTGGTAGGTGATCAATCTATTTTACTTTTTTTTTTAAACATTCTCTCATTTTTGTGATGACTTTCAAATTGTATAATAAGACCAGGCTTGTTTAGTAAGCAATTTTGAGCTAGCTTCTTGGATGTACTATAAAAGTGTGTACAAGTGACACTTTCATACTCTTTTTCATGTTCCTAAGGTAATTTATAGTTTCTTTAAAAGTTAACCTATATTGAAAGTGACTACATCTAATTTCGAGTGACATTTAATATTGGAACATCAATCACTTCAGTTTGTAACATTTGTTTCAGAAAACAAAACAGGGTTTTTCTATTATGGGAAGTCAAGATAATATTAAGGGTTTCATAAGATATCACCTCAGTGTTGAAATACAAGTTCAAGTTCAAATTATTTGTGGCACATCTATGTTCCCACAAGTACAATTCCCTTAACAAAATTTATAATCTCAAAGGTTTATACTCCTGTTACTTTTTCCTTTTTTCCTCACAATCTCGTTCCACTGACAGATCTTTAGTTGAATTAGTCATCCTGCTTTGTCTATTTAGCCCATGTTAAGAACATCTGAAGTGAGAGAGAGCATTATAATTTTGGCAATAAACGTGTATGAGAATTGTGTACTTCAATTGACTTTAAAGATTCCCATTGAAATGCTTGAGCTGGCTGTTTTTTTTTGTATCTGTAATCCACTTAATGAGCCATTGTATTCTTTCTTGTTTGGTAGGGCCAAATAGAGTCATAGACTACAGCAGGAGGCCATTTGTCCCATCAAATCCATGCCAGCTTCCTGTAGCCTAGAGCAACCCAGTCAGTCTCATTCCCCGCTCTATTCCCATAAAACTGCAGGTTTATTTCCCTCAAGTGCCTATCCAATTTCCTTTTTAATTCATTGATCCTCCCTGCTTCCACCACCCTCTGTAGGCAATGAATTCCAGGTCATTACCACTCACTACTTAAAAAAGAAAGCTCTTCCTTACATCTCCCCTACATTGCTTGCCAAAACCTTAAATCTGTGTTCCCTAGTCCTTGTACCATTATTTTGGAGTCATGTTCATATTTTGGCAGCTTCCCATCGTACAACCAACTTGCCTCTAGATATTTGTGTAAGATGTCATGTTTAACTTTATTGTTAAAAATTCTATCTCATTTTTTTACCTTTCCATATCAAATAAAGTGTTTCTGTAGTATTTTTCATAACTGGCTCATGCAATTTGACGAACCTGTTATTCTCCCTACAGGTGAGCCTCGTGCTTTCTTTCCCAGCTCTGCATTGTCATGATTTCACTGGGGTTAGTTTAGCTGTTGGACATCTTCATCTCTTCCAGCTGGTTACCATGGCACACATTGTACAGATTTTGCTTACATCTTCAACTGGTAATTTATGAAGCATTCTAAGGGATTTAGGTTAATGAAGAGGCATATCAGGCTGCTTCATGGACTTACCCAGACTTGGCCAAGTTGCAGATATAAGTTTTAAAAGTGTTTGCAGTAAAAGAAAAACTAGAATGAATATGACCTTATAGCCAGTCCAGGAAGTTCATGAATGGTCTGTGAGTTATACTGTAATAAACTGATAGCTTGACCTCCAGGTCAAATTATGCAGAATGCTAGGCACTCAAATGAAATGTCAGGATATGTAAGCAAGTTCATGTTTTGGAACATTGTTTGTGCTAATGGTCAGGCCATTCCGTGATTGTTTTACCAATTCCTGCAGAGGTGATGAACAGTTCATTCTGTGTTAATGTTGTAAACTCATTTGTAATTGAGGGCGTAACAATTAGACATACAACCTAAGAATGTTGAGCTAATGATGAGTTATTCCAAAGACGGTATATATAACCGACAGAAATTGTTTAACTTCGAATTGCCTTTTAGAGCATTCTAAAAGTGCATTTCCCACGTGTGCACACTTGGTACTAAATAAAGAATTATCGCTGAATCTACCTACAGCCGACTCTGTGTCGAGTGTCTTTTAGATACTCCACAACAGTTAACAATAAATAAGATCGGGAAAATCTGTATGATTGTAACATTCAACAATAATAAACAATGCAGCAAGTACTATTTAGGTAAGAAAGAAGAAATAGGAGCAGCCAGCTGTGCCATTCAATACAATCATGGCTCACCCATCGATCTGCCCCAAATTCACCTTTCCGCACCATCCCCATATCCCTTAATTCCTGTAGTATTAAAAAATCTATCGATATCTGTCTTGAATATGCTCAAAAGCTGTGCATCCACAGCTCTCGGGTTGAGAACTCCAAAAATCCACAACCTTTCGAGTGAAGAAATCTCTCGTCTTGTCAGAGACTCTGAATCCAAGTTCTATACTCCTCAACCAGGGGAAACATCCTTCCAGCACTTCTACTCTATTAAACTACTTTAGAATTTTATGTTTCAATGAGATTACTTCTCATTCTTCTAAATTCCAGGGAATATAGTCCCAGTCTACCCATCTCTTTTAATAAGATATCCCCTCATCCAAGGGATTAGTCTCGTGAACCTTCATTACACTCCCTCCTAGGCGACTATATTCTTCCTTAAGTAAGGAGACAAAAACTATGCACAGTGCCCCAGGTGTTGCCTCACCAAGGCCCTATATAATTGCGGTAAGGCTTATTCACTTGTATGCTCTAATCCCTTTGTAAAATTGCTGACATACCATTTGCTTTCCTAATTGCTTGTTATACCTGCAAGTTAACTTCTCGTGATTCATACATGAGAACACCTTGTCCCTCTGAATATCAACATTTTCCAGTCTCTCTCCATTTAAAACATATTCTTCTTTCCGTTTTCCTCCCCAAGTGAATAACTTCATATTTCCCCACTTTATATTCCATCTATCGTGCTCTTAGCCTACCTGTATCTTCCTTTTGCAGGCTCTTTGCATCTTCCTCACAGGTTACGTTCACACCTGACTTTCTATTGTCAGCAAACTTGGACACATATACTCAGTCTCCATAATAAGTCATTGATATATATCGTAAGTAGCTGAGGCCCAAGCACTGAAACTTGTGGTACCCTGCTAGTTACAGCCTACCAAACGTGAAATGACCTGATTATTCCTACTCTGTTTTCTGTCCATTAACCAATCCTAATGCATGGTAATGTATTATATCCAATCTGTACTATTACATTTTTGGGGGAGAAGAATAAACCTAGTTCAATTAAATTGTTAGCTATGAAATTAAATTAGATATACTAGCAAGACTTCACTTTTGCATGTTTAAATGAGTGTTTTGACTCCAGTGGTTTGCTGCTTCTAGAGGAAAATAGTATGGACCAGGAGAGTGCTGATGGGGCTGAAGAGGCTGCTGCCTTAACAGTGTACGACAAACTCAGGCAATACTCAGGAAGGTAAGATGCAAATCAAGTAATATATGGCTTTTGCAGGTTTAAAGAAAAATGGGAATTCTGCCATTTGAAATGTGGAAGCTTACTTCAACTTAGTTCCTCCAATCCAGTGCAGGACAATGGGCAGCAAGACTCTGGTCCATCGCTCCTTTTTTTTTTTGCTGCCAGACGGTGTCTTGTTCTTGAAGGTCCTCCTCAAGTGTACTTCGCCAGGTCGCCTTTGACCAGTCCCATCACCTTTTTCCATCTGGTGATATCCTTTCTACTGCCACTCTGGCTGGGCCTACATTTGGGAGATGAATTACATGTTCCGCCAGTCTCAGTGGTCTCTCCGTCACAATCTCCCACAAGTGCTTCTGACCAGTTCTCTGTAGTACTTCCTCATTGGTGATATTGTCTCCCCATGTGATGTGTAGGACAACACTGGTGAAAGACGTCCAATTTACATGACACTTTTGGTGTTCTCTTCCATGTCTCGCTGGCATAGATTGCAGTTGGCACTACTATCGACATGTCAAGTCGCAGCTTCATGGCTTTGTGGATGGTGTTGGATGCCCAGACCATGTGGAACCACTGGAAGACTGATGCTGCTTTACCATTTCTGGTGTGGACATTGATCTCTACATTGCCCTCCCTGGAGATATTTCTCCCTAGTTAGGGGAAGTGGTCGACATCCTTGGTGTCTGTTGCCCTATGGTGATGGGAGGGGCCTTGTTGCCATCAACAAGGTCTTGGTTTTCTTGCAACTGATGTGTGGGCCAACCTTGGCGGTGCTACTCTCAAGACTGGTAGCCATGTCTTGCAGGACACGTGATTCTTCGGCCAGCAAGGTGTTGTCATCTGCGAAATCCAGGTACGTCAACTGGTGGTGTTGCCACGGGATGCCAAAGTCTGAACCCACCATTGCCACCACCTTGATGAAATCAATAACTAAGAAGAAAAGGAATGGGGGAAGCCTTGTTGTTCCTCTGTGATATTGAAGGAATCCATGGTGCCCTTGATGTTCTCGACGCAGCAGCTGGAGTTACGGTTTAAGGCTTTGACGATGTTAATATACCGCTCTGAGATGCTGTCCTGTCTTGCGATGTACAAGAGTGACTGCTGATGGATGCTATTGAAAGCCTTCTTGAAATCAATGATGTTGACAATAAGTGGCTTCTGATACTCTAGGCTGTGCTCTATGATGTTCCTAAGCGTAAAGATCTGCTCGCAGCAAGACCTGCCATCAATGAAATCTGCCTGTTCTTCATGAAGAGTAATGTCTGCTTCTGCTTTCAATCTTTCAGCACCGTGCTGAAGACCTTGCCAGGTACTGAAACAAAACTGCAGATTTAATTGCCTTGGGATTCTTCTTTGCGTTAAAGATGCTATGTAAACACAAGTTGTTGTAGATCAGAAAGAAAACAGATGTTTTGGATGGGATCTTCATCAAGGACCTTTGTCTTCCTGAGCAGCCCTTCGTATATATTAATTTTTTTTTTTAACTTTGTTGTCTGATAACAGTTTCTTGCTTAGATGATAATCAAGAGAACATGAGTTCAAATCCCACCATGGCAGCTTGAAGATTTGAATTCAGTTTTAAAAGCCAGTAATTTATAACATAAAAGGTTGGTACCAATAAAAGCGATCCAGAAGCTGTTGGACTGTTGTAAAAGTCCAACTGGTTTAAAAAGGTCTTTAAGGGATGGGAACCTGCTGTCATTACCTATGGTCTGTGGGTGATATTAGTTCCACGCCAACATGGGTGACTTTTAACTGCCTAGCAAGCCACTCAGTTCTATCAAACTACTGGAAAGGAACAAAACTGGACTAAACCATACAGTACCGCAATCTGAGCCTCATGGTCCAACATATTCATCATCAGCCAGCCAGATGACCATTGCTGGTTGAATGAAGAATGTGGAAGAGCATGCCATGAACAGTGCCAGGTGTACTTGAAAACGAATAGCGAAGCCACATACATGCTTGAAAGCAGTGCGTTATAAACAGCAGATCATGTCAAAGCTTGGGAGTCGTGCCACATCAGGGTGATGATGAACACTTAAGCACCTAACAGGAGGGAGGGGCTATTTGAACATCTCCATCCTTAATTATGATGGAATCCAGCATGTGAATGAAAAGTAGAGGCTGAAATTTTTACAACCATCTTTACAACTAGGTTAACTGGCCTGTAGTTTCCTGCTTTCTGTCTCCCTTCTTTCTTGAACAGAGGTGTCCCATTTGGTTTTTAATCCGCTGGGACTTTTCTAGAATCTAGGGAATTTTGGAAGATCTCCACAGCCACTTATTTTCAGACCGTAGGATGCAGGCCATCAAGTTCTAGGGGATTTGGCAGCCGTAAGCTCCATTAGTATTCCCATTACTTTTTCTCTAGTGATAGTGATTTTTCGAAAATCTCCCTTTTGCCTCTTGATTTTCAACTGTTCTTGGGATAGTTTTGTGTCTTCTACTGTGAATTTGGATGCAAAATATTTGTTCAAAGTCCCTGCCATTTCCTCATTTCCCCTTATTAATTCTCCAGTCTCACCCTCTAAGGGGACCAATGTTCACATTTGCTACTCTTTTTCTTTGCATATGCTTGTAGAAGCTTTTACTGTCTGTTTTTATATTTCTTGTTAGTTTTCTGTCATACTACAGTTTCTCTGTCTTCATTTTTTTTTAGTCATCCTCTGCTGGTTTCTAAAACTTTCCTAATCTTCTGGCCTACCACTAATCTTATAGTTATAGGCCTTTTCTTTCAATTTGAACTGCCCTTAACATCCTTAGTTAGCCATGGCTGGTGCATCCTTCTGGTGGAGTCTTTCCTCAATAGAATTGATCTTCGTTGAGAGTTATGAACCATCTCCTTAAACGTCTGCCACTGCATCTCCACCTTCTTACCTTTTAACTTATTTTCCCTGTTCACTTTAGTCAGCTCTATCTTTGTACCCTTATAATAACCTTTATTTAAGTTTAAGACACTAGTTATGGACCTACTATATATAGTTTGTTGCTATGTGTATCTTGGAATCGACAATTTGAATCAGGAGGTTTGGTTGCTTATTACTTGTTTACAGAGGCGTGGAGCTTTCTGACCTGGTGACGTGCTCCATCTAGTGGTTTAGACAAGAAAAGAAGTAAAATTCACTTTATTTGGGAGGGTTAAGTGAAGGGATTCCCTGGCACTGAGTCCTGGTTGGGAGGTAGGTTTTTTTCTACTGGTCTGCAAAATTTGAAATATAGTGTTTTTAAAAAACTATTTTAAGAACATGAATTATGATATTTCCTGTGTTAATTAATTAGATTTAGTGAAGATTTGTTGTCACCTAGTTTATCGTGTGTATTTGTCCTGTAATTTAACATGGCTGATAGCTGGTCGTCATTCATCCTTCAGTTATTTAATGACAAATAGGATAACAATTTTAGGGAATGCTCATGATAGCTCAATGGTATGAGTGCTGAGTGTAATTAACTTGGTCAAGGTGGAGGCCCTACAGTTGCCCTTAAGCTTTTCTGGGCTTGGGAGCGGGAAACCACCCTTGATTCCTGCATCTGTTCACTATCCAGTGACCATTTTTGGAAGTGTATATTTGGCTTATTGGGATAGCCTACCATCCCAGCATCATCACAATATTCTACCAACGCTTCTTACCCAGACTAGTAGAATGAAAGATCATTATTTGGGCTAGATTTTGAAGGGGCTGTATTGGATGTGGAACATGAAATCTGTCCGTTACGTAAGCTATTTGATGCAAATTCAATTGGTTAATAAGCAGTAATTTCCAATTTCTGGTTTGAGCCATTGTTGACTTTTGAGCACATTTTGCGAGGCAGGTGTTCTTTAAAACAGGTTTCAATATAATTTGAACTAAGAGAAGGCCGTCTGATAAATTGAAACTATATTGGGTCATTGCAACAGATATGGCTGTCGGTAGACTAACCTTGGATTAAGATTTGAGTGCAGTATGCTATATTGGACCTTTATGACGTATTACATAGTACTAAATTACTCTTCAGCCAAAGTGCATTTCTTGGAGTTCAGAAAGAATTGACTCTTTTATGATTTATCTCCTGTAGTGCCTTGAATTCAATGTCTTCAGGGTGGCACCTGTGGCAATATATCAAGACTGGAATAATGCCCTATCTACGGTGCTCTGCTTTGTTCTTTCACTATCTCAATAGTGTACCAGTACCGGTTGAACTGCAAGGTAATTTATTTCTCAATACAAAATTAAATCTTGAAGTAATTTGCTTCAGCTTTTTCACTTTGAGACCTAGCCTTTCATCCACATCTTAAAACGTGGTTTTCCACCTTTTCTAGGATAAGCACTGCAAAATTATTTTACATATAAAACCCAAAACAACCCATTTTCTCAAAGCTTTTTATTCTTTACCGTAAAAGCAAAACATACTGCTAAATCACAGGCAGAAGAACTTCAATCCTCTATTGTAATTTGTACAGTTTGGTTACTTGTGCCAAAACCATATTTGTATGTTACATTTATTCCAAATACTTTGCTAAAACTGCTAAAGGTGTAGCTTTTTGTAGAATATGTGAAGCTTTTATGATACTGTGATGCTAGTGGAGCATATATTTTGACTATTTCTCCAGTGTTTTATATATGTAGGTTTAGAGGAGTTTGATAATGATCCTGTTTCTATTCATTTTCAGAGAATGGAGCATGCCACTTTGAACTGTTGTGCCGCTATCTTCACCTCCCAGAGAACCTAATGAGTCTTTTCCAAACTGAGAACGATACAATTGAGCCATTGATGCAAAGGTGAAAATCATGCACAAGAAATGCTTGTTTATACATCCCATAAACAATATGGCTCTTGATGCTGAAAGAACTATTACGTAATTGTGTTTTAGTTAAAGAAAAACCATTCACCATGCTGAAACTTGAATTTATGCGCTTGCTCATGTAAATATGCTATTTTACAAGAACACGTGAAAAATTCATCTTCCAAAAATTTAGGTGCTTTCTATTTTGAAAGCGAGTTAGCTGTTTTTCAGCATCAAAAATAATCAAATTTAACTGTTTATTCAAATTTTAAAATCCAGAGTTAGGCTGTTGCAATGATTCTTTGCATATATTAATACTGTGATTGTTGCACATTAACATACATGTACAAAAACTTGAAATTATAGATGGTGTGGAAGTGCAGAAGTGCAGAGCTTTGTGAAGGGGGAGAGAACAGCTATTAGGTAGGCTTATAACTTGTGGTTTTGTGATCGTTTATTTGTCAAATTGATTATATCTGTTCTTCTGATTTGAGTTTCTTTTTCCTTCCCTATATCCCTGTTCTAGCTATCCGAGGGAGTCAAACAAATTGATAGAACTTCCTGATGATTACAGTTGCCTCATAAACCGGGCATCTTGTTTTACGTGAGTACACAAAAAATCTTTCAAATTTCATCTCTTTAGGTTTAACAGTGATCTGTTGTAAATTGAATCGTGAATTGCTGAACTTGGTTTTATTAAATTTTAAAATCATGCAGCATTATTATAGTGATGTTTATGAGTAAGGTTAAAGGGCAGTAGTTGTGTGTGTGTGTATATATTTTGACTTTTGAATCACAAAATCAGGGAGATTTGCTTCTGCCTGCATGTATCATCGCAAGTCTATTTTAAGCCTCAATTTGCTCATCTCTATCTAATATACTAATGTTGAAGAGCATGCCAGGAACAGCACCGGATGTACCTAAATAAGAGGTGTTAACCTGGTCAAGCTACAACACAGGACTCCTTGCATGCTAAACAGCAAGATCAAAGCTTTACAATTCTGCCACATCCAGTCATGAATGGTGATGGACAACTAAACAAATAACAGCACGATGAGATTCCATGAACCTTCCCAACATCAATGATGGCAGAGCCCATTATGTGAGTGCAAAAACCCAGGCCTAAGTATTTTCACCCATCTTCAGCCAGGAGTAACAAATGGATGATCTATCTCAGCCTCCTCCCAAAGGTACCCACCATCACAGAAGACAGTCTACGGCCAAGTCGATTGGCTCCACATGATATCAATGAACAGTTGACCTCTCTGGATATATCAAAGGCTACGGACTCCCAAGAACATCTAGTTAGGTTGCGCAAGACTAGTACTCCAGAACTCGCCATGCCTCTAGCCAAATTATTCCAGTTCAGCTACAACGTTCATATCTACCTGACAGCCTGGAAAATTGCTCACATATGGGCTCAATTTTCCCAGAATTGCACTAAGTGCGGTAGCGGGTGGGTAAAATGGAGTCCTACCTGCTGATGAAAATGGTGGGTTTTCACGCCGTATCTTCCCGAGCCCACCTCATTATGTATTCACTCCTGCGAAACACACCGTTTCCATGGTAAGTGGGCTCTCATTCGCCCGCTCGCCACCACCCCGTGTTGAATCACACCGGCTGCCATCTTTAAAAGGCAGCAACCAGCAAAGTGCTCATCATCACAGCTGCCTGGGAGACATGGCCACCAAAGGCAAAAAGACTGCAGCCCCCCGCTTCAACAATGGGTCCCTCGAGCGACTGCTGGATGACGTGGAGACCCACCAGGATGTGCTGTAACCCCCACTCTGGCCGCAGGATAGGTAGCAATGTCACCAACCCGGCTTGGGAGGCGGTGGTCGCCGCCAATGCCCTTCAGAAGAGGATAGCCGCCCAGTGCCACAAAAGGATGAATGATGCCCTCTGTTCCGCCAGGGTAAGTCACTCTTTTCATCACTCCCAACTTTCTACTCTCAAACCCATCACACACCCACAGGGCCCTCACTCACTGCCAGTGCAAGGGACATCACCATTCACTCTTTCACATACACAATCATTGTCCTTGTCCAGTCCATGGGACCACTCACCAGCCACACAGGCCAGACATACTTATCAACTGGCCTGGCATGCATCCTGATACACTCTCCCCATCTCTATCCATGCAAGACAAACTGACTCACAACAGGAAGGAAAGGTCGCAGACAGGTGGAGGGATGCTGAAATTCAAAGTCTCTCAATTTGAAAACACAGCCATCCCGCTGGCCGGCACTGACTGGGACCGGTCCTGTGCTGACAGTGAGGTCGGCGCTGCTCTACCAAGTGAGGATCCAGTAGTGCAACATCCATCTGATAACCATGCTGTGAGTGATGTGTTGTCTTTCACAGGCCACTGCCATGCACTAATTATCTCCCCATGCTTTTGCAGGCACATCTGCCAAACAGCCGACAGAGTCCATGACCCAGGGCCTCCAATCAAGCCCCGAAGAAACCTCTGAAGAGGAATCTGAAGGCACCCTCCCTGATATCCTGTCACAGCGCTCACCCACACCCTCCACCAACACAGAGACACACACCTCAGTGGGACCTAGCTTTAGAGTAACATTGGGACCACAACCTGCTGAGCACATTGCACTTTCTGATCCACAGCAGGCGGAGGCAGAGACTTCCCAGGTCCCGGCACCCGGAGGACTACTGGAGGCCAGAACGTTGCCGAGTCCGAGTCAGATGACGAGCCTCTGGACTCGGTCATGGCGCAGTTGCTGGAGCTGTAAAGGCAAGCTCGGGAACATAATCAGGAATGGATGGCTGCTGCACTCCTCAAATTGCGAGGCACGATGGAAGAGTCCCTCCGTCTTCAGGCTGAGGTGATAGCGTCAGCATTGCAATGCACTGAGGTCAACACTGGCAGGATGGCGGCCGCCATGGTGACCTTGGTGCTGGATGTCACTCCTGTACTGCTGCATGTGCTTAACTCCATCACTGATGCCATAGTTGCCTTCAACAGTGTGTACGCGCGAGGGGTGCTGGGCAGCTCAGTCTCACTCCAGCTTCCCCTCCTGCTCATGGAATCAGCCAGGGGCTCTCGGGCACCCATAGGGAGGAGAATCAGCAGGTGCACGCTCCAGGGCCATCCACCCAGGTGACTCTGAGAGTGGCCGGCCCATCTGACTCCTCTCTTCCTGTGACCTTCACAGATCCAGCTTCACAGGCCGAAGAGGGTGCCACTGCCACGCAGCAGGACACCGAAAGCAGGCCAGGGCCCACCAAGTCTCGGCCCTCTAGAGGGCGCCTGCCAAAGTCATCACAGACAGGGCGTCACAGTCAGCAGGCTACCTCCACCTCCGCTGTGGAGGTCCGGGAAGCACCAAGACGTATTGGCAGGGTTAGGACAGTTAAAGAGAATTATTTGCACAGCACGGGCACGGGTGTTAATCACTTGTACATAATGCTCACTATTGTCAATAAACTCCCAAGAATGTCTCCCTGCCTATGGCTCCTTGTTCTGATGAACAGCATTCTTGTCACTCAGATGTGAAACCTTTCTGCACAAGATAAAAGGCAGGTGTCTCAGTCCAGGGCCTCTTCCCTATGCTCTGTGCAACCTTCAGACCACAGTGATGGTCCAGCCTCACACTCCCTGGAAACATTACTGATGCCTGGACCTTGGCAGTGCTGGTCATTGCTGCCAGAATGTAGTGGGCAGGTGCCAAAGAGTTCTCTCATACTTTGTGTGTGTGCTCTCAGCACTTTTAAGGTGGGACTGGCCCCCATCTCACCAGCATCTGCGCCCAGCGATTCTGTGCACCAGCTGCTGAAGGGCTGAGGTGCTGAAGGTGGACACAGCATCTGATGCATCTAAAGTTTCATGGCTGCTTCTCTGAGATGGCCCTGATCATGGACCGCAAGCGAGCTGCCCTCAGCCAGACAGGAGTCAGACATTCTCAGAGGCCATGTGAAGATTTATGGAGTGTCCTTGCTGCATCTCCATGACAGGAGCATTCTCTCAGAGGGTATTGGCGGTGAGATAAGCCAGATTGGAGTCAAACGTTCACAACTGCAATGTGAGGATCTGCAGGGACACCTCACTGCATGTCGTCGTCATCCTCTACAAATCTGGCAGTTAGAGGGCCTCCCAAGTGCGCCTGCCTCATTTAGCCAGTGTGAGAGCCTCATCCCCGTCGGCGTCCTCCTCATCGGAGGACACATGCAACTTCTCCATCTCCTCCTCAGCCAGCTCCTCACCCCCATTGCGGCGCCAGATTGTAACGGGCGCAGCAGACAATGATGATGCATGACACCCTCTGTGGACTGTATTGCAGGGCTCCACCAGACCGGTCCAGGCATCGAAACCTAACCCGATAGTCTGCTCTACCAAGTTGCGAGCTGCTGCATAACCCTCATTATAACGTTGCTCTGCTGTAGTCTGAGGCCGTCGCACAGGTGTCATCAGCCACGGCCTCTGCGGGTAGCCCTTGGTCCCCAAGTAGCCAACCCTGCAGCCTCTGTGGACCCTGGAAGACTGCAGGGATCAGCGAGCAACTCAGGATGTAGGCATCGTGCACACTCCCTGGAAACCATATGCACACCTGGATGCATTTCTGGTGGTCGCATACCAGCTGCAGTATGTGCGGCCCACCATCGGCGGGCTGAGCAGATGATCGCAACCTGCCTTCATGCCGTCATGAAGATCCCGCCCCAAGGCTTCTTTGACAGTACCTCCCAAACCCAAGATCTGTGCCACCTAACGTGAAAAGACAGCAGAGAACACCACCACATACAAGTGCCTATACAAGTCTCACTCCATCCTGACTTGGAAATAGATTGCTGTTCCTTCATTGTTGCTGGGGAAAAATCCTAGAGCTGCCTACCTACCTTTGTGGGAATAACTTCACTGCCTGAACTGCAGCGGTTCAGATTGCTGCTCACAACAGCCTTCTTGAGGGCAAATAGGGATGTGCAATAAATTCTGGTGGCGTTGGTGACGCCCACACTTCATGAATGAATTTCTAATAAAAATTCTCCTTTTAATTTCTCATTATGGATTCGAATCTTGTATAACACCAATGATGTGAGAATTCAAGGTGAGGTTGTAGATTGCGTGTTTTGTTGCAAAAGATAGAAAAATAAGGTGTCAGTTTGTGAAACCATGCATTGCAGGCACATTCTGTGCAACTGTCCTAAGCAATCTTTCTCCCACTGAAATTAGGGTTTGCCAATATATAAGACATGAGACATCTGACCAACAAATTTCTCTTTGACTGATGGAATGCATCCATTAAAAAAATTTGTTGTTTGCTTTAGCTTATATCATCAGACTTTTTTTGTAACTGAGATTCTCATTTAGTTAGTAATGACTTGGTTGTCAGCTGTATGTATATTCTATTAAATGTGGTACAACTTTTGTTCTATTTTTGATGAAGTTTAATCTTTATGCTATGAAGCGGATATAGAAGTGCTATTGAAATAGATAACCTGCCCAAAATAGGCATTGGCTATAAAATAGCATACATAATAAAAGTCTCAATAGCAATGAGTTTGAAAATAGTTCATTTTTTTTAATAAGAAAGGAAAGGTTGGAGTGAGGAAAAATGTAATATTCCAGGAGAAAGCAAGGGAGTTGACTTTAAGAAAAATCTGTTAAAAATGCAATTATTATAGTCCACACCCCTTACATAATTCAAGTTGATTAAAGGCAACCATATATATCAGTCATTAACCATTTGCTAATGCTATAGAAGTCAATTATGAAAGTGCTGCTTCTAACATGTTAAGTGTTCCAGCAATATTAGGCAATTCAATAAGCGTACAGAATAACAGAATTTTAACAGCACAGAAGGAGGCCATTCGGCCTATCGTGTCTGCACCAACTCTCCAAATGAGTTCTTTCCATCTTATTGTCATATTTGTACTTAAAAACGTCCATAGATATTTTTGTGCCTGTTAATCACTGGTCCTGAACTAGATCCCCACCTATTGCTCATCTGTTAGAATCTGCTGCCAAGATTTAAGAAATTTTGTCCCTTCTGCATTTTACCAGCTCCTGATTTTTCAATTGGCGACTTAGGAACAGTAGAAAACTCTTGGTTTAAATCTCAAGCAATCTGTTAACTTTTGTTCACAATAACCATGGAAGCAGATTTGGATCCAGTCAGCCAATTTCTTCCTCCTTCCTTCCTTTTTCTCAGTGTCTCTAAAAGGTAATACACTGTCCAAGGCTTGTAGCAGGCTAATTGTGATAATATCAAAGTGCCTGCTATAAACAAACCAAATCAGTTTGTTACCATATCAGGGAATCATAAAATGACATTGAAAAGCAGACAGCTCCCTTCATAAGGGGGAAAATACATTTCACACTCCTCCTCATCAAAATTGCAATAAGTGAATTTCATCTATTGTGATTGACAAATTTTACTTTTATCTTTATAATTTGAAATAGATGTCCAAAATCAGGTGGGGATAAAAGTCGAGCACCAACTCTCTGCTTGGTGTGTGGGGGAATGCTGTGTTCTCAGAGCTACTGCTGTCAGGCAGAGCTGGAAGGAGAAGACGTTGGGGCTTGCACTGCTCATACCTATACTTGTGGGTGTGGAGTTGGAATTTTCCTGCGGTGAGTTAAAACCTTAATCTCATTGCTGTAACCCTTTAGAGCTACTTCCATCTTAGCTAGGTCCACAAATAAGAATCATGTTATGAATCATTGTAATCATGACAGAAGTTAACTCAGAATTGAGCATGTCTGGTAATTATAGAGAGTGGAGCACTGAAATCCTTTGCTTTAGGATGGCACCTGAATCCTAGCTGACTTCTGACACTTGTATTTTAAATGGTAGCATTTCGCTAATTCTTGGTCAGACGGCTAAATTATAAGAGCACCTGATGATTTGCTTTTTTGTTACGAGGGAGAGGGGAGAGAAATTGATCCCTTAACTCAGTGCTTTGTAAATTAAGAATGCAAATATACATAGCTATGGTTGTGCATTTTCAGAGTTCGAGAAAGTCAGGTGTTGTTCCTGGCTGGAAAGACAAAAGGATGCTTCTATCCACCACCCTACCTTGATGATTATGGAGAGACAGATCAGGGACTGAGGTAAAAAGTTAAAATATTTTATTTTATAAATATGGACTGCGCATTTCCGTGAAAGAACATGCACAAGTTGAGATTTTATATTAATTGTTCCAAGGATTCCCTGCAAACATTTTTGATTTGATTGTTTGTATAAATGTTATTCCCTCTGTTTTATTTTGTTTAGCCTACCTGTTTTCTGATCATAATGCCAGATAGAAGTATTTTCTCTCTTAACATATGTCCCTCTTTGTGTGGATTGCAATGGTCTTGCAAGATAGCTGTATTGATTGGTGGAAGTTCTTGCCCGTTGAGAAGTTAGTTTTAGTGGTATTTAACATGGTACACAGTGCTGGAATAATATTTTATTGAATAGTTATTAATTTATGGATTTTTCCCCACATCAGCTTTAATGCGATGAATTTGCTAATTCTACTTTAAATCCTAATTGCTCTTGATTATAGCTGCTCATCCCTTGGTCATTATATTTGTCTTTTTTCTTATTGTGAAGAAGGTTGATGTATGAAGATAAATACTTAACAATGGTAATCTTATTTGAATTGCATTTTTCAGACGAGGGAACCCCCTTCATCTCTGCAAAGAACGATACAGGAAGCTGCAGAAACTGTGGCAGCAACATAGCATCACAGAAGAGATTGGCCATGCGCAAGAAGCAAATCAGACGCTAGTTGGCATCGACTGGCAGCACTTGTGATTAGTTTCTCATAGAACTGTAGACACTCACCTCATCCTGAAGCAAAAAATATCCTCTTGAGGGAAGTCAGAGGATCAGGTTAAATGAAATACACCTCAGGCTACCCATTTTGGAACACTTGCTCCTGAATTACAGTAATTTAAAAAGAAAGGTTACACAACTGTTCACCTGTCATTAAGAAAATGTGGATTGCATGTGAAGTGCATATTTTAAAGAGATGTTATTCACTTTATTTGCACTTGAAATCTTCTCCACTAAAATGGAACATTTTGGGATAATAAAGCCCACATCTTCAAAGTAGCTGATCTTTTTTTGAATCAGAATTATTTATCAGGTGTTGGACAAATACAATATGGACATCCAAAGTGTGTTTCTGTGCTCTATAGTTAGTGATGTCTAATGAACAAGTTTGGGTCAAATATGTAAAAGATTGCTGGTCTTCGGTTGGAAAAACATTTTTTTTTAAATCTTGCTTTCCCCCTCTTTCTGTCTTGCTTCCTTTCATAGTTTAACTCACTTTACACCGATTTGTGAATGTGTTTTCTCAAGGTGTGCATCTGGTTTCAGTCAACTAATCAGAAATTGAGTAGAGGTCACTAAGACATGAAAAATTTCCCTCGAGTAAAGAAGCAGTTTGTCACTGTTCTATTTGTGTTAAAAATCTTACTATTTGTGCTTTATAAGAAAATATATTGTAAAATGCATTTAAAGGATATATAAAGCTATTTTATATCTTGCAGTTTATTATAAAGTTATTTTTTAAAAAACAGCCATATGATGCAAACAGGCTGTAATCAGGGCAGTTAAATTGGTGACTTTTTTTTAACAGCAAGAATTGACGAGAAGCTTCTTCTTGAAATATATTGATAATAGGAATGACGGTAGGCGAAGAGGAAATATTTCTAGTTTTCATTTTCTTATATTCGCTTATCTGAAGCATTCTATTATTAACTTAAAATTGAGTTCTAACTTCCAAGTCAGAACCTGTTTGTTAACATCTACCATGCAAAACCCAATGATTCAGTTGTTCTTTGGCTGGAGTTGATCATGGATTGTTTCAGGCATTGTTTTATAGAAGCTAGCAAAGAAAAATCTCTGAAACAATATAAAAATGAGTGGTATGATTGAATTCATATTTTTGGGAAAATAGTCTGCACAGCACCCTTGAGCATTTTGCCCATAACTATCAATAATCCATGATATTTTTTATTTTAGTTGAGAGTATAGTAAAATGAGCCTACAGAGTGAGTTAATAACTTTCAACAACTATGTTTGGTCTTCACAGAATGTGGCCAAATGTGGGTTCAATTCAGTTCTTGCCTGTATGTTGCGAATGCCTACCTGGTACTAAAGTAGATTAATATCAGTGGACAGACTCATCTGTCTTTAAACTAATTTTGCATACGAACAGGAGAAAATACATCTTGGGACTACCTTTGCTAAACATCAGTGGGGTCTTCTGATTCTGTTAAGCAGCTGCAGTACAGGGTCTTAATATACAAATATGCCATGTAACACTTTCAACAAAGTTCTTAACTGTAAAGCTTGATATTCCAAAGGTGAGCAAAATGATCAGAAAGAGGAGGACCTTCAAATGTATTACTACTTTGGATTGTGTGGGAAAGTTGAGGATTCTGACTAACATCCTTCTGGTCCAGGATGACGATGGAGCAGGCATTTTGAGATTGCTTGACTTGTGCTACAATAATCTTTTTCTTAATTTTTATGAATGAAGTGATGTGGTGAACTTAAATAAAGGGGAAAAATGTAATCCTGTTTTGTATTGCTGAAAAAATAGACACGCTGTTGAAGCTTTTCGTCTTGCACTCATCAGGACGGATGCAGGAATGCCAAATTTCAGTGGGAGCAACAATTTATAATTCAGGAGAAAAGGGTGCTGTTTGGTTGGCAAGTCGATTCTGCTTGAGGCATTGCCATGGAGAATACAGCAGAGAACAATTGTCCAGCATGCTTCTGTTTAATTCAAAAAAGATGCAATGCTTGGACATGCATATGAATATATGTAACTTCTAGCAAGTGTAAGTGAGCCACATTGCGAGCCTGACTCTTAATTTTAAATTGGTTGTTAGTGTAATTCTTAGCATACTCAAGATTGTTCAGCAAACGCTGTTAAGTCGTAGAATCACACCTAACATTAGACATTATGTTCTGAGTTTTACAAGCAGGGGCTGGTTGAGTATGGTCAGTACTCTGCCTATTGCGAACAGCTGAAGGGACATGCTGTTTGATACGATGCACCAGTTGGGATGTACAGTTGGCATTGCACTGGCACTGAAATGCATATGCCACATTACTCATTTGTGTGGTAGGCAGAAGATGCCGGCCTGTGCTTGTAAAACTCAGAACATAACGTCGAATGTTAGATGTGACTCCACGATTGGACAGCACTTGCTGAGCAATCCCAAATATGCTAAGAATTGCTGTAACTACCAATTTAAGACTAACCGTTGAATTCACAATGTGACTCATGCTTGCTAGAAGCTATATATATTCTTATACAGGGAACTGTCCTCTGGAGACAGAAGGAATATGTCCAGGCATTACGCTTTTTTTGAATTAAATAAAAGCATTGAGGACAATAGTCTGTGGTTCATTCTCCATGGCAATACCTTGACCAATCAGAGTCAACTTGCCAACCAAACAGCACCCTCTTCTCATGCAGTATAAATTGTTGCCCCTTTTGAAATTTAGCATTCTTGAGTGTTTCCTGATGAGTGTAAGACGAAAAGCTTTGACAATATGTTTCCTTTTTCAGCAATACTGAAGTTCTGTACTACCAAGCTAGTGTTAATACTCATTCATTTAAAAGGGAACTGCTGATCTTCATGGCATGATGGAATTTTTCAGCACAAAACATATTGTGAATGGATTTTCAACAATTCTGTTTATAACTGTCCAAAATTAAATAAGGGAAAAAAATAACAATTCTGGACTTGTAACATTGAGCATAATGTAATAATTGGATCTTGTGTTAGTGAATAAAGAGAGAAAAAAATACAAAAAATTATTTTACTGAATTTTAACTAACTTCGGTGATAGATTTACCAAAACTTAGAAAAGTTAATCCTGAAGGAACATAGCTTTCCAACATGTCTGACAAGGAAGTTTTTATTTCTTTAATATTGTTGTCAGTTATATTCAATGCTGATACCATGTTTTTGAAGCTACAATACTAGTTCCAGTTCTTCTTAATCCTGATTATGTTCATTTCAGAAGATAGATACAGATGAAGAAAGCCATTCAGCATCCGGAAAGATCCTACTGTTCTAACATCACAGCAACCAATTGTTTCTCAAATGAGTTTAATATTTTTGCATCCTCTACCCTAACCAGCAATCCATTCAATTATGGTAGTTGCTCTATGGGCTTCCTGATTCTGAATTTGCTTCTTATCAGTTTGAGCCTATGCCCTAAGTCCAACTGTCATGACTTAGTTTGAAATTGTGTTCTGGAGGTATTTTTTCAAAATCAATTATCCAATATTCCCTCTCAATTAATTTCTTCCATTCTTGAAAAGCCCAGCCTTTGCTTATAACTCAGTCTGCTGAAACTTAGAACCACTCTTCTCTGCATTGTCTTGAGGCTTGAATGGCTCCCTTACATCTTAGTGGTTAGAAATGAGTAGAAGGACATCTCTACTTCACTTCTTTAATGGCCTCTGTCGGTGAGAATGAGAGAATCAACTCTGGATCCTCCAGTAATTTGCTTTGTTGCAAATAGCACTGCAACTTTTTGGTTTGTTCTGTGATGATTTTAGAAAGTAGCCATTTTTATTTGTCCTGATATTATAGATAACTTGAAATGTGCATTGCTTATCAATCTAAATTTTTATGCACATATTAGCGAAATTGGAATATTTTACAATGCTTGGAATCGAGCAGTGTATTAAAATGTTAAACTCATCTTGGTGGTGTACCATGCAAATTTAACACACCTTTGATGTTTTTACTAAATTAAGTTAAGCTTGAGGATATTTATGCCATTTCGTGTTCTTGCAGCATTACTGTTCCACCTACACCTAAACCATATTGTTCTTCAACTAATGCTACTTACAATATATTCTTTTGTTGGAAAAGATTTTTCATGCTACTTGTACCCCACTGTTGCTTTGTTAATGCTTTATTGAGATTAGCAAACAAAACTTAATTTTATTTCCATGTGAAGAATAGCAGGCTACAAAAGAATTTGGTGTTGAACAGAGCCTCTGTCATTGGCATTTGAAGTATATAAACTAGATTTGTGTATTGGTACAAGTAGTAGACACAATCCCATGTGCAGTACTGCACCTTTTGAAAATGGAACGTCCATTTTTGGAGATTTTTCTATTTTGCAGTGTCAAGGAAGAATTTTTTTAATGCTTGAAATATGAAAATTCACAGGTGCTGCAATTTGAATATAACATTAGGTTACGCTTGGTCTTCCAGATAATTTTGATTTCAGTTAAATACAGTTTGTTGTGAAAGTGAGGCTGTTCTGTTTTCCCACTGTTGGCTGACCCTGTTACAGATATAAATGAAAAGCCTAACAAGGCTGAGTAAACTCATAATCCTTAGTTTTAAACTAATGTACATATTGCTGAAATGGAGAGCACACCCACTTCTTTTCCTTTTACTTGTCCTGTTAATACCTTGAATTAACCACATTCTCTTGTGTTGTGCAATCTCCTCTCATGAAACCATTTAGCATGTATTTACATTCACTGTAGAAATGTTTATAAAACAGGAATACTTTCGGTATTTGGGAGAATACTTGTAATAAATGGGCTGTTAATATATGTTGAATTCATGTATAATTGGTACTATGTACTATATGTATAAAAAAAAAGGCTCAAGATTCAAAATAAATGCTTTCAGTGTTGAAAGGTTTTTGTTCCTCCTTCATAATGTATGTCATGCCAAATGAGTATTTGTAGCAAAAGATTTTTGATCTTTCTGGAGATCATTTTAACCTATAGAGTAGAGACATTTTTTAGATTATTCAGGTCAGATTAATTTTCTCTGCATTATTTAGGCTGGTAAGTGAAGAAAAATCAGGCCAGGGATCCCATTCCTGATCACCAGCCGGTGGGTCCTGTTTAAACTACTGGCACATTAAACATGTGTGCAAATTGCTTGAGAATTAGCCCTGTTTGTGATACCCCATGTTCAGTTGGTTGGCCATGGCTATTCAAACCAGGTACTGCAGGGTTTGCTTTTGTGGTAGAGTAAGGGTTTACACCTGCAGCTCCTAGCTTAGTAATTTTTCAGGGGTGTAGCTGAGGAGAGACTGGATTGTTTGCCACAGGGACATTTAGAAAATCAGATGGCAGGTTATCCTGGCTCCCTTTCCATCACACGGCAGGTTTGCCTACTCTTGTTTGACATAAGATAAAAGCAAAATACTGTGGATGCTGGAAATCTGAAATAAAAACAGAAAATGCTGGAAAAACTCAGCAGGTCTGACAGTGTCTGTGGAGAGAGAAACAGAGTTAATGATTCAAGCCTGTATGACCCATCTTCAGAGCTCTGAAGAAGGGTCATACACAATCGAAACATTAACTTTTTTTCTTTCTCCATGGATGCTGTCAGACTTGCTGAGTTTTTTCATATTTTATTTCTTGTTTGACATAAGCCTGGAGATTTGATCATGTGACATTTAATTACATGACATCTGATCACGTGACACTTGTTCATTTGTTACTGTAAAAATTGGATGAGCTTATGGCATTACACCTGTTATCGGACATGAGTAGGTCATTCAACTCAAGTCTGTTCAGATATTCAATTATTTTATGGCTGATCTGAATCTTAGTTCCAATTACCTGCCTTTGTTCCAAAACCCTTGATATCTTTACCCAACAATTCTGACCCAGATTTCCACTAGCCTTTCTGTGGAAAAAATACTTCTGGATTTTATTCCTAAATGGCCTAGCTCTAACTTTCAAGATTATTTCCTTGTTCAAGATTTCCTCACCAAAGGAAATAAATTCTTATCTACTAGATTGAATCCTTTAATCATTTAAAATCCTTGATGAACTCACCTCAGACTTTCTAAACTCAAAGCAATACAAGCCAAGTTTACGCGTGATTTGATAATTTAATCCTTTAACACCACTATTCTGTTGAATCTGTGCTGCATTTTCTGCAAGGCCAATATTTTTTTTACCAGAAGCCTGACACCCAAAACAGAATGGAATACTCCAGATAAGCCATTGGAGAATGAGAATCAGAAGCTGCCAGTGAGTAAGCAAAGAAATAAAAACTTGAAATGCTCAGCTGGTCTGGCAGCATCTGTGAAGAGAGAAAGAGTTAATGTTTCAAGTCGAGTATTTTTCTTCAACAGAGAGCAGGCAAAGAAAGTGCACAGACTTGTAGCTCCAAAATAAAGAGGTTCTGAGAAAGAATTAGTGACAGACATGGAGACAAATCTTGCTTTCAGCACTAGGAGGAAATGCATGTACATGTCTCTGGAATTCAGAAGGAACAAGAAAGTTGACACAACCAACCAATATTGACCTAATCAGAGGAGTGGATGCAATTGAAAATGGGAGGGCAGAGGTGTTGGTTCCAGTCAAGGAGTGTTTCAGAGATATTGGCATTGTTCAAATCGAGAAGTGTCGGGTGGGAAAAGAATTGGTATGAACTGATATACTGCGTTCAGATGAACGTGGAGAACTTCAGTGCCATAGGTAACATTTGTGATGTGACAGTGGTGATTTGAATTTTGGAGCGTTTGAAGTTTGTCATTGGGCAAGGCAAGTCTTGGAAGTAATATCATTCCCTTGTTTTCAGTCAGAGAAGTTTGATTGTGTTATCTACAGGTAGTGCTTCTTCCCACAGCCAAATGCACTCCCTGTCACTAGTGCACTTTCTGATAATAAAAATATCAGTGGTGCTGCTGGCTGCTCATGATGCCAAGCACTGCTGGATTTCTCTCGAAAAGCATGGGTGATAATTTCACTAACAGGCGAGTGATGATCAGGAGAAAATAGATGGTCTTTACGATGAGCATATGGGGTTGGAACCTCAACTCTGGGTTGAGTAGTATGCCAAGATTCTGGATAATCTGGTTCAATATTTAACTGTGGCTGAGGACAAAATCTTTGTTCTTCCCAATGTTTTGCTAGAGGAAATTTTGACTTGCCCAAGTCTGAAAAAGCAAATTGGAACGCTGAGACAGTGGATGAGTCGACAAAGGTGGTGGGGAGTTAGAGCTGGGTGTGCTAGCATATATGTGGAAGTTAACTCCCATCTTTTTGGATGTTACTAAGGGGCAGCACGTAGGTAAGAAAAGCCAAAGATAGATCCTTGGAGGCTTGAGAGGTAAAGTTGCAGGATGGGAAGAGAAGTCATTGCTGCTACAATTGATGTCATTGTGAAACCAATGAAAGGCAGACCCACTGAGATGGACAGCAGAAGCATTGAAGGAGTATGTTGTTAAATGTGTCAAAGCCTGGAGGGGAGACCAGTGGTGGGAATGTTGTTTATGGCTACGGTTAGAGCTGTTGTAGTGCTGTGGGAGGGAGACAAACCTTACTGGAAAGCCTGTGGAAAGCATGGGTATAGATTTGAGAAACAATTACATTAGAGAATTTTGGAGAAGAAAGGATAGTACCTAAGGATTATGAGTCATTTACAATGTCAGCTAGCATGGGCCAAGGAAGGAAGTTGGTTGAACAGCATATTTAGTGGGAATGGGGCCACGCAGCAGGTGCTGGGTCTCGGGGACAAGGTGAGTTTAGACAGAGGGAGATAGAGAAGCAAAAGGATGTGGGATAATGCCTGTGGGGAGCTTTTGCTTGGGAAAGGGGAGAGGCAGCAGAAACAGTTGAATTGATTGTTTTAATTTTAATATCTAAGGCATTGTCATGAAGCTATTAATGTATGAAATATTTTGGAAAATATTTTTCTTTCAAAATAGAGATTTAGTCTGTGGGTATGTCTTAATTGGATTAAAGCCAGCTAGTCTGGATGCTTTGATGTACTAATTTGAGATGTAAACGGAGAAATAGCGTGTATTCGCATTTTTTGAATAGAACATTCGAGAAGTGGGTAAAAACTTGACCCTTTTCTAACAGATACCAAGCCATTTTTTAAATTACTAATAAAATTGGTAAAAATGAAAGGGGTTTCGTTATTAAAAGGTAAAGTTCAAAGAGACTGGTGATACAATGAGAATTTGAATTCAATCAGTGGTGGTAGGTATAACTTCAGTAGTTTTCAGGTGTACAGGGCAGAGGCAATGTAAGATCAAAAGGCAGTTGCAAGCCTCCAACTAGGCCGCAATGGAAAGAACCTCATTTTGAATTTGTAAGGTGAAAATGCTTTGCCTGCTGTTTTGGTTAAGTCTATGGGTGGTTGTTGCCTTAATGGAGGTTAGTTTGGGAACTTGTTAAAAGTTATGATAGTAGTCATTTGTAGCCATGTGTATATATTTTAACCTGTGTAATTAATAAAATGTTTCATTTAGTTTAATGTAAAGCCTTGAGAACTAGTGGTCTGATTCCTGAGTTTGGAGTCGCATCTCAAACATAACACTTTAAACAACTGTCATAATCAATAATTTTAAGTTTCCCTCTGGGATTTTTAAATAATTCCACTTTATAATCTGCATTGGTCATAACAGGCGCCTATGAGGCCCTCACATTTGTTGGGGAGGAGGTTAAAGGAACAGAGGAGAGGGGTTAAGGAGACATTTGATAGTGGAAAAGTTGTTATGTTTGCTTTCCAAGGAGTTGCTGGAGAAATGGATAATTTTCACAGAAGAGGGTGAGGCTTGATGTGATCTGCTAGATCAGGCGATGGATGGCTAAATCAGTTGTACATTATATATGCTCCAGCATGCATCCTTTGGACTTGGGGGAGCAACAGTATAGGTCATACCTTGGGAACAGCCAGGATGGAAGGAAGTAAATGTTTTACTGCTGTTAAGGACATCAAAGATGGAGGTGAGAGTTATAATTAATGGCTTTTGTGGTTCCATTAGGAGGAAAGGAATTTAAGTACATTTGTTTAATGGTGAAAAAACATTAGAAACGTGATTGGGGGTTTCTGAAGCCCAGCATTGGGGAAATGAATGTAGTTAGTAGTCAGGAATCACTTTAGGGAAATAGTTTACCTCTTGTGGAATGATTGACCCATTAACACTAAACTGAATCCCTAAGTCATTTTCTTGTAAAACCTACTTTTCCTTAAGCTAAATTGTCAGATTCATTCAAATGGAGAGCCTGAAAATGCCAATAAAATAGCAAATTTTCGATGAATGCTCTTGAGTAACTATTGCTTCAAATATATTTTGTGATTGAAATCTCTCAATTGTTTAACTATTCAGTATTTTTCATTAGAATGGGGAGTTTATTCAACTTCCTAATAGTTTCACGTATTACTTTATTCATCTCTGTCTACAAAAATGTATACACGATCTACAGTTCATTAAAACTAAACATATAGCTATTTTTCAAAATTCCCACACCCCTACATCTATTTTATATTCCTTTGCTTTTATCTGAAGGTGGTGACTCATACTGAGGGACATTTCCATTGCTTGTGGGCAATGTTGAGTTTGGAAGGCAGAGAACCTGAGCCTGATCGGCTGAAACCCATGCTGGATAACTCTGAAGAGCTGGAACACTGGCTCCTATTTCCCCCTTTCCATTACAGGGTCACTGAGGCCAAAATAGAGAACACATACATTTGCAAAGCTAATTTAACACAGAATAGGGATCAAATTTAACTTTTCAGATAGGATATGCATTTATCTCCTCTGTCATTGAGAGAACCTTAGACTTATCCTGCAAAGCAGCTCCCCAAAGCTGCTGTAGTACTCCATTTTTAAAAGTAGCTATTTAATCAGAGAAACAATTTTTAGATTAATTTTAGAGAAAAGTATAATTAACTTTTTTTTGAAAAATGATGTAGTGGTGTGGAGACATTTCTGTTCTGTGACCTGTGCAAAAAAAAACACCTTAGATTATTTGAAGCTTTGTTCACAGGACAGAAAGAGACTGTTCGGCCCATCCTGCCTGTGCCAGTTCTATGAAAGTGACATTCAATTAGTCTGCCTACTGTACTTTTTACCATTGCACTGCAAGTTTTTCCTTTTAAAGTACGTATCCAATTACACTTTGAAAGTTACTGTTGAATCTCCACTCTTTGTAAATATTCAGATCATAACTCATTGTGTAAAAAATCTCCTCATCTCATCCCCCGCCAGTTCTATTGCCAATTATCATAAATGTGTGTTCTGGTCACCCTCCCACCAGTAGAAACAGTTTCCCCTTATTTACTCAATCAAAAAATTCCTCACATTTTTGAGCACCTCTATTAGATCTCCCCTTAACCTTCCCTGCTCTAAGGAGAACAACCTCAGTATCTCTCATTGTTCCACATAATTGAGGTCCTTCGTCCTTTAGTGGCCCAGATCTGTCAAATTGTCAATAGTGAGCTTAATGTATTTCTGTAATTCCTGCATAGCTTGCAGCTGCAGTTTTTAATGATATCCTGAAATTTAAGATGATTATCTTATTAGTCTTTAATCCTATTTACTCCACCTTGAAGTAACATTTGAAGACATCACAAGTACGGTACAGAAATAAATGAAAATGCTGTGGCATTAATAAAATACCTGACCTGTATATTTTTTAATAACTTGAAGACTGCTTCAAATTGGATTGTAATATATGGTGGTATTTTGTTAATAAAAGGTTCTGTAAGTAGGAAAATTATATTACCTAGTTTTAAAAAATGATTCACCACTTCCTCCATCCTGTGGATTAACTTTCACTAGTATTTGATGATTGCATTATTGAATTCATGTTTTCAGTATTTGGAGGCATTGACCTTGTCCTTTCCAAATATTTTCCTCAATTGGATACATAAATTTGCAAATCTGACAGTAAGAGGCACTACAAATTTTTCCACTTTAGTGTTTAATATAAATGTCGTTTGAGTTGTCTGATCAAATGTAATTTTGAACAGTCCCTCCAATAAAATATATTGTATGGGGTACTGAGATTTTCATGCTAAAACATTTTAGTTTTGTTTCCCGGGGTGCCCTGAGTTTAGCTTCTCAACTGCAACAGAACAAGAGCTCTGCAGTTATCCTCAATTTCTTGAGCTCCAAAGCAAAAGCTAATCAGGCTGTTGTCATATGATCATTCTCTATGAACCTCTGCTGGAAGTATATGTGGATGCTAGTGAGGATAGGGTAAGGTTTGGCTGTGATAGTGACAATGATAAAATAACCCATTAAGAATCAGGTTCTCTCACACAAAAATGGCCATTCAGACCAAGTATAGAGGGCTATTGCTCCCATCGAGTTCCTTAGCATGAGTTCTCTTCAGGAGAGGGAAAATTGAAGTAACGTTATTTTTATTTAAAAAAGCAACTTAGAGGAGACAGGAACTTGAGAACTTACAAAGCTTCCCTGTTTAGCCTTTTTGTTTTCATCGGTGTTCCCTTTATGAGATGAAATAACCACAGCAGTTTTTGTTAAATTCGTGGTATATGTTCTATTCACTTATAGCACAGTACTTCTATACATCAGGCTCTGGCTAGTATTTTTGTAACAGAGATACAGAAAAGTGGAAAAGAGAGCTATTGTGTAAAGATTAGTGGTGTTTTTGTTGAGTTAAGCGAAATACATGAAGGATACTGAATAGATGTCAGTATTAACTAGTTATTGATCAAAAGGATTGGTCATTGCGAAAAAGACTAACTGTGGAGAGATCTTTTATAATCTTGCAAAAACTGCACAATTCCATCTTGGGCTGTAGTATACGTGAAAAAAAAATGTTATTTCAGTAACTGTTAGAATTCTTCCTTTATCTTACAGTAAAAATAGATCAAGGTATTCTCTTAATTTGTTGGATGAAATTGCATCAGCTTTATATTCCCACTGAAAGCATTACAGCATGAGTTTATTTCCTTTCCATGAAAAGGAAACCTGTTAGAGTTTGTTGCCTTCATATTGCTATGAATAAGCCTGGTTACATTAATCATTCACGAGCCATAGCCAGACTCCCAGGTGGAAGTAAAAACATACAAAACCAATGATTTGTTTCTAACATTCTTAGGTGTTTCCATTCACACCCACCCCCCTCTTTTCCCCCTCCCTCCCCAACCCACCACTCACGCTTTCTCTCTCTCTCTCTGCTGTTTAACGATATTCACTGCCCTACAGTCATATAGAAATATTTTATTTTATGAATTTGGGCCAGGATAAATGTTAAGAACAGCTCTTTTTTAAGGAAAACATGGACACCACAAAAATCACCTATATTCTGTTGACAAAATGCTATTTAGAAAAATTGATTTGACAATTTAACTGTTAACCTTGGTTAAGCGCAGATTATTCTAACCAATTGCAAGAAAAAGAAGTTTTCAAGTACTGAGTGTTTACCGCTTGCAAATTATGTGGATTATTTTCTGTTCTTGCATTTTCAAAATGAATTACATTTGGAAAATCTAGAGGTAGAATAAATTAATCTGTTTTTTTCTCCATATATTTCCTGAATTTCTCAAGTTAATTTCTTACAGTTCTGCCTCCATTTTAGAAGCAAAACTCTGCCTCATTTCTCAGTTAGAGCTGACCTGAGGAAGTTGATCTTCAGTCTGGGCCAAACAGGACAAGTCCATAAAATGTCATTACCTCTTAAATCTCTGCAAGTGAAGCCAGATGCATATTTAATATTCATGGTAGGGCCTCTCAACATTTAACTCATTCTACCTATTTAGCCTAAAGGTTATTTCTTAGACTGTTGGTATGTAGGACATCTTTGTTCATGCACTAGCAATCACTGTATTTTTAAAAAATCCATGTGTTAAGCATTTTGAGTGTTTTGACAACACAGTCAGGTCCTACAATAATATCTGTACAAATCTTTAGGTACCAGTGTTCAAATACAAATTTGCAGCTATCCTGCCTTCTATTCATACTCCCTTATTCAATGATGCTTACCTTTCCTTGCACATACAGACCCCTCTCATGTAATGTGATGGGAAAGCACTTATGCAACACAAATGTAATGAGAATTAGCCATTTATTTTTGAATAAAAGGTTTGTAAATTGAATGACCAGGAACAAGTACCTCTGCTGAAAGCTTAAGTTCATCTAGCTCATTAGAACAGCCTCTGTTTATGGATCAGTCTTTCACAAAATGTGAATTTGTAGTCATGTGCAGACATCAACAAATATTAGGCAAGTAATTTTCAAATCGAAGTATTATAATAATTTGTATATGTTTATTTTTTTTCTGAGAAGGATTGTGTTTGAACACTGAGCTTTTCAGCCCTCTCAAATATGTCACTGCCTCCAAATTAACATTTTAATAAGAATACAACACTTCACTATTATCAGTATTCAGTGAAGGATTGAACATTATGAAACAAACTGAGAAAAGCATAAAAGCAATACTAAAACTCTTCACTCACATCCAGGATATCTAAGATAAATGTTTATAGCTGGCATCAATCAACATTTACACTCGAGGCTCACCATAAGAATGAGTTCCTTGCTCTTGCAAGGAATATCTGAAGAAGTGAGGAGGAACATTCACAGTGGCCAATCTGTGCCTATTGCTAGATTGATTGAGGAGTAACAACAATTGTAATTATAAAGATATTCATGCCCTGGACTCTCCCAATCTCTTAATTGAGGATATGTCAGTCTGTCACTAGGATTGAGTACTTTCTTCTGCTGAAACTCTCTTCCATGCTTTTGTTGCCTCACAGCTCAACTTTCCTCAACAGCGACCAAAGCACATCACTACATAAACTGAGTTGTGCAAAATTCTAAAGCCCACAATAAGTCTGCTTGACTATCATCGCTATCGAGATGACTTCCAATGGTTTCCTGATGCAGTGAATTTGAAACCCAGTGTGTTTAGTGTAGAGCACAGGCTGGAAGACTTTTTAGACGTAATGTAGGGCAAGGCCACGAAGGCATTGGTAAATCCATACTAGGATTTTAAATTCAGTGCTTCAGGAAACAGGAGCCATTGGAATTTGGAGAGGAGAACAGTGATAGTCGAGCAGACTTAGTGTGCAAAATTCTAATCCTCACAAGTTAGGGCTTGTGCAGTGATGAGCTTTGGACGCTAGCGAAGACAGTTGAGCCACGAGGCAACAAAAGTATGGATAAGGGTTTCAGCAGGGAGAAGTACTCAGTGATGGATGGGCATATTCTCAATTAGAAGATTGGGAGACTTTGACTCTGACCTGTTGTGTATCCTCCTCCTCCTAACATCCCACAATTTGTGCAGAGCTTCCAGACATACAGGTGCCAATGAGAAGTCACTCACTAAACTCCTTTTGCTTTACTGTACTGTTTTGCTCTTTGCCTCTGAAAGTTTGCTCAGAATGTATCCTTTTCACTGTGTTGATTCTGTTCCATCTGTTTCTTTGTGAAGTGTCCTGAGATATTTCATTTATTTCTGGATACTCTGCCAATGCAAGTAGTTGTTGCTAATTTAGGATGGAGTTGTGGGAATGTTTTGGAACAGTGGCCTAATGGTTATGTTACTGGGCTGGTAATCCAGAGACCAAGACTAATGATCTGGGGACATGAGTTCCAATCCCAACACTGCAGATGGAGAATTTAAATTCAGTTACTGAAATAAATCTGGAATTAAAGGTTAATATCAGTAATGGTGACTGTGTAACTACCAATTGTCATTAAAAACTCTTCTTGTACTCTAATGTATTTTAAGGAAGGAAATCTGCTGTCCTTAGCAGTCTGGCCTGTATGATATTCCAGACCAATGTGGTTGAATCTTGGTTGGCTCTCTAAAATGGCCTAGCAACCCATTTAGTTATCAAGAAGCTGGCTCACCACCATCTTGTCCAGGGAAATTAGGGATATTCAAGAAATGCTGATGTTACCAGTAATGTCCACATCCCATGAATGAATACATTTCACGTCAACTTTCTATAGACTATTTTGAGAATTATATGTGGCAGCATATGGGACACTGTTTATCCTCTCCCCTCATATTTATCACACTTTTCTGTGTGTATTTAGACGCCATGATGAATTAGTTGTCTTTCCTTTGAAAAGAATTACAAAAGTTAATCCTATAAACTGTGTTAAGCATACTTAGCACTTTTATCCTTGAAGCTGCAGTCGACAGTTGCATCTCAAACTGCTAACACAGAGAAACATTTCTAATAATCAAGAAGGACTTTGGTTTGAGACTTCTTTCGAAACTGTTCCAAATTCCATTACATCTTCAAAATTATTTCAGATTGCCTGAATTGAAATGCTGCACAGAATTTTTTCAGCTAGTAGCTTGTAGGCAATTCAGAAACATTGATAGTCTATCCTAAATACAACTAAAATTTTGGCAGCGACAGCAAAACTATTTATAAATATCACATTTAATGAGCAAACCATACCATGGTTTAGTTTCAATTGGATGTAATACAAGTAATTGCTGTACAAAATCATGAAAAATTACTCTGCCTGTACACTGAGTGTTTGTTGTGTTTTTGTTAACTGCACCTCCTATCCAACTGAATAGCTGCAAACAAATGTTGTTAGACTTAACTATAGGTCAGACAGGGATTTCTTCATATATATGAAGCTGATTTCAGAAAGTAATGAGAAAACACCATATTGACAAAGTTTAAGTCATGTGTTTTCTGAAAACTGATCCGACCTTCTTCATAGATTTCCCATTCATTTTGTTTGCTTTTAATAACATCCCTGTTTTGAAGACAGAACATTCTAGTTCTATCTATAAGTTGATATGTCACATTTATTTGATCTTGTTTTGAATTTCTAAGTTGAAGTTTTGAAATACATAAAATATTAATGGAAAATCTTCACTTAATGAAAAATGTCCTTTTTCTTGGAAGATGCTTTTAATATTGAACCCTATGTTGTAACAGCATATATACTATATAACTTCACATAGCATTTGAGCTACATTAAAGATGGCAGGAGTGGTTTACATAAGTACTGTTGTCACACAATCCCTATTTCCAGATTCAGACACAATACGTTTGTTATATTTACCACTTTATGTGGTACAAAGCATGGAAGAAGATTCCTGCTGATTGAATCGTGCATAAATTGTCAAAATTACTTTAACGCCATTTAAGTCGACAATCCAGGTGTAAATAGATGAATTACATAATATGATGGATGGTAGATGGATTACTTAATCTGATGGGTTACAAATACAAAATACAGGAGAATAAAATCCTTATTAGGGTACATGCATTACATATTATACAATAAAGGGAATTATTTATCTGGTTTTGTATTGTACTTTGTATTGTATTTAATTTTCATTTCCTTCTGAGTCCAAATTGTTTCTTTTCCCACCACCCCAGTGGTTTTTTTCAGTCTCTTCAGCTGACTGTGGTGACAGTTGTGGCCTCTTCATTTTTCCCCTCTTCAGCTGTTGCTACCTGATTGAACTTACCTAACTCTTTAATGCTTTCCAGCAGAGATTTAATTGTTTCCTTCAGGCCTTTCTCCATTAACCAACCCTCACTCTCGCACTCGGGGTCTTCAGGATTTGCAATGCTATCCAGGGATGTGTGCAAATATTGGACTCCAACCATCACAGCCAACTATAGTACAGGTAGAAAATATAGAGCCAGTTACTCAAATCAGTCCTATTCACACACAGGAAAAGCACTGTTCAAGTATGCAATTGGGTTATTATTAGAAAGTGCCCTGCCAATGTAATTTGCAAATTATATTTGCTGCAAATGAAAAAAATTGTTGCTTTTGAAAGTAACTCTCACCATCATGTTATTGCCATTTGTCTAATGGTCAATCAATGAATATCCTCCTTGGTAAACTCTGCTCTGAAATTTTGTTAATTCCAACGTGACATATCTGTCGGTGGATGAATGGAATCCTGTATTCTAATACCTGAGCCAGGTATGCCCTTGGTAACTCTGGACACTGTTAATGTGTGATCAGACGGCCTGGTGGAGTAAATGTGTCACTGGGATTGGATTGATATTCTCACTTGGCTCTGGATAATCCTGCAAGTCAATGTTCTAACAGGAAGAAGATTCTATTCAGGCCATGGTAATAGAGATGGGAATTCAGACACTTGAAGAGTTTAAAATCAAAAAGGAGATGGTATTGGGTAGGTTATCTGTACTTAAAGTTGATAAGGCACTGGGACCAAATGAGATGCACCCAAGGATACTGTGAGAAGTGAGAGTGGAAATTGCAGAGGCATTGGTCATAATTTTTCAGTCTTCCTTAGACACAGGTGGACTAGAGAATTGCATATGTTACACCCTTGTTCAAAAAGGGTATAAGGATAAGCCCAGCAATTACAGGCCAATCAGTTTAACTCTGGTGATGGGAAAACTTCTAGAAACAATAACTCGGGGCAAAGTTAATAGTCACATGGACAATGCGGGTTAATTAAGGAGAGCCATCATGGATTTCTTAAGGGAAAATCATGTTTAACTAACTTGGTGGAGTTTTTTGAAGAGGTAACGGAGGTTGATGAGGGCAACGCTGTTGATGTGGTGTACATGGACTTGCAAAAGGCGTTTGATACAATGCCGCACAACAGACTTGTGGGCAAAGTTATAGCCCACGGAATAAAAGGGATAGTAGCAACATGGACACAGAATTGGCTGAATGGTAGGAAACAGAGTAGTGGTTAATGGATGTTTCTTGGGCTGGAGGAAAGTTTGTAATGGAGTTCCCCAGGGGTCAGTGTTGGGACCCTTGCTTTTCCTGATGTGTATTAATGACCTAGATCTTGGTGTACAGGGCAAAATTCCAAAGTTTGCGGATGATACAAAACTTGGAAGCATTGTGAACTGTGAGGAGGATAACGTAGAACTTCAAAAGGACATAGACAAGTTGATAGAATGGGTGAGCAAATGGCAGATGAAGTTCAGTGCAGAGCAATGTGAAGTGATTCATTTTGGTAGAAAAAACATGGAGAGGCAGTATACATTAGGGGCTACAACTCTTAAAGGGGTACAGGAGCAGAGGGTCCTGGATGTATATGTGCATAAGTCATTGAAGGAGGCAGGACAGGTTGAGAGCGCAGTTAATCAAGCACACAGTGTCCTTGGCTTTATTAAGAGGGGCATAGAGTAAAAGAGCAGGGAGGTTATGTTAAACTTATGTAAGTCACTAGTTCGGCCTCAGCTAGGGTATTACGTCCAGTTCTGGGCACTGCACTTTAGGAGGGATGTGAAGGCATTGGAGAGAGTGCAGTGCAGAAAAGATTTATGAGAATGGTTCCAGGGATGAGAAACTTCAGTTATGAAGATAGATTGGAGCAGTTAAGACTGTTTTCCTTGGAGAAAAGAAGGTTGAGAGGAGATTTGATAGAGGTATTCAAAATCACGAGGGGTCTGGACCAAGTAGATAGGAAGAAACTGTTTCCATTCATTAAAGAACCAAGAATGAGAGGGCACAGATTTAAAGTAATTAATAAAAGAAGCAATAATGATATGAGGAAAAACTTGTTCACGCAGCGAGTGATTAGGGTCTGGAATGCTCTGCCTGAGAGTGTGGTGAAGGCAGGTTCAATTGAAGCATCAAAAGGAAATTAGACTGTTATTTGAAAAGAATGAATATGCACGGTTACGGGGAGAAGGCTAGTTGAGTTGCTCATTTGGAGAGCTGGTGCAGACATGATGGGCCAAATGGCCCCCTCCTGCGCCATGCCAATTCTGTGATTCTATGAGTTAGTTCTGGCTAGGCATGCGGTAGGAAACTTAAAAATGCTCTTTGTTGGCATACTGCATGTTTTAAGCTCTGAGAACAATTGCAGGGTTGGGGGGAGTTGATTCTCACTGATCTTTTCCTATGATCTCTGGATTTAGCTAAAGGGGGTATGTAGAGAGCGTGCATTCCATATTGTACAAAAACAGGCTACCATTATGAGTTCTAGTAACTTGGTTCCCTGTCTACAATTTCAGGAAGAAGTCAGTTCATCCTGTCCTATTTCTGTTTCTTTCTGCCTAAGTGTGGTACTGGATTTTCATACTTGTTGAAATCCCAGCTAACCAAAAAAAAAGGCCCTTTTTTTTATTAACCAACTGAATTTGGGTCTTTCTGTCTTGTACTATTGATTTCTGGCATGTGGGTCTTAAGCCATTCATGGCATTCTTGTAGTTGAGTTACCTGACCTGTTGGAATAATGCTCTCTGCTGCTGACTTGTGAAGTGTACAGAGGCTGTTCAGAGTTCCAATGCCCTTGGTTTGGAACAATTGCACTAATAGATTCAAAATGTCAAGTTCCCTGCTTGCAATTATGTCACAATATGATTTTACAGCTCTGCCCTGAACAAGCCTCCGAAAGACCAGGACGGAAACCAGAACGAGGCAACATTACAGTTAGATGAGTATTGAATTTAGGTTGCTTTGGTGCCAATCTTACTGAACCCATAAGGTAATAAATACACTGTCTCGTTGTCTTGGCTTATGACATTAACTGAATGTCCTGTTATAACGGAATGTTAACACAGCTGTAACTGCACCAAGTTTTCCAAATTCTAGATCAAACACCTGACCCACCATGGTCAACCCAAGGAGAAATGTTCAAACTCTGAATGGGTAAAGAATATATGTGAAACTCATCATTTCATACATGAGAATTCAGTTAAGGAAACTTTGTACACTTGAGATGTAGGATTTATGGCCGGAGAAGTGAATTCTAATAAATTGTTCCATCATTATTTAACATTATAAAAGTTAATGTTTCTACACTTGGTATATTCAATTTACCCATTATAACTGATTTGAATGATTGATTAGAAACAGAATGTTGGCATTGACTTTGGTTAAGAAATTTTCATTCCTCCTACCCCTACTGCCACCCCTTGCCCCACCCACCAACTTCCATGAAGGCACCATGTCACTCTCTTTCATTACCATTGTTCCTATTCATGCAGTAATGGAAGTAAAAAAAAAGGTACAAAATGCTTAATCAGAATTGTTTTTAATTAGCAATTCTGAAGCACAGAAAGAAAGACTTGCATTTATTTAGCACCTTTTTCAACCTCCAGACAACCCAGAGCACTTTATAGCCAATTAAGCACTTGTAACGAATGTGGTAGCCAATATGCACACACTGAGGTCCTACAAATAGTAATCAGATAATGGCAGGTAATTGGTTTTACTAGAGATAAAAGCAAAGAACTGCGGATGCTGGAAATCCAAAACAAAAACAGAAACAAATACCTGGAAAAACTCAACAGGTCTGGCAGCGTCGGAGCAAAGAACTGCGGATGCTGGAAATGAGGGCATCCGCCCTCACGCCTTCTCCTCCCTCCCAGAAACATGATAGGGTTCCCCTTGTCCTCACTTATCACTCCACCAGCCTCCGCATTCAAAGGATCATCCTCCGCCATTTCCGCCAACTCCAGCATGATGCCACCACCAAACACATCTTCCCTCCACCCCCCCTGGTGGCATTCTGTAGGGATCGTTCCCTCCATGACACCCTGGTCCACTCCTCCATCACCCCCTACTCCTCAACCCCCTCCCACGGCACCTTCCCATGCAACCACAGAAGATGCAACACCTGCCCCTTCACTTCCTCTCTCCTCACTGTCCAAGGGCACAAACACTCCTTTCAAGTGAAGCAGCATTTCACTTGCACTTTCCTCAACTTAGTCTACTGCATTCGTTGCTCCCAATGCGGTTTCCTCTACATTGGAGAGACCAAACACAGACTGGGTGACCGCTTTGCAGAACACCTTCGGTCTGTCCGCAAGCATTACCCAGACCTCCCTGTCGCTTGCCATTTCAACACTCCACCCTGCTCTCAAGCCCACATGTCTGTCCTTGGCTTGCTGCATTGTTCCAGTGAAGCTCAACTTCAAACGCAAACTGGAGGAACAGCACCTCATCTTCCGACTAGGCACTTTACAGCCTTCCGGACTGAATATTGAGTTCAACAATTTTAGATCATGAACTCTCTCCTCCATCCCCACCCACTTACCGTTTCTTCCCCCTCCTCTTTGTTTTTTCCAATAATTTATATAGATTTTTCTTTTCCCACCTATTTCCATTATTTTAAAATATATTTCCACCTATTGTTTTATCTCTACCTTTTAGCCCTTTTAGTATTCCTTCACCCCACCCCACCCCCACTAGGGCTATCTGTACCTTGTTTGTCCTGCTTTCTACCCTTAATTAGCACATTCCTTTAGATAATATCACCACCTTCAACACCTCTTTGTCCTTTTGTCTGCGACATCTTTTGGTTATCTCCACCTATCACTGGCTTCTTGTCCCAACAAACACCCCCCCCCCCCCCACCTTAAACCAGCTTATATTTCACCCCTTTCCTATTTTTACTTAGTTCTGTTGAAGGGTCATGAGGACTCAAAACGTCAACTGTGCTCTTCTCCACCGATGCTGCCAGACCTGCTGAGTTTTTCCAGGTGTTTCTGTTTTTGTATTGGTTTTACTAGTTCTGGTAGAGAGCTAGATATTAGTCAGGATATCAGGGTGAAGTAATACAAAAGCTCGATACTGCAGATGTTGGAAACCTGATATAAAAACAGAAAATGCTGGAAGTGCTCAGCAAGTCTGTCAGCAGCTTAGGAGAGAGAAACAGTGTTAATGTTTCAAGTCAATGATCTTTTGTCAGAATGATTTCTGATAAATGGTCATCCACATGAAACTTTAACTCTATTTCTCCCTCCATACATGTGTCAAGATCTGATGCATATTTCTAATACTTCCAGTTTTTATATCAGAGAGAACTACCCTGCTTACCTTTGAAATAGTGCCATGGCATCTTTTATATTCACCTGAATGGGCCAGCACAGCTTTGGTTTAATATCTCACCTGAAAGTCAGCAACTTTAAAAGTGCAGCACTCCTCAGTACTGCATGGGAGTGTCAGCCTATATTTTATGCTCAAGTCTGTGGTGTGGCACTTGATCCCATAACATTCTGACTCAGATGAGATTGTTACCATGGCTGAACAGCTATGATAAGTACCTTTGGTGTAACATTTAAGGGTTATAGGACAACACAATGTTTAACTGGTTTAATCTTGACCTTTTTGGTTGGAGAATCTTGACTTTGATTTAGAGATTTGCCTGGAGTGTGAATGTCATGGCATAATCTTATCTGGGATGGGAAGGTAGTAAAGTTATTTCCATACTGGATTGGTTTCTTTTTTATTGAGGAAGATGGTCTGGACCTTGCAGCAATGCAACAATGTGTGGAATATGAGAAAACACACTCACTACTTGTAAATGTGACATCAATTTCTTTTGCTTACATAGTCTGATAATCATACATCTTAAGTGAGAAAACACCCTCCCTATCAGCAATTCCCATCTAACAAGCTTCATCCATAGTTCATGTATGATTATCCTATCATAGTCTTTCCTCCTTGCCAATCATTTCCCTCTCTCTTCTCCCCTCTTCTCTGCATTGATTCCAAGGAATGTTCTTTCTCCTGGGATGAAGTTGTCTAATGAGGAAAGGTTAAATAGTTCGGGCCTATACTCCTTGGAGTTTAGAAAAATGAAAGTTGATTTTGTTGAAACATATGGGATTCTGAGGGGGCTTGACAGCGTAGATGCTGAAAGGGTGTTTCCCCTTGTGGGGGAATCTGGAACGAGGGGCCACAGTTTTAAAAATAAGGGGTGTCTCATTTAGATGAGGGGGGATTTCTTCTCTGAGGATCATTAATCTTCTCCAGCAACCAGGGGAGGCTGGTATATTCAAGGCTGAGTTAGACAGAGTTTTGATCTACAAGGGAGTAAAATGGAAAGGCAGGAAAATGGAGTTAAGGCCACAATCAGATCAGCCATTGTTATGGAATGGTGGAGTGGGATTGAGGGACCAGATAGCCCACTCCTGCTCCTGTTTCTTAGATGTTCTCCTCTACACATGCACGCACCTCCGAGTTTGTATATGTGGAGGTTATCCAGAAGAAGTACTGAATGCAACCTGAATTTTTCAAGGGTGAATAAACATAGGGTATAATGAGAGAAAGACTCACACCTTTTACAACCTGAGACATACAAAAACACTTTACAATTCAGAAGAGCTTCATTGTACTCACTGTTTGTTGTTATATCAGAAAGTGTGGCAGGTAATTTGCACAAAGCAAGACTCACAAATAATCACGAGTTAAATGGCCAGGTACTCGTTTCAGTGATGTTATTTGAGGAATAGACATTAGGTTGGAGAGCCTTCCTACTGGTAGCACCAGTATGGAAACTTTTATGTCCATGTGAGGCTTAATGTGACATCTGAAAGATGGCACCTTTGACAGTGTAGCACTTTCCAAGTACTGCACTGAAATATCAGATTAGATTGTATGTTCAAGTCCCTGAGGTGGAACTTGAACCCATGATTTTCTGACTGAGGCAACAGTACTACCAACTGAGCCAAGGCTGGCACCACTTAAAGGTTACAAAAGCTTGAATCTATAAAGACATTAAAACATGATCCATCCCAAACCAGCAACAATAGTCCAAATAATACCGTGTCAAGATTTGTTTTAATATTACATCTCAGCACTTACTCATGCTGACTAAAGACTTGGTATAGATTACTTTTATAAATGTACATACGAATATACATACATACATGCGAATTAGGACTCTACCTAGCAACAATGCTTTAGAAAACATGTTTAACTTCAAAGTTCACTTTGATACAACAAAAACTAAGACTATCAACAATTCATTGACATAGCCACAGAGAAACAGCACAATTCATCCTCAAAGTGTGAACCTGGACTTGGTGCAAGGGTAATGCAGGCAGCATCTGTCGAGAAAGAGAAACAGCTTAATTCTTTCTCCACAAATGCTGCCTGACCTGCTGAGTATTTCCTGCATTTTCTGTTTTTATTTCCGATTTCCAGCATCCACAGTATTTTTCTTTTGCAGAGCTTATTGTAGTAGTCTGTATAATCTAATCTGGCTCATATTGATCCTGTAGATAAATTGTGATTGTATATAAAGAATATGCTCAGTAATACAAAGGTAACTATCAAAACCTTCTCTCCACTTGAATCAATATGTCAAACTTTGTAAGATCTAGACTGATCAAATTTATGGAGTGCCCACATAAACTCATCAGGACAAAGAGCTTGCTTTTGCTGTTAGGCTGTTAGTAAATCTAACATCTGTGCTGAATCTGAGAAACAACACTAAATTTCCTTAAGCATTCTGACCAAGCATACATTATATAGAGGAGCCGAGTTCATTGGTTGTTTTGCAGGGTGGTAAGGCAGAATCGAAAACATCAAGCTACTTTCGTTCATGTTGATTTTTCTACCTTTTAGAAAAGATCCTCCCCCCCTCGAAAAATACACACAAACATGCAGCCCTGCGTCCCTGGAAATATTCTCCAACAAAGCTCCTGCTGTATCTCCATGACACTCAAAAAGTGCAAAGATTTCCCGGATTTATAATCGGGATTTTAGCATTTATAATTAAAGATGCGCAATTGCTATATCCTATTTGTTGCTTGATAGACACATTTTCGTAATTAAGTAAAAACTTTTATCCTTTTTTTTTACGAGAATCATTTGACAAGGACGTTCTTCCTAGTAAGGTTTGCAACCCGGTTCGAATCTTTTTCGAGCTTGTGAGAATTATTGGCCCTCTTACCTCTAGTGTCCAAACGAATAGGACCAGTGCTCCCATAGACTGCATCATGTTACTGTAATAGTTGAGGAGGGATTGCTTGCAACCTCGAGTCCACAGGTTCAGCTCTTCGGTCAGGAATTCGTAGCTGTAATGGGCTGAATTGTTGGTGATCTGCTGCTGGATACAGGGTCGAGGGGAGCCCGGATTGCAGCAGCTGAATGGGACCCCGTCCGTCAGGTATTTTCCATCAACATTGCTCTTAACACGGCTGTGGGGAAGAGATGGTGGGAGTGTTTAGGGCTCAAAACTTAACTAGCGCAGAAAAAAACTGTGGCCAATGCATTTTATATCTCCATTCCGTCCTTAGTGTTGTAACTCAATAAAGACACGAGTTAAGGCGAGGAGTAAGACATATCTTCCATGCACATTTCAGTAAGACTCATCTCACTGCACCCACCCGCCACCACCCCACCCCGCTAGTTTTCCTGCTCTACTTACTCCTTCACCTCCTTGGAGCTGAAGTCCAGGTATCTGTTGCTGATCCACTGGATTTCAAACCAGTCTCGGAATCCATTGTTTCCACAGCAGCGAAATTCGATCTGAAGCTGATCGATGGTTTTCTTCATGAAGCAACGACCTGGCGTGTCGGTGTCTCGGTAATATTTCATACCGTTCTTCAACCCCTTGGCCAGAGTATCCTCCAGATAAAACTTCATCAGAAAACACAACAGCACAGTGAGGAAGGTCAGGAAAGTGAAAAACAAACAGGCGGCCAGGTAGAACTTGAGGAGAGATTTCCACCGGGCGTACTTGGCCGGATCGAGGGAATCGTAGCAAAACTTGCCCCCAAAGCAGTTGATGGCGCAGGCCAGGATGCCCACCAGGATCAGGGAATTGGGTACCAGATGGCTCTCCTCATTGTCCATCACCTCGCTTCGTTTCCTGAGCTCGATCTTAAGGAACAAACCCATTCCAAAGATAACAATTCCTGCCAATACACAGAACCAGTTCAGGAGCCACAGCCCCTGAGCCAACTTGACTCGTTTCTGTAAGTTGAACTTGATTTTCAGAATGGCCATTTTCTATTTACAACTGAAGTCGAATCAGTCGAAGTGGAAGAATGGCTTTGGGTAAATCAGTAAGATTCGGGCATGGGTGCTGAAAGGGCAGGAGACAGTCCGCCTGAGATTAACTCAACCTTGTGTCCCTCCATACTGACTACCCTAAAAGCGAATCTAAAATTGACACACGGATCCTATGGAAACTATGCGCTCTCCAATGTGCCAAGCCAGAAGGGGGGAAATAGTCCTCGTCTAAACCTAACTTTGGCGGTCCTTTCCCCGGCAAAGCAGATAGCTCTTCCAGAATGCAGTAGAGAAAATCTGAGACTGCAAGACGTCACCTTAAAACCAGTAATAGGTTTTATCGCTAATCATTTAGAGAAAGCTCTGCCCCAGATGAGCGATTGAAATTAATCCGCATTTTTACCGTGTAATTGCTTTGCCCTCAAGTTGTCAGCGCTTGTATCTTCACCTGCAAGTTTCCTTGCGTTTGAAACGCCGGGCCAGGGTGTTAACCGAAAATTCTTTTCGCTTGGAACAACTTTATGGATCATTTATTATCGAATTAATATCGTGCACACTCTTTATGTGCATCAGGTTTACTCGTGTCAAATATAATGAAAGCAAAAAAAAAAAATTCAACTTAATAAGCTAAGTAAGCTTAAATATAGGTCAATACCCTGGAATGAACATTGAGATCAAATATAAATAGATCTCTACCAGTCGAGTCCTTTTAAAGCTGTGGTTCGGATAATGATCTGCACAAAACGTTATGTTTAGAGGGGGTTTATACTGGGCTAAGGGTTCAGCAGATGTTACTTTCTCAATCCTTGTACTTCAGAATTTTATTTTAATTTCCGCACCTCTCAAAAACGGTGATGCACAACAATTTGCGTTTATATAGTACCTATGAATTGGTAAGTCTTCCTAGGGAACAGTGGGAGTCAACAGAGGGGAGAAGCACTCAGTATTGATATGGTCTTATCTCTCTATCCCTCAATACAGTATATAATAAATACTGCTATCCCTGTTAGGAATTTCTTTGTCTCTATCCAAGCCTTATTTCCAAAGAACATATCTTGGGTAGGGTTTAAGAGTTATTGAGGTTATAGACACCATGACCATTTGGGATCCATCTACACTCCCTGCACAACAACCACCACCACCCCACCCCAACAACCTATTAACATACAGAGGCATACAAATAGGCCAATTGAATATTTTCACCTTGCATTAATAATAATACATTTGAAAATGCTACTTAAATGAAACTCTTTGGTGGGACCTCGGATTCCATGGGACCGCCGAGCATGGGTGCTGTAGGCCTTGCATTAATCTGCTGCTGATCTTGGGCTGAGATTGGGGCTGAGGCTGGATGTCCCAGGTGATACATGTATTGCTGAGCTATATCATTGGAAGTGAAGGACAGATATAATTTCACCTCACATAACAAAGTTATGGGTGTATCTCAGTTAGCAGCCTTTTGCTATCTTACCCAAGCTGGTGATCCCCAAATGGTGAATTTCTCCATGGTGCCAACATAACACACACAATGGAACTGGTGCAGAAACTCTTGGAGAAAGAGAGACATTCAGGCAGAAGCTGTGGTTTATGTCAGAACTAATGATTTTAAAATAAACAGGAGTAAGGTCTTGCAAAAATAAGTTCCATGAGTTGAGGTGGATTAAGAAGAAATTCCTCAAAAGAGTAAAATAAAATTTTACTGGTACCGTATACTAGACTTCACTGAATGACTAGATTAGGGAAGTTAAATACATGGCCATAGATATGGTGCAGGCTTGAATGGTTCAAATTCTTGGATATTAGACCCAGCAAAGCCTTGTGCTGCAGAACTAGCCACACCCCCAGCCAATTTGTTCCAGTCTTGCTACAACACTGGAATCTCCCTAACAATGTGGGAACTTGTCCAGGTCTGTCCTGTCCACCAAAGGCAGGACAAATCATTTGCTGCCTATTACTGCCCCATCAGTCTACTCTTAACCATCATCAAAGTGATGGAAGATGTCAATGACATTACTATCAAGTGGCGCTTACACAGCAATAGCCTGTTCACATATGTTCACTTTGGGTTCTGCCAGGACCACTCAGTTCCAGATCTCATTACAGCATTGGTCCAAGCATGGACAAATTAGTTAAATTCCAGATGTGAGATGAGAATGACTGCCCTTGACATCAAGGCATAATTTGACCAAGTGTGACGTCAAGGAGCCTTAGAAAAATTGAAGTCAATGGAATTCAGGGGGAAACTCTCTGCTGGTTGGACAATCATCTGTCTCAGGACATTGCTGCAGGAGTTTCTCAGCGCAACATCCTAAGACCAATCATCTTCAGCTGCTTCATCTATGACCTTCCCTCCATCATTGGGTCAGAAGTGGGGATGTTTGCTGATGTTTGCAGTGTTTCACTTGTGACTCCTCAGATACTTAAGCAGTTCATACTCACATGCTTTGAGGCCTAGACAACATTTAGGTTTGGGCTGATAAGTGGCAAGTAACATTCTTGCCCACAAGTGCCAGGCAATGATACTCAATGGCTTAGCATCCACACTCATTAGCATAGAGATTTCCAAAGACTTCCAATTCTTTGAATGAAGAGTTTTCTTCTCATCTCAGTCCGAATTGGCCAATCCCTTCTTCTGAGACTATGAATCTGTTCTCTAGATGTCCCATCTAGGGGAAACATTTTCTCAGCAACTATTCTGACAAGCTGCTTAAGAATTTTGTATGCTTCAGTTAGGTCACCTCTCTTCTTTTAAACTCCAGGGAATATAGGCCTGGCCTACAAAATCTCTCCTCATAGGATAATCCCCTCTACCCACAAACCAATTGAATGAATCTTTGTTGTACTCCCTCCAGCTAGGGCAAGTATGTCCTTTCTTCATTAAAGAGACCAAAACTGCACTCAGTACTCTAGCTGTCACCTTATCATTGGTCTGAATAATTGTAGTAAAATGTCATTACGCTTTTACTTCAATTCCTTTGTAACAAAATTTGTCTTCCTACTTGGTGTTAGTTGATACTGGTTGGTTGCAGATTTGGAAGGTGCTTTGGAAGAAGCCTTGGTGAGTTACTGCAGTGCATCTTGTAGATAGTACACACAGGTGCAGTTGTGTTGTGCCAGTGGTGGAGGAAATTAATCATTAAGGTAGTGGATGGGGTGCTGATCAAGCAGAATGCTTTGTTCTGGATGATGTCAAGCTTCTTGAATGATATTGGAGCTGCATCCATCCAGGCAGGTGAGGAGTATTGCATCACACTCCTGAATTGTGCCTTGCATGCAGTGGGAAGGATTTGGGAAGTCAAGAGTCACTTGTTGCAGCCTCTGACTTGCTCTTGTAGCCACAGTATTTATGTGGTTGGTCCAGTTAGGTTTCTTGTCAATGGTAACACCCAGGATGCTGATAGTGGGGGAATTTGACCATGGTAATGTCACAGAGAGCTGGTTATTCTGTCTCTTGTTTGAGATCATCATTGCCCAGAACTTGTATCACACGAATGTTACTTGCAATATACTAGCCCAAGTCCGATGCTGTTCAGGTCATGTTGCATGCAGGCATGGTCTGCTTCAATATCTAAGTTATCAGTCCAAGGGGCGTAAACATTTCAAAATTTACCTTGTACCTGCAAGGGTCTAGTCCACAATCCAACAGGCCACATCCAATGGCTCAATAGACTTGGTATTTACTGGACCTAGCACTTAAGGTGCTATTCTAATTTCCAATTCTCCTGCCATGCACCCATTAAGACTTACTGTGGAATACATAATATGGGCAATGGACCTTTGGTCTTGTATATTTGTAGTCATGTTGTGAGGATTGGATCAGGTTTGACAGAAACAGTCATCCTCCACCCATAGTCAACTAGCCAGCTGATACTGTGCATTTACCGCTCGGCAGGAAATGGGAGGGCTTTTAATACAGCATTATTTTTAGGCAGTAATTAGGCTGCAGTAAGTAATGGAATACAGTAATGTCAATTTGTTATGGGACCACTGCACTAGAGCAGAAAATGACAGGACAGAATATCTTCTTTAGCAAATGTGGGCACAGCCTCACTAATGATGCTAATGTAGCAAAGAGACCTCAAGCTATCCTGAACCAGTTGCCTGGACCTATGTAAAAATATACTGGGGATGACTTTCCTCTGATCTTCCTTCTTGATATAGGATTATTGTTGAATCCTTACTACATTTCCACACTATATAATTGAGATCAGACTCTGAAAATGAGCAAATGCAAACTCTGTTCTAGTACAGCAATGTTGCTGCTTCTCACCGAAACTATGATTTAATACCAAATCTTCCAAAATAAAATTCTGAGAAGTATTTTTACTAGAAACATTCATCGTACTTCTACACCTACTAGTAACTTTCGTTAGCTTGGTTTCATTTGATTCCTGTTTGGAACACAGACTAAACAATCTTTTGAAAACAGTACTTGTTGATTAGCTGTCATATTCAATTTTCTATTTTCATTACTTCACTTTGGTGAGGTAATCAGTAGTTCCTTTACACGACTAGGAAACAACCAATGTTGTCATCCGATTCTTCGACTTTTGCAAATTTCTCTTTATTGGTCCAGTTTCTCTTTGGTTTCCCCTCCTGAGGCAGCAAGGTTAAGTGGGATGTGACTCTGAAACAAGACTATGGACCGGAAGTCAACCTGGCCTTCTCTCTCCACAGATCTACTCTACTGATGTTTCCTGCAGTTTCTGTTTTTATCAGATAAGCAGCATCTGCAGAATATTGATTATTTTAAAGGGGGATAACTATATAAAATATTTTGAAAACTCATTTTTTTGTACAAAATTGTACCTAACATTACATGTTCAACTAACCAAACAAAATGGGCAGAATACCTATTAAGGATGGTGGCAGGTCCCTGAGGGCTCACAGCTCTGGAGCCTCTGCAGTTCCACTGGAAGAGGTGGGCACTGCTGAGGCAGACTGGGTTCCATGAAGGTGCTTCAGCATAGCTTGGTGCTCCCACCCACCACAGCCTCCAATGAGCTGGTGGTTTTCACCCTTGGCTGCTCCACTGGTGGGCAAGTCCTGGTGATGCCCCTAATTAGGCCTTTATTATTCTAGGCCTGTGGAGTAGATAGCCAATTCTGCTCCCAGCCTGTCCCTGGGACATTCCCCCAAAATGGAATAGGCCCATAAGGCATTAATAAAATGAAGGATGAAATTTAAATAGGTGGAAAAGATGATAATTAAGGAAAAGGTGCATATGTTTTTACATCAAATATAGTTTAACTATTTAGCTTTCATAGTTTAAGATTATTGTATTGACAATATCAATTGTGGAGGAGCCTTATAGGATGAAATTAATATTCCCCTCCTTCCTCTTCATCCGCCCCTCACCACAATTTCAGTGCAGTAGGTGAAAATTCTCAAAACTAATGTAGCCAGACAGCTTCCCTGAAGTCTAAGCTAGAACATAGTTGAAATTTATTCCCACTAGTAAGGTAAATTAAACACGGGGTCACGTACCAGAACTGGTCACCTTGAGTGATATTGGGCCTCATTTTAATAAGTCCAATGAGAAATCAAAAATAAGCACGAGATGAACTTCAGGCCACAGTGACGCCACCAACAGCTCTCAGGTGGAGCCTGGAGAAGGCAGTCGGAATGGGGCAGAGCAAAGGCTGCTAGTGGTCCAACCATTGCTTCTCCTCTCGTCTTTACGTGGAAACAATTTTATAGTTGAAATTTAATATGCATTGAAGACCTCCAACAGTTCCTTTTAAGTACAACGGGTTAAACTGTTGTAGAGCCGGAAATACAAAACTAGTCAGAGCTTGTATGGTGCAAGTCTGCTCAATCTTTGACCTCTTATTAAATCTATTGGCAGGAAACACCTCTAGAGCACCAATATGGTGTTGGACTTGCTTTCACTCCTATTCAGACAGAGGTTGGCCTCCCACATTGGACCTCTGCATCTTTTTTTCCATCTGCAAGACATGTACAATGTGGTTCAATTTCAACCCTTGTAGATTTGTGTTGGCAGATATTGACCCTATAGAAAGTCGATATTGACCCTATAGAAAATCAAAAGCAAGCTAGTTAAAGATGGTCAGAATCACCAAGTGACAGAAGACTTTTTAATTTCATCTATTACTGTTATGCATGCTAAAATTAGTTTAAATTATTCTTTATCATCTACATTCCAACAGTATGATAACTAACATGTCAATAGAAACTCAAACACAAGAACAAAACGTTGACAAGGTTACATTGCATGTACCATTGTCATAGACAAGATACTTCACAATAAAACGTGCGAATTTGTACAAGTTGAGCTTCAACACATACCAATTACTGTCCGACAAATAGGACCAAAAATTAAATAAGTTGCCTTTCTTTTAGTCCGTGAAATTTATTTTATATTCAAGTATAGGAACAGCTGCAATTAAGTCACGACATTCTCCGATTGCTCAGCAAACACTGACTTCTGGCACGTGATAGATTTATGGCGCTAAGATTTCGTCCCAATCAGTTATTCGAGACTCTTCAGCCAAAATACTCCAGTTAGGGGAATGGTCAGAGGCGAGCCAATTGAAATCGTCAATAATATTCCAATTGTTTTTCGTTCTGTCTAAGCCTGCCAGCTCAAAATCCTTTTCAATGCCTTCGTACTTCCAGTTAAACGGAGCAAAGGAAACTCCAGTACAATCTTCTACGATGGCTCTGCTGGTCACGTGCAAATACACATTTGCATCCTTAGTATTATGCGTTCGCAGCTGCTGACAAGCGAAGGCAAACGTGCAGCCAATGGACTGGTCAATGAACACTGAGGTAGAGACAGGTCCGCACAACACCTTGGAATTGGTGACATTCTTGACATGCAGTGTGTTGGGCGAGCCGAGTAGCTTCACCACGCAGTTGGACAACCTAGTCAACAACACGTCTTTCCCAGTGATCTCGTCCGCCCGCCGGACCAACACCTGAGAGTCGGCGTCCGAAAAGCCGCAGAGGTTTTCCTCGATCACTGTGGGGTCGCTGGGTTTGTTGTCGGATGGGGAATCGGCGGGTTTGGGCTCTTTGGGGCCGGCACCTTCCTTTCTGCGGGATTTGAAAGCGAATTTCTTCTTGGGTAGACATTCCTCCCTCTTCTCCACCACCATCCCTTGCAACTTCTGCACGGCGTCCTGGGCCTGGCGCAGCTCGTAGGCAGACAGGAACATCATGCTGTCGTTCACGAACTTCTGCAGCTGCTGCATCTTCCGCGAGATCTCCTCGAAGCGGGTGCTCAGCGCGGTTCTGTCGCTGCCTTCGCAGCTTTCCAGCAGCGCTTCGATCTTCGCCTTCTCCTCAGAAAACGCCGCGGTGAAGAAGTTGGACTTTTCCTCCTTCACGCTAGTCACATCTTTGGCCATTTTCCTCCTCTCCACCTCCAGCTGCCTCTCTTGGTCCCTCCGCTGCAGGATCTCCACCATCTTCTCTTTCCGTCGGTCATATTCCGGGATTTCTTCCGTTAAATTCTCTCTGTTCTCGCTCTCCCCCACCAGCGCCATTTTGAACCGTTTCTAAACGAACCCTTAGCAACGAGCCATTTCATTGGTCCCATCTCAGTCGGGTGCCCGCCCCCTTTGCATCATTTATTCTGATTGGGTGGTAGCTTGGTTCAAAGGGCGATGGGTGCGGCTCTGCTAATGATAGATTGGAATCTAAACAATAGGGACATTTTATAATACAAAAGTACAATGCTGCAGATGCTGGGATATGTTAAATAAAAACAGAAATAGAAAATACTGGAATACTCAGCAGATCAGAATGCATCTGCGGAGAGAAACAGAGTCAACATTTCATATCGATGAGCTTTCACCAGATCTGAGGGAAAGATGTAATAGGATTTCAGCCAGTGAAAATGTGTGAGGAAGAACAGGGTCTGTTAAAGGGTCACTGGAGAGATTAAATGACAAAAGGTTTCATAGTACCAAAGGGAATGAAACGGGGAAAATAAAGAAACAACCAAGTGTGTCCAGAAGAAGTGCGAGTGGCTGCATAGTTGACGTCGAAATGCAGTGAAGGAATAAAGAAAGAAACCAGAAAAAACAAACCAAAATACAACATGAAATGAAATAAAATGGGGGCAGAGGTTATGATCTAAAATTGCCGAATTCATTATTGAGTCCAGAAGGCTGTAGAGTTAAAAACAAAAAAACTACTGCGGATGCTGGAAATCCAAAACAAAAACAGAATTACCTGGAAAAACTCAGCAGGTCTGGCAGCATCGGCGGAGAAGAAAAGAGTTGACGTTTCGAGTCCTCATGACCCTTCAGCAGAACTGAGTAAAGTTAGGAGAGGGGTGAAATATAAGCTGGTTTGGGAGGGGGAGAGAAGTGGGGGGGGGGGGGAGGTGGTTGTAGGGACAAGCAAGCAGTGATAGGAGCAGATAATCAAAAGATGTCACAGACAAAGGAACAAAGACAAAGTGTAAAAGGTGGTGATATTATCTAAGAGAATGTGCTAATTAAGAATGGATGGCAGGTACTCAAGGTACAGCTCTAGTGGGGGTGGGGTGGGGTGGAAAGACTGACAGGGCATTACAGTTATAGATTTAAAAATAATGGAAATAGGTGGGAAAAGAAAAATTTCTTTGCATTGGGAACAATGAATGCACCCCTATTCCTCAACCCCCACCTCTGGCACCTCCCCATGCCCACGCAGAAGATGCAACACCTGCTCCTTCACTTCCTCTCTCCTCACCGTCCAAGGGCCCAAACACTCCTTTCAAGTGAAGCAGCATTTCACTTGCATTTCCCCTAACTTAGTCTACTGCATTCGTTGCTCCCAATGCGGTCTCCTCTACATTGGAGAGACCAAACGCAAACTGGGCGACCGCTTTGCAGAACACCTTCGGTCTGTACGCAAGAAAGACCCAAACCTCCCTGTCGCTTGCCATTTTAACACTCCACCCTGCTCTCTTGCCCATATGTCTGTCCTTGGCTTGCTGCATTGTTCCAGTGAAGCCCAATGCAAACTGGAGGAACAGCACCTCATCTTCCGACTAGGCACTTTACAGCCTTCCGGACTAAATATTGAATTCAACAACTTTAGATCTTGAACTCCCTCCCCCATCCCCACCCCCTTTCCGTTTCTTCCCCCTCCCTTTTGTTTTTTCCAATAATTTATATAAATTTTTCTTTTCCCACCTATTTCCATTATTTTTAAATCTATAACTGTAATGCCCTGTCAGTCTTTCCACCCCACCCCCACTAGAGCTGTACCTTGAGTGTCCTGCCATCCATTCTTAATTAGCACATTCTCTTAGATAATATCACCACCTTTTACACTTTGTCTTTGTTCCTTTGTCTGTGACATCTTTTGATTATCTGCTCCTATCACTGCTTGCTGGTCCCCCCACCCCCCCTTAAACCAGCTTATATTTCACCCCTCTCCTAACTTTACTCAGTTCTGCTGAAGGGTCATGAGGACTCGAAACATCGACTCTTTTCTTCTCTGCCGATGCTGCCAGGCTGTAGAGTGTTAAGTTGAAAGACGGGTGGTGCTGTTCCTCAAGCTTGCATTGAGATTCATGAGACACAAAAGATAGGAAGATCAAAATGGAAGCAAGGTGGAAAATTGAAATGACAAGTGTCAGGATCATGTTTGCAGACTAAACGGAGGTGTTCCGCAAAGCGGTCATACAGCCTGCATTTGTTCTCCCCAGTATAGACGAGACCGCATTGTGAGCAGTGAATACAGTATATTAAATTGAAAGTAGTACAAGTAAATTGCTGTTTCATTTGGAAGGAGTGTGTGGGGCCTTGATGAGAAGGGAGAAGGTAAAATGACAGGTGTTGCATCTCCTGGAAAGGTAGGAAAGGGAGAGGGTGTTGGGAATGACAGGAGTGAATCAGGGTGTCGTGGAGGGAAGGGTCCCTTCAGAATGCTGAAAGGTGAGTGGAAGATGTATTTGGTGGTGGCTGCACGCTGTGGTTGGCCGAAATGTCGGCGATGATCTGTTGAGAAGAGGTTGGTGGGATGGAAGGTGAGAACAAGGGAACCCTATCATATTTGTGGGAGGGAAGGGATGGGGTGAGAGCAGAAGTGCATGAAATAGGTTGGACACGGTGGAGGATCCTATCAACCACTTTGGAGGGGGATGGAATGGTGGGGAGATCCCCGGTTGAGGAAAAATAAGACATATTGAAAATGCTACTTTAGAAGGTTACCTCATCTGAGCATGTGCGACGGATGGAGAAACTGGGAGAATGGAATTCTTACAGAAAGTGGGTTGTGATGAAGTGTAGTCAAAGTAGCTGTGGGAGTCATGGGCTTGTCGTGAATTTGTAGTGTGAGGCCATTTTATAAACCTCTTGATTTGATCTGTAGGGTGACAGTAAGTTACCCTATGCCACCAAAAGGGAACATAAAATTGTAACAAGTGTTCTTGGGCACTACTAGTACATTGACCAAACAATTAGTCATAACGAGTTCAGAATAAACTTCTTCATCCAAAGAGAGGTAAAAATGTGGAACTTTCTACAACGGAGTGGTTGAAGTGAATAGTACAGATGTATTGAAGAGGAAACTGGACAAGTATTTGGAGAAAGGAATAGATGGTTACGATGGTAAATTTAGATGGGAAAAGGTGGGGAGGCTTGAGTAGAGCATAAACATTGGCATGGACTGGTTAGGCTGAATGGCCTGTTTCTGTGCTATATATCCTTTCCAATTCTATGTAAAATAATAGGCATGGCCACTGGAGCAACAAATACAAATTAAATTATAAGATCGTGAGTGTCCAAAATACATTCCATACCCTGTGGTGCCCACCAGCCGTACAACGAAGCACATTTATAACAGGTGATGGATGTGCTTATTTCAGTGTTTTATTTACAATATAGTGATGCAATAATTTTAATACTGAATCATAGAATGATATAGCACAGAAGGAGACCATTTGGGCCACCATTGTGTCTGTATCAGCTTTTTGACAGAGTGATCGAATTAGTTTTGCCTCCGCCCCCTCCCCTGCTCTTTCCCCATAGCACTCCAACTTTTTCTGCCAAGTATTTATCTAATTCCCTTTTGAAAGTTATTATTGAATCTGCTTACATCACCCTTCAGACAATGTATTCCAGATCATAAATATTTGCTGCAGAAAAAATGTTTTTTTCATGTCACCTTTGGTTCCTTTGCTAATTACCTTAACTGTGTTCTCCAGTTACTGACCCTTTTGCCACTTGAAACAGTTTCTCCTATTTAGTCTCAAAATCATCCATGGTTTTGAACAGCACTATAAATTTTCATTTAAGCTATAAGGGGGAAAATATTTCTCAACATAACTGAAGTCTTTCATCCTTGTTATCATTTTAGTAAATTTCCTCTCCCCCTCTCTAAGGCCATGACATCCTTCCTAATGTATGGTGCCCTGAATGGGACGCAGCCCACCAGCTTGGGCCTAACAGATTTCATAAAATGATTACAACTTGACAGGTCTACCACCTCATACTGGGTATCTTTTTGCTAAAATTCAAACTAGTTAGGAGGGGAGGATCATAGACTGTGATTGCTTTGCTGAAATTGAAAATCCCATTAACTGCAAGTTACATTCATGGCTAAGGTGGGCTGAGAGGAAATGCTTAGTCATGATGCTCCAACCATCATGTGTGCAGCTGGCTGGATGGCGCAGGTGATATGTTCCTCCTTGCTGGATGTAGGATGAGTTGTGGGCACTACAGCTATAACAACTTGTATTTAACTTTATTGTAAAAACAGCCCAAGGTTATATTACATTACATTATAAAGCAAAATTGGACACTGAGACACATAAGATGATATATGGGCAGAAGGCCAAAAGCTTGCTCAGAGGGGCAGGTTTTAAGGAGTATCTTAAAGGAGGAAAGAGAGGTAGAGAGGCACAGAAGTTCAGGGAAGAAATTCCAGAGTTAGGGTCTAAGCAATAAAGGGTCACCAGGGTGGAGACATTAAAATTGGGTATGCGCAAGAGACCACAATTAGATGAGTGCAGGTACCTTAAAGGGTTGTGGGGCTGGTGGAGTTTACAGAGCTATAGAGGGATGATGCCATGAAGGGACTTGAAAAGAAGGATGAGCCTTTTAAAATCAAGGCATTGCTTAATGGCAAGTCAGGATAAATCAGCGAGCATAGGGTTGATGGGTGAATGGGACTGGTACAAGTAGGGACATGGACAAGAAATGTCAAGTTTACGGTAGGTTGAATGTGGGGGTCTGCCAGGAGTGCACTGGAATAAAGGCATGGATGTGGGTTTCAGCAGCAGATGCGCTGAAGCTAAATGGAGCTGGGCGATGCGGGCAGTTTCAGTAATATGTATATATATGCATGCATATGTGGTCAGTTCATCTTGGGTCAAATATGACACCTGTGTTGCAAAGCCAGTAAAGTGACAGAATACAGCTGCATCCAAAAATCAGCTCTCCAAAGCTACCTAGTATTAAAAACATTGCTAATTCAGTCAAGGTATCGATCCAAAATCCCTAGCAGCCAATAATGTTTATCCAGAGCCTTAGCTTAATGGAGATAGGGATCTGTTCTTCAGTCTGCTTCCTGAGTTGCCATGTTTGTTTTCTCTTGGTGGGTTTAAGAATGATTGAATCAAATGCTCCTCGACACCAATTTCTCAAAGGCATTCTATTTCAAGTGCAGACCCCTATTTCACAGAATCACAGTGCAGAAGAGGCTCTTCGGCCCATCGAGTCTGCACCGACATGTGAGAAACACCTGATCTACTACCTAATCCCATTTACCAGCACTTGGCCCATAGCCTTGAATGTTATCACATGCCAAGTGCTCATCCAGGTACTTTTTAAAGGATGTGAGGCAACCCACCTCCACCACCCTCCCAGGCAGTGCATTCCAGACCATCACGACCCTCTGGGTAAAAATGTTTTTCGTCACATCCCTCCTAAACCTCCTGCCCCTCACCTTGAACTTATGCCCCCTTGTGACTGACCCTTCAACTAAGGGGAACAGCTGCTCCCTATCCACCCTGTCCATGCCCCTAAGAATCTTGTACACCTCGATCAGGTCGCCCCTTAGTCTTCTCTGCTCCAACGAAAACAACCCAAGTCTATCCAACCTCTCTTCATAACTTAAATGTTTCATCCCAGGCAACATCCTGGTGAATTTAATTAGTTTAATGAGCCCAGCATTCATGGCAGGTGGCTGCCAGGGATGGCTAAGAAGCACCTTAACCAATATGTAGAGGTTATATTACTGGATTAATAATAGAGAAATGAGAGTTCAAATCCCATCATGGCAGTTTGAAAATTGAATTCAGTTTTTAAAATTTGCAAATTAAATGCTGGTATCAATAAAAGTGACCATGCTATCATTGGATTGTCATCAAAAAGTGAATTGCTTCACGATTGTACTTTGGGAATGGAAACCTGTTATCTTTGCTTTGTCTGGCCATTTTGTGACTCCAACCCCACCCTAATATGGTTTGATTCTTAACCGCACTTTGAGTAGCTACCGCATCACCCAGTTCAGGGCAACTAGGTATGGGTAATAAATGCCAGCCTTGGCATTGATGCCCACATCCCAAGCAGAAATAAAATATGGTGACAACTGAATTTTATGTACACTTCTTGCATGGTACATCCCCCCACAAATGTTATATATGAAAACTAGATGAAACATAAATGAATTTCTACACCGACTATTCCGAAACAGACACTAGGATTGCAGAGCTATTATGTAAGTATGCTTTTCTTGATAATGTGGACCACGGATGTGCCAGAGGCTAAATTAATAATAAAGGACCAGACACTAAATTCTTTTAATTCAAAATCTGGTTCATATATGCTTTAAAAAACAAAAATTCTGAAACTGAGAAAATATATAATCAAAAAGGTAGCATACTTAGAGTAGGTTAAGATTATAAAGTAATCACATCATGGTTTTGATATCGCTCAATGTCTGATGCCCAAGTCTAAAGAGCTACGTTAATAGAGACCTTATAAGTTGTGCCTTCTTATGGCTTATCAGCAAGGATGGCACCAGTAGTTTACTCCTGATAAATTTGAAGTTTGTTTTGCATAAAAAAATGATTATCCACTCATTTGAAAGCAAACCAATGAAGTTGGGGTAGAAGTTTAGAGCAAACAGGTATTTTTAAAAAAACCAGATAATTCAAATTAAACAACTTTAAATTGAGTAGACTGTAAAAAAAAAATTTAATCACCTCATAAATTCCAAAATCCTATGGATAATGTTTTACAATGATTAGTATGTACAGGGATGTTAGCTGGATTACCAGATAAGGGCGAGTACAGATGATGCACAACGCTGTATATAATAGAACTTAAAATTGTTATTCAGCTATTAGATTTCTATGGCTTATATTAAGTTTTCTTTCCAAGTTTTCTTTCATATAAGCTTTCTTTTGAGATTTATTGCAGATTCATAAGATGTCTATCATGTTGCAATAAAGTCAGTGTCATCTTGGAATCTTTGTGAAAATAAGAGATTAGCCTTTCCTTGAACTAATAAATTTAGAGGTGAAAGTTCATTTTGAACTTGTTAAATAAAATGCATCCTTTAAAGCTATGCTTTTGGAATGAAACTACTTTGTGTAAGGGCAGTGTATCTGCAGTTATAACTGCTAATCTTTTGATTTATTATGTTTCTACCAAAATGGTCATTCTGCTGTTAGATGTCTAACCGTATGATTTTTTAAAGGGGCAGCAGAAAGACCAGTAGGATATGCATATTGGTCATTGACATCTGGAGAAAGAGATAGGAAAGACAGCATTAGCTATCATAATTGGCCTATATAAATTTTACCAATATTTGCACAGTAGGAAGGCAGTAATTATGGGCCACACATACTGGTGCCAAAAAGAGGGATTCTAGTCTAGCTACTTCTACACTAAGAGGGCTGGAGTCAGCTTATTATTGTGATATCAAGTGCAAATCTAGCAAGTAAAATGCTGATGGTTTATACAAAATCTGAGAACATTACCTTCCTTTTGACAAGAAGGCAGTTAAATATCGCTCAGTTATAAAACTTTCCAATAACATCAAGTACAAAGCTGTGAATCTACACCTAAAGAAATACGTTTATCACAAAACTTGCATTTCATATTTAAAACTTGACAGATCAGAATGAACTCAAGAAGGCTACTTGATATGAAGTGTTCTAATTAATTAGCAGTTTAGTGTCAAGGTCAAGTACTGCATGCTTCCTATGAAAACCATATTGGCACTGTGTACATGAAAACTTTCTCCAAGCTGCACAGTGATTGAATGATATGTGATTATCCATTTTCTCAAATCAGTCAAACTCTGAGTTGCTGAGTTTGGTTTTCAATACCATAGAAATAGGACTGATATTGATTATTATTCCATTTATTAATTGAAGTGTTTTTAATACTAACAAATTTCCAAAGCATTGATCAAGTAGTCTGGGGTCTGGTTGTGATGCTTAGGTGGATGCTAGATCCGAGTAACACTAATATGCCATCCAAAATAATAAGTGTTACCATGAATGCACTGAGAATTTTTTTTCAACATCATTGTGTACCAGAAATAATCTTATGCAATGGTCTTTGCTTTACATCCCCAATGTATGCCAGATTTCTACAGCATAAAGAGATGCAGCATTTCTTACCATTCCAGTTTGAATGGAGAGGCAGCAAACTTTGTTAGACCATTCTAATGTGACAGAGTCAGACACAATTACTCTGATGTTCTCCATTATATCTTTTTAAACAAGTCACACAGTACCAACAAATGCATGCCTACTAAATTATTGTTTGGTAGATGGCTGTATATGTGATAAGATATAATGCAGCTAACTTTAGGTTGCTGTTCAAAAGCAGGCCAAACTTGCAAATTAAATACTAACATAAAAGCAAAATACTGCGGATGTTGGAAATCTGAAACAAAAACAAAAATAGCTGGAAAAACTCAGCAGGTCTGACAGCATCTGCAGAGAGTAATACAGTTAATGTTTCGAGTCCGTATGATTCTTCATCAGAACTAAGGAAATATAGAAATGAGGTGAAATATAAACTAGTTGAGAGGGGTACGACAGGTAGAGCTGGATAGAGAGCCAGTGATAAGTGGAGGCAAAGAAGAGATTGCCAAAGATGTCATAGACAAAAGGGTGTTGACGTTGGTGATATTAGCTAAGGAATGTGCTAATGGTGACATTAAGGGTAGAGAACAGGACGAGCAAGTGACAGATTACCCTAGTGGGGGTGGGGTAGGGGGGGGAAGGGATTGAAATAGGCTAAAATGTGGAGATAAAACAATGGATGAAAATAAATTTTAAAATAATGGAAAGGGGTAGGAAAAGAAAAATATATTAAAAAAAATTATAAATTATTGGAAAAGGGGGGATCGGAAAGGGGGTGGGGATGGAGGAGAGAGTTCATGATCTGAAGTTGTTGAACTCAATGTTAAGTCCGGAAGGCTGTAAAGTGCCTAGTCGAAAGATGAGGTGCTGTTCCTCCAGTTTGCGTTGAGCTTCACTGGAACATTACAGCAGGTCAAGGATGTCCGTGTGGGCATGAGAGCAGGGTGATGTGTTGAAATGGCAAGCGACAGGGAGGTCTGGGTTATGCTTGCGGATAGACCGAAGGTGTTCTGCAAAGCGGTCACCCAGTTTGCGTTTGGTCTCTCCAATGTAGAGGAGACCGCATTGGGAGCAGCGAATGCAGTAGACTAAATTGAGGGAAGTGCAAGTGAAGTGCTGCTTCACTTGAAAGGAGTGTTTGGGCCCTTGGATGGTGAGGAGGGGGGTAAGTAAAGGGGCAGGTGTTGCACCTTCTGCGGTTGCATGGGAAGGTGCCATGGGAGTGGGTTGAGGTGTAGGGGGTGATGGAGGAGTGGACCAGGGTGTCCTGGAGGGAATGATCCCTGCGGAATGCTGCCTGGGTGGGTGAAGGGAAGATGTGTTTGGTGGTGGCGTCATGCTGGATTTGGCAGAAATGGCGGAGAATAATCCTTTGAATGTGGAGGCTGGTGGGGTGATAAGTGAGGACAAGGGGGACCCATTCATGGTGCTGGGAGGGAGAGGAAGGTGTGAGGGCGGATGCGCGGGAGATGGGCTGGACACGGTTGTGGGCCCTGTCAACCACTGTGGGTTAAATAGTTATTCTCTGAAAATTGTAGTTCAATTTCAATTTCTGGTTGCAGGGATAAGTTGGAATGCTAGATCCCTGAATTAATAACTAAAAGACTGAGACATACCATTTTCAGATTGGGGTCTTAAAATTTGGAAAAGATTTATTGTTGACATCCTGGATCAATCAGGAAAAGGTTTATAGATCACATGAAGGAGGGTTGTGGCCTTAATCATCAGATGTATAATTTCTAGTCCATGCCCAGATACTTCACTGGTAAGACTGAAAAAAACTCTGTAACACTAAAGCCAGTTGAAGAATAATTTATGTCAAGTGATGCTTGTATTCTAGGACAACTTCAGCCTCTAAAAAGGGCTGAAATAAAATCATGCCATATCTCAAAACACAGAGATATCCATACTAACAAAAGATTAATTTTTACTTATTAAAGATACAGATTTTAAACATGCCTGGGCACAGATAATGTGTACTATATCTTGCTTAGTGAAAATTATAAGATTGTTACTATATCTCTTTTCTAAACACTAGATTTAACACTAAACATAAAAAGGTTACCTGAATTGCTCTTTCAAGAAAACAAGTTTTGTTCCATACACTAATTCTTCAGCATAGCATGCCATTGTGATTATCAATTCCTAACTAAATTGTGGTGCACCTTTTGCTCTAAATGTAAGTTTAGTACAAATAAACCTGAAAGTATTTGATTGACCAGGAAATGGAAACAATTTCACTTTTTCCATGTATTGTCAATAATAAAGTGGATATTCTCTGCAACAATTATTGTAGTTTCCCTAGGTTATCCTTAGATTAAAAATCAAATTCTATGTTATAATCAAAACACTGAGCCCATTGTACTTTCTATGGATGTTGGTGTCCCGGAAATCGTACAAGTATGTTGTTATTCTTCCAGAAATTCCTGTACCGCCGAGGGTAGATTGGATAACTGAGCACAGATAATGTGTACTATACCTTGCTTAAGACATAAGAACTAGGAGCAGGGGTAGGCAATTCAGCCCTTCGAGCCTGCCCCGCCATTCAATACGAACATGGCTGATCTCATTTCGGCCTGAAAATTATAAGATGTTACTATATCTCTTTTCTAAACACTAAATTTAATACTGCACATAAACAAAGTTATCAGAATTGCTCTTTCAATAAAACAAGTTTTGTTCCACCACAACTCTTGCATGTTTCTTAAAGTGAACAAATTATGAAATAGAATATACAGTACCTTTGAGTGATGTTTATATGCATCAGAACAAATATATTTGTTTACAACCAAACATTTACAGCAAGAAGAATACTTATCAACTTTATTCATAATACGTGGTTATTGTATATAAATAAATCTCATTCGCGTACAAAATATAACAGCAAGGGGGTGGACTCGAGTATAATTGAAAGAGCAACATTTTGAACTTAATTTCAACTGCATGGAGAAGTACTTCAAGGTTCTTAGAATCAATACAGTACTATGCATGAACAAATATTCATCTCACTCTAAAATCTCACCGTGTAAAATATAAATGTTTTCTCTCCGGTCACTAAACGTAAACAATTTATTCTCGTTTTAAAGAAATAGGTCTGTCCACAGAAAAGGAAATCAACAGTCACAGATTGTTGTAGAAGTTGGTGCGTTTTCCAGATGCTTAAACAAATTAAAATAGCGCCGCTGAATTAGTCCTATCCCAAGTTTTTTTTGTCCAGTTTACGTTACAGCGTCGGCCGTGCCAAGCAACTATTCAGTGGATTTCAATACTATTGTTCAGTAAAGAGAATCAAATCAGAGAGCGTGTCAGGACGTAAACATCGGGGTTTCAATGGTAAAGGATATTTCTGAAACCGACAGTGTAACAACTATTAAACGGGGGGTTTTTAATGTCAAAATGAAATACAGAAAACGAAGTATTCTATACTCCCTCGTGTACTAGGTCGTACACCACTGTTAGAGAGTTCAGCATTTCCAATGTTCCACATCAAAAAGTTCAGACAAAATTTGCGTCCCTCTTATGTGAGCATGGAGATAAGGTGAAAAGATTGTTACTGCAGATTTTTTAAAAAGCTATTTCGATAAAAGATCGGGTCTCATTCAAGATATAAAACATGAACAAGTCACGAAAGCAGTGAAGCTCCACCGGACTGGGTCACATCAGCTGCTTCTCTACCCACCGCCTCCCTTGGCCAAGGGGACTGAATACTGGCCAATGAGCGTGGCGCTTTGAGGGGGCGGAGCGTCCGCCGTAGACCAATGGGATGCGACGGGTGGTTGCGGTACGCGCGTTTGTTTGTTCAGGGCAAGGACCCCGGCCCATGCGCCGCGCTTCGCGTGGTTAGAAAGAGGGGAGGGGGGTAATTTCTCGGAACCATTTCATTTCACTTTTCTTACAAATGTTCAGGAAACATGGCCTTTTTAAAAAAATAATAAAATAAATATATCTACATCATCTGAGGGCAGCTGAGACTTAAATCTTAAAACCGTGTCAGATATTTGCCCTTTCAAATCGCTTGTGTCATGTGATCCTGGGACCCACCAACAACACAATTCCATTAAATCCCAATAATAAAATATTTAAATTTTTAAAAAATCAATTTTGGCTGTTCTTTCGTGGAGCAAGTAGAGAGTGTGAAAGAAACGCCACGTAACCCGTCGCCTTTTTTTTTGAAAAAAAAGATAATTTTTACCCACAATGAAGGTGCTATTCAACGAAACACAAAACTCGTTTTTTTTTCTCTTTTTAAAAAAAGGGGTAAACAATGACCGTCCTCGCACTTTTTAAAAGAAGTTTCAAACATTTCCCCTCCTTTCCCCCCCCCCCCCACCAATCAGGAAAAAAAGACACATGTGAAACAAGCAAGTTCAAACAAAATTGAAAGCGGGGAGTTTTTAAAAAAATAGAAAGACGGTGTTTTTTTATATTAAAAAATCAACGTGTAGTTTATTGTATATAAAAATATGTTTTTTTTTCCTTACAGGAAAATGCCCTGAACAGCTCTTACTTTTCAATGTGTGTTGAGTTGGATTTTTTTTTGTTCTTGGTCATCTCGCCCCTGATTTGATGGCGAGGAAACCCCGTTGACAAGGCACGCTTCATGACGGTGAGTTCCTTCAGTGTATTATAATTTTGTGATAAAATTTTCAAGGGAAAAAAACAACTCCTTCGGGGAGGGGGGGGTGGAAAGAAAGAAAAAAAATAGGGTCTAAGGGAAAATATTCTTTCGGCTTGAAAAAAAAAATCACACCCCCCCCCACCCGTCTTTAGGAACAGCAGCAGCAGAAAGCGGAGGGCAAAAATAATCACCCATCAACGACAACAGCACCACCACCAAAAGAAAAAAAAAAGCTATTTCAGTGGCCACTTTATAAAATATACTCTTCCCCGTCTTCGTTCTCTCTTCTTCCCACCCCCCCCTCCCCTTCCTCTCTCTCCTTTCATCTGCAGCCTCTCCCCAAACTAAATGAGTCATTGTACAGAGAAAGCTGTTCGAAAATATAGTTTTTCTTTCCGCCCCCGTGATCACGACGAGTTTTTTTTTCCCCCCACACAAAAAAATAGACCAGGGAGAGGGAGAGAAATAATCGTCCGAGATCCCTCCCTCTTTTTTTCCTGCTTTCTAAGCGGTTTTATCTGGAGTCACGGGCGGCTGTTTAGCAGCACCATTTGGTAAATTGACCTCACGGGGTTATTTTTCAAAGCGGCGATTCTAGATTCTCCCTGTAGATTCCCCCCCTCCCCCTCCTCGCCTCAAAAGACGGAGAGAGACCGGGGGTGGGGGAGAGAAGAAAGAAAGATTCCGACCAAAGATGGATGGCTGAAGACCGACTCCGGCAGTCACTACCGGCGCTTTGGTTTTTCCTTAAAACGCTCAGTTTAAAAAAAATCCTCGGATCTGCCGATTACTAGCGTTACCCAGCAGATGCTCCCTCTCGGCGGCTTAAAATAAAATAAACCTTAAGCCCGACGCCGGAGAGAGAAAAAAAAAACCTTAAGAAACCGTTTGCTCCGCTCCTCCCGTTCATGGCGATGGGCGGGATTGGAGGTCGATCTTTGGTTTTATTTTCAGACTTCTAGTTTCTCTCTTACCCTTCTGATGGCGTTTGACACATTTCCATCTGATTTGAGGGTTTTTGCTCAAACTTTCTTTTCAAAAAAATGAATGGACGGTTGCTGTTTTCGCAAAACACTGACATTTATTTCCCTCCCTACCTCGTTCAATTATTAAGTCGATTATTTATTTTTTTTTAAACTGGTTTGACTGCGATTCCGGATAAAAAAAAAATAAAACCGACTAATAATCGCTGCCTTTGTGTCCCGCCATCGGGTTATCAGTTAGGTGTCGGTGTCCCTTCAGCTTCGCTGCTTTCTTTCCATGTAACGTCTCGCTGGAAATGTTCTTCCTTTAGAGAGAGAGGAAAAAAACATTTTCTTTCCCTCCTTTATTCGACGCCCAACTAAAGTTGACGGAAAAATTCGATTTTTTTTTTACTTTGTGGAAAATGTTTTAACTGCTGCATCTGTGGGCGGGATTTTGAAGACATTTTTAGTTCGGTTTCAACCCAGTTTTTTTTTTAAAAAAAGCAACTAAACAAACGGTGACCAGCCTTCGTTTTTTGACTGTTTAAAAACGTTTTTTCGACGGCGTTCGTTGTTGGGGCAGCTCTTTTTGCCTCTTAATTTTACAGGCCTCTAGGCGTCTCTTTCTTCCCCCTTCCTTTCTCCGTTTAATTGTTTTCGCCAAAAAGTTATTTTAATAATATTTCTTTCTACTGACCACGTAGGCAATAAATAGCTCAATTTTCGAGTAGGAAACGATGTGGTTGATAACTCGACTACGGGAGATGATCATGCTGGCGTTGTGCCAACACTGGTTGCGCAGTTTAAATTCGCTGTAGCGTCGCCATTTTAGCTGCTTGGAGCTACCGAACATTTCATTTTTGACATTTTAGATACTAGAATTTCGTTCTATTTGCAAGATCATAATGCGGCCGGATATAAATGTATTTATCTAACAACAAGTCTGGATTATAGTAACGTGCACTGTACGAATGATTGCTATAATAAAACATCATGTAAATACTTCTGTGTGCTTTTGTTGGAGGGGATCGTAACCATTCAATTTGCTTAAAATTTGAATGCATTGAGGTCCCTTAAAGTGTTTCATCCATTGAATTTCGTTCGTTGTAGTTTTGATATTGCTGTGAGTAACATAGCTGGGAATTTCAAGGGGTTCATCTAGTGTTCAAGGATTTTGTTAATATGCATTGCAAGCGAAAACAAAAGTTGGTTAGCCAACTAATAATTAATTGGCCTACGTTTGATGCACCAAAATTTTAGAAGTTGCCGCAAAAACATGGCTGCCAGTATTTCAGAATATATACTAAAATCGCTCTCATGGTTTTATGTATAGATATATACCGATAGATATATTTACATAGATATATATTTAATTGTTAAAAGTTTGCTTGATGCACTGAGGTTATGTAAAATCTGGAGCATGAAACAACTGTTCCGTAATTACATACGTTCTTGTACTAGAGAAAGAGTCATTATTCGATTAAAATTGTGACATGCTTAAATTGGAAGGAATTCTGGCACATGTTAAGTGTGCAAATGGACAAACGGAGCTGGAGACCATAATCCATTTTTTTTGCTGAATAGGCCCATTTTCAGAATTAATGCTCAAATTTAGTGTGCAATTGCAGTGCTCCAAAATATTTTTAAAAAATCACATCAAATGTTAGCATTTTCAAAAATTATGCAAAGCCACATAATTGTAAATTAAAAGTCATTTATAAATGAGAGATATAAGCTAGCACATAACCAAGTGGGGATGCAAAGTTGATTCTACAAGAGGCAAATTTGATAATTAAATTCTCTTTAAGTGGTATAATTGACACAGATCCTTGAACATGTTGTCCTATCCCAAATGCTCATCTTTCTTTCAACTCTTATGTTTGAACTTTGATCAGGTTTTCGCCCGCGACACAACACTGAATCGGCCCTTATTAAAGGCATAAGTGACATTCTATGTGATTGTGGTACACACCCTCCAGCCTTTGACATGGTTGACCCCACAATCCTTCACCCAATGCCTCTTCGTCCATTGTCCAGGTGCGTGGGACTGCCCTCACCTGGTTCCATCTTTATTTGCCCAGTCATAGTCAGAGACTCTCCAGTAATGATTTCTCTTCCCACTTCTATACAGTTACCTCTGAAATCCCATATGGATTTATTCTTGTCCTTTCCTATTTCTTATTTATGTCTACCCCTTGGTGATAACACCTGAAAAATGTCAAATTTCACATGTATGTTGACATCACCCAGCTCTACCTCACCACCACCTCTCCAGACCCTTCCACTGCCTTTGTTTTTTCACACTGCTTGTCCGACACCCAGTATTGGACAGGTAAGAGGTTCTCCCAATTGAATATTATGAAGTGGCAAGCCATTGCTTTGGTCCACGTCTCAAATCTGTTCCCTAGCCATTGACTCCACCAACACCTTCTGAGTTTGAACCAGACTATCGGCAACCACGGCATCCCATTTGACCCTAAGCTGATTATCTGGCCCCATATTCTCTCCCTCATCAAGACCACCTACTTCCACCTTCATAACATCCCCATTCTCAGCTCTTGCCTCGGCCCATAGGCTGCTCAAACCCTCATCCAGGCCTCATGTCTCCAGACTCTTATCCTAGTGTTTGCTTAGCTGGCCTGCCACTTTCTGTAAACTCTCGCACCATGTCTTGTTCACCCAGCATCCCTGTGGCCATTGGCAATCATTCCAACAAAGCCTCGAACCTTCTGAGATTCTGGGCTCTTAAGCATATCTGGTTTCCATCAACCCATGATTGACTGCTGTGCTTACAGCTGCCTAGGCAGTAAATTCTGAGATTCACTCCTTAAACCTCTTAAACCTCTCTGCCTGTGTACCTCTTTTAAGATACCTTAAAACCTTTTTCTCACCTGACCTGATACCTTTTTATGTGGCTTGGTGTCAAGTTTGTTTGATCATGTTTCTGTGAAGCAGTGTGGGACATTTTACTATGGTAAAGGCACTATATAAATGCATGTTGTTGGTATGACAGATATAAAAAAAGACCTGGCTTCATGTGAACAGCAAAATCTCTTAATGATGTGAAAAAGGTGGCAAACATTATTTGAAATGAAACATTCCTTCTGAAACATACACTATGATCCAAGAACAGTGTTACATTCAGTAATCATTAAATAAAAACACATCATAAATGCATTCTTTTGCTGAAGGATTCAGCCCTGACCATCTGTGGCTTTACCTGTCACATTATAGTATATGCATCATGTTACTCCAACAGTGTATGCAGTGGTCTCTGAATCTGAATGACAGAAGTTTCAAAGGGCAGGTGGGAGCTAAATCCATCATGTTATAAAATACAACATAGTATTACAATTTGAAAGTAAAAGCAATGTAATATGGTGCTGACCGGATTGCCACTGATCCTGCTTTATTAGTACCACTGTTTTACAAGCTGCGATCCAGAGGATATGACGTCTAACTGATAAGAGGTAATGTAAGTCGTTGTGATGATGAAGTTACAAGTGGAATATAAATGATATCCACAGCTTCTCTTGTAGATTTTTTTATTGGAATTGTTCAGTTACAATTAAAAGGGGAAAAAAAAACACACTTTTTTCATGGTGTGCAGGAGTGCATTTCATAGTGTGTAATATAAACAGAACACATGATTACACACATTAGTTGCATTTGTATCATACTCTAAATAACATTTTTTAAAGCAAGATTGGTAAAATTGATCAGGGGTTACATACATAGCTCCTGTGTCAAAGTACTAAATTGCTGAGGATCTTTGTATATTGCAAATGAATTCTTACTGTCATGTGCATGTGTACCATTCTATTATTTAATAAATATTTTAGTTACTCTCCTGTGGTATTGATTATAATGAGTCAGGAGGCAAAAGAACAATCTACCATAAAAGGCTACAACCATACACATTGTGGATTATTGAGCCTGGAAGTTGCTGCATATTTGCACCTAAAGACATGTGCAATATAAGTGCAAATCAAACATACAGCCTAAAAATTGCAGAATTTTGAGTGTAAATACGTTATATAGTTAAAACAGTACAACCTCCCCGATTTTTTTTAAAGATTGTTTATTGAACCCTCAGCCAAATGCTTCTCAATAATTATGATCCCATCCCAATTTATAGAACCTTTTAGGCAAGATTCCTGCAAGTGCACTTACTCATAAGCTCTCTTTGAATTAAGGCCAGATTTTCAGTGGGAAGCAGTAATTTTTCTGGCGGTATATTAAATTTTATTTAGTATTTTAAAAAATTCTTGTCAATCAATTTTCAGTTTCTTCGATTTTAAATGGCATAGGTATAAATCATATTAAAAATTGAAAAGCTTCCTTGATTGCAGGTTCTTAAAGTGCTGTCCCTAAGGTTGTGAAAGGTGCCATGTAAATGCAAGTTCCTTTTTCTGTTATGTGGTCTGTTGCAGCTCTAGTTCAAGTATAATAAGGCCTAGGACGACCAGGGTTGGAAATCAATTATGCTTGCTTGGCAGTTTTATCCCTATTTTTAAAGCCCAGAATACTTGAAGATGGCAGGGAAGATGGTTCCGATTGCAAGTAGGTAATGGCATGCAGCGGTAGTAAATGGGTGAGAGGAGTGGGGAGAAATAGTAGTTCTGTCAAATGCTTTGGTGGTTCTAGGATCTGGGAACAGTGGGATTACAATGTGGGTGTCAGGAAGTTGCAAGTAGTCAAAGCATTTGAGTGGCCTGAGACTAATGGGAGTGGTGTGTTAGTGTGTGGCAGCAATAGCTGGTCTGGGTTTGGCAATGCAAGGTACATGGTGAGTCGTAGGAATAGTGGAGAGAGGATCCTGGATTAGTATTGGGATCAGTGAGTACAGGAGTGTTTAACAACAATGGTTCGGGGAAGGGTATTACAGGATCTGGAAATACAGGAAGGAGGGTCCTAGTTTTGTGAGTGCTGGAATAGATGTGTGGTCAGATTGGAATTGTTGGGATCCTCAAACTCAGGACTGGTGGGAGAGGCAGGGATAGTTTGATAACATGGCGAGTGTACTTAATGTATCCTTGGGCCTATAGTCAACCGTCCCAGTATTGCTACAACACTGGCATCTGCCCAGGTACATGTTGTCCACAAAAAGCAGGAAAATCCGATCCGACCAATTACTGCCCATCAACTTATTCTCAATCATTATGGAAGGGATCATTGACAATGCTACAAAGTGGTATTTACTCACATGCTCACCAGTGCTCGGTTTGGATTTCGCCAGGACTACTCTGCTCTAGTCTTCGTTACAGTCTTGATCCAAAATGGGCAAGAAAGCTGGATATTGAGGTGAGACTGCCTTTAACTTCAAGGCAGCATTTGATTGAGTATGGCATCATGGAGCTTTTGTAAAACTGAAGTTGATGTAGTTGGAGAAAACTCCACTGGTTGGAGTCATACTTGGCACAAAGGAATAAGGTAGCAGTTGCCTGAGGCCAATCACCTCAGCCCCAAGGCATTGTGGCAGGAGTTCCTCAGGGCAGTGTCTAGGCCCAACTATCTTTAGCTGCTTCATCAATGAACTTCCCTCCGTCATAAGATCAGTAGTGGGATGTTTGCTAATGATTGCACGGTGTTCAGTTCTATTTGAAACTCCTCTGAAATTGAAGTAGTATGTGCCCACAATCAGCAAGACCTAGACAATATTCAGGTTTGGGCTGATAAGTGGTAGGAAACATCTGTGCCACTGTTACGACCATGTGAGGAGGGGTGAAATTATTGTCCTATTCTTCAGTTGCAGGTTTGACTATAACAGGGTTTTTTTGTGAATTTAGAGAGGATGTGCTTCGCCAGTTCTATAAGTCCTACTATTTATGCTTTCAGGTTGTAAAGTATTACTCAGACAGATTTTCTTAGGTTAAATAAAGAACAGGTTTATTGAAACAACAACACCCATCATCACACACATTCAGTTGGAAAAACTCAGCAGGTCTGACAGCATCTGCGGAGAGGAATACAGTTAACATTTCGAGTCCGTATGACTCTTCATCAGAACTGAAGAAAAATAGAAATGAGGTGAAATATAAGCTGGTTGAGGGGGGTGGGACAGGTAGAGCTGGATAGAGGGCCAGTGATAGGTCGAGGCAAAGAAGAGATTGCCAAAGATGTCATAGACAAAAGGACAAAGGGGTGTTGACGGTGGTGATATTAGCTAAGAAAGGTGCTAATGGATATTAAGGATAGAAAGCAGGATGAGCAAGTGACAAATAGCCCTAGTGGGGGTGGGGTCAGGGGAAAGGATTGAAATAGGCTAAAAGGTGGAGATGAAACAATAGATGGGAATACATTTAAAAATAATGGAAATAGGAGGAAAAAGAAAAATATGTTTAAAAAATATAAATAATTAGAAAAAGGGGGATCAGAAAGGGGGATGGGATGGAGGAGAGAGTTCATGACCTATTTCCATTATTTTTAAATGTATTCCCATCTATTGTTTCGTCTCCACCTTTTAGCCTATTTCAATCCCTTCTCCCCACCCCATCCCCATTAGGGCTATCTGTCACTTGCTCCTCCTGCTTTCTACCCTTAATGTCACCATTAGCACCTTTCTTAGCTAATATCACCACCGTCAACACCCCTTTGTCCTTTTGTCTATGACATCTTTGGCAATCTCTTTGCCTCCACCTATCACTGGCCCTCTATCCAGCTCTATCTGTCCCACCCCCCTCAATCAGCTTATATTTCACCTCATTTCTATTTTTCTTCAGTTTTGATGAAGAGTCATACGGACTCGAAACGTTAACTGTATTCCTCTCCTCAGATGCTGTCAGACCTGCTGAGTTTTTCCAGCTATTTTTACTTTTGTTTCAGATTTCCAGCATCCGCAGTATTTTGCTTTTATCACACACATTCATCTGGGCCCACACACACGGTACAAATGGCATAGTAAGAGGATAGGCATACAGCATTTTTACAGTTCATGAAAAATAAAACAAAAGAGTATACGGTTAGCTGTTCCTTTGCTGGTCTCGATGTGGTGGTTCCACGTTGCGGCCGGCTTGTTCAGCTGCGTTCCTGGATATAGTTGTATGGAGCAGTTTTCTAATTTTTTACCGAAAAGACATCAGGCCAGGATTTCCCGATTGGCGAGTGGGAGTCGGGGCCTGCTTGCCTACATGTAAAATGACACCCGGTGACGTCGGGCGGAACTCCCGACGTCACCCCGCCCCATTTAAATTTTCAGGTAGGCAGGGGCTCGGCAGAATCAGCTGTGCGCCTGCCAACCTGTCAGTGGCCAATTGAGGCCATTGACAAAGTCATTAAAGTCATTAGTGGACCTGCTCGTCCAATCTTAAGGTTGGCAGGCAGGCCGGGAGCTCTGGCGGACATTAGAAAAAGCATGAAACCTCATCCACGGGTGGGATGATGTTTCATGCAGGTTTTAAAAAATGTAATAAAAGTGTATTTGAAAGTGATGGACATGTCCCAACTCATGTGACAGTGTCACATGAGGGCATATGTCAGGGAATTTTTTTTCTTCTATTTTTCAGATTTTTTTATTGTGGAGCCAATCTCCCTGATCACTTAGCCTCAGGGAGATGAGTGCGCTCTTTCGTGCACATGTGCGAAAGAGTGCACTCTCAGCTCAGGGAATTCCCCCCCCGCCCGCTCGCACAGGGAGCGCATAGCGGACCTTAATTGGCCTGCCCACGTAAAATGGCAGCATGCCCCCAATTGGGGGCGCCAATCGGAGGCGTGCCTCCACGCGCCCGTTCCTAAACTTCCCCCCACCCCCGCCGGGGGGAAAATTCTACTCTCGGTTCGCAGTTGGTTCTCTTCTCAGGATGGTTGCTTTATAAACCGGGCATTGCACTGCCAAGAGAGAGAGGGACAGTGAGGGCACACAGCTTCAAATCCTGTGTTCAGCACAGCATTGCCCTTTTTTCTCTGCCTCCTGCTTGGTAAGGGGGTCCTTGAAAATACTTTGCTGGGTGTATATTCCAGAGAAATTCTAATTACTTCATGCTGCTGCAGTTATTGTTTCATAACAGGTAATTGCATTTTGGTGTTTCATCTCAGAAACATTTTAAAAGTGTCAGGATGGTGTGCATCGACAGAGGATGGGATCTTTCACGCTTCCCAGGGGTTGGGTGTTTGCCTTCATCCTACTTGGTGGAATGCAAAATTGTGTGTATTGCAGCAGCCTGGGCAATTTTCCATTGTCTGTAGAAGGGGCCCCAGTGTTTTTAAAAATCCTGCCAGAAGAAGAAAAAATTAGAAATTGTATTTTCAAAAAGCACATCCTCATAACAGCCACACATGTACCAGGCAATGACATGAGAGTATAACTACCTTCCATGACATTCAATGGCATTACCATCACTGAGCCTCCCACCATCACCATTCTGGAGGTTACCATTGACCAGAAACTTAACTGGATCAGCCACATAAATTCTGTGGCTAGAGGAGCAGGTCATTTGCTGGGTATTCTGGTGGCTCCCTCTTGACTTCTCAAAACCTATACATCATTACAGGATACAAGTCAATGATGGAATACTCTTCACTTACCTGGATTAGCTCTGCTCCATCAACACTCAAGAAGCTCGACACCATCGGGACAAAGCAGCCCACTTGATTGGTACCCCATTTATCTCCTTAACCATTCACTCCATCCACTGGTGGGCCATAGCTGCAGTGTGTACCATGTATAAGATGCACTGAAGCAACTCGACAAGGCTTCTCTTCAGTGCTTTACTACGGAGTATCCCTGTGCTCTTAATCTTTCTCTAAACCTTGGCAGAATAATGACTCTTAAGTGCCATAAGACACAACCTTGATCTACCTTGGATCATTTGTGTGTGTGAAATACGCCTGCAATTTCTCATCATCACACTCTTTAGGCTGGCCGTTCATGACATAATTTTGCATTTTACTGAACTGCACATCCTTGCAAGTTTCTTCACTATTTTCTCTGACAGACATTGGCATGTCATTTGTGTATGTAAAGTAATTCACAGGTAACTCAGCGTGTAGAAATGAATCTGTCTTCACGGGAAGATAATCTACACTTGCATGATCTACTGACTTACAATCTTTAGTGTCATACTGATGGGCCATCAAAATCATTAGCCATCTCTGAATTTGTGCTGCCGCTAAGGGTGGTACTCCATTCTTTGAGCCAAACATGATCGTAAGGGCTTGGTGGTCACTTAACAAAGTGAACTTCCTACCATACAAGTATTTGTGGAATTTAGTAACACTATATGATTGCAAATGTCTCTTTCTCAACTTGAGTAATTTTGCTCTGACTTCATTAACATATGTGAAACATACGCCACAGGCTTCTCCACACCGTCTTCCATTATGTGAGATAACATCACACCTTGATCTCCTGAACCATTCACAAAACATCCAGACATCACCTGTGTATTCAGCAGGGGTGTGGAACAAACCATTAGACTCATTCACTGAGAAGAGAACTCCTTCGGCCATAATCTAATCACTTCTAAGCAATGAACCTGGAATCAACTTTGCTACGATCATGTTTGGATAACTGGTCAGTTTGCAAAGGGAGATCATGTGATGAACCAATTGACCCTCTGTGTTTAACAAACTACTTTTCTCCAGCCTCAGTCAGAAGAAGGAGACAGTCTGAGTTTTGAGACCAGGAAGGCCCTGATTGGGCATTCTCCCTCTCTCTCTCTCTCCCTCTCTCTCTCTCTCTCTCTCTCTCTCCAGCTATCCCGCAAGCTTGTTTCCTGCCTGTTGTTTGACCAGCCACACGTTGTGGGCAGCATCTTCAAAAATCAATCCAGCAGCTGCAGACTCCAGAAGAAAAGAGAGAAATCTTCTGTCAACATCTTTAAATCATCTCGATGCAGAATCTGGAAAGATCATCAAACCCAGTCTGAAATCATTTAAGTCATCAATCTACAAGATCTGTGTACAATTCACTTTTTTTTCACTCTTGAACCATTTAACTTGCCCTTCCATGTTGTAATTTACTTGTGTGTGTGTTTGAACTCTTGAATGCACATGTGAGTGAGAACTGGAGACTTCTTATTATTTTATTTAGATTGAGCCTTAAAGTACAATAAATACTATTCCCCTTTTAAAAACTTACACACAGCCAGGTTTTCTTGCGTCATTTACAGTTACAGCACTTAAACACGTAAACACTCACTGAATTGGCAAGCAAATTCTTAGAAAAAAAAACACCTGTTGTGGTTAATTGAGGAGTGGAAAGAGGGAAGCCAGTCTACCACTTCTCATCTGACCATAACACTTTTGTGTGTATGAATGGTAAGCGGCCCCTTGTTCTTGCCTGTTAATTCTAATCTCAAATATGCATTTGACAAATTTACCTTATTGAAAACCTTGCTATTGGCTAAGTTAGAAAACAAATTTTCACTGATAGGTAGTGGGTAAGTATAATTCCTGATCACCTTATTTACCATTTTCTTATAATCTCCACAATTGTGGAGATCCGTTTTTTGTACTACCACAATGGGTGTGGCACATTCACCGCTCCTCTCAATTGCCCTAGTTCTTTCTGATCTATCCAGGTGTTTACTTACTCTTTCTAAGACACTGGGCCTAGCCTTGCAAAATGTCGGCTGTACATTATCCTCTATCTTGACTTCGGTCTTGTGATACCTAACTTTACCTTTTGGTCCTCCTTGCTCAAAGACTACTTTGTGCTCTCTTAGCACTTCCTTAATGGTAGATGTACTCTTACTGATCCCTACTATAAGTAACCCAGCCCAATTTATCCCTATTTTCTTAAGCCAATTCCTTCCCATCAGTGAGACTTTGTTCCCTTCTACTATTACCAATGGCAAGTAATAGGATGCATCATCGTATTCAACCCTAATACTAACATCACCTAACACCGGAATACTGTTATTGGACCAACTAATCAGTTTCACATCAGTTTTGTGTACGGGAATGTGACTTAAAGATGTCTTGTCCTCTCTCTGAGGTAACAGGTACCTGCTGTAACTATCAACAATGAAAACAAGTTGTGAATCTCTGACTTTCGTTCTTACTGTAGACGCTAGAATTATATCTTCAACCCTTTTAATCTCAGCTATATGATCTGTTTTTCTTGCTCTCTTGAGAACAACTCTTGATTTTCCTGCTTGATTACACCAACTTCTGTTTCCATGTCAATCATATTTATATTTGAGGACTTCCAAACTCCTGAACAAGCTTTAGATCTACCACAACCTCGACTTGGTGCAAGGCTGCAACTTGGCACTTTGCTGCAAACTGGAGTATTACTGTTTCCTCCTGCATGCCGTCTGAATGTGACCGACTTTCCCACAGGCATAGCACTTTGACTGGAATGGGGCCATTTAAATGGTTGGTGACTACCATGGCAACAGCATCTAAATTTCTGACTCTGAACTTGGCTGCTGTGGTCTGGATCTCACTGAAATCTGGTGGACCTCCCTACCAGCTCAGGGAAAGAACTCCCATGCAACCTGTAACTATCTCTTTCTGCCATTTCTATGCTATGGCCTCATCACAGATCTCCTTTCATGTTAGCTTATTGCCTTTGCTCAAAAGGTTGGCTTGGATCTTATTGTTTTTTAGGTATTCTATGAACATCTCTCAGATTTATTTCTAAATTCGCGCCATACCCACAGTGATGAGAAACTCTTTAATTCAATAATGTAATCTGCAAAGGTCTCATTTGGCAACTGCTTCCATTCAACGAATGCAACTCTCAGTGCAATGTCAACCTTAGTCGTGTCATAATATGAGTCCAGAATCTCTCTAATTTCGGAATAGTCCATAGTACTGGAGTCTTGAGCAGCTGGCTCCATCATGATGAGGAAAACACTTACTTTATCCTCATCTCTTATTTTATTCACTTTTAGCTAAATGTGTAACCTTAATTCGTAATTACACCAGTCCTCTTTGTTAAGGTTGAATTCCCCCAATATTCCCATTATTCTCAAACATGCCTTCAGTGCCATTTTTTCAATTACATAATGTGCTAACTCACTGTGTACCTGAATATGCTGTGCATGCAGAGCAATCTCAAAGCTCCTCAAATTCATAGGAGTTCCAGAGTGTGTTATAATGCTCTTCAGTCCTTATTTTCTTTTACATTTAACTCCCATCCTCATTGCCACCTTTCTGTTGAGTATTGCCCTTCTGCAGGCAGCCATTATCGAACAACTTTATTTATACCTCCCCAACAGAGAGGGCAATATAACAAAATGCTCAGACCTTGCAATGTACTATACTTATAAGTAGGAATATAGGCACGCAGGAGCAGGAGTAGGCCATTAGGCCCCTCAAGCCTGCTCTGCCATTTAACTAGATCACGGCTGATCTTCTATCTCAATGCCGTCTTCCTGCACTACCCTGTATCCCTTGATGTTATTGATATCTAGAAATCTATCGACCTCACATAATCAATGACTGATCCTCCACAACCCTCTGGGGTAGAGAATTCCAAAGATTCACCACCTTCTGAAGAAATTCCTCCTCATCTCGGTCCTAAATGGCTTACCTCTTATTCTGAGACTCCCCCACCCTTGCCCTCCAACCAGGGGTAGCATCTTTCCTGCATCTACCCTGCCGAGCCCTGTAAAAAAAACCATTTATTTCTTCAATGAGATCACTTCTCATTCTTCTAAACTCTAGGCAATACAGGCCCAGTCTCTTGAATCTTCCCTCATAGGACAATATCGTCATCCCAGGGATTAGTTTGGTGAACCTTCATTGCACTCTCTCTATGGCCAATATATCTTTCCTTGGGTAAGGAGATCAAAACTTCACACAGTACTCCAGGTGTGGTTTCACTAAGGCTTTAGCAACTGCAGTAAGACTTCCTTGCTCCTGCACTCAAAATCCTATTGCAATAAACACTAACATGCCATTTGCCTTAATTGTTTGTTGCACCTGCTTGTTAGCTTTCAGTGACTTATGAACAAGAATACCTAGGTCTCTTCGGACATCAGCACTTCCCAAGCTCTCCCCATTTAGGAAGTACTGTGCATTTCTGTTTTTCCTACAAGTGTGGATAACTTCACATTTTTCCACATTATATTCCATCTACCATGCTCTTGCCTACTCTACTCACTTAGTCTGTCTTAAATCTCCTTGAAGCCTCTTTGCATCCCCCTCACAACTCACATTCCCACCAAGTTTTGTGTCATCAGCAAACTTGGAAATATTACATTTTGTCCCCACATCCAGAACATTGATATAGATTGTGAATAGTTGGGGCCCAAGCACTGATCCTTCCGGCACTCCACTCGTCACAGCCTGCCAACCTGAGAATGATCCATTTATCTCTACTCTGTTTTCTGTCTGTTTACCAATCTTCAATCCATGCCAGTGTATTTCCCCATATCCCATGAGCTCTAATTTTGCTTACTAACCTCCTGGGCAAAATTTTTCCGTCGGCGATCTGGGGGTGGGGCCCGCTCGCCGATGCAAAAATGACATGGGATGACGTTGGGCGGAACCCCCAACGTCATCCCGCCCCATTTAAATATTCAGGAAGGCGGGGGGACAGCGTGATCAGCTGTCCGCCCGCCGACCTGTCAATGGCCAATTGAGGTCATTGACAGGGTAGTTCAACCAATTGAAGGCCCTGCCCGTCCAACCTTAAGGTTGGTGGGCAGGCTAGGAGCCCTGGCGGGCTTCTGAAAAAAACATGAAACTTCATCCACTGGCAGGATGAGGTTTCATGTCGGTTTTAAAAAACTTTAATAAAGTTTTTGTGATATTTATTAACATGTCCCATCTCGTGTGACACTGTTAATTTTTCTATTTTTGGAGTTTAAAAAAACTTTCAGCGATCTCCCTGAGGCAAAGTGCTCTTTCGCATTTGGGGAATCTCCACCCCCCACCCCCTCCCCGCCCGCACAGGAAGCGCATAGTGCTTCCTGGCGGACGTCATGCTAGACGGGCCCTTAATTGGCCCACCCACTTAAAATGGCGGCGGAGCCCATTTTGGCGGCAGTTATCGGCGGCCCACCCGCCACCGAATTGGTTGGGCCCGCCTGTCAAGGGCAAAATTCTGCCCCCTGTGTGGGATCTTATTGAAAGCCTTCTGAAAATCTAAATACACCACACCCACTGGTTCTCCCTTATGTATCCTGCTAGTAACATCCTCAAATAAACTCCAACAGGTTTTTTAAACATGATTTCCCTTTCACAAATCCATGTTGACTCTGCCTGATCTCACCATTATTTTCTAAATGCCCAGTTATCACATCTTTAAAATAGATTCTAGCATTTTCCTTACTATAATGTTTGGCCAACAGGTCTGTAATTCCCTGTAGTTTTCTCTCTCCCTCCTTTCTTAAGTAGTGGGGTTACATTTACTACCTTCCAGTCTTCATGCACCATTCCAGAATCTATAGAATTATGAAAGATGATCACTAATGCATTCACTATATCTACAGCCACCTCTTTAAACACTCTGGGATGTTGATCATCAGGTCCAGGGGATTTATCAACTTTCAGTCCCGTTAATTTCTCCAGCACTACTTTTTTTAACTCACAATTTCTTTCAGATCCTCAATCTCACAAGTCCCTTGGCTCCCCAATATTTCAGGGAGTTTTTTTTGTAGAAAACCATCATACATACATTCCAGGAATTCGTCGTCCTCATCATTCGTGCTAATTAGGTTTACCCAGTTTATATGTAGATTGAAGTCCCCTATGATTACTGTATTACCTTTGTTACATGCACCTCTAATTTCCTGATTTATACCATGCCCTACATTATCACTACTTTTTCGTGGTCTATAAACAGCTCCTATCAAAGTTTGCTGTCCCTTGCTGTTTCTTAGCTCCACCCAAACTGATTATTACATCTTGATCTTCCGATCTAAGATCCTCTCTGACTAATGTACTGATCCCATCCTTTATTAACAGTGTGACCCACCTCCTTTTCCTTTTTGCCTATCCTCCTAAACGCCAAATACACTTGAACTTTCAGTTCCCAGCCTTGGTCACCCTGCAGCCATGTCTCGTACTGGCAATTAGTTCAAACGTGTTTATTTCTATTGGTGCCATCAATTCATCTACTTTGCTGTGAATGCTGCGTGCATTCAGGCGGATTGCCTTTAATTCTGACTTATTATTTTTGCAATCTCTAGCCTTAACTGCTGATGTACTCTTATGTTTGACTGCTCTGTCCCTTCCTGACACACCTTGATAACCATTTCCCTTATTGCTACCCTGCTCTCTTACCTTCTCTTCTCTCTTTAGTTTATCATACCTTCCCTCATCCCCCACTATTTAGTTTAAAGCCCTCACTACTGCCCTAGTTATATGACTCACCAGAACACTGGTCCCAACACAGTTGAGGTGAAGACCGTCCCAACTGTACAGCTTCCACTTTCCCCTCCTGATGCCTGTGCCCCAGGAATCGAAATCCATTTCTCCCACACTAATCTTTAAGCCATGCATTTAACTCTCTAATCTTATTTACCCTACGCCAATTTGCTCATAGCTCAGGAAATAATCCAGAGATTATTACCCTTGAGGTTCTGCTTTTTAGTTTAGTCCTAGCTGCGCATACTCCCTAAGCAGAACCTCCTTCCTAGTCCTGCCTGTTGTTGGTACCATCGGAGACCATGACCACTGTATCTTCCCACCTCTCCCACTGCAAGTTCCTCTCCAGCCCAGAGCAGATCTCCCGAACCCTAGCAGCAGGCAGGCAACACAGCCTTCTGGACTCTTGCTCTTAGCTGCAGAGAACTGTTTCTATCCCCCTCACTATACTGTCCCCTATCACCACTACATTCCTGTTAGTTCCACCCACTTGAATGGCTTCCTGTTCCATGGTGCCACAGTCAGTTTGCTCATCCACCCTGCAGTCCCCACTTTCATCCGTACAGGCTGTAAGCACCTTGAAACTGATGGAGAATTGCAAGGACTGAGGCTCCTCCACTTCTACCTTCTTGACCCCCTCACCCGCCTCACTTGCAGTCACACCCTGCTGTCCCTGACCACTGACCAAATGAGAAGACCCTATCTGAAAAGATGTGACCACCTCCTGGAATAAAGGTACCTTTTCCCCAACCTGATGTGTCACAGTGTCTGCAGCTCGGCCTCCAGCTCGATGACTCCTCAAGCCGCAGACACTTAACGCAGATATATTTGCTCTGGGTCACACTGGCATCCAGGCACTCTCGCTTTCTATAATTGCAGCACATCACCTGCCCTGCCATCCTAATGTATCTTAATTTTTTAACTACTTAATCATTTTCTTAATTAATTTTGAATTAAATTATTGCCTCTTCTCTTAAATGCAGTACCTTTGGAATTCTGAGAGTGCTCTGTCTTTTTAATGCATCGATAGTGAGACTGCCTTCTCCATTGTTACCATATTTCTGGCAGTAAATCTGGTGACTCGGTAAATCACATCCATGGCAGCTTGTTTGACATTATTCAAGGAGGTGGTCACTGATAAAGGTGATCACTGCATAAAGCCATCAAATCTACTATCTCCTATGTATTTTCCGAACTCTGTTTCTTGAATTTAGCAGCTGTTAAATGATAATATCTTTGGTAGAACTATCCTACACAGCTAAAATCCTGGAGCTCCTTCCCTAACAGCACTGTAAGTGTACCTGCACCACATGGACTGCAGCAGTTTAAAAAAGTCACAATTAGGGATGGGCAATAAATGCTGGCCTTGCCAGCCACACTCATCCCAAGGAGGAATAAAAAAATGTGATGAACAGTTGCATCTGCCAGTGATTTGATACACGTTGTATAATATGTTCCTTGTTTCGGTGTTTCTTGTTGAAGATTTCCCATTTTTATTTGGGACAAAACATTTTGATCATTCCATTTTGTTAGGCTATGGTAGCATTATGTTTATATCACTGGGCTAGTAATCCAGAGATCAAGACTAATGATCTGGAGACACGAGTTCAAATCCCATCACAATAGCTGGAGAATTTAAGTTCAGTCAATCAAGTAAATCTGCACTAAAAGCTAGCACCAGTAACGGTGATCATGGAACTACCGATGGTCATAAAACCCATCAGATTCACTAATATCTTTTAGGGAGGGAATTCTGCTTTTCTTATCTCGTCTGGCCTGCAGGTGACTCTAAACCCATATTGATTGACTCTTAACTGCTGTCTGAAATACCCTAGCAAGCCTGTCAGTTGTAGGGATGGGCAATTAATGCTGACCTTACCAGCAAAACCAATACCCCTTGAATAAATAAAAAAAAATTCTCTTTAATTGGAATTAGAACATTACTCCCATATATCTCAAAATATTACACAGGAAATTAAATACAATATATACGATTACATCTATTCTCAGTTTTGAGGTCAACAACATTTCATAACATATAGCATGAAATCATATTTCTGAGATATGATAATTGCTCACCATACCGATTTCTAAACATGATTAATTGTTAGCTTTTTAATCATTAGCAAATAAAATTGCAAGTGAATTCAAAAACAAGATCAAAATCAAATGAATTCAAAAACAAGATCTAAGGAGTTACTTCTTGATTTCACAGCTTTGCTGTTGCTGGGTTCAATTTGGGCTTAAACAATGAAATTATTTTACTAAATGTTTTATTACATTTACAACAACCTTACATAGTTTGTGAGACTCCTGAACCCATCTAAATCATCTTAAATTCTCTTTGTATTCTACCATTGAAATAAGTCATATTATGCACTGGAACATCACATACGAAGGTAAACACATTTGCAAAGTAACTACATTTTTTGTCATAATGATTACATATTTACTTAAGAAATTTTCACCAATTTATAATCACCAATGATTTCCCATGGCAAGGCAAAGGATACACTGATGTAAGTGTGTCACTTCGAGAAAATGCACATCATATGCTAGACACAATAAGATGCATGAAAAGCCTTCCTAAATGACACTGTATATACACAGTGTTTTCAGTGTCCAACTAGATAAGCTCAGGTTTCAGGAACTCAGTGCCTAACTTAAAATTTTGGGTGCTTCTCAATAAAGATAAAGGCAATTAAAAAAATACAAAGGACAGTGAGTCCAACAGAAATTTTAGCTTCCGAGGGTGAATTACTGATGCAGCATGTACTAAACTAGAAAGGTGACACTAGCTGTATTGCACAAAGATCTGTTATTTTTATTTGCTCCAGAGGTGGTGCTTGACCTGTCTTAGCCAGTTATAACAAACCCAGTTAAAAAAAATATACAGTTTACTCCAACTATATGTAAGCAAAGGGTATTGTGTGTACTTTCTGTATTTTACATATTTCTAGTAACACTTAACCTGCTGCATTTTGTTGATAACACCTATAAAATAGCATATGCACTAACTCAACATGACTGCAGAAACATAATACAGAAAAGATAAATCTGGAATAATACATCAAACTAGTCCATGACAGTAGGACAAGGGGCACAAGTTCAAATCAATATTAGACAAATTTAGCACTGATGTTATCAGTTGGTCAAAAAAAAAAGTGGTCAGTGTAGGGAACTCCTGTGTAGGACATTGAAGACACAAACTCTGGAATAATTAAGAAACAGCTGCTGCGATGGAAGGACTGCAGGATCTTTCAGGATAGACTAGCCAAATGAGTGACATTGTCATGGGACAATATCTGTGCAGGTTGCATGGAAGTGATCCTGGTGTGAAACAAGTCTGGTGCATGGAAACAAATCATAGGCAACACATCTAAACTGAGTTGTGGTGGGTGGGGACATGCAACTGATTCTGTTGAGGTGCTGATAGTTTCCATGGGGACTCATCTAGCCCATTTGTACAATTCTAATAGTGACTCAAATTCAGGAATTTTCTAGTCAGTAGGCTTGTAGCTTAAGTCGGTCCTGCATCTTGTGGATTACTTCAAAAATCTCGTTCCTTGGAATGAACCACAACCTGAGGTGGAACCAGCATCTTTCCTATTGTCCACACACAGAGAACTGCATTCTTGTACAATGCAGGTTGAAGGAGAGGTTTAGGAGAAGAGAAAGGAAAATAACAATAAGGAGAGATGTTACATATCCTAGCAAGTCGCATTTGATAAGCTAGATACCAAGTGGCCTCGAAGCAATGCCTTCTAGATGTTGCAGATTGATCCGATGGTTTCAGTAACCACCCCTACCCCCACCCCCCCAAACTTCCTCTTTAGAAAAACAAATCTGAACAGGGCTTTAAACCAGCCTCTGCTGGTGCTGAATCCCTCTGTGGATCTTATGGCCTACATCCTAGGGTCTTAAAAGAAGTGGCTGCAGAGATATTGGATGCATTGGTTGTAATCTTTCAAAACTCCCTAGGTCCTGTAAAGATCCCAGTAGATTGAAAAACCTGGTTCAAGGAAAGAGGAATCGGAAAGCAGGAAACTGTAGTCCAGTTAGCTAATATCTGTGCTAATATCATTGGGAAAATACTGGAATCCATTATGAAGGATGTGGTAGTACGACATTTAGAAAATCATAGGCAGAATTTTTTAGCTCGGCGTGTGGGTGCATGCCTGATGCGATCGGATGAGCGTCCCGATGTCATCCTGCGTGATATTTTGCTCGGTGGGCGCGTGCAAAAGTCAGAAGCACGCCCGCCGACAATTAAGAGGCCAGTTAAGGTAATTAAAGATTTTTTGTGGTCAGTCCAACCTTACGGTTGGCGGATGGGCAAATCGACCACGCGGACTTTGCATTTTTCATGAAACCGCATCCGAGGGCGGGATGAGGTTTCTGTTATTAAATGAAAGAAAAATAAAAATCTATGGACAGCATTTTTATCATGTATATGTTCAGGTGACTGAGTGTGATGCTGGCACATTTTTTGCCAATTTTAAAAACTTTATTTAATGCTTTTCATGGCTTCAGCTCCCTGAGGCCCGCACTGATGTCAGTGCACGCCCCCTTCCCACCCCCACCCCGACAGCGCTGAGCTTCTCAGCGCGCGTTTCACGCTGGATGGCTGTTAATTGGTCTGTTCCCTGGCCAATCCCAAACCCGCTGATTGCGCCCGCCAACCTAAAAAATCAGCAGTGTCAGCATGGCTTTACGGAAGGGAAATCATGTTTGACAAATTTATTAGCAGGGAGCAGAAAATTAGGATAGATGGGCCATTTTCAGCTTGGCAAGCTAACTATTGGAGCGCTGTAGGGATCAGTGCAGGGGTCTGAACTATTTACAATCTATATTAATGACATGGATGAAGGGACAGAGTGTATTGTAGCCAAATCTGCTGCTGGTGCAAAAATTAATGGGAAGCAATTTGTGAGGAGTACACAAAGAATTTGCAAAGTGATATAGATAGGTTAAGTGAGTGGGCAAAAATGTGGCAGATGGAATGTAATGAAGGAAAATGTGAGGTTATCCATCTTGGTAGGAAAAATAGAAAGGCAGAATATTATTTAAATAGAGGGAGACTGCAGAATGCTGTGGTACAGAGGGATCTGGGTGTCCTTGTATGTAAATCACAACAAGTTAACATGCAGGTACAGCAAGAAATTAGGAAGGCAAATGGAATGTTGGCCTTTATTGCAAGGGGAATGGAATATAAATGCAGGGAAGTTTTGTTGCAATTGTACGCGGCATTGGTGAAACTACACATAGAGTACAGCATACAGTTTTGGCCTCCTTGTTTGCAGTGGAAGCAGTTCAGAGAAGATTCTAGGATGAAGGAGTTGACTTATGCGGAAAGATTGAGCAGGTTGGTACTATATTGGAGTTTAGAAGAATGAGTGGTAATCTTATTGAATATATATGATTCTGAGGGGGCTTGACAGGTTAGATGCTGAGAGATGCTTCCTTTCGTGGGGGAATCCAGAACTAGGGGGCACAGTTTCTTAATAAAGGGTCTCGTACTTAAGATCGACATGAGTGGTGGAACCTTGTGCCCTACCCTGTAGTAAGTTTGGTGGCGGGGGCATTTAATCGGGTGGGAGGTGGGGAGTCCACCACCTTCCCGCTTTCACCTTATTTAAGTTCCTGGCGGTAAGGCTGTGCATGTCCTTCTAGCCCTACCGCCAATTGAGGCCCTTAAGTGGGAAATTAATGGCCATTTAAGGGCCTCATCCCGCTTTAAAAAAAAATTCTTTGATGGGATGTGGATGTTGTCAGCAAGGCCAGTATTTGTTGCTCACCCTTGAACTAATGGCTTGCTAGGCTATTTCAGAGGGCAGTTAAGAGTCAACCACATTGCTGTGGCTCTGGAGTCATACGTAGGCCAGACCAGGTAAGGATGGTAGATTTCCTCCTTTAAAGGAAATTAGTGAACCAAATGGGTTTTATGACAATCGATGATACTTGTTATGGTCAGCATTACTGAGACTAGCTTTATATCCCATATTTATTAATTGAATTTAAATTCCACCAGCTGCCATGGTGGGATTTGTACCCGTGTCCCCAGACGTTAGCCTAGATATCTGGATTACTAGTCCAGTGACATTACCACTACACCATCATCTCTGCAACTGCTACCACTGGTATTAACTCAGGGACAGTTGACCAATGAGGAGCACAATAAGCATACCCTGGCATGTTTGCTTGCGGGCTCCCAGGAAGGGGGTCCCTCATTCAAAGACACTCAGTACCTGATCAGGGACCGGCATTGGGAAGGTGGTGGGTGGGGGAGGGATTTGCTGAAAATGACTCCCTGCTATTGCTGCCTATTCCCTCTCCTGCGAACCCCACCCTTGACCCTCTTCCTGCCATCACTCACCTATGCCTGGGTCCCTCCTTGATCCGAGGCCTCGGGAGGCGCTGCTGAGTACAGAAGAGCTGCTGGGCTCTGATTGGCCGTCACCACTCGGCAGGCAGGGTTCGCCCCCCGCCCCCCCCTCCAAAGTCCTTGATCCTGGGGGAAGGTCTGCCACTGGCTTGTTAAATGCTTGAGAGGCAAAAGATATGGTGGACCTTCCCTAAAAGAGGTGATGCGGGGTTCTCGCTGTTCTGCAGCCAGCAGCTGAGATCCCCGTTGTCTCCACAAGATTCCGCCCGAGGAATTTTTTCTGTCGGAGAGTTGTTAATTTTTGGATTCTCTTCCACAGAGACCAGTGGATGCTGGGAAATATATTCAAAGCAGAGGTGGGCAGATTTTTGACCTACAAGGGAGTGGTGGGTTATGGGGGGGCAGGCAGGAAAGGGGAATTGAGATCACAATCAGATCAGCATGATCTTATTGTATGGCAGAGCAGGCCCTGCTCCCGCTCCTATTTCTTACATTGCTATGTTCTTATGTGTAAACAGAGATGTGAGAGTAGCTTTTCCAGAATTCCACCCTTGAATAAAGAATCAAAAAAACTAATGCAGTTTGATGAAAATAGTTTGGATTCAGGCCCACATGGTCATATACCAGATATATTATGCTTATAAAATAAATAGGACAGTTAGGTGCAAGTTCAAGAGTTCCACGAAGATTATTGAGAGTCTGCTTAATCATAATTGACAATGTACATTTACCTCAAGAAGCATAAATGCTATGTAAAGCAGGGTAATCAAAAGTAATTGTGAAGTGCTTTGTGATATACTGAGAAATTGAAAGGTGTTATATAAATGCAGCTTCATTCTTTCCAAGTTTCGAGGACCATATCCAATGTTGTACATTTTCAATTTGTTAGCAAAATCTTTTAAATGGCAGAGAAAGTTGTGCTTAGGTTGTACCAGATCTAGTAAGTTACAAAAGTTATTTCTGATCCATTTCTAGATTTGTAGATTTTCATCCTAACCCACAAGACACCAGATGCTTTGCTGCAGAAAACATTTGTTCTCAGCTAAATCACAACCCAGATCTCCAATAGTTTCATTATTTATGTCAGAATGAGTATTGGCAGGTTTTAAGCAGACTCAAATGGAAATGCACTTTTTGTACATAGTTTCTTGAGGTCACTTAATTAGCAGAACTTCAAATGATGAGTCTAGGGAGCACACTTATGTGCAATTTAAAAACTGCATATGAAGTGTTTGGCAGGTGACAAAGGAGAATTTTTTAATGTTCTGGAGAGCTTTAAGAAGCTTCTCAATCTATTAACAACCTTCTGTAAAGGCTGAAGAAATAGGGGACCAAGAAGAGACATGCAAAGATGAACAGAAAGGGAACCCAACATGCAGATATGAAACTACAGGTTTGTGATTGAACACCCCAACGCCATCTCAATTTCAGCAGACATTAAATTGGTTGATATTGCATGAGGTGGCTGCCTATAAAGCATTGTGCTCCATCTCCATTGGTTAGCACTGTGGTATGTTTGCAAGGAGATGGAGCCAAGTTAACAACACTGCTGTGCTATGACAACTCTGCATCTACCTCTCCTCTAACCAGACCCTGAGAAGATGATTCCACATAGTTCAATGTGCCAAGCCTTGCAAAATGGTTGGTGCCATCTTGATGAGAATGTTCAATCAAGAGACCCTAGTTCTGCATATTCCTACATGTCTTCTTTCATGCAGTGCCACTGAAAGCTTAATGTCAGGTCTGTTGTCCCAGTTTCCTTTGAGAAGAAGAGCATCCAGATGTATTAATTGCCTGCCAAGCTAAATTACGTTCCCTTTGTATTTGCGAGTATGCAGGTACCAGTGTGTGGGCACGGAGTGACCTGGCTGGCATCCTCCTGTAATAGCCAAGGACCTTAATAATGTCGATTTTCATGCAGCCATTTGGGAAGCCATAGAAAAGCTAATGCACTTTCAGTAAATGCACTGTTATAGGTCCTTGAACAAAGGATTTTACATGCTGTTATAACCATATCTTTGCATTAATGGCCATTTCAGCATTTTTCAAGGTCTCTAGAGGAACCACTACATAAAGGTTTTTAGACTTTCGCTGCATCTATATTTGCTGCAACACCAGGGGGAGCTCATAGAGTTATGGAGCTATTTACAGTGCAGAAGGAGGCCATTCAGCCCATTAAGTTCATGCTTGCTCCCCGCAGAGCAATCTAGTCAGTCCCACTCCCTTGCTTGGTCCCTGCAAGTTTATTTCCTTTAAGTGCCCATCCAATTTCCTTTTGAAATCATTGATTCTTTTCACAACTGCCATCCTCGTGGACAGTGAGTTCCAGGTCATTACCATTCGCAGCGTAAAATAGTTGTTCTTCACATTCCCTGTGTATCTCTTGCTCAAAATCTTAAATCTTGTGTCCCCTAGCCCTTGTACTAACAACTAATGGGAAAAGTTTTTCCTTGTCTACATTATCTAAGCCTGTCATAATCTTACACACTTTTATCAAATCTCCCCTCAATCTCCTTTACTCCAAAGAGAACAACCCCAGCCTTTCCACCCTAACTTTGTATCTAAACGCCCCTCCCTCCCACTGCCCCCCAACCCCACCCCTGAGACCATTCTGGTAAATCTCCTCTACACCCTCTCAATGACATTCACATCTTTCCTAAATTGTGGTGGCCAGAACTGGGTGTAGTACTCTAGTTGGGGCCTAACCAAAGATTTATATAGATTCAGCATGCTTTCCCTGCTTTTACTTGATGCCCATATTTATGAAGCCCAAGATCCCATATGCTTTGCTGACCACTCTCTCAATATGTCATGTCACCCTAAAAGATCAATACACATGCATCCCCAGGTGCATCTGCTCTTGCACAAACTTTAGAATTGTGCCATTAAGTCTATATTACCTCTCCCTATCCTATCTGCCAAAATGCCTCACCTCACACTTCTCTGCATTAAATTGCATCTTCCATTTGTCTGCCCATTCTGCTGAGCCTATCGATGTTGCAGACAGTTCGTGTGATCCTCACTGTTTGCCACTCCTCCATTGGTATCACTGGTAAATTTTGAAATTTTACTCCATATTTCAAGATCCAAATCATTTGTATATAGCAAAAGAAGCAGTGATCCTAGCACTGACCCTTGAGGAAAACCATTGTCTTCCACCCTCCAGTCCAGAAATGAACCATCTACCATGACTCACTGCTTTCTGTCCTTAAGCCATTTTTTTATTTTATCCAATTGCACACTGGCTTTCCTATTTTTTTAAGCCTCAGTTTTGTTCACCAGCCTTTTATGTGGTACCTTGTCAAATGCTTTCTTAAAATCCATGTAGACAATATCCACTGCATTCCCTTCATCAACCTTCTCTGATACTTCATCAAAAAGTTCAATTAGATTAGTCAGGCACAATCTGCCTTTTACAAATCCATGCTGGCTTTCCTTAATTTCTCGAACCTCTCCAAGTGCCTGTTCATTTTTTACCCTGATTATTGTTTCCCAAACCATAGCCACCACTGATGTTCGACTAACTGGCCTCTGTTGCTCGGACTGGCCTTGCACCCCTTCTTGGGTGTCACGTTTGCCAATTCTCTAGCGCCTCCCCCATATCTAGGGAAGCTTGACAAATTAAGGCAAGCCATTCCACCCTCACTTCCTTTAGCAACCTGGGATTTTTTTTATTCTTTCTGGGATGCTGGCAAGACCAGCATTGGTTGCCCATCCCTAATTGCCCTTGAGCTGAGTGGCTTGCTCAGCCATTTCAGAGGGCATTTAAGAGTCAACCACATTGCTGTGGGTCTGGAGTCACATGTAGGCCAGACCAGGTAAGGACAGCAGATTTCCTTCTCTAAAGGGTATTAGTGAACCATATAGTGTCATGGTTCTTATTACTGACTACTAGCTCTTAATTGCAGATTTATTAATTGAATTCAAATTCCACCAGCTACCACGGTGGGATTTGAACCCATGTACCCCAGAGCATTAGCTTGGGCCTCTGGATCACTATGGCAGTGACATTACCACTACACCACCATTTCCCTCCCTAACCAGGTGACTTATCTACCCGAAGTATTGCCAGCATTTCCAGTACCTCCTCCCTTTCAATTTTCACACTATCCATTGCCTCCACTATCTCCGCTTCTACCAATATTTTGTCAGATTCCTATTCCTTAGTAAACACAGATACAAAGAACACATTGGCCAGAATTTTCCCGTCGGCGATTTGGGGACAGGGCCCGCTCACTGACGGGAAAATGACGCGGGATGACGTCGGGAGGAACCCCTGACCTCATCCCTGTCCCTTTAAATTTTCAGGAAGGCGGGCGGGCAGCGAAATCAGCTGTCCGCCCATCAACCTGTCAATGGCCAATTGAGGCCATTGACAGGGTAATTAAAGTAATTAAAGGCCCTGCCCATCCAACCTTAAGGCTGGCGGGCAGGCCAGGAGCCCTAGGGGGCTTCTGATAATACAAGAAACCTCATCCATTGGCAGGATGAGGTTTCATGTTCCTTTTTAAAAACTTTAATAAATGTAATTGATATTTATTAACATGTCCCATCTTGAGTGACATTGTCACATGAGGGGGACATGTTAATAATATTTTTATTTCTCTATTTTTTAACTTTTGTACACTGTCAGTAATCTCCCTGAAACAGCACTTTGTCTCAGGGAGCAGTGCGCTCTTTCGCGTGCATGCGTGAAAAAGTGCACTTTGACAGCTGGGGATTCCCTCCCCCACCCCCGCACAGGAAGTGCATAGCGCTTCCTGTTGGGCAGGCCGCCACTCAAAATGGCGGTGGGCCCCGTTTCGGTGGCAGGGGTCGGCTGTCTGCCCGCCACCGAGCCGGTGGGGTCCGCACGCCCAGCAAGGGCAAAATTCTGCCCATTAAATATTCTAGCCTTGCCCTGCGCCTCTAAGCATATATCACCCTCTTTGTCCTTAATAGGACTCACTCCAGCTTTTACCACTTGTTTACTATTTACATGCTGGTAGAAGATTTTTGGGTTCCTTTTTATGTTGACTGTCATTCTATTCTCACACACCCTCTTTGCCGGCCTTATTTTCCTCTTCACCTCCCCTTGCAACTTATTGTATTTGACCTGGTTTTCACTTGAAGAATTCACCTGATATGCACCATGCATCCTTTTTTGTTTCATCATAATCTCTATCACTCTCATCATCCAAGGAGCCCTGCTTTTGGCTCCCTTACCTTTCACCCTTGTTGGAATGTACCTAGCCTGTAACTGAAGCATCTCTTCCTTAAAGATCACCCATTGTTCCATTACAGTCTTTCCTGTCAATCTTTACCCTGGCTACCCGCACGTGTGCAGATGCAGTCAGTGGCGTAATAGTCAGTGATGTCCTGCCAGGCTGGATTAGGGAATTGGTTCCCAAAATCTTTCAAGATAAAATAAAAAGTGAACGTGGCATGATTGGAGAAGTAAGAGCTCAGTGAAATTGCTTTTAAAAATAAATAATAAAGTAAGGAAGATTTTAAAAAATAAATAACAAATGAATCTTAGAACTAATCCAGGTCAATCTTTGAGCTTGTACTTGCAAAGGTGAATCTCAGCCTTTCAATTTATAACCTTTAAAGGATTTGGCAAAAATTTAAAAAAAGTTAATTAAAAAAAATACAAAAGGCAACCAGGCCACCACTGTTGGGGGGTGGTGGTGAAACCTCTCGATAGAACGAATATTTCTTGTGCCCCTACCCAGGTAGGTAGGGAGGGCCTTAGACCTACCAGGAGTGCTGTCACCCCAGCCTACTGTTGGGTGGCTGTCTTCAGGCAGTCAATCTTCCCCCAATTGCATCGGAACATGGAAGGCTGACTGCAAAATCCCAGACCGTCTGCCTTTAACAAAGCTCTTAATTAACTTAATTGCCTGTCCACCTTGTGGGTGTGGTCAACCTTTCCAGGCCCCAGATCCATGTCAGTCAAAATGACTGACATTAGGAACAAGGCTGGGAAGCTGGCATGCTGGCTGGCCTCATAATATTTGGGCCTGGTCTGCCCCCGTTCCCAGTGTTGTGGGGCCCAAAAATTCAACCTAATGGGGAGAATCTTCTGGTCAGCAAGTGGGGGGCGGGGCCCGCTCGCCGACACGTAAAATGATGCAGGATGACATCGGGTGGGACTCCCGACGTCACCCCGCGTCACTTCCATTTTCAGTTCGCCGGGGACGCAGCCAAGTCAGCTGGGTGCCCACCGACCTGTCAACGGCCTATTGAGGCCATTTAAAAAGTAATTAAGCTCATTAATGGACCTGCCCGTCCAACTTTAGGGTTGGCGGGCAGGCCGGGAGCCCTGGCGGGCTTAAGAAAAAGCATGAAACCTCATCCACGGGTGGGATGAGGTTTCATGAAGGTTTTTAAATATTTAATAAAGGTTTCAGTAAAAGTGATGGACATGACCCAACTTGTGTGACAGTGTCACATGAGGGGACATGTCAGGGAAACGTTGCTATCATTTGCCGATCTCCCTGAGGCAGCACTTAGCCTCTGGGCCTTAATTGGCCTGCCCACATAAAATGGTGGCGTGCCCCCAATTGGGGACGCCGATCAGAGGTGTGCCTGCCCGCGCCTGCTCCTGCACATTCCCCCCCCCAATGCGGGGGGGGGGGGGGGGATTTTCCCCAATGTTTTTTACAGCTTGGAATTCTTTTAGGAATGAATAATTCTGTATAAATCCCACCACCTGCTGTCTGCTATTGGAAGCTCTTTGTAAGACGTTGAGTAAGACTGTGGCCCGATTTAAGCATGTAACTAAGGGAGCCTCAGCAAATACAGTTTACTATACCTGGTTGGTCATTAAGCCAATCAGCTTTCCTATTATATGGTAATTCTTACATTTTATCTGGTTATTTAAATCATGTTTGTAGAAAGCAAATTATTTTCCTATCATAACAACACAAATTATTTGATGATTTTCTATAGCTGTTACATATTGCGACTACAACTATAAACAACACAAGCTAGTTCAGTATTGTTTCAGTATTCTAGCATACAGCACACCATTTGTACGTTTAACAAAAGTGTTATGCATAAATTCAGTCATTTTCAAGGATAGGCTGGGGATGTTTTGATAGCCTCTACTCCACTTTCCTACCCAATTCCCCTATCCCTTGATTTGCTGAGATTAGAAACCTATCTATCCAGATATACTCGACGATGGTGCATCCACAGCCCTCTGGAGTTGAGAATTCCAAAGATTCACAATCCTCTGAGTCAACTCACCTGATAGTAGAAGCCTTGAATTGAAAAGCTAGATATAAAGAGTATCATACAGTTTCAAAGAAAATTATTAACCCTAGAAATTGCTCATCCTGTGGAGGCCCTAATAGCAGGGTTCATGTTCAGCCAATGTGGTTTGCTCATATATGGTAGTGCAAAATTCTGAATTATAATTTTGTAATTGCTAGTTGAAAGCAAAAAGTATTATTCTAATCTTGTGTCTTTTCCAGTTGTCATGGATGATGACGATGACCGTGATCTGCGAGATGTTATTGGGTAAGCGTTCTCTTTGTAAAATTATATATAAATTAATTTTCAAATTGATTTGAATATTGTGTCAGCTTGGTCTAGAAACCACTGCAGCAATTGAACATATAACCTAGGCTGACACTTCAGTGCAATACTAATGGAGTACTTAATGTTGGAGGTGACATCTGTTGGATAATATGGTGAACTGAAAGTTAATCTAGTTGTTTAGACGGGTGTTAAAGATTCCATAGAATTGTTCTAGGAAGATGTTTTCTTTCTCCTGAGTTTCTAGCCAACATTCCCCACTCAACAAAGACCACCAAAAAACAGAATATTTAATCATTCATTCATTCATTCACTGTTTGTGGGTCCTGACTGAAAGTAATTTGCCTGCCGCTTTGTTGTGTGAAAACAGTGGCTGAACATAGTTGTGAATGTTTCAAGACCCCTTTAGGACATGAAAGATGCTAGATAAATAAGTTCTTTCCAGAACGGTACTGGAGCAGCATTATAAAAATGAGTAAGTAAATTTCTCACACCTGATCTTACAAGACACCCTCTCAGCACTTTTAAAACCTTTTTAATAAAAAATGGCCACAGCTACTGAACCACCAGTGTGGAGGAGGGGTAAGGTGGGCTGTGACTGGAATTCCAGCCAGTGTCTGGTCATTGGCCTTAATTGGCCTTTTAATTATCTTAAGAAGCTACCTGCTGCTTGTGGGCGGGTAGCCATTCTGTTCCTGATCCGACATGAGGGAAACAGCTCAAGGGCGGGATGGTGTTGACCAACTGACATGGGCTGGTGGCCCCAAATTATGTGCCAATCTGCCTCTGTTCCCACCTGCATGTTGGGGCAAAAATCCTGCCCCCCGCCCAGTCTGCTTTTTCTAAGCCCTAGGAGGCATTTAAATGATGGGGTGGGGCTTAAGTTTCAATTCAATTAGGCCAGCCATCCCTGCTATTAAAGCAGATTTGCCTGGGCTGTGGATGAGTACAGCCCCAAATTCCCTCAACTTGCAAAATTATTTTTTGATTTTTTTTTTAGAATAGCTTCTGGCGTTGAAAGAACGCCTACAAATCAATATCCTACCCCAACAACCCCTCGGTTCCAGTAGAGTTAAAATTCTTTGCCTTGGTTGAGGAAAATGAGCAAATGTTACAACCAAGGAAATAATGGTTTTATAGGACACAAGAAATGGAGGATCCCTAGGTCTTGATGTCAGTGTATTTGAAAGGAACATTTTGCTTATGTTTTTTTCCATCAGGATTTTGGTTCACTTCTACAGTATGTCAAGAATGCTTTGATTGAAGAGTCCCTACAAAATAAGTAATATAGCTTGTTTTTTTAAGGCAGATGGTTAACAGAAAAATGACTACCATAGAGATGAAAGGTGCAATGCGTTGTTTGCTAAATTTGGGCAAATACCTTTTATCTTCACATGATTTAACTTTATATTTAACTAGAGCTATTTTTCCTAAAGAAATTCAGGCATAAAGCATAGCTTTTAAAGAAAACAGTTATTTAGGAGAAAAATAATTAAACAACATACTTGAACAACAATAAAAAACACTTTCTGACTCTCCAAAATGCATACCATTTTGGAAATCACGCTGACTAAAGATTGATAAAGAGGAGGTACCAGCTCTACTTAAAGTAGATAGACTTGCACGTCCAGATAGGATGCATCCTGGGTTGCTGACAGAAGTAAGGTTGGGAATTAGGGAGGTACTGATTATAATCTTCTAATCCTCTTTAGATATGGGGGTGCTGCCAGAGGACTGGAGAATTGCAGATGTTACACACTTGTTCAAAAAAGGCTGTAAGATTAAGCCCAGCAATTACAGACCAGTCAGTTTAACCTCAGTGGTGGGGAAACTTTTAGAAATGATAATCAGGTCAAAATTACTAGTTGCTTGGGCCAGTATGGATTAATGAAAGAAAGCCAACACAGATCTGTTAAAGGCAAATTGAGTTTAACTAACATGATTGAGTTATTTGGTGAGGTTACAGAGAGGGTTGATGTGGGGAGTGTGATTGATGTCATGTATATGGACTTTCAAAAAGTGTTTGATAAAATACCTCAAGGCTTGTCAGTAAAGTTGAAACCCATGGAATAAAAAGGAGTAACATGGATATGAAATCGGGTAAAGAACAGGAAACAGTGTAGTGGTGAACGGTTGTTTTTTGGACTGAAGGAATGTATACAGTGGAGTTCCCCTGGGGTCAGTACTAAGATCACTGTTTTTCATGATATATTTTAATAGTTTGGACTTGGGTGTACAATTTCAGGGTGCAATTTCAAAATTTTCAGATGAAACCATTTTTGGAAGTGTAATGAACAGTGAGTGCATTGATAGACTTCAAGAGGACATGAGCTGGTGAAATGGGTGGACAGATAAAATTTAACGCAGAGAAGTGCAATGGGATACATTTTTGTTGGGAGAAAGAGGAGAGGCAATATAAAATAAAGGGTACAATTCTAAATGGAGTGCAGGAACAGAGAAACCCATGGGTATATATACACAAATCATTGAAGGTGATAGGGCAGTTTGAGGAAATAGTTAAAAAAACATAGTGGATCCTGGACTTTATAACTAGAGGGTATAAAGTACAAAAGCAAGGAAGTTATGATGAGCCTTTCTAAAACACTGGCTTGGACACAACTGGAGCATTGTGTCCTTTTCTGGACACTGGACCTTAGGGAGGAGTGAAGGCCTTAGAGAGGGTGCAGAAAAGATTTAATAGACTGGTTTCAGGTATGAAGGACTTCAGTTACATGGATAGATTGGTGAAACTGGTGCTGTTGAGAGGAGTTTTGATTAGAGATCCTCGAAAATGAAGAGGTGCCTGGACAGAGTAGTTAGGGTGAAACTTGCCATTGGTGGAAGTCGCGGGAAACCGAGGACACTGATTTAAGGTGAATGGCAAAGGAACCAGTGGTGACACGAGGAAAAACATTTTTACACAGTGAGTGGTTAGGATCTGGAATGTACTGCCTAAGTGTGATGGGGCAAATTCAATCTCAGTTTTCGAAAGGATATTGGATAATTATCTGAAGAGAAAAGATTTGCAGGGCTACAGGGAAAAGATGGTGGTGTGGGACTAGCTGAGTTGCTCTTGCAGAGAGCCGGCATGGACATGGCAGACTGAATGACGGCCTTTTGTGCTGTACTGATTGTAATGATCCTTTCTGTAACTTTTTCTGTGAGTCTTTCTCTACTTGTGTCTAGTTTATTTCTTTAATTCTGTAATTCTTTTTGCGTCCTATTCCCACTCTCACATCTTTAATTCTTTTCTGTGTGTTTCGGACCTTTGTTTCTTGGAACCTTGATTACAGTAGATTAGTGTGCCATTACACCATGTCACAATAAGGGTTTGTTCTCTCCAAATTCCCCAGTGCATTCCTGATTTCTGAATCTTAAGGGTGGGGTTGGGGGTAGAGTTGTTCAGTCGAGGTGAGACATTTTCCGTAAAAAGGTAGGGAACACTGGAGGGCATCCCAATTTTGTTGTTCCAAACTTATAGTGGCTAATTATACAATACCATAAACAAAGGCATGTAACTGGTATACTATCGTGTCTTCATGGCCTTCATCACCGGTGTATGGTATAGGAAGATTTTTTAAAAGTACTGAAAAACAAAATTAAACTCTGTATATTTTGCCTTTTGTTTTCTTCTATTTTAAGTTTCTTTCAATGCAATTCCTAGAGTAGTATCCTGAATATTCAGAGAATTGTAGGATAAAGTTTAGACTTCACTGTGCCACATTTTTGGCTTGTTTGAGCTAGACCTCCATTCAATTCCAGTATAAATACATCCATTTTGCAATGAAATCCAAACAATCATTTTGGCCTCTTTTCCCGAGGCAAGATTTTGGCCCTGATATGGAGAATTGAATTGAGGCAGGCGGGTGTGTAAATTTGCATCGCTGGCCAGTTTGCCGGCATCATCCTACCCCCAGGCCATTTTCCTGGAGGCTGGATTGGAGGCAGAACTGCTACCTGCCCGCAAGTGACAGATAGCCAATTGAGTTAATTAAAAGGTAGTAACAGACAGCAGCTCGTTCCATACTGGAGGGCCTCCTATTGGCTCTCCAGTTTCGAAAGCTTGCCTGTCATTCTTAATTGGACACCTAGCATGCCATTTAGCCACTAGTTGGACAATCTTGGCAAAATTGCTGTTGGATTGCTATGCATGACATAGTGCAGTTCGGGACCTGTATTTGACCCCAATGTCAGGGGACGACCTAAAACATGGAATCCTGCTGCTTATCTCAAAAGTAGTCAAAGTGCTAATTTTTGTTTACTGTAGCTACCGAAATAGTCACACCACGGTCTGGTTCAAAGATTTCAGAATTCCTATTAGCACTTCTATGATAAGACTTGACTCTTATGTGATGTAGGTTTATTGGGCCACTCATGCAGAAAATTTTACATTAAATTGGCCAATCATTTCAGAGTAAAAATAAGATACTAGACTTAGATCTGCATTAGTAACAGATTAAACATTTCATTTCCTGTTTTGATGTTGTATGTGCAGTGTGTAGTTGGTAGTTGTGTACAGTCTGCTCTACAGTCGATTTGAAAAAAATCTTCTAGTCAGATTTATATTTTTTTGTAAAGTAAGCATCAACTTTTTCCCATCCTGGAAACTATTCGTAATTTGCAATGTAATTAAGCAATTCGTAAATTGCTTAAAGAATTAATATGGTTTCATTGGTTACTTTTTTTATTTTTATAGCGATGTACAGGCATTGAATGATTTTCTTCATGGACCTGGTAGTCAAGAAGTAAGTATTTTTATGTTTACCGCTATGAATCATAATGCTTCTAAATTAACAATTAATACATCCATCGACATTTTATTGATTTCTTTGTCAAGTAGCCTTACATTAAGTGTATCTAGTATAAAATTTTAAAGCAAAAGTGACCTTGGATCAAGTAGAATTGACAACTTGGTATATTTCTGCTTTTTTCTGATCAACAGAATTTAATAGTAACAGGATTAAAAACAAAATGATGACATAGTATGTTGCCAGGATTCAAAAGGAGACAGTGTCTCTTAGGCTGCCGGTATAGCCAGTGTTGGTATAGCCAGAGCAAATTGGACAGCAAGTCAAAGCTGTTCTGTATTTTAAAAAGTGGCAGATTTCGAAAATCGGAGTTCAGCAAAGTCCCTAATAAAGTTTTCCTGAGTTTGTGATGGTCTTAACCCCCAAAGCAATACAGACAAGTCTCAATCTCTGGGTACACATAATAACTTAAATTACTCAATGTTGACTTGTGTTAGCGTTCAGAGGGAATCTTTTGCCTGCCTGTGCTCCTTGACATAACTGTCTCCCAAATCACTTACAACTGCACTTACACGTTCCCAATTGTCTAAATTTTGGCCCTCTATTTGGAGCATAGTGTTGGAGTATAGATACTCATGAGGTTAATTGGCCCTGTTTGAATTGAGAGGCGGATGGAGAGAACATGTTCTGAGTCATTTTTAGGGGGTTGTATCATCGAGAGTAGTCAGTTCCTTACAGCAAAGCCTACATTAGGCTCACGTGTTTCCTCTGAGCTCCTCCCCTGCCAGATAAGCGTGTAATGTTTTGCTTTTAGTGATCCACTCATGGTGAGTCTGATCTCTTTTAGGGAAGCTATGTCAATGTTCAGCCTATGAAGTTCCATGTCGATTACAGCTGTCTCGCGCGTGTTATCAACCAACTTCAAGTCGTCTGTCAATCCCATACACGTGTCCTGGCGTTCCAGCTTGCCAATTGAAGAGTTGCCATCTTTTTTTCTTATTTGTTTTGTTAGTTTGTCTGGTGCGATGGATACTGTCCACTTGTTGAGCAGAGACTCTAAGCTCCAAGCTCCCATTAAAGCAGCTGGACCATGGCAGGTCAGCACCTTACTAGCCAGGGGCTTCCCGACTTGAGGTGGGCGATGGCTGACTAGTGGAATGCAATGGTCCCTCCTACTTTCTGAGACAGCCCTTGGCACCCGTTCCCTATGCCAGTCAAGTTGGACTTGCCACTCGTAACTGCCGTCTCCTGTGTTGTGTTAACGCTTTGCAGTGAAACTGGAGTGCCCTGTTCAGGGCGCAAGCCTGGGCAAAATTTATGGAAACCCCGGGCTGCCTAAACGAGAGAGTCCCCCTCTCCGCCTCCCCGGTTTAGTCCAAAGGAATGCAAAGCACTGCCTTTGGCACTGGCTTGCTTGCAGGAGTTGCTGGAAAGGTGACATATTTGGACATAGTCCACCTTTGAGCTCCAGTCCAAGTTTTTTGTCAGGGTTTACTCCTTTAGCCTTCAACTTTCCCAAGGTATCCATAAGGCAGTGGAGCTATTTGCACATGCTTGGAAGCTTGGTTCATGAGTGCTATGGTGTGTCCACATGCTGAAGAGTTTGCACGCTGCATGCCTGAGGGCCAAACCTCCTCCAAGTTCCTTTGAAACTTTAGCCTGCAGCCACAATGGACCCAGTTTCTGTGTGGTGCCGCGAGGAGGCAAAGCTGAGGACTTGCTGATGGAAAGGCTGTGTACTGACAGGGAGAGACTTACACATTTGGCTCTTTTTTTCGCATTGCTGCTAGCCAGCAGGTACAGGGGTGTAGGTAGAAAATGAGAAGCAAGCTAGCACGCAAAAGTGGAAAGCGTACCTTCACCTACACAGTAAATGCATCACAGTGACCTGTAGGACACAGGCAGCTACCACAGTGCTGATTGCACCAGGGTTGGGACGCAACCTTTGAAGTTTTTCATTCATCGCAGAAATGCTGCCCTCGTATCAACATTAACCATGCTACCTACCCAGATAAAAACCAACAGTTCCTCACCACGATTGAACAGGTGCTCTCTGGCATTCCCATAGAGAGTGCAGAAGCGAAATGGAACATATTTCGAGAAACCGCCCAAAATACTGCTCTCTCAACAGATGGAATTGCTGACTGGTTGGAGGCTAACATTACCATGATGGAACCTGTTATTGAAGCCAAATGGTCCACTCTCATTAACTGCAAGTGAAATTCTAGTGAGAAGACTCTGAATGCACTAAGAGCCACTCGAAATAAAGTCCAACAGACTTATAGGCAGTGCGCCAATAACTACTGGTTGCAGCTTTGCCTGAATATCCAGATGTCTTTTGACACATGGGAATGCTAGGGCATGTATGAAGGGATCAAAAAAGCAACAGGTCCATCAGCAAAGAAAATGGCTCCATTGGAAACAAAAGCAGGGCAACACAGACTGCAATAAACAGTTGGAGAGATGGGTGAAACACTATCTTGAGTTGTACTCTAGAGACAGTGCTGTCAATAAGGAAGCTCTAGACACCATAGAAAGCCTGCCTGACATGGATATGGCAGAGTTGGATATTAAGCCCACAATGGAGAAACTTAGCAAAGCTATTGACTCATCTGTCATGGGCAAAGCTCTAGGTGCTGACGCTATACCATCTGAACTCAAGTACGAGAAACTGGCACTCCTGCAGCATCTGCATGAACTTCTCTGTCTCTGCTGGAAGGATCGGGCAATGCCTCAGGTTTGCATGATGCAAAGTTCATGACTCTGTACAAGAATCAGGGCAACTGCAGGAATTGCAACAACTATTGAGGCATCTCTCTGCTGAGCATTTTGGGAAAAGTATTTGCCTGTGTCACCCTTGTCAGACTGCAGATCCTGGCTAAATCCTGAATCTGTGTGGTTTCGGAACTGGAAGTTCTACAATTGACATGACCTTATCCAGTGCAACTGCTGCAAGAGAACAAAGGAGACCACTATATATTATCTTCATTGATCTCAACAAAGTATTTGACCATGTGAGCAGAGGCGGTCTATTTAAGCTGCTGTGAAAATTGGCTGCTTGCTGAAACTGCTCAATACAACCTCTGCTTTCCAAGATGACATAATGGGTAAGATCAGCTATGATAGGGCAGCAACAGAACCCTTTGAGATCTGCAATGGGGTCAAACAGGGTTGTATTTTGGCACCGACATTCTTTGACATATGCTTCTCTTTGCTGCTGTCATATGCCTTCAGGTCACCTACTGAGGGTGTCTACTTACATACCAGAACTGGTGGAAAGCTGTTCAGCCATGCTCCCCTGAGATCCAAGAAAAAAGTGTGCCAAGTCTTCATCAGAGAGTTGCTCTACAGTGACGATTTCATTAGCATTCCATACCGGAACACCTTCAGCAGCAAATGGACAGACTCTCTCATGCCTGTATAGAGTTTCGTTTGACCGTCAGCATCAGGAAGACAAATGTCATGGTCTAGGATGTTGCCATACCACCATCTATCTGCATTGTTAATGTGACACTGGAGGTTGTTGATAATTTTACATATCTAGGTTCTACAGTGACTGGAAATCTGTGACTTGATGCTGAAGTCAACACACACACTGCAAAAGCTGCAGCTGAGTCCAAGCTGAGTAAGAGTGTGGAACAACAGCAACCTGACTGAGAACACCAAATTGCGAGTCTACCAAGCCTGCATCCTCAGTGCACCTCTCTACAGTGGTGATATCTGGACTACATTTGCCAGGCAGGAGAAAAGGCTGAAGTTTCCACCTTCGCTTTCCTGATGTATCCTTGGCATCTTTTGGCAGGACAGGTTCATCAACTCGGTTCTGGAGCATACTAATTCTATCAGCATAAACTCATTGCTAATCAATGATGTCTGCGCTGGCTCAGCCACATTCATCGGATGGATGACGGCCATACACACAAAGACCTTTTGTACAGTGAACTGGCTACTGCGTTCTGATCTTCTGGGAATCCGTACCTCTGCTACAAGGACATTTGCAAGTGAAATATGAAGATGGGTGGACACTGTTGCTGACAACTGGAAGACGATTGCTGACAGCCGTGACCTCTGGAACTGCACTCGTCCAGGCAACTGGAGAGTACCATCACAAATCTGGTTTGTGCCTTGAAGATGGTGGCCAGGCTTTGGGGATCCAGGAGGTGAGTTACTCGCTGCAGAATTTCCAGCCTCTGACCTCTTGTAGCCACAGTATTTATATGGCTGATCCAGTTCAGTTTCTGGTCAATGGTAACCCCCAGAATGTTGATAGTGGGGGGCATTCAGCAATGCTACTGCCATTGAATGTCAAGGGGAGATGGTTTTTTGGAGATGGTCATTGCCTGGCACATGTGTGCCATGATTGTTACTTGCCATGTATCGGTCCAAGCCTGAATATTGTCCAGGTCTTGCTGCATAAGGACATGGACTGCTTCAGTATATGAGGAGTCACAAATGGTGCTGCACTTTGTGCATTCATCAGCGAACATCCCCACTTCTGACCTTATGATAAAGGGAAGGTCATTGCTGAAGATGGTTGAGCCAAGGACACTACCCTGAATAACTCCTGCAGTGATGTCCTGTGACTGAGATGATTGACCTCCAACAACTATGACCATCTTCCTTTGTGATAGGTGTGACTTCAACCATTGGAGCGTTTCCGCCTTATTCCCATTGACTCTAGTTTTTCTAGGGACCCTTGATGCTACATTTGATCAAATGTGGCTTTGATGTCAAGGGCAGTCACTCTCACTTCACCTGTTAATTTCAACTCTTTCGTCCATGTTTGGACCAAGGCTATAATGAGGTCATTAGCCGACTGGCCCTGGAGGAACCCAAATGGAGCATCAGTAAGCAGGTTATTGCAGAGTAAGGCCCGTTTGATAGCATTCTTAGCTCCAACAGCACTCAAGAAGCTCAACACCATCCAGGGCAAAGCAGCTCCCTTGATTGGCATCCCGTCCACCACCTTCAACATTCACTCCCACCACCACTGATGCACAGTGGCAGCAGTGTGTACAATCTACAAGATGTACTGCAACAACAGTCCAAGAGTCCTTCGACAGCACCGTCCAAACCCGCAACCGCTTGCAAGGATAAGGGCAGCAGATGCATGGGAACACCACCACCTGCAAGTTTCCCTCCAAGCCACACACCATTCTGACTTGGAACTGTATTGCCGTTCCTTCACTGTCGCTGGTTTAAAATCCAGGAACTCCCTTTCTAACAGCATTGTGGGTGTACCTACACCACATAGACTGCAGTGGTTCAAGAAAGTGGCTCATTACTACCTTCCAAAAGGCAATTAGGGGTAAGCAATAAATGTTGGGCTAGACAGCGACGCCCACACCCTGTAAAAGAATTTTAAAAAAGGCTGACTGGAAGGACACTGGACGAGGCAAGCAGAAACAAAAAGCTCAGCTGGCAGAGAAGAGGACCCAGAGAAAACGGAGGCCAGTGAATTTTGCACCTTCTCAGCCCACTGTCTCCCTTTGCAGCAAATGTGACAGAGTCTGCCATGCCAGAGTGGGGCTCCTGAGCCACACTAGACGTTGCTTACCACCATGGTGCAAACCATCATCTCACGAGATGGAAGGCTGCCATCGTGTCTGTATCTACTGATCTGCACAATCTGACATCTCTCTAACCTCCATTTCTATAACCCTTCGAGATCTCTGAGCCTCTTGTGGATCTTTGATTTCCTTAGCTTCACCTTTGGAAGCTGTGCCTTCAGCTATCAAGCTCTAAGTTCTGAAATTCCCTTCTTAATTCTCTCTGGTTCTGTCCCTCTCTTTTCTCCTTTAACACACTCCTTGAAACCTACCTCTTTGATCAGTTCCATTCTCAATTCCTCAGAAAATGAAGCAGTCCATGCCCTCGTGCAGAAAGACTTGCACAGCATCCAGGCTTGAACTGATAAGTGGCGAAGTAACATCTGTGCCACACAAGTGCCAGCCAGTGATCATCTCCAACAAGAGTCTAACCACCTCCCAACGACAATCAATGGCATTATCATTGTTGAATCCTTCATCATCAACATTCTGGGATTGGTCATTGACCAGGCGCCCATGTTCTGCAAGTGAATAAAAGAACACTTTTGGTCATCTGTCCTTGTATCTCTATGTGGCTCAACATCAAATTTTGTTTGTTAATTGCTCCTGTGAAAGACGTTGGTGCATCGTAATACATTATAGGTGCTTTATAAATGCCATTTGTTGTTGTTTAGTACAACTCGATCTTGGATCTTTGGTTTTCACAGATAGATGAGGATGATTTGCTCGGTTCAGCCTGCACTATTGACAACTCTAATTCACTTTTTGCTGATGCCATTGTAAGTACTGAAATTCAAAAAAATATGTATCGTATTTAAATAGGTTATATTCACAGTAAGATTACTGTAAATGTGACATGTTACACCTGTTTTAAAAGGACCAGTCTGTTCAATATCATTTTTTTATTATACCTGTCCTTTTGTTTTGGAGAGCTCACTTCTTTGATCAACCCTTTGATTACCCACCCTGATGTTTCCTTCTTTGCTTTGATTATGCTTCGGTGAATCATCTTGGGATGTTATTCTAAGCTAAAGGCATTAAATAGATATGAGTTGTTGTAAGTTTGTTTACCATGAGCGAGGTTATCCTGTTTGACATATGTGTATCAGACACAATTCCTGGAAGTCATTTTTTCTGAAGCTGGGGAGTTACTCAAGCTTTTTTTGATCATAGGTGGTGATTTGAATCTTTTTCAAGTCAGCTATTGAATTGTCCTTGAGAGATGGTTAAACACTTGATACCTAGGGATGTTCTTAATATTTAGCAGCAAAATAGGCCTAATCATGTGGAATCCCGCCATTTGGGATTACATCTAGCATTCTCCTTGAGAAGAAGTATACTTAAGAATTAACTTTTGGGAATCATAAGTTAATTAAGTCATCAGTAGGTGCAGATATTGATCCTGCAGTGTTCTCAGAGCTTGATGCACTCTCCCTCACAACTGGTTCTTTTTCTGAGCATAAGAAGTGTCCGCCATGAAAATTGTAGAATAAATTGCTGTTCAACTTCACTGCCATACCAAGGCCAGAGGTGATAATTGATAAATGCTTATAGAAAAAAAGTACTGGCCTGAGGAAACAATAATGCAAAGGTTGATTAGTGTCATGTGTTCTTTTGTATCCATCAGAATGGGCAGCTAGGGCCTCACTTTAATATCTCATTCAAAAGGTGATACCTGCAGTAGTGCAGCCTTCCCTCAGTTCTGCACTGAAGTGTCAGCTCAACTTCCACTGAACCAGTGCTGACATTAAAAAAAATGCAATCTCAACTTTATGTTGACCGACAAATAGAATTTGTATTATTTCAGGGTAGGCAAAAATTCTTTGAGGAGAGAAAACAGGAAGATTGTTGACTGGACAGCTGAAATGATTAAGAATAGGTTGGGTATTCTGTGACAAGCAGTTCACCACCTTACCCTTGAAAACTTAAGACACCATCTGCAAAGCTGATGTTCAAAGTTCTGGAGTAGCTGCTTTTCTGGATGGGTGCAATGGCAACAATATTGAAGAAGCTTGATACCGTCCAGGACGTGAGCACATCCCTTTGGACTCATTGTACACTGCATCCATCAACACACTTGGATTGCATTATGCATGATCTAGAACGGTGCTTCCCAAAGTTTTTTCCACTGTGATCCCATTTTGAAGCTTGAAAATTGCTGTGACCCCAGAGTGAGAGTGGGGTGGGGGGAAATAGAGTGGTGAGGGGGTGGGGAGGATGAATTTGTGAGAGTGAAGTGGGGAGATTTGTGAGAGTGAAGGGGAAAGAGATTTGTGAGAGCGAGGCGTGGGGGTAGCATGCTGGGAAGTGTTAAAACTGCAATTTTTTTTAAAAAAACACACCTTTTCATAGGCTTTTTTGCAGCAGGAATCAGGCCTCAAAGATCTGTCCATTAGGCCATGCCCACCAATAGAAAAAACACGAGGATTTAAAGGGGCCTCACAGTTGTCAGCACTCAGTTGCAGCCATTGCTGCCTTGGAGCTCGTGATCCCAGAATCTCATCTCTGGTCATAAACCATGGTTTGGGAAACCTTGATTTAGAAGATGCACTACATCTCAGCTTATTATGCTATCTTTGACAGATGTAACAAATGCAAATTTTAGTGCCAGTGTACGCCTGATTTAATTGGATTTCATATTCATATCAAGCAGTGACAAATCAGATGAGAACTGGTCCTAAACTTACCAATTAACGCATACCAAGGCATGCAGGAAAACTACCAATTAACAGTTCTAAAAAACTTCAGTGGAAAATAGCCAATCAGCGACAGCTACCAACAGCAGAGAACAGAAGGGGAGCCAGACAAATTTTCCCAAATATTTTTGAAATTCTTTACTGCCATGCACTTGCTCCCTCCCGTAAGCTAAGAACATATACTAAAGACCCACAAAAAATAGTCAATTTAGCTACACAGCAACTTGTATTCTTTTGAAATGCCTGTAATCAAGTTTTTTTTGTCAAAGGTCTCTGCCTAGGTCAGAAGCCTAAACCTTGAGTTCACACAGGTCCCAAGAGGTAATCCTTTCTGTATCCTGAAGAGATTCAAACAAGTAGGTTGCAGTTGGGATCATGCACGTCAGTGCAACTTGGAGGTTTTTTTGAATGATTGACAGTAGGCCTGAATGTTCACAAAACATGCTCTATTAATTGTTTATAAATTCCAAACCATCCTTTTGTTACATCGTTCTGGTGTATCAATCCAGAGTTACTGCTAATAATTATGTAAGCTTAGAGGGAGACTCTGGATAGAAATCTTGAATTTAAAATGTCTTATCAAGAGTTTCTGTTTGAGTACATTAAGTGTTGTGTCAGAGCTATTTAGTAAAGCTGGAAGAGTGAAAATAAGAACATTAAACTCGATCAATTCCACAGTTTTATATAAAAAAACACGTCCTAAATACTTGGCAGTATCAAGAACGAGCTGCTGCTCCAAATTATATGCAGAGATGTGCTCATTTAACTATGATATGTGAGGGGCAACCTTTATTTATTTATCTACTTCCTGTTCAAAGAATATTTACTGCACAGTTTTTGGGGTGATTTCTTACCAATGTTTTATTCCCAGTTTTTTTTCCCCAGCGAATCTATGTGCCTTTCCACATTTCTAAATCCCAATGTCCTCAACAGTGAATAACAAAAGAGACGTGTAATAATATATAAGTGGTACATCTTGTGCACATTTCCTGATTGCCATACCTCTAGTGTCACCTAAAATTTTTGTGTCACACTTGACCGAATGTGTGAAGAATAAAATATTGTTTGTCATAGGATTTGGAGTGTTTGTAACCTCTGTGTGGCCTTACTATCGATATTTTTAAAAAGAGAGGCAGATTGGTAACTTGAAGACTGAAGAGCTGTTAAATTCTGTCATCGCCCATGGTTTCCTGACCATAAATTAGACTTTCGTGGCCTTTAACATTGTGATTAGAAAACACCATATCATCTAACCGAACTTTAGTAACATGGAACATCTGCTAGTCGTAAAAGCATTAGTGTGACTCTGGTATTTCATTGTTTACGAGGACAGAAGCTTTCTAATGGATCATCTATTTACTGTGAACAATGCCATGAAAGACCCAGCAGTTATACATTAACAATATTGCATCTATCATGTATTTATTAAGCTGCTGGGAAGCCAGTGAAGCCCTCTATGCTCAAAGAAACTTTCCTTAGTCTTTATGGTCCCTCAATGATCTGTGTAATGGAAACCCAATGAAAACAGCTCCAAGGAAATTCCATGTTTCTGCCCTTTTTCTAGCCTATCCCAAATTCTAGTTGAAGGATTACCCCTTTGGGAGTGTGTCTGGGAAGTTTCTGGGTTATGCCAGGAATTCAGCCAATTATATTGATACCTGGAATGAATGGGTTGTCTTATGACCTCTTGTGGATGAATCCTGAAATAGGGGGCACTGTTTTAAAATTAGGGGTCGTCCATTTAGGACAGAGATGAGGAGAATTTTCTTTTCTCTGAGTTATGTGACCTTGGAACTCTCTGCCTCAGAAAATGGTGGAGGTGGGGTCATTGAATATTTTTAAGCAGAGGGAGATAAGTTATTGTTAGGCAAGGGAATCGAAGGTTATTGGGATAGATGGGAATGTGGAACTTGAAACACATATAGATCAGCCATGATTGTATTGAATAGCAGAGCAGGGTTGAAGGGCTGAATGGGCTACTACTTCTCCTATTTCGTATGTTCGTATGTAACTATGCTCTTGTTTGACTCAACTGAAGCCTTGCTAGCCGACAACCGCCATGAGTTCCTTTGAGACGTTAATAAAGATTCAATGACTGTCTGAGACAAAGAATGGGATTGATTACCTTTAAGAATATTGTATTTTACTTAGTTAGGAGCATAACAAAAATGACCTCACTCAGTTCTTTGTCCCTTCCCAGACTTTGAAGTCTTGTGGAGAGGGTAAGAGCCATTCTGACTTCTGCTGGCGAAGCAGGGAAAGTGCACTTGTAGGAGCGGGCTGCACCCCCACGCCCAACCATATCACCTCCCTCCCGCACTCCAAATTATGGTTATGATACCATCCTTGCTATGTGGAATGGAGCTTTGGGTGCTGGCCATGGACACCCGTAAATCCCACTCTGCCACAGATGGAGCAAGGACCTTGGAATTTCATCTCATTTTAACTTTTGCTAACAGCTATTTCTAAAATCTTTCTAATTCTGCCCAAAACTCAATTTCTCAAAAGAAAAATTAGCCTAGTTGTTTGTTTCAGGTTTGATAGACATATGATTACATTATGTTCCAACTTTCATTTTTCAGAGTGCTGATCCTACCTCTTCTACTAAAGATACACATAACCACATTGGAGAAGAATCCAACTCAAGACTGCAATTAGCAAGTGGTCTGAATGTTTTGGAGGAACTGGATACCTCTTCACCTCTCTCAAACTTAAATGGGGACCAGCCTTTTGACATTCTGCAGAAGTCTCTTCAAGAGGCCAATATCACTCAACAAACCTTACAGGAGGAAGCAGATTTGGCAGCTGGTATTACTTCCACCCAGGAGTTTTCTCAAACTCAGCTTCATGCTGCATCCTTTTCTCAGGTTTCACAGTTATCTTCTGGCACTTCAGCAGTAAGAGGCCTGACACAGCAGCAGATGAATGTAACACCGGCTCCCATTTTGCAGCAGGTTTTGCGAACTCCCTTTGTAAATAATGAAGCTAATGTACAGCCTGGGTTTTTTCAACAAATGGGCATCAACAGTGTTGCCATTCAGCATGTACCCAGCAGCAACCAAGCTGGTGGCATTGGACCAATTCAGCTGATTAGCTCATTAGATGCTCAGCAGCCTGTAATGACTCTTAATCACCTTGAAGGGTCTCAGTTTATATCGAAGAGCAGTGGACAGCCAACTGCTCTAACCTCGGTGCCTCTAGGTGGTTACAATATGTCATCTCTTCCCAACCAGCAACAAATGTCTTTGAATTCGTCTGGCTTAAGTGAGACTGGTGGATTGTTGCTTCAGAGAAGAGTGACAGCACTTAATGGAAACACTTACTATGGGACCTCTAACATTGGTCAGGTACCACAACCTATGTCTGTTCACTTTAGTGGTAATAATATTCAAACAGCACTGCCTTTGCATAATATTATCATACAAAGAGGTCCTGTACCAAGCCAGTCTAAAATTTCACTTAGTATTCAACCTAAGCCTGCTCAGATGAATCAGCAACAAACAGTTTACAATGTCAACAACTTGGAATTGCAGACAGCGTTCAAACTCCAAAATGAAGTTGCATTACAGCAACAGCAAATGCAGCATGGCCTTCCTTTTTGCTCCACAAACTCTTCTCAGAGTTCATCAGTGGGCCCAGCACTGGGTGTCAATATTACAAAGCAACAGGTACGTGGAAAGTCCGGTAGACCACAAGTTTTAAATCAAACTGGAAACAGTATCATAATTCGTCCTCCTATTGGACAACATGAACCTCTTGTATCCCAGAACCAGTTTTTCATTCCTACCAGCCTAGCATTAAATATGAATTCAACTGTTCAACACCTTCAGACTGCAAATGGACAGATTCTTCAAAATCGAACAGTACCCACCCAACTGGTCTCTAGCCAAGTAGCTTCTGAATGTGTTCTAACGAATCGGAATTCTTCCGGTACGATGCTGGCTACCCAGTCTTTTTCAGGACAATTCTTGAATAATCAGAATTCTGCTGGACAGTTGGTTTCTGGTCAGGGTGGTATGGAACAAGTTGTTAATGCTTCAGGAGGGCAGCTATTAACAAACCATGGCTCATCGCAGCTCATAACTGGGCAGGTTCCACTCCACCAGGCATCACCGATGGTATTTAATCTTACAACCAGTCAAGGTGTCCAACCCACTGCTGGCTCAAGCATTAATACAGGAATATTTAAACAATCTGGGCAGAATACAGTCCAAGGAAGGTCATTGCAAAACCAGCTTACTGTTTCAAATACACCTAGTTCAATGTGCTCCAGCTACGTGTCTACTGTACAGCCTATAATATCATCAGCAAGCGGTGGTGACCATGTCACACAAACATGTTCCAGTGGTAACATTGTAATGGTTTGTCAGGGAGAGCAATCTCTTGTGACTGTACAGCCTGCACAGCAGCAACCACAGTGTCAGCAACAGTTGGATATGAATCAAATTTACCGGATTTCCAATCCTTATCACCAAAATGCAAGTGTAATGCAGCCCTCACGACAGGTCGTATTTAACCGGACAGAGATGCCAATAACGCAAACCAGCAATCAGCAACAATTTCTGTACTCGCAAGTAGGTGATGAATCAATGTATTAAATTTATCAATGATACATTTTAAAGAAGTGAAATACTTTACCAGAGAAAAATCTTTTTCATCGCATTGTCTGAGTTAGTACAGCAGTGAAAAGTATGTACAATAATTTGTTGTCTGTGTTGGTGCAATATTCCATATACACATATTATTGTACTTTCAAAACTAGAAACAAGGAAGAGCTAAGGAATCTTTCATTAAATTATTCATCTCGAAATGGGCATAAACTGAAATATTTTTTAGAGGCTTGATTGATTTCTGGACTTCTAGAAAATTCAAATGGCATTCTAATCAGATGACTACAACAGGGTCTGTGAAATTTTTACTTATTAGACCACTTGATAAATATCGGTAACTTACTGTAAACACAGATTGTTCTCAACATTTCTTTAGCTGGACCCTGATTCTGCAATGTATTATGCATCATCCTTCAATATAAATTAAAATGATTTAATGTTTCTATTTTGACATTTACTGTATCTTCGTGAACATGAATAACATAGAACCTTCTTAGCATACTGATTTCATTATTTTAATGTTCAGCTTTATGCCAACTTAATTTTCACTATTTACTGTTGTCTTTCACATGGAATCCTCTTTAATTTTCTTTTCAAAATATGTTTCTGGAGTTTTTCTTTACATTTGAGGTGAGGTGAGAGTGACTGCCATTGACATCAAGCCAGCATTTGACTGAGCGTGGCATCAAGGAGCCCTAGCAAAACTGGAGCTAATGGGAATCAGGGGGAAAACCTTCTGGTTGGAGTAACACCTAGCATAAAGGAAAATGGTTATGGTTGTTGGAGGTCAATCATCCCAGTTCCATGACATCACAGCAGGAGTTCCTCGGGGTAGTGTCCTAGACCCAACCATCTTCAGCTGCTTCATCAATGACCTTCCTCCCATCATAAGGTCAGAAGTGGGGATGTTCGCTGATGATTGCACAATGTTCAGCACCATTTGCGACTCCTCAGATACTGAAGCAGCCCATGTCCAAATGCAGCAAGATCTGGACAATATCCAGGCTTGGGCTGACAATTGGCAAGTAACATTATCGCCAAACAAGTGCCAGGCAGTGACCATCTCCAACAAGAGAGAATCTAATCATCACTCCATGAAATTCAATGGCATTACCATTGCTGAATCCCCCACTATCAACATCCTGGGGGCTACCATTGACCAGAAACTGAACTGGGCCAGCCATATAAATACTGTGGCTATAAGCGCAGGTCAGAAGCTAGGAATCCTGTGGTAACTCACCTCCTGACTTCCCAAAGCCTGTCCACCATCTATAAGACACAAGTCAGGAGGGTGATGGAATACTCTCCACTTGCCTCGATGAGTACAGCTCTAACAACACTCAGGAAGCTCAACACTATCCAGGTCAAAGCAGCCTCCCGCTTGATCGGCACCTCTTCCACGAATATTCACTCCCCCTACCACCGACTAACAGTGGCAGCAGTGTGTACCATCTACAAGATGCACTGCAGAAACTCACCAAGGCTCCTTAGGCAGCACCTTCCAAACCCATGACCACTACCATCTAGAAGGACAAGGGCAGCAAACACATGGGAACACCATCATCTGGAAGTTCCCCTCCAAGCCGCTCAACATCCTGACTTGGAAATATGTCGCCATTCCTTCACTATCACTGGGTCAAAATCCTGGAACTCCCTTCCCTAACAGCACCGTGGGTGTACCTACACTACAGGGACTGCAGTGGTTCAAGAAAGCAGCTCACCATCACCTTCTCAAGGGCAATTAGGGATGGTCAATAAGTGCTTCCCTAGCCAGTGATGCCTACATCCCGTAATGTTTTTAAAAAAAATCATTTTTAGTTCTTCCAAGTTACAACTTATGCCAAACCAATCTGGCAACTGACTGTTCCGTACAATTCTCTGACAAAATTCTGGTATAGTAATTGTGGTTAACCTGGAATTCATTTGTTTGACTTCATTCCCTAATGCAGATGACTTACTTTTGTCGGATGTAAGTAGATCTAAAAATAGAGGGAGGTGAAATTCAAAGTTGGTGGGGGTGCAAAACAGGTGGCAACGAAACAATGGGTTGTATATTGGGCGACTGATTTCCTACTCCCCATTTTGTGTCCCAGCTGAATTTGAATTTCGCCTTTAGGCTCGCTTAAAACGCACAAAACTAATGAGAACCGCTGCTGTGAGTGGCCTTAAAGGTCTAAAATGCTGCACTTCTAGTGACAGTCACACTGGATGCCAGATTGAGGAGGGTGTTAGCATGCGCACAATTGGCTGAAAATACACAAATAAGCAGGTTATGACATCAATCAGTGTGTAATGTTGATTTGATGCCATGGCTGTCATCTTGCTGCTGTACATTCCAGCTAACCCTGTCTCTTAATCATGTATGACTGATTCAGCAGCAAGAAGCATCCCCCCACACCCCCATCAACACTATTTTAAGGGATCATCAATTTCTTACAGGTTAGCTATGGATTGACTTCTACAGGCTGTTGTTGTGATTGTACAAGTGTTTTGTTCAGTAAGTTCCTAAAGTCTATAGGAGATGATGTGGTAGGTGCTGAAGGAGTTGGCCCTGACTGTAAGGCTTCTGCGTAAACCAGTTGCTCCCAGACGTGGGTGCAGTACCTGGCATTCCCATTGGAATACTGCTTGACTTGGAGAATGAATAGAGACACACAAAGCAAGCAACCTGCTTGGAAGAGGAAGGGGAGGAGGGCTCCCCGGGGCAATACCCCCAGAGCTTTCAGGGAACAATTCTCCTGAACCGCAGAGAGGAGCAGTGTGTGAGATGACTGTGCTTCACTGATGACCTTCACAGTGAAATCTGCCAACTTTGGCAGCCACAACTGCAACCTTAGAACAGGGCAAGGACTGCATTGCCAATGGCTTATGGAGGTGACTGCAACCATGAATTTTTATGTGTCAGACTTCTTCCAGGCTGGATCAAGAGACATTTGCAACATCTACAGTTTGCTGCCCACTGCTGTGTACCAGAGGTCACTGGCGCTCTCTATTCAAAGAGCGCTACGTTTTATTCTCTTTTGCCAAAGAACAGCAGATGGAGTGAGCATGCAGTTTCGCTAAGATACAGACTTCCATGGTGTAGGGTACCATTGACTGCAAGCATATCACTTTGCAGACAGCACATGCCAACTCTGAGATATACTGCAACTGAGAGAGATTCTACTCCCTCGATGTCCAGCTGGTATGCACCCCTACTCAGCGAATCATGCTGGTCTAGGCCCAGTACCTTGGCAACAGCCATAATGCCTTAATTCTGTGGCAGCCTGCTATTCCTTATGTATTTGAGCCACCACGATAAATCAAAAATCAAGGGCTTTCTACTGATGACGTGGCTTCATTACTCAGATGCACAACCTATGCACAAGTGGGCAGCCTGCATACAATGAAAGCTTTGGAGGACCCCTACAGTTCTTGGCAGACTGCCTATAAAAATTTGTTGTGGCCAGGTGTATATTGTGCAACTTCGCCATTGTAAAGACTCAGCTCTTGTCGCCATCTATACAAAGAGCAGCTGAAGAGTAGAAGGGGGAAGAGGCAACATAGCCACAATTTGGCTGGCAGATCATGAACAACTCTCCCAATTGCAACACCAGTTAATGCAGCCACAAGTCCCATTACCAGCAGCCCCACACCTTATCTCCCCTACATTGCTGACCATCATAGCATTCAGTTGGTTACAATGCAAAAATGAATGGCACCACAAAACAAATATTCTAAGCCGAATTTCTGAATCAAACCATGCCATATTTCATACAAAATTCAACTAATCATCCTTCTGTATTTCCTTAGTGCCTATCATCTTTGTGTCTAGTGTTCCTATGCAGTCCAAACCAGTGGCTACAGTATGGCTGGTGAAAGGCTGCTGGCTTTCAGCAGGAGAGACTACATGGATTCGAAGGTCCAGCTTCAGACTGCACTATCTCGGCATGGGTGGCAACTGTTTGGGCTGACTGGCTGACAATCAACAGCAGGGGCCACAGTGCTGAGAGGACGAATGGTGTACCTGAGAGGTTTGTGCTTCAGAGAGCCACTGCCACTCCCCAAGATGGTGCCTCACCAATCCTAGTAATGTTTTGGAGGACAGACTGCTGGATGTTTGTGACACCCTGCAAGTCCCTTAGACTGCTGCCATCATGGTTGTGGATACTAGTGTTCAGAGCTTGCATGGCAGCACCAGACATTGGCTGTTTTCTGCTTGTGCTGCAATGGAAGCTGAGATATTGGCTGTCAGCTGCTGCATGGTTTGATCTACAAATGCACTAATGAAGTTGGCTGCCACTTCCATGCTGGAAAGAAAGGATTTCAATCTCCACATCAAACCCTGTGCCAAGTTGGTGCCGGGACTCCTCCATGTCACTTTACATTGCTTCCATTGCTTTTTCATACTTTGCCTAGAGGACCTCCTGATCCCAGAGGATAGAACACACTTCTCGAATAAGGCTTTTAATATAAGCTCTGAACATTTGGGAGCCTGCTCTCTTGAATGGCATACCATTCTTCTTCCCAGGTCAGAATCCGTTGTGGAATGACATTCATTATCTGCTCTAGCCATGATGCACCTCTTTAAGAAGTGCGGGTTAAATTTAACTTGTGTTAGCCTCTCATAATTTTGGGACCCCTGCCGGTTGGTGCTGGCTGCAGGCTGCAATCATGGTAATGAATAGGCAGCATGAAGTTGGTCTGGTGCATGCATTGGAAGCAACAGGTGGAGGTTAATTGAGCATCGTGATTTCTGCTCCTGGTTCAGGAAGTTATTGATTTTCACAGCCAAAACCATTTGTGGTACTGTTATTAACTTTCAAATTGTATTATATTTTTATGATAGATTGCTGTGCAAAATTGACTTTTTAATTTCAACAATAAGTTTATCTGGAGTATGTCTATGCCTCCACATACTGGAATTTATAATTATTTCAGTTAAACCAGAACAAGAACGAAAGTATTACCTAATTAGTTTAAAAAATCTTTCACTAACTATTGCAGAATTTGTTTCAAACATTTACTGATTCAATTTTACTAAAAAGCATATATACAAACTAATATATCAGAATTGTAGCTGTATTAATTGGTAATTGTAGCTGTATTAATTTTCCTAAATTGGGACAGCCTATGCAGTTGTGTAATTGTGTGAATTGTTCATGCTTATTGTTGGATGCTTAGATGCATTCATTGTACAGTTTTATTTATACAATATCATGATTGCAGGCTCCAAAGAAGATGATGGCAACAAGTAAGCACCAACCAGTCACTAGTCACTCCTTGGCTAGCTTGGGACAGCTCTCCAATCAAGCTTCAGCTTCTCTCTTTGGCAGTCACACTCTGCCCAGTTCTGTTCCAAAGGCGCATTCTGGTGATGGCATAAGACAGCCCCATATACCCAGCATATTGAACAATGCAGGAATTCTAGGCAAAGCTACATGTCTGGGTAAGTAAGGGAACTTTTCATTGTATTCATGTGGACAGAAATAGCAACAAGACCCAATGCCTGGTATTTCTACTACGTTAAGAATAAGTCTCAAAAAGTTTGTATACAATCGAGTGTGTGTGTATAAAGAATATACTGTAGTAATGTTGTATTGAGTCACCTAGAACTGAAGTAGAGGTAAAAGAAATGAAAATGCTGTAAATCTGCAAACGTAGATATTGTTGGAAATACACAGTAGACTATTAAGCACCTGAATAGAGAAAACATGAGTTAATGGCCCAGATCTTCTGGTCTTTGGATAGTCAAGAGAGCGGACGTAACCCCCTGAGATGCGCTACGGGACCCCTTAGAAGTCCCAACACAATGATTCCATGGGAATTGCCCAGTAAGTTTGAACTTCCAATCCCCCTGCTCCCTGGGATCCTCCAAAAAAGTCTCCAACACTGAATTAGAATCAGAGACTTCGGCTGGTTTCGACTTACCTGGATGGTTACCCAGGAAATGTTAGACAGAAAAATCCCAGTTTAACTCCTGGGTAACTATACAACTGACCCCCTCAAACCGACCTGACTAGCCCCCACCACCCGACTCACCCCTGACTCCGCCCCTGACCTGACCCCAATACCTGACTCCACCCCCCGACCTGACCTGAACTCAGCACGCTACCCAGCAGCCACCATATACATACCCCTTACCCACTTACCTTACCCACCCCACCGTCTTACCCATTTACCTTACCCACACCCTTTGACCCACTTAACCTTATCCTACTCTTTTGCCCACCCTAACCCCTCACCCACTCTACTCCCTTACCCACTTAATTCACCCACTTATCTTACCCCCTTGCCTCATCCACCCTACCCCCTTACACACTTGTCTGCTCTCCGTAACTTTTCAAAGAAGCTTTGGGATATTTAAACTCTACTTACTAGAATATAGCAGCTTGTGTTATACTTAGGGGGCAGTGTGGCTTCTGTGCAGATTCTCTCCACTGCTCCCCCCTTCCCCGAGGTTTCCTGCACTGAGTCAGTTTAGAAGGATCCTCCATTGGAAGATTGCCCAGAGAAATGGAGGAAAGTAAGTGATCAGGGGCAGAAGTAGGTGTTCCAATCCTGATCGGGAAATTTGTGTCTCTCGGGTGCGAAGCTTGCCAAATTGGCTACCTTTTTCAAAAATACTGAAGTAAAACCAAGGGCAAACAATGTATGTAATGTAATAGTAGTATGCATTAATAAAAAATCTGTTGGTATAGCAATTTACAGCAGTAACATCTTCCAAGTTATAATATGCATGTATCTAATTTATTCAACTGTTCCTGAAAGCTTAGGAATGCTTTTTGACATAGATGAACAGAATGAATTGCAGCAGTTTATTTCAACCCACTTATACAGTAACACCATTTCATAGAAGGTGTAAAAGGAAGAGATATGAAGGTTACATGACATTGCTGTTGCCTCTCACCTTGAGACATTGTGAATTTCAGCTGAGTTGAGAGAGATTGACATAACAATTCTCAAAACATTTCATTTTTTAATGAACAGTGTGATCAGGAGAGATGATATGTTTTCATTAAGTTTTTTAAAATTCGCTGTGTGAAAAAATACATGAAACCTCCAATGTGTCAAATGTCTCAGAGATTTTCAGCAACGGTGTGCAGATTTAACCAACTCAAGAAAATATAATGCCTTGGGATTAAATTAATTAAAAGTTGAACAGTTAATTAAAGATGCACTTCCTATTTCTTAAGTGTACAACCAAATTTAATCCGCTTTAAATTATAAAGGGTTTGCATAAATCTGTTTCTTAAATATCTTTTATAAAGTTTTGTTCTCTATATTTGTATATTACAGCTGTGCAAATGAGCGACAGTCAACTTCACAAAACTGCTGGAACTTTACAACAGCACTTGGGACAGCTGCATCCACTGCAGGATAAAATGTTAGGACAGCCAGAGATACAGAAAATTTCACAAGTAGGTTGCTGCTTTTATGGTATCTGTGGTTCAATAGAATTCTACAATTCTCATTTAAACTTCTAATAAAAATGCTTTGCCATTAAGTTAATCAAAGTAACTTCAAATGTGACTGTCAATTTCAAATTCTAATAACTAAACAAAGTGTAAACAACCATTCCAAGAGATGCAATAAAGCTAATGTTGAACTCATTGTATAAACTTTTGCAATTGTATTTAAGCTTAGAACTTAAAATGTAGTTAATAGCTAATATGTTAATATTAGTATTAACTTAAAATCTTACTTCAAAAAGAAAATTTCAGTTTTACAAAGCCACACTTAGTAAAATATGATCCTAAATACTTTTATGGATTGCTCCAATATCTTCACTCTTAAATATTAAATAACAGTGTTACAATTGCAGGGATCCTTCTTGTATTCACTGAGTTATATTTTTTGAAATATTTTTCTGTGCATCTGTTTTGCAATGTTGAATGCAAGAAATCTGCAAAAATTCTTTCTGCACAAGATGTGTAGTAAAAATACATTTATTTTGATGACAGCGTAAAGTGTTGAAAAAATGATGGGAATGTAAAGCATGATACATATTTAAATGATTGTGAATTTGCAAACCATTTGAGCTATTTAATGATTTTAAATATTTCCTAATATAGCATGCAATATGCAAATACTCATTTACTCTAATGGGGCACCTTCAAGTTGTAGCGTGTTGGCATAAACTGGTATTTGCTTTTCACAAAACATAGTAAACTGACCAGGTCTAAAATTTTGTATTGCTAGTAGAGGAATGAATAGGTTCTTAGCTAGTTTAGTCAAACTTAGTTAATATTCAGATATTAGTTTTTCTTTACAATGAACACTGTCTTGTTCATTTTGCTATTGTTTAGCAAACTACAACTTGTTTACTTTTACTTCTTTCCAAATAGTTTGGAATAGTGTCATTTGGTGTGGCATTATGCAAACAGAAATTAGCATGAACTGTTCCACAATGCCACACCTCCCACCAGTATTCTAATCTGCTAGGAGATAGGTAAGGGCCATATCTGTAGACATGTTGATAATGTTGCTCTGCAGTACATGTATCATTTCTAACATATATGTATATAGTTTTATATCATTAGTTTATTTCATTCTAGTTCGAAGGCCAAAATGTGGGACAGAAGAGACCTGCATCAAAGCAACTTACTAAAGAAAGTTTGTATGTACAATTGTTGAGCAGTATACTATGTTTTAAGAATTTTAATGTATCTCCCTAACTAATATTTTCTGTAACTGTCTTTCCACTAAACCAATACTACCACCCACTATTAAGTGACTGCTTCTGTTGCTCTGCTCCATTACTGCTTTGCCTCTCCTTTTGATGCCTTTGTCTCCTCCAGATCTTTCATGCCCTCATTCTTCCAAGATGTCCTAATGCAGTTGCTACCTTTACATCCTCAAATCTGAGAACCTCAGGCTTGTGTGCACCTACTGCATCACCAGCCTGGTTGTCCACTTCCAGATTTGTCTAAACTATCTCAAGCTACATTGCTTCTCATGTTCTGTGACTAAATGCAGCGTAATTATGAGCAACTGCAAACTTCCCTTCTTCACTATTGCACACCTTCTTCAGCCTAGTCTCCCTTCCTTGACTTCTTGCCTTCTATATTGTCCTAGCCCCATTCTGTCTTGCCCCAGATCCGCATAGTCAGCTATTTGTTGCATCAATACTTGCTTAATTTTCCCTTTCTTCAGACCTTGTGCCTCCCTTTCAAAGGCACTTTCATCATCCCACCCTGAAAAAACCTTCCAGTCTCTAACACCTCCATTTGCATCACTAAACTCATCTTTTCTAAGATCCCTCGAAATATTGTGAAGTTATCTGCCCACCTTTCTATCCACTTGCTATTTGAATTACTTTGCTTTGATTTCTAACATACCTGTAGCACCATTTATACTATGCAGCTCTGATCCTAGCGTGCTAAGTGTCTTTGCTCTCAGTGTGTCCATAGTTTTTGTTGAGGAGGACTAATCAAAAAATAATTGTTTTAATATTTTATGCAATGCGTTATTTCTATCTGTATCAATTGTATTGAAACCCCCTAATACAAAAGTTTGTTAGTTCCATTTTCTGTATCAGCCTTCCTTATGGATGAAACTTTTGTGATTTGAGATTTGCTGTTGTGGGCCCATAGTTTTAGAACCAGGTCAGATTAATCATGGTCACTCTTTATAGAACAATGCTCAGTAGAGATAGGTGAGTCATTCAGTTAGTCAGTCTACTTAGATTCAGGCACATGTCTCAGAGGTAACAGGTCACAGTGTTAACCCACGATGCTACCCAGTGCTGTCTCTTTTTAATTATTTGATTTATTAAGCTGTGGAAATTCTTTCCCAAGAAACATGGCTTGAGTATAAATGTATTGCACAGCATTCTTCAATATGTATTGTTATGAAAAGTTAAGGGGCCCAATTGAAACCCTATCGCCTCCTCCTCTGGCCAGTGGGAAAAGTGCATTTTTAATTGTTGTTTTGTAGGCCTCCATTTACCATCTGTACAGCTAAGGCTCAGTACATAGGATGATTCTGGCCATTGTTTAGTTTTATATTAGCTGTTTAAAATGAACAAGCTTTTAAAAAATTGCACGATTGACATTTCCTTTTTATGTTTATGTCTAAGGATTCTTCAGCAGTTGCAAGAAGAACAAAAAAATGTTCTACAACCTGACTATAAAACACCCTTCAGTTCACTGGAGGATGCCATGCAACGGCTTCTTCCATATCATGTGTTCCAAGGGAATCTGCCTTCCCAAGAGGAATTTCAGAAAGGTATTTCATTACCATTCTCGTATCAGACTTATTAAGCTATATTTTTATGCGGTTTCATGTAGAACTTTAGCAATATTGTAGTCTGCAATAATTGAAAATGATTTACTCATAGCCTCTTCAAAGTCCTTTTTGCTCTCATTGCTTATAATAATGACCCACTACAACTGCAAGGTTCTTCTGGAGTTTTTGGTAGCAAATGTGAAACAGTCAGCATTTGCTTTATTATCTGTAGTTGAACATTTGAAAGTTTGAAAAAAAACAAGTGATGAAGTGCAAATAAGGAAACTGGCTTCGTTTGCTTTATGCCTCTAAAAAGGTATCCACGGCATGTGTGCGCACATTTCTGGTGCTAGAAGCCATTTAGATGAATGTGTTGGTATACACATAGTGTTCACCGAAAGGAACTACAGCAAGCAGATTGTGACGTCAATCAGTGTGTAAACATTGTTTTGACACCAGCGCTTCCATTTTGGAGCTCAACACTTCAATCAGTGCCCTCCTTTAACCTTGTATATTGAATACGCCTTGAGCAGCAGGAAGGACCCCACACCAATGCCACTTAAAGAGATCATCAATTACATTTAGGTTAGTTACTGCCTGATTTCTATTGGCTGTTGCTGTGATAGTAGAAGTACTTGGTGCTTTCTACAGTTGTTTGAAGTAGCTAAGGTTTATAGGGAGTCGTGTGGTATGTGTTCAAGGACTTTGGCCTGATTTCAAGGATTCTATTAAACAAACCACTTTTCCCAGACATGGGTGCAGTAGCATGCATCCACTTTGGACTAGAGCAATATGGGGAGAATGAGAAGAGGCGATACAGAGCAGGGCAAGCTGCTGGAAGAGGAAGGCGGAGGAAAAGAGCACTAGCAAATAGTGGTTCTCCTACGTGAACCTCAGCGGGGAATGATGTGTCAGATGTCACCACTAAGGATGTCCTCACTGAAATCTTCCATCTATTGCAACCTTAGAGCAGGGCAAGGACAGCATTGTCAGTGTCTACGAAGACAACTGCGGTCATGAACTTTTATACGTTTGGCTCCTTCCAGACTGGAGCAGGTGATATTGGCAACATCTCCCAGTTTGCCACTCACCTTAGTATAAGAGAAGTCACTGAGGCTCTATATTCCAAGAGAGCTGAGTACATTTTATTCTCTTTTGCCAGAGAAGAGCAGGTGGATTGAACACCTAGCTTTGCAAAGATTGCAAATGTATATATTCCCATGGTGCAGCGTACCACTGCACACTCGTCTTTTTAGACACCACATGTCAACTCAGATGTACCTCAACCGAAAGGACTTCAACTCCCTTAATGTTCAACTGTTATGCAACTGTACGCAGCACGGATCAATACCAGATATCCTGGCAGCAGCCATGATGCCTTCATTCTATGACAGTCCATTATACCATCTGCATTTGAGCCACCATGACAAACCAGAGATTAGCTACTGGGTGGAAAAGACTATCCTTTGACAACATGGTTCAGGACTCTGGAGTGCAACCCTGCAGTACAGTGAGTGTCAAGATTTGTGATGGTCTGCCGCATGCATCACAACCATGCCATCATGAGGAGACAGTCCTTGTCACCAGCTATACCGCAACCAGTTAGTGGGGGGTGGGGGAGGAGAAGGAGAAAGTGGGGAGGAAATCAACAAAGCCCCTTTCTGACCACGCTCAACTGACTGCCATGCAACTAAACACAATCTCAATTCTCCCATTCACCACCAGTCTAACACCTTACCTTCCCTGTGTGCTGACCTTCACAGTGTCTGCTTTGCACAATGAAAAAATACAAGCCACCACAAAATAAATACTCCAAACCAAATTTATATATCAAGCCATGGCGTATTACATACAAACGTAAATTAATTACCCTTGTGCAATCCCTTAGTGCCTGTCTTCTGCGTGCTTTTGTTTGTCCTAGGGTTCCGATACTGTGTGACCCCAGTGGCTGCAGCATAGCTGGTGGAAGGCAGCTACTTATAGTGGGAGAGACTGAAGATGGCCTTGCAGGATAACCTTGAGTAGTTCTGGCCCTAGAAGGCCAGGCTTCAGACTGCGCCATATCAGAATATGCAGCAGCAGTTTGGGCTGGCTGGCTGGCTGATAGGGACTGATGGAGTAGTAGAGGTGGGAGGCCAAATGTTGTCATCCCACGAGAGTGTAGCGTTGAAAAATCTTGGAGCCCATTCTCTGCCATTATTGTGTGTTCCCCACATCAAAATCAATTGCCCCAACCCCTTTATTAGGTGCAGGCTAGCTTTAAGTAGTGACAGCTAGCTTTAACTTGTGCTAGCGTCTCATGATTTTGTGCCCTCACTCAGGAATGCAGCCACTTAACAGCATGCTTAGTGCTGGCTGCACTCTACAGTTGTTTAAATTATTAGGCAGCACAAAGTTTGTGTGTTGCCTGCATCAGAAACAATGGATATGGGGTAATCCCATATTGTGACTCCTGCACCTGTTTTCGAGCCCCCTTCAATTTCATGGCCATTGTGTTATAATTGTATGTTGTAAAGCTAAATGCAAGATAGGGTGCATTGGTAGCAACAAATGACAGATATATATTTGGATGAGTAGGTCTTGGGTCCCTTCCTCTCCTAAAATACACAAAGTATCATTCTGTTGTCAGACTGCTAGCTAAGAGCAGATGACAATCATGCTTTTTGTGCATTCCCTCATTTAGACATTGAAATTTATATAAATTCATCTAAATTACCTGTTGGTATCTTCTCACTTATACAAAATTAGGAATACACTGAAGTTGTTCAGCACAGATTTAAAACAAGTACTGCTTGGGAAGCCGTTTTAGCCATTTTGAAGATTGCATTCTAAAAAAGAGAGTAACTGTGTTTTGCTGCATCACTCAAGTGTTCGTTCAATTCTTTTGCATTGTTTTTGTCCCATTCCTTGCAGGTTTCAGGAGTAGCTTAGATTTTGCATTTTTTTGATTTTTCAGCAGCTCCCTATTTTCTGTTTGTGGTGGCTTGGTGGCTTGCCTACAATTTATGTTTCAACAACACAGTTTTTAAGATGGACATCCTGCTGGGTAAACCTGTCTATTTGCTGGTTATAGAGAAGGAAGAAGAGGATCTGAGGAGACTTAAGAGGGAGGTCTGTTTGCACTGAAGTGGTCTTGCCGCATTCGCTCTTACCTCACAACTCACGTCTCCTTCATACAAGTTTCATGATGTGAACAACTCTGCCAGTGGCTGTCAAGGTAACCACAGCCTTTAACTTCAATGCTACTGGGACCTTTCCAGCAACGGCAAGGAAATATGCCAAATTGCACAACCAGCAGTGCTCCAAGTAGATGACAGATGCCTTTCTTGCCAGAACTAATTCATTCTTTTTCTGAATGGAAGCAGGCAGCAAGGAGAGGACTGTTACATGTTCTCCCAATGTGAAGGGCATTATTGATGACACGAATGTCTCCATATAGGCCCCTACTTCATTCCCACATTTTCAGAAGTAGGACAAGGTTTCACATGACTAAATTAATCTTTGAATCATCGGCACAAAGTTACGCAGTGCATGCCTGCTACTTGGGTAGAATCATGTTTTCTTGATTTTTGCAGCAATCGGTATTGTCTGCATTATTTGGAGGGGCAAGAAGCCTGGATGGTTAACCCTTAGGAACCAAGAATACCTCTCTCAGCCAACAGAAACTGGACAAAAAAAGACTGCTGTATATTCGAAACGAAGGGGTGTGTCTAGTCAGAGTGTTCAATAGGGAATTGAACTTAGGACCATTGTTATCAAGGACTACAGTGTAAATGATCATGCAGTGGCCACACACTCCCCAGTATTCTACAGTTCGCTTAGATCTTCAAATATCACTTCATAGATGTGGCTAATGGACTTCTCTATTGTTGTCTTCAAACTTTGCAAAGTGTTTGTCATACTCACAAATGTCTGTATGTATTGGTCTCGGACTTAATTTGTAATCAAGCCATCTAAGGTCCTGATCCTCACCTGAGCAGCTGAAGGAGGACTCAAGCTAGACCTGTGCATTTGAAAAGAAATGAACAGTTGCTAGAGTGCTGTGCATTCTGAGTAATATTGAACCAATAGTTTATAGTGAAAGATGGTAGCATGCATTGTATGTCAATGCTATAAAACAACACAAAATGTGAGCAGTATTTCCTGAGACCAGTAAATTTCTTCCTCACCTTCTCCTAGCTTCATTATTCAGGTGAGACCACTTCTATTCTTTATGCCATTATCATCCAGATTGCTCTGCGACTGCTCTTAATTATTAGGTAACTCTCGTGTTTTCAGGTCCTCCTGCAGTAGCATAGCCAAAGCTATTTAAGTAATTGGCAAAGTTTTGTGTTAATTCCTTGCTGTAGCCATTTCATTGTCGTCTTTGTAGCAGGACAGCTTTAAGGGTGCACCTGATATTCTGCACCTTCCAATATAAGCCCAAATAGCTCCCAAACAACATTAATCCCAATGCTATTCTGCCAAGACCATATTATCAGTTTCCACAATGTCTTACATGTATTGGTGCTGTTTTGATGCTGGCACTAACAAAACCATCTTTTCAACGCTGGTCACTGAAGGTCTGATGAGTAGAGGGCAACACTTTATTTTCTTAATCCAGATGAGGATATTGAGACCACTTCTCTGACAAGAAAGTGACATTACAAGACAGAATTGGTAGAATTCTTAGACAATCAACTGTTCAGAAAAAGATAATAGTTAACCTTCACCCTATCACCTCCAGTGAATCTTAGTATCATTATTTCAGATTCAGGTCTGCTTTATATACCTTCTCAAGTTTAGTGGCATCAGTTGCTCCTGTGAGCTCTTACTTGTAGGGATTTACTCGTGCTGTCCTATAACTATTTTTAGAATAGTGTAACACAAGGTGGGGGCGGAGGTGGTAACAGCAGTTTCTCAGTATTACCTGAACTGTGTATTTATGTCTTCGGCATGTGAACTCAGTCTACTTGAGGGCAGATCAAGTGAACACTTGGATGAGGTAAAGCTTGATACAAATCCATAAGCTACGTTATTTCACATTAAGTGAACATAGAGATTGAAAATTCTTAAATCAGTCAATGTAGCTTAACTTTGAGTAATAATACAAACTAAAGACCATGCCATAATTCCCCAAAACAGTGAGTCATCTAGTTTGACTTCAGTAAAATGACTTGAGTCTGTCCACCAACATTTCTAACCTGTTAGTCTCAGTTTGCTGAACCTAATTTCCGTATAGCTTTATATTTAAGAAAGCTGATGACAGTATCTCTGTCTCTTATCTTCCTCTGTTCACAGATAATAAGGAGTCAAAGACTTCACAACATCGTGAGTGTGAAGTGTTTTTGATTACCAAACAATCTAATGAAGTGGTTATCATTTACTGTCATCAACATAGATCTTTAGGATCTTAACCACTGTTGAGAATTCAGTTGTTTAGTAGAGTCCATCTTGGGTTCAGTCACTCCCTTAAAACACTTTGAGCATATCTTATGGGTGTTGATTCACACTGCCCTATATAACTTGAACAACCTTAACCTAGTGAGGTAATAATAGAATGTGATCTGAACCAGATACTCTTGTCTTTCATACGTCTGTTTCTTGTCTGAAGGCAGATTGAACAGTTGGTGAGAAGAAGCCTAATACAAATCATTAAGTTGCTTTATTTTCTATCAATTGAACATACAGAGCAACATTTCTGATCGAATTCATTTTTTCCATTAATGCAACTTGTCTTTGTGAATAATATGAAAACAATGAATATGGTACACCATACCACTTGCATGACTTAAAGCTAATTTTTAACTCCTCTTCTTTGCACTCTCATTTTTCTTGCAATCCTTTATTGCCTGATTGCCTCTAGCTTTCACAGTTTCCTGTTTTTAAAGAAAACTAATTCAGTGTGGGGCTCTTAATGCTCCCTGACTCTTTCAACCCCATATGGAGCAAAGTCCACCAGCCTAATTTGGCAGTGACTCCTGCTGAGTTCAAATGAAGCATTGCTGTAGGATTAGAGAGTATTAAAGATCAACTGTGCTTCATTCTCCATTCTGTGGCACAATGGTTGAGGCACCTTATCTGAAATTTAATCAGTAAATTTATCTATGCTTCCTTTGAATTTAACCCTATGAGAGCCACCTTTAGCTTAATGAAAGCATTTTTATCATATTTATGCCTAGGTCCTCCCAAGATGGCATATCTTAAATCTGAGATGTGAAATAGCTTTTAAAAAACATGTGTGAATGCAATATGCTTTAAAACAAATCTTTACAAATATTTTTTAAAAATTTCAAATCCTTTTGGAAAATGGTCAAAGATTCTGGAATCTGATAGCTTTTCACTTTCGTCTTCAGTGATTTATTTTATGGAGCAGTAGCTATTGATATTAGACATTTCACTGACGCTGAAATGGACACTTAATTATGTCAAAAAGTATCAAGACAGAGCAACATAAGATGTTTTCTAGATGCTTTTAGGAATATTAGCAATGTAGTTTTATGTATCTCCATATTCAGATATCTCAGATCGGCAGGCGATGTTGAGATATTCTCTGCATGCATGGAGAGAGTAGAAATGATCTATCAGGTTGATCGACTCATGCAAATCTTAGTTACACAAAAGTAAAACCAACATGAGGATTGCTTCTAGCAATAATTTTCAAAGACAGAAAGATGATCAATATTTTGTTATTTATAAAGAATTTACAATGTTTTAGCATTGGCATTTGATACTAATTTTTTTCATTTTTTAAAAACCAGTGGATAATGAATTTGAAACTGTCTCAGTGCAATTGCTAAAACGCACTCAGATGATGCTCAGCAAGTACAGAAGACTGTTATTGGAAGATGTAATGGTAAGCATTAGTATAATGTGAAAACATCTTGTGAGCAGTTAACATCCCATGTTGTCCTAAGGGGAAAAGCAGCGGGAGGCATTTGAGAATTTAAAAACTTGATACATATGTAATATAACCACATGGGTGTAAGCTATAGAGTGTGGGAAGTAATGGGTCTACACAATTGGATGTGTAAATTATAGGAAAAATAAATTGCATTATGATTAGCATGGAGATGAATGTATTCATACAGAAGACATTTTTTAGTATACCAATAAATAAATGAGAAGGTGAGCATATTTTTGACAAATTACTGTAATCTTTATTTATTTGGCTTTAGCGAGTAAATCCTTCTGCTGAAATGGTGATGATTGACAGAGTGTTCAATCAGGATGAGAAAGCAGCGCTTAACCAGGACAAGCGCTTTTCTTTGGAGGATTCTGGTGAGTACTGTGGCAGTCTTGATCACAATGTTTGTAAGACGATCTGAAATAAAAATGTATTTTAACATATTCAATTCTGGCAATATTTTTTTCAATAAAATTATTAAAATTTTGCCACAAGCTCATATCGTAGCATGCTCAATTTGTAAAATTCTATTAAGGATCTGGCGAGTCCTTTTTTATTGAAAAGCACTGAGAAAAGGCAAAGCATCCTCTCCTCATCATTTATAGAAGAAAGTATGCTGGTAGAAAGTCATAATGAAGATCATGGGGTGGCTGGGGGACAAGGAACTTATAATTAACAATACAGACCAAGATATTCCAACTGTAATAACATTAATAGCCATTAACGAGAATGTAGTTAAGATGATTTGATAAACAAAACAGTGCATTTTTAGTAGACATTCTAGTCAACCTCCTTTGTCTATTTATTATAACGTTATGTTTTCTTTTTAGATGAGGTACCAATTTAATAGACAGATTAGTTCAATGAAAAATTAGAAAGATGATCATATTTCAACAGACGAGGGTGGTAAATTGGTCTGCTGGCTCCCTGTGTGTGCACTGTACCACATCTGGATTTCTTACCAGGAGTGACAATATATATGTGCGCACTTACATGGGCAAAATATTCATACTAAACATGTGTGATGGAATTTATCATCATATGATATCCTTCCTGTCATGAGCACTCTAATAACACCGGGCACTAAGAATGCCAGTGTGTTCTTGATGTCTAGGATTGCAGTAGCAGTAAGGGTAGTATTTAAAATCAAAAAAGCCATCGTAGGCTAAACAATCAATTGTAAAGCTATTTGATTACATAGACTAAGACTGTCTTATAAAAATTTTAAAAAAGAATGAAGGGCCATTTCCAGAGGCTGCCAGCTATGCTATTCTAATTTTGGCATCACCTAGGAATGGCTGATTTAAGTCGAAGTCACGCACATTTTTATTTTTTATTAGAGCCCTTTAAGCTGTTTATCTATAGCTGGGTTGAAAATGTTGCTCATTGCCATTCAGTGGCAACTAAATTTTATACTGCAATGATCCACATCATTCTTTATTTTTTTCCCTTTATTTAGATGGCTATTTGGCAAACTTCTGTTGTTCATCCACCGTTTTTGTAAAACCTGTAGCTGAAACACAACAATTAACTACAGACGTGATGCCACATAAGTCTTCAGGAAGTAGTAGCAGGCAGTCTACACCAGCAAATGCTACTATCAACCAGAAAAGTGCATCCTCAAGGATGGTTCATTTAACTTCTTCTGTGGCAAGTGGGGTCAAGGCAACCACAAACTCTTCCACTATCAGCCCATGCACTGCTAAATCCTACAGCAGCAGCAAAGGGCTCAAACTAACAATCCATCCGGAGACAGCTTATGGAGCTGGAACACAAAGTAAATCTTCAAAAACTCAAGAACAGTCAGATACTGGAAACCAAGGTGATAAAATTACTACTGGTCCCTCATCTGGTTACGTAGAGACTCAAAGCACAAAAATTTGTGAACCTGTTGTTGGAACTGTCCAAGTATGTGAAGGAGAAGAAGGTACGTCTGATGTTGAGGAAAAGCACCATAATTCTTGTGATAAAGTCACTGTAGAAGGTCTAATGAAGGAAGCACTGAACCCTGTTATTAATCAGATTAGTAATCCCATTAAATTGGAACATAATGAGGGTGACTCACAGTTGCCTTGGCATGACCAGTCACAAGACAAAAGTGCTAAAAATTCTCATCAGCATGACTTTACATGTATGCAGACTAAAGATGCAAAAGAAGCACAATGCGACACATCACTCCATGAACATTTGGAGAGTGCAATCAATAGCATTTTGGATCTACAACAAGCTCAGAAACCTTCTGACAGTGCTGTCATCAAAAATAACTCACCTGACCTTGAAACTCCTCATTTTTCAGCCTTAGCTCCTGTGGAGAACTATATAGAAAAATGTATCCCAGATCATAATGAGAGCATCAGAGAAACAGACTCCATCTTAGAAGCAGCAGTGAATAGCATACTGGAATGCTGATAATGTGACCATGAAGGAACAGAAATGATTGTCAGCTGTGTTGACAACTTATAGGGATAAAGTAGCATGGTCCTCTGTATTGAGAACAGGTGCAGTTAGTGTTCCTGGAAAGAGGATAAATGGAGTAGAAACTAGGATATAGATTTATTTTGAAGCAAACTAGTTTGAGCTTAGGAAGGTCCATTGTAGTTTGTACATTGAAAATAATTATGGTGGCACAAGGTGCACATTAAGTCTTTTGTTTAAAAGTCGTTAAGAGAAAATTAATTTTATTGAGTTTTGTTTTGAAAGCTCTAATTTCATGTAAAATGTACTCTTCAATTTCAAGAGTGCTTTTCAGTTTGTGGTAGTAATTCATGTTTTTATTCATACTTTAATGTGTAAGTGTTATTTTTTGGTTCTTTTTGTCTTTCATTTTATGTAAGACTTTTTGAAAATCGAGTGCCAATAAGTTAATTTTGAATAGTTGATGAGCAACATTCCCATTTAAATCAAAATTTAAAACTGGAACTGTTGATACTGAAGTGAAAGCCCACTTCATTATTCAGTTTCCATTTTTAATACCACTAAGTATGATTATTTAAGGGAGGCTGCTTTAGGTCTTAAAGGCCTAAATAGAAAGCACAGTGTGGATGTCCATATTGTGATCCATTAGATTCTAGATCTAAGAAATGATGATTGCATTCCCATTTTGCAGACTTATTATTTTTGTCTTGCACACGCAGCAGTAAGCTTCTGTGCATAAGTGAGGAGCACAAAGTACACCATTAGATCAGTGAGGCCTTACAAACTGACTTCACAAGAAGAAAATGTCACTTATGGACTAAATGGTACAGCGTCTTTTGCTTTAAATATTCTGATTTGTGTAGTGTCCAGCTATGGTCCTCCTTAGAAATGCTTTGTACACATTTTTAAAATATTTATAAAGATTTTTTGTAAAAAAAAAGAAAAAGGAAATGTCAAAGTTATTTTTGTTATGTTGGTTCAGTACCTATATATAAAGCATGGTAAAACATGATCTGAATGAATTATTAAGAAGTATTTTAGTTGAATGCTAACAAAACACTGAATCAACTTTTCAAATGAGCCAAAGAATTCAACAAAACCAATTTGTGTTGATCTTTTCTTTTAATTTATTGAAGATTATCTGTGTATTCAAATTTGTAGCACTGCAGGCTAGTGGCCACCATTTCTCAATATTACAGTTTATTTGAATATTGTGTTGTAATTATTTATTTTGATATTATTTGCACGAGAAGTAACTGAGTCTGTGATAGATATTCCTAGACAGTACAGTAACAGTAAGAATCTTTGAATTCTTAAATGATGGCAGAAGATTGGCATAAAATGTTTTGAGATGTGGGGTTTATTTCTTATAAAAGGAAGTATGCTTTGTGAACAGTTATTTAACTGCTGTCCTGCCAAAGATGAAACCTTCTTAATTTTTGTCATGTATTTTTTAAGGTTAGCAAATTGAAAATTTGTATACACACAGAGCAACAAGAGTCCTTGAGTTGAATCCCCAGCCTTAAAGACAATAAACTAAGAAAAAGGCATGTTTCATTGATTATTAAATTTGTAAAATCCCCATTCATGTGAATTTTGTTTGGAAATGTTAAATATTTTTGGCGATTTAATGTAAGAACACTGTTGAGAAAGTAACTTGAATCTAAAGAATGATACTTCAGCTGCAGCTAGGCTTCCCGATGGCTCAGTGGGTAGTTGCATTCCTGATTTGTTGTCCTGAGCCATGCAGACCAGGATGGTCCCAAGTTTGGTTAATGCAGCACAGATCAGAAATTATTCTCGACTGTGTTGACAGTGAGTGTATTACAATTGGCTTCAGTTCTTCCATGCTAAGGAGAGTAATAAAATCAGGCAGGTTTCTATGCTTGAACGTATCTTGTGACTGCTGCTGGAAAGTATGCTGGGGAAGTAGGGATGGAGTTCACCTACTCATTTGAACAGCCTTCCAATCCTCATTTTTCAGGTTAGTGTGAAAATCAGTCACTGGAGAATGGCCAATGTCTTTGGATAGCGTGACTCACCATCCTTGGAGGAGGAAGGGAGAAAATTTGCAATTGCGTTTTGTAATATTTACTGTAGAAAACAATTTTATAATAGAATCAAGGTAAATCACTGGTATAGTGAATCAGAACACTTTATTTATGGAACTTTAATGTTAAACTGATAAGAGTGAGGTTCCTTATTGAGTGTGAAGTTGTAATGAAAAAATGTTTTGTGATATTCATCTAATTCATAATGGGGTAGAACAGCAACACAAATTCAGTAAGGCAACAAGGATATCTTGGTACTAAAATGTTACAGTACAGCATTGACAGCCCTCAGCTAGATTGCTTCCTGGGATGAAAGGGTTTCCTCATGATGAGAGGCTGAGTAAATTGGGCCAATATTCTCGGCACTTTAGAAAAATGAGAAGTGATCTCATTGAATCATCCAAGAATCTGAAGGGGCTTGACAGGGTAGATTTTTGGTCCCGCGTGGAATTAAGGGATAATAAGGAGTGGGTGGGAAAGTGGAGTTGAGACATAAGATCAGCCATGATCATATTATAAGAACATAAATAGGAGCAGGAGCAGAGCACACAGCCCATCGAGCCTGCTCCGGCATCCAATTCGATCATGGTTGATCTTGGGCTTTAACTCCATTTTCCTGCTCCCCATTCCTCGAGAAACCAAAAATCTGTCAATCCCAGTCTTAAATGTATTCAATGATGGAGCATCCACAACCCTCTGGGATAGAGAATTGCAAAGATTCACAACTCTGAGCAAAGTAATTTCTCTGCATCTCAGTGCTAAATGATTGGCCCCTTATGCTAGGAACCTGCACCCTGCACCCCCCCTGTATTTTAGCTTCCGCAGGAGAAGCAATCTCTGTGTCCACCCTATCAAGCCCCTTCAGAATTTTGTAGGTTTCACTGAGATCACCTCTCATTCTTCTAAACCCCAGAGAATATAAGCCGAATTTATTCAGCCTTGCACCATAAGACAACCCCCTCATCCCAGGTATCAATTTAGTGAAACTTTACTGTACCATCTCCAATGCAAGTACAGTAAAGTCCCACAGTTTGCAATTTCCTGGTTTGTGTTTACACTTACCCGTGTTTTGAACTTTGTGTACAGCATCGCGTGAGCAATGTTCACTCATCCGTGGTTTCTTATCCCGGGGAAACAATAGCCATAACGGAGCAGAGACCGGAATGGTTGCAACTGAAGTGCAGCACGAGCGAAGGGATTTACACGGATATGTCTGAATCTTGCTGCAATACTAGCTGGGCTCATTTTGAAATCTTCACTGATGTACTGCTCAGAGGCTCCCCTGTCTGTTGGATATAGGTACTGCAGCACAATTTAGAGTAGAGTAACTGCCCTAACCAATGCTCTCCCCTTGCATGGCTGGAACCTATCTAAATCAGTCCCATGGAAAAGCATGTTCATTGTTCGCAATTTCACCATTTGTGAGGTTTCGCGGGAATGTAACCCCTATGAATGGCAGGACTTTACTGTATTTTTTTTTAAATGTGGAGATTAAAGCTGCACATAATACTCCATATGTGGTCTCACCAAAACCCTGTAGAACTGTTGCAAGACTTCTTTACTCTTGTACTCCAATCCATTTGCAATATAGGCCAAAGTGTCATTTGCTTTCCTAATTACTAGCTGTGCCTGCATGCTAACTTTTTGCATTCCTTGTACAAGCACACCCAGGTAGGTCTTTTTGAACATCAACACTTACAAGTTTCAGAAGATATTCTGCTTTTTTATTCTTACAACCGAAGTGAATAATTTCACACTTCCCTATATTATACTCCGTCTGCCATCTTGTTGCCCACTCACCTAATCCGTCTATATCTCTTTGCAGCCTCTGTGTCCTCCCTGCAGCTTACCTCTGCACCTATCTTGGTATCATTAGGAAATTTAGATACATTACTTTCTGTCTCTTCATCTAAGTCATTATATAGAATGTAAATAGCTGAGGCCCTAGCACTAAACCTTGCGGCACTCCACTATTCATTGCCTGCCAACAAAAAGCTCTGTTTATGCACACTCTCTGTTTTCTATCATTAACCAATCCACTATCCATGCTAATATATAAACCCCAACTCCATGAGCCCTTATCTTACTTATTAACCTTTTGTGCAGCACTTTATTAAATGCCTTTTGGATGGTAAAGCAGGTTCCAGGGGTGTCATTTGCTTTCCTGCCTGCATGCTAACTTTTTGCGTTCCTTGTACAAGCACACCCAGGTCTCTTTGAACATCAACACTTACAAGTTTCAATAGATATTCTGCTTTTTTATTCTTACAACCAAAGTGAATAATTTCACACTTCCTTATATATATATGCTGGTGGGTGCAGTTGATAAGTGCAGTTGACAAAATAAAATACACATTCAGAAAAATATTTAAGATACCTTGATTCAAGGTGATATGACAGACTTTAAAGTGCATATGCTCTCATACCATGTGCACCCTATATAAAAATATTTTAAAAATGCGAGCACAGGAAAGTAATAACTGCTCGATAACAGGGAAGGGATAGAAAGTAAGTGTTGCTGATTCTAATTCATAGCCTAGATTTTGCAATTGGGCATTGGCCAAGGTACGTGATTTTTGCCCACTCATTATGATGAGAACTGACCTTGGTGCCAATGCTGAGTACAATTTATTTAAAATATGGGTGAGCTTTGGGGGAGGACGGATTATGATCTGTTGCAGAATTCAAACGTTTGCAGCATCTTAAAGAGGCAGGAATCATGTTGCATTTAAATTACAGAATAGTGTGTTGTGGACCAGGATTTTCGATTCTGCGTTGGAACCCGATCTCTGGTTCAGTTTTTGGTCCCAACCTGCAGGACGTGTTCCAGACACACCCACCAGCATTTTTAAAGGGCCACACCAATTTATGGTGGGGAGCTGGCTCACAGTCCAATTAAGGATGGCAGGTGGGTTCCAGATGCTAGAGGGCCAATGGGAGACCGTCCAGTAATGACATATTGGCAGCCCTACAAGCTGAGGTGAGAGGTGCAGATTCATTATGGAAAGCGGGAGGGCGCCTCAACATGGAGGCAGCCTCTGAAGAGTTCGGTTTATTTTAATTTAAAATGGCTACAACTGCCTATCCATGATTGTGGAGGGACAACCCCTACACTGGATGGCCAGCAGCCACAGCTGTGGCCCAGCAGCCATTATTGGGTTGGGGTGGGAGTTTTTTGTACGGTTCATTCTCCCCCCACCCTCCCATTTCTCTCCCTGAGCCCACCACCTTGGCCTGGACGTGGTCCCAACATAAGCTGCCGACATTGCTGACTAAGAATCTCAATCTCAGTTAATAGGCCCTGTAATTAACATTAATTAGCCTGAATAGAACATTTACGTACAGCTTTTCACAGCTTCAGGATGTGTCAAAGTACTTCATAGCCAACACAGCAACCAATTTGCACACAGTAAGGTTTCATAACCTTGCACCAGAGGCAATGACCAGATAATAACAATGTTAATTAAGGGATAAATATTGGCCAGGGCAACACCTTTACTTCAAAATAGTGCTGCTGGGAAGTGGTGGGCAGCCAATCTGACTTAGAGCCGCCCACATTGAAAATGGCTTGGAGTTCGATAGTGGTGGGGAACCGGCATGGAGGCTGGTGGCGTGAAATTGCACGCCTATCTGCCTCCGATCTTGGCCCAGGTGCGTTTGAAAATCTGGCCTGTAGTGTCAGATTCATTTCAGTGGTGACATTTTTGACTGATTCAAAGGGTTAGGAGTTCAAGTTCCGCTCCACCTTGAATCCAAGCTGACATTTCTGTCAATAATTAAGGAGTGTTGCACTGTTGTAGGTGATGTCTTTTGAATAAGATGAAAACATTCAGTCTTCTCAGGTGGACATATAAAAAAAAGCCCTTTGGCACTATTTGAATTGAAGATGTTCTGCCAGTATTTATCACTTAATCAGCATAGTTATTATCCGGTCATTATCTGCTGTTTATGAGACCTTCCTGCATGCAAATTGGTTGCTGTGTTTTCTACATTACAGTTTTGACTGCACTTCAAAAATGCTGTGTTGATTGTAAAGTATTTAGAGACAGCCTAAGGCTGTGAAAAGCTGTATATAAATGCAAGTTCCTATGTATGAGTTAATAAAAAAGGAGCAGAAGATTTAGTCCTCCAAGCCTGTTTCACCATTCACTTAGATCATGTCTGATTTGTATCTTCATTTCATTGACCTGCCTTGGTTCCGTAACCCTTAAATATTAAGGCTTAATACTTTTGCCAAACAAAAAGCTATCAATGTTGAATTTGGAATTGTCAGTTGACTAAGTCTCGGGGGACAGATCTTGACTTTGTGCGATAGTGTAAAGTGGGACATAGCAAGTCAGCAGTCCATTTTATATTCCTCCTGATTTTAAATTTGAAATAAAAAAGCAAAATGGGTTGCCAACTTGTCATTACCTGTTTTACTCAAAGCTAAAATTTACCCCATAGATTTATTGAGTAAATGCCAACCATAAAGGAACATGTTTAATTAGCTTAAATCAGAATTGGACACCCAGCATTTTCCCCCAAATGCAGGTCTACCCTAAAGGTACTTCATGATAGCTTCACCGTTGGTGGATACTACAGCTGGCTTCCCTTTAAAAGCTGCATCTTTACACTATCTCCCAAAGTGTTATTGGACAGAGAGAAAGTAATCTGATTAGATGTACCTTTCACCCTTGAGCAACTTAATGCCACAATTGGCTTTGGCAGGAGCTTAGTTCTTTATTCCATTTTATGCTGCATAATATGAAAACTAATAAGCATTATTTAGTGACTTAGAATATTCTAATAATAAACTCGAGTTTCTATAGCCAGCTGTCAGCAAAAAGGCAAACACTACAATGTTTTCCTTAGATTAGAATAAAGTGAGAAATTTAACAACGTAAATTGATAGCCTTGTTCATTAGTGTTGCAAATGAGCACTGCATTTATATAGTTGCACTAATTCCACTTAAAGATACCGTACCTGCATTAACAGCCCGGGGGTCACTTCAAGATTAATGCTCCAGGAGCTCTGAACTCCTGCTTAGTTTTACAGTTGTGTGCATTAAGAGCCTTAAACAAATATCAACCAACAATTTACAATCGAAAATACAATATAATCACTTTGATTAATTCCAGTGCTCCGTCGCTACAGTTCTTTTAGTATAGTAATGTACTTAACTGAGGAACCGCAAGACCTATGCTACAGGCCAAGGGAACGAAGATTATTTTCTTTGGAAGTAAACCAAGTTAAGATTTTTATTTAACAATGGAGATTCAGAACTAGAAGCCAGCAGTGCTTACATATCACACTTTAGACCTCATGTGTACAATACCTTCATGTCAGTGAAAATCTTTAAAATTATGAAGTGGTTTGATAGCGTAGATGTGGAAAAGATGTGGGGGTGTCCAAAATGGGTGTCAGAAATACAAGATAGTCACTAATAAACCCAATAAGAAATTCAGGAAAATCTTAACCCTAATGGCGATCAAAATATAGAACTTGCTCCCACATGGAATAATTAAGGTGAGTCGCATTGATGCACTTAAGAGGAAGCTAGATAAGTACATGAGGCAAAACCGAATAGAAGGATATGCTGATAGGGTCAGAGGAAGCTCATGTGGAGCATAAACAGTATTGAACTGTTGCACTGAATGATCTACTCTATGTTGCAAATTCTATATTTTTGTGTAATAATCCTTTTTATTAATCAGTCAATTTGCTTTAAATTTTTCTCCTCCATTCTTTATTACTATTTCTAACCTGCCTCTGTTTTCATGATATAGTCAAGCCTCTGCCTGCCAGATTGTAATAACTCTTTTTATTAGTCAGTCAGCTCACTTTGAATCTTTCTCCAAAGTTCTTTTATTACTATTTGTAATCTGCCTCTGTTTTTATAATGTAGTCAATCCTCTGCCCACCAAACTTTTTTATGCCTTTGAGAGCCACCTGCTTATCCACAATTATAACATTTAATTAAATTGGCTCTCATTGGCAAATGGATCAACATTTTTCCCTTCTTCCTGAATCTTATAAAAACCACATTGGATGGCAAGGATTCTCATGTACAGGTTACTAATGATAGGTGTATAACAAACTTGGTTTTGGTGCATGGTCTCTTGCTGCTGTTTGCTAGAAATATGGGCCTATATATATATTCAATACAATTCAAATACTGCAGACTTGTGAAGGTACTGTGTGCATATTTTTGTATCACAAAGTGCAAATATGATGGTCTCAAAATAACAGAGAGATAAATGACAAATGAATTTGTTTTGGTGATGTGGGTTGCGTGATAAGTGTGAGCCAGAACATGTCCCCTGTTCTTTGAGTAATGCATTAGGAAATTTTACATCCATGTGAACAAACAAAGAAGGTTTCATTTAATATCTCATCTAAATAACAATGCAGCACTCCCTTAGTATTGTACTTCAGCAGAATCTGCTGCAAAATGAATATTGACCTGGAAAGCACGCCTAAAGGTGTTGTGCTGGGGTGTGCTAGAAAACGAGCCTTATCGCCATAAAACCTGCAAGCTGCATTGCCCCAATCCAGTGTTCTGGGTGCTCCTGCATCAGCCCCCTTTCTCCCTACATGATTATGCCAATAGGTCGAAGGTGGCAGCCCCTCGGAATCGAGAATGACGTCCGTCAGGCTTGGTGAGACTTCAAATGACTGAGAAGCCCAATTCTAGATCCACATGTTTTGCCATAGTGGGGGCACGTTCATACACAGGGGAGTAGAAGTGGCAGTCCCAGGTTGGCTTCCTTCTTCTTCCTCTGCTGTCGCCATTCCACCTCGATGTCAAGTCCCTGAGCCTTGAAGTGGCTTGTGCCTTGATGGAGAAGGTGGTGTCATGCTGAGCGATTGGCAGCATTCTCCTGGTGTTAATCCCTCCATGCGTTAGGGCGACCTTGAGTGTATCCTTATGTCTTTTCCTTTGGCTACCCTTTGAATGTTGGCCAACGGAGGCTGTGAGAAGAAAACCTGCCGAGGGAGGCGGTTTTTGGGCACCCAGACGCAAAGGCCCGTCCATGGGAGTTGGTTCCACAGGAGCAGGGCTTCAATGCTGGTAGATGCAGCTTCATGGAGGACCCTCGCGTTAGTCTGGGGGTCCTCACATTTGATCCCCAGGACTCAACGCAAGCACCATTGATGGAAGGTCTCAAGGATCTTCATGTAGCAGCGGTAGACAGTCCATGTTTCACTGCAGTAGAAGAGGGTGGTCAACACAATGGCCTTATAAACCAGAACCTTTGTTGACTTGCAAAGGTCCTTGTAATCAAAGACACGGCAGATTGAAGAAGGCACCGCTGGCACAGTTGACGTGGTGTTGGACCACCTTACTGATGGTAGTCCCTTGGGAGAGGTGGTTGCCGAGATAAGGGAAGTTGACGGAGGCCTGCAAGTGGGGTAGTTTAGCGTGGGGACTCCGGTGGGCAGCCAGGTTCCACATGGTCTTGGCTGTTGGTGGCTGGATTCAGTGGCATAGCGGACCATGACGACTGGGGCCACTTCCCCATTGCAGCTTTCTTCTGCCTTCGCAGTTGTTGGGGCCGCAGCCCTCCTCCGCCTGCTCTTGGACCATTCTTTGTCTGGAACCTCCCCCTCCACCTTAAAGTCATGGGAGACCCTACCAGGAGCGTGAGCTCTAGATGGTATCATTCTTGGGTTCATTGGGACACGCAAGCCTCTCCACCACGCCAAGGTAATGATCCTTGGAAAGGTGCCAAAAGTTATCACCTGAATGAATAAGTCATGCTTTTCTATATGACTCTAACATCTAAGAATAGCAATGCAAAATCAGTAAACATTGGACTATATTGTGATAACAATACAAAGTGAACCTACCCTTTCCTAACATTAAGCTTCCCCTGGGTGGCAACATGTTTCTGTCACCTATTCTAGTACTCCTACAGGCACAGGATTGTTAGAGGTAGTTGGCTGCTCGTGGAGGACTGAGATGTCCCTGTCCCAGGGAGCTGTTGCTGAGTACAATTCTGGAGCTTGCTTCTTGGCAGACTGGTATCACCTCACACTTTTACTGGCATAGTGTTCTGAGGAAGAATACTGGGGGCCTGCCATGTGCTGCAGTTCTGAGAAATAGGCTCTGGATCTGTGTTCCCACTGATCACCTGGATGGCCGGTCTACTGGCAGCTATCAGATGCTAAAAGCCCATAAAGACAGTAGCATGCAGTTTGGAAGCTGATAGACAGGATACCATCATTTTTTAAATTCACCATTGGAATGTGGGCTTCCCTGTCAAGACCAGCATTTATTGTGCGTCTCTATTTGCCCTTCAGAATTGGCAGTGAGTGGCCTTGAATTACTGCAGTTCTTGTCATGTGGGTACATCCATAGTGCTGTTAGGGAGGGAGTTCCAGGGTTTTGACTTAGCGACAGTGAAGGAACAGCCATATATTTCCAAGTCAGGACATTATGTGACTTGGAGGGGAACTTGCAGGTGATGGTGTTGCCATGCATTTTCTGCCCTTGTTCTTCTGGGGGATGGTAGAGCTCACGGATTTGGAAGGTGCCGTCGAAGGAGCTTGTTGAGTTAATGCAGTGCATTTTGTAGGTGATGCACGCTGTAGCCATGGTGTACCTCTGGTGGAGGGAATGAAGGTTCAATGTGGTGGGTGGGGTGCTAGTCAAGTGAACTGCTTTGTTCTGGATGTTGTCGAGCTTCATGAGTGTTGTTGGAGTTGCACTTACCCTGAGTACTTCTATCTTTATGATGGAAGGAAGTTAATGATTGATTGCAACCACACTGCAGTCTTTGCTTCGGTGGAGTTTTGAGTGTCTATTGTGGTTGGCAGGGATGCAATAGCATCAGTATTCAGTTACTAACCTGGTACTGCCAATATGTCATTTCCCACGGGATAAGCTGAATCTCTCCAATTGAGCTTCATGGTTGTCTTCTGTTAGGGTTTTTTTATTCATTCAAGGGATATGAGCATTGCTGTTAAGAGCAGCATTTATTGTCCATCCTTAATTGCCCATGAGAAGATAGTGATGGACCACCTTCTTGAACCGCTGCAGTCTTTATTATGCAGGTACAGTCACAGTGTTGCTAGGGAGCGCAGCGGAATTCTAGGGTTTTGACCCATTGAAGGGTCAATTGAAAAAACATTGAAGTGACATTGAAGGAATGGCAATATATTTCCAAGTTAGGATGGTGTGAGACTTTGAAGAAAACTTGCAGGCGGTGGATGTTTCCATGCACCTGCTGTTTTTGTCCTTCTAGATGGTAGAAGTTGGATGGTTTGGAAGGTAGGGTCAAAGGAGTCTTGGTGAGTTGCTGCAGTTCATTTTGTAGATGGCATATACTGCTCCCACAGTGCACCAGTGATGGAGAGAGTGAATGTTTAATGAGGTGAATGGGGAGTTAATCAAGCAGGCTGCTTTGTCTTGGATGGTGTTGAGCTTCTTGAGTGTTGTTGGAGCTGCATTTACTCAGGCAAGTGAAGGGTATTCCATCACACTCTTGACTTGTGCCTTGTAGATGGTGGACAGGCTTTGGGGAGATGCTCACTCCAGAATTCCCAGACTCTGACGTGGTCTTGAAGTCACAGTATTTAAGTGGCTGGTTCAGTTAAGCTTCCAGTCAATGGTAACCCCCAGGATGCCAACAGTGGGGTATCGGTGATGGTAATGCAGTTGAGTGTCAAGGGGATATGGCTAGATTCTCCCTTGTTGGAGATTGCCTGGCACTTGTGTGATGTGAATGTTACTTGCCACATATCAGACCAAGCCTAAATGTTGTCTGGGTCTTGCTGCATGTGTGCATGGATTATTTCATTATCTTGGGAACTTTGAATGGGACTGAACTCTATTCTATCATCAGCGAACAGTCCCACCTCTCACCTGGGCAATTTTCCACATTGTCAGGTAGATGCCCGTGCTGTAGCTGTACTGGAACAGCTTGACTAGGGGTACGGTTAATTCAGGAGTTAAAGCCTTGTGTGCAACTGCCGGAATGTTGTCAGGGCCCATAGCCTTTGCAGTATCCAGAACCTTAAGCCATTTCTTGATATCGCGCACAGTGAATCAAATGAAGATTGGCATCTGTGATGCTGGAGACCTCAGGAGGAGGCTGAGATGGATCATTCACTCAGTACTTCTGGGTGAAGATGGTTGCAAATGCTTCAGCCTTGTCTTTTGGACTGATGTGGTGGGCTCCCCCATCATTGAGGATGGGGATATTTGTGGGGCGTCTTCCTCTGGTTAGTTGTTTAATTGTCCACCACCATTCACCTCTGGATGTGGCAGGATTGCAGACCTTTGATCTGATCCGTTGGTTGTGGGATTGTTTAGCCCTTTTGCATGGCGCTTCTGCGTTAGGCATGTAAGTAGTCCTGTGCAGTAGCTTCACCAGATTGACAACTCATTTTTAGACATGCATGGTACATACTCCTAGCATGATCTCCTGCACTTTTCATTGAACCAGGGTTGATCTCCTGCCTTAATGGTAATGGTAGAGTGTGGGATATGATATGTCGGGCCATGGGGGAAGGCTGAAAAATGCATTTGCTATGTTAGCAAAAATGAATCCAAAGTTTGGAGGAGCAATGGCCATGGACAATATAGAGGAAGATGAGAAAGATCAGAGGGTAGAGCTGAAGTTTTCCATAATCATGTAGAAACAACTTCTATTGGAGAGGATCCTGCTGGTACTTATGTTCGTAAAAATGACTTGGGAGATTACTCACATTTTTGATTTTTAATTTCAATTTTGTTTTGGAGCCTTTGGTCTTAGTTTAATTTTGGCAAATTGTTTCCTTTGCTGAGTAAATGTAATCTTGCTCAGCTTTAATGATAGATTCTGATGACTGGTCTCTGTGCCTGCACGAAAGTAGAGGTCATGAAGGTTTTGTGATGCTTCAGTGATTTAAATTCTTTTGGGAAAAGTTTTCTAGCAATCCTTCTACATAAAATGATTAGAGTTGGCCAAAGTATAAAGAGGAAAAATCACACTGAAAAACAGTATCTAGCCCAGGAAAACAGCAACTTCACATCATTCAGCGCATTTGGTCAGTGAAGCAGACAACAAGGTGCCATTTACGTGAGACTGACGCAGAAGCAGCGCAACTCAGACAGCAACATTTGGATTTTTTGAGTTCAATTGTGCATCTGCCCTTTACCTGAAGTTGCTGCACCATTTGTCCATAAATAAATAATGGTGAACACCATGACCCTCAGTGTTATTTTGAGGGCATAACATAAAATGTACCTTGCAAAATACAACATTTTTTTGTCTAGTGTATTCTGAATTGAACAACATTCCTGGTATTGATTTAAGAATTTTAAAGAAACCAAACAAAAGTGAAAAAACTGGCTTAATTGTTAACTCGGAAAAAGTCAAGGTACGATATTACCTTCAATAAGCCACTAGGTGTCATAAGATTTCTGTCTGAAAGCAATACTGCAAATCGGCCTTTGTGTAATTTTCCTGGATTTCCATAAATGGTTTTAAAGATGCTGGGGAGGAATTGGCATCTGTTTTTTTGTGTGCCTTTGGGAATTCCAAAATGGTGTCCATGGTGTGTGAGCACACTTGTGAGATGAACTATGCCAGACGCGATGCTGGTAAAGGCATCCATTGGAATTATGCAGAGCAGGTGGATCATGACCTTAATCAGTGTGCAATGCTAATTTGACACTAGTGCTGCTATTTTGGAGCTTAATGCTCCAGCCAATGCCACTTACTTAACCTCGCACAACTGAAAGCGTGTTCAGAAGCAGGAAGGTGTTACCTCATCCCCAGGATTCATGCTATTTACGGTGATCATGAACTACTTACAACTTTTTGCTGGTTCATGTCCTCAGACTTGCTATAAATTTACAATTGTTTTCTACATTCTAAAGTTTTTCAAGTTATAAAAGTCTACACGGAGTGGTATGGTGGGTGCCGACAGACTTTTTAGTTGAATCAAGGACTTAGTACAAGCCAGTTGCTCTCAGACATGGGTGCACTGGTATGCATTCTCCTTGAAATGTAGCATGAGTTAGAGGTCGAGCAGAAGTCAGGCAGAGCAGGACAAACTGCTAGAAGAGGGGGGAGGAAGGGGACGAGGTGGGCTCTCAGCAGGGGGCCATATCCGCAAGAGTGTTCAGGGAGGAATTCTCCTACCTGACTTCAGGGAGGAAGAGTGCATCAGATGTCTGCACTTAAGTAAGGGCGTCCTCACTGAAATCTGCTGCCTGCTGCAGCCATAATGGCAACCTTAGAGCAGGCTAGGACCACATTGTCAGTTGCTGTGAAGGTGACTGCAGTGATGAACTTCTACATATTTACTACCAGGAATTTTCACATGCATCCTAATAATTGCTATGTAACCAGGCCTGTGTAACTTGAACTTTCCCTGGGTCCATTTGCATGCACATTTTGACTGCCAGTCCAGAGCCAAGCTCATCACAACCATTTCCAATTTTTTCTCTCCCTTTTACTTCAGCTTTTACTTTTACTTTTTTACCTCAACCCTTCAGTACTAATCGACCTTCCTATACTCCTTCTGCCTTCCAATTGCGATTCTGTTGTAGGGTGACTGAGTTGTACTCTTAGTAATGGAGTTGAACTGCAAACATAGAAACATGGGTGGAAACATTAAGTTTATTTACAATACACTCAGCAGCAATTACACGTGTGCTTTCAACTCCAACTCTATCTCTACACTGTCTGCTGAGGTAGCCCGCACTACTCTCCTATTGGTTACTACAGATCATATGATCTTTCCTAACAAGCAATATTCTTAAAGGTACATTACACACTAAATGCACAATAATCACTACATTCCTCCTCCTATAACTCGGCTATACATGTTACATTTAACAAGTACATATTTTTCAAGACAACATAATATTTACACTGGGTAAGGAATTTACAAGTTCAGTCTTTCAGGTGGTTTCCTGGTATGTGTGGAACGTCTCAGCTCCACAACTTCAGATTCTTTGTCAGGAATCTCCTTTTCCGGAGTTGCCTGAACGCCAGGTGCTTTGATGGGCACCTGCAGTTCTGTATCCTCAACTCTTACAGGAATATCAGACATGTCAGTCCTGGGCTGAGTATCGTCAACAGGAAACACAGATCTGGTCATGGTCACTGATGGAACCAAATCTTGGTGATTTGTCTCTCTCTTCCTCAAATGGTCCACATGTTTGCGGATGATCCGGCCTTCCACCCTCCACGTGGTAAGACAGAGGTCCAGTCATCGCGCTTATTGCACCCGATTATCCCTTTGGTCCTTCCCCAAAGTTTTTTACGTATACTGGCTCTCCCATAGTAAATTTCCTCTCACGACTATGCCAGTTGTGTCTAGTTTTCTGGCTTCCCTGACTCCCCTTCCCCTCTAAATTCAGCATTATAAGGCTCAATCTCATCCTGAGACGGCATTTCAACAATAACTCCACAGGTTGTGACACCTGTTGTTGTGTGAGGGGTAGTCCTGTAATAAGAAATATTGTGTGCTACCTTGGTCACCAAGGAATCACCAAGTAGCTTTCTCAATGTCTGTCTTGAATATTTGAACTTTCCTTTCAGCCATTCCGTTTGAGGAAGGGTGGTACAGTGCAGATTTTACATGAGTGATACCATTGAGGCTGATAAACGGTTGAAACTCAGCACTCGTAAATCCCATGCCGTTATCAGAAATGACTACTTCTGGTAGTCCGTGAGTGGCAAAACTCTAATGTAGTTTCTCAATTGTAGTGCCCGATGTTGATGACTTCACCTCATATATGCCAACCATTTTGAATGGGCATCAACAATGAGCAGAAACATTGTTCCCAGGGAAGGTCCAATGTAGTCAAAGTGTAACCACACCCAGGGTCTACCTGGCCACTCCCATGGGTGTAATGGAGCTGTCACTGGCAACTTTTGCATTTGCTGACATTGCCCACAATACTTTACCATACTCTCTATTTCGCCATGCATCCCAGTCCATCGTAGATAGCTGCATGCTGTGGGCTTCATTCAGGAAATTTCTGCCTCTGTGCTTTCAACTCCAACTCTATCTCTACACTGCCTGCTGAGGTAGTCGCACTACTCTTCTATTGGTTACTACAGATCACGTGATCTTTCCTAACAAGTATTATTCTTAAAGGTACATGACACACTAAATAAAACCATAATTACTACAGATTCCCTCTTATATAAGCCAACAGCTTCCCTAGTGCTGCTCTTGGCATCTTCCTAAGTGCCCAGACAGGCACTTGTCACTTTCTCTTTATCAGCTGCAACCCCAATTACCCCTCCTCTCTCACTGTCCTTCCCGCCCAGTGCAAGAATGAGGGCTAATCTTGCCAATCTCCTCTCCAAATCTCAGCTTGATGCCTCCTTACACATCTGGCACTTCCTTCTCCTTTGAGCATATCACCTTGTTCCACCCCTCTCACCACTTGTTTAAAACCCTTGTTCTCTAACCCAACACCCACCCCCCCCACCCCCCCCCGACCAAGTACCATGCCAGTTTTCTGTCCAAGTTATCTTCCCTGCTCTCCTCCCTCAGACTGTGCACCGAGTGCCATCCAATCCTCAGTCATTACAACCTCCATCTTAATTCATCATGTTGTCTTTCCTCTCACTTCATTGCTCTTTTATCCTGCTTAATCTCTCCCTCCGTACGTGAACGCCCCAACTCATTTTCACAGGCACTCCTTTGACCTTGCCATCTCATGTTTCTTTGCTACTATCATTGTATCAATTGTTGAACACGGCACCCTCTGATCACTGGCCTGTATTGCTATCCAGCCACAAACCCCCTTCCCCTCCCAATACTATTTCTTTCTGCATTTACCCTTGGAAAAAATCTCTCTCCCCATTTACTTGCAACTGCACTTTTAAATTCCCAACTGTCTAACCTTTGGCCCTCTGTTCATCATGACAGACATCCCGATGAAGGCCAGCACCATCTCTTCAAAATGGACCCTAAATGGGTTAACAAGCAAAGTTAAAAGTGAAAGAAAGAGGATTACCTCTACAAATCCTGCAGGTGTATACAAACAAGCATATCTGCAGAGGTAAAATATAACCGGAGACGTTGTTTTCAGTGCTAAAATAGACTGACAGGGAATAGATAAGAACATTAGAAAATGAATATAGCCTTGGATCTGAGAATTAGCCCAAGATAGTAAATGCTTGTGAATACTTTAACAATGTAATTATTCCAAGGAAAGACATAAACAAATGTCCTCCCATGAAAACGGCACCAAGACATAAATCAAGATGTTAAAATAAATGAGATTGAAGTCCTGACAAGTTGAAAGAACTTAAAACAAACATATCACCAGGCTTAGATGGTAATGATCACAGACTGCTGAGAGAGACTCGTGGGGAGATTTGCATGGTACTGCCACCATTAGGAAAGAGTCAACAGACACTAGGGAAGCATCAGCAGAATGGAAAACATTGTGTCCATATTCAAAAAAGTAACAAAGATAAGGCAGGGGCTTAGTTATGAGGTCAGATTTCAAATATTGGGGGATCCTCAGACTCACCGTCTGTGTGCAGGGAGGCAGCCCAAAATGGGCATTCCTAAATTTAGCCACTTTGAGCTTTACAGCCTGGAAGAATAGCCGGAATTTATGCGGAGGCGGTGGCCTCACCCTCCCCGCTGCAAAGTCTGGGGCGAGCCTGCCGCTCCTTGGCCAGGTTGCTCGCAGCAATTTAACGGTCATCTCCATCTTGGAGGAAGTCCCACCTCTGAGAGCTGATGGCCAGTCAGATGGCAGGGCCCTCTCTAGTTCCAGCAGTGTCACTGGGCGCAGCGGCCATTACTTGGACACAGCCAATCCCCAATGGCGATCGTCAATGGAGCTGGATGAGAAGGTAAGTTGGGGTCTTCTTGCCAGGATCAGTTTGCCAGGCCCCAGTGAGGTGGGTGGAGGACTGAATTTGGGAGGGCTAGGGTGGGGAACACAGAGGGGAGTATTGTTTTGGGGTGCCCAAACTGGAGGGACCACCCCTCAGCCCACAAAAAGGCCAATTGCCACCTGGAGTGAACACCACCTTTATAAGGAGATTCTTCACACAGAGTACACTGAGTGATCAATACATGGTACAGCCTTCCTAACAAAGTGATGGAGGTGAAAAACCTGGAACCATTTAAGGGACAGTAAAATACAGCAATGGAGTGAGTACAGTACAAGGTTTTTCTGGATGAATGCTTTAAGATGGGCTGAATGACCTTTCGCATTCATAAATGTCTTATGATTTTATGTTCTTTATAACAGAGGGAAAGGCACAGCAGAATCCGGAATTGAATATTGTAAAAGATCATTTCAGTGAAGTAATGGGCAGAAACATGAGAAATCGAAGAAACAAAGGGTAGGGGTGAATTTCTGTAGGAATTCTGCTGATTGCTGTAACTTTGGAGGAAGCCTGGAAACCCCAGGTGTGCAAGCAGCTAAGGAAGGAGCAGGCCTGAAGGGAATTAGCAGAGATGGAAAACATGACAATTCTGGGGGACCATTTATGAAATTTCAGGTTTGTAACTGAGGATATAACTGAAGTAATTGAAGCCAATGCTCAGAACAGAGAGTTGAAGTGTGTCTAGGAGAAGGATTGTTCTTGAAATTTGCATTGAGCTTTGTTGGAACAATGTATGAGGTTAATGACAGAGGAGCCAGGCTGGAATGGGATTGGGAAATGAAGCAGTGAGCCCATGTAGCTGGTGGTTTTACACTTGCGGAGAAAACTGAGGTGCTCAACAAAGCAGTCGCCTAATCTATATTTGGTTTTCTTAATATAGAGGAGACCACGTGTATAACAGGATCAACTATATTATTTGTATGAAATATGAAACTTTATAGATAATACATTTTCACAAAATTATATGGCCTGCTGTTAACATTGGCTATATTCCCAGAACAGTTTGGAGGTCAGCCTTTACACAGAGGAGTGTGCTCTGTGTAGTTGTTTCCCCAAGTTGGTTGTACATCATAAACAAAAATGCAAACCTATGCAAAGGAACATCTGTAAAGTCTATCACCATTAAATGCTGAAAATAGTATTGATTATGGTAGCTGTACAACAGATCACTGCTCTGCATTTGAATCATGTCCAGCCTAATGGAATGGAAACTTATTTTCTTTCCTGTACAAGTCTTAAGAGAAATGAGTGCACAAAGTTTGAAGCCAGCTTTCCATAGACCCACCCATGAACATGCCCATTATCTGATACTGTTTGACATCACATTGGCAATTCCACCTGGAGAAACCACAAAAATACTTTGCACAAGTATTCCATTCCAGGTGGTATTGGTTGCACCACAAAGTCATGGGGTGTGGGCTCATGTCTTTTGTCAGCCATACCATTTGGCTGCTGATCCCAACTGTGCCATTCTGGGAAGGCACTGAGCAGATGTCTGTCCCTTGATTTGAGGATAATGTCTACTCAGGGCTGTGAGTTTCTGCCCTGGGTCCTCACATGACTGACCAGGCCAATTCCCGATCTGCAGACCTTTGGGGCAGTACATGCTACAAGGTAGTGGGATCTGGATTTCAGGATTTGCTTTCTGTTCTTTCCTTCTCTTACGCCGCTTTGACTCATCAAATAAAACTCATATATCAACAGAAAACGGGTCAGCCAAATATTCCAGGTCCCATATATGTTGAAGGAGAGACTCCGAAATACGTTGAGACCTTCCCACACTTTAGTAGCCACCTGTCTCAAAAGGCCAACATTGATGAGGAGATCCAACACCAGATCAGCTGTGCCAGCTCAGTCTTTTACAAACTACGGCAGTGAGTGTTTGACAACAAAGACCTCTGCAAGTCAACAAAAGTCCTAGTGTATTGAGCATTTGCTGTCAGCATGCTCCTGTACTGCAGTGAGACATGGACTGTGCATCAGTGACACACAAGAGCACTGGAGAAATTTGGCAATGCCTCCAATGCATCGCCCAGATCCAATAGGAGGACCGTCGAAAAAATCCTAGTGTCCTTCTTGAAACCAGGTCCACAGGCATTCCGGCAAAATTCCTACAAAATCAACTTCAATGGACTGAGCCCTGTGTCTGGATGGCTGAAAACCATTCCCCTGCCAGGTTCTAATCTCTCAAATTTCAAATGGCTAATGTTCCAGGGGAGGGCAGAGAAAATACTCCAAAGACACTCTGAAGCTCTACTTGAAGTTCAGAGGTGTTGACCTAAATGGCTGGGAGGAACTTGCCATCAATTCTCCAAAACGGTGACAACTTCTATCTTGCTTTGAGTCCGAACATAGAAGGGTACCCGCCCGTACAACAGATTACTCCATTTCTTTGACAGGTACACTTTCACCATGGTGAGCACAAATGTTCACCAAGAGATAGAAGTTATAAATGAAGGGATGAAAGAAATTGAATGAACGGTCTGAAAGAAGGGAGGAAAGATGATGAGGTAAATAATGAAATGAAGCAATTGTTCAGAGATTGTGTGTCCCCTGTATTGGAACATAGCAAAAGTGCAAAAGCTCACTGAGGGCAGGGCTTCCTGCACCCGCCCGCCACCGGGATCTTCCGGTCCAGCCGCAAGTCAATGGGACTTCTGACTGGGGCACCGCCTCGCCCGCGGTGAGTCCTGCCCGCGACGGGGCCGGAAAATCCCGGCCTGAGCCATTTTTTAATATTGTATCACATGCACCTTGTGTATAGTATGCCACAAAGAGGACAGAACAAAATGTGAGTCAGGGCTGGACTGAGCCAGTGATGCCTGACAGCAGCTGAGCAGTGTTTGCTTTTGTTGTTGACTTTCATGAACGTTAATTGTTGACCATTCATCATGTTTAGCGGCATTGCTGTCAAAAAGAAAGCAGAACTCTCACGTGTGAGGAGGGAAAGAAACAGGCCAGAAATGGGAATGAAAGACTCTCTGCAGAAAAGTTCCCTCAGGAGATTCCAATAAATATGGATGGAGGTAACAAAAAGAAGTATCATTTTAAAAGAGTTAGAAAAACAGGATAAATCAGCTGGGACTGAATGGATATTCTCAGTTATTTCTTCTATTTATTAAGCATTAGCTCATTTTATTAACTTTTGGTGAAACAAACTAGGGGGACTGTCATTGTGAGCGGTGAGCATTAAATATAAAAGGGATAAATTTTCCTTATTTTTGCCCTTAGAGAATGCCAAATTTCTTCAGTCCAAAGATAAGGAAAAAGGGACAGAGACCTGAATCACTCAGTTGCCAACCCTTTCACAGTACTCTGGTATTTCCAGGTTTTCCCGAGGATTGGGTGCAGGTGGGGGAGCAGATCGTGTCCCGCACCTGCTGAAGGAGTCACATGAATGAAGTAGGAGGGAGCATTCCTAACCTCCTGCCCCACTTCTTGTATTGTTAATATGTCTGGGCATTCCAGGGAACAGGTGCCCAGACAATGTGCTGTCACCTGCTCTGGGCCTTTGCCAACTGGAGAGTCTGTGGGGACCCCAAAAGGCATAGCAAAAACTTCGACTAGGACCATTATTTGATATTTCAGGAATCTGCCAGGATCATCATTTGGAATTTTGGCTGCCAAACTCCATCTCCAGGCCTACAAAGCCATCAGCTTCACTTCATTGTCCTGTCCTTTTGGCTGGTGCTTGGCTTTGCCGGGGGGGGCGGGGGGTGGATCTGTGCCTAAATGATTCTTGCGACATGAAAATGGCATGGGACAGGAAATTCAGGTCTCTCTAGGCCTTGTTATGAGCAACGCATTTCAGACCATGGAGAAGGAGGGCTGGTAGGGTTAGGGACTGAATAGTGAGGGTGGGGAGGATGGGAAGAGAATAACTTCCCTAAGAATTATTGGAATTTGACCTCAATCTCATCTCCTTCCTTGACTTCAGGTGACTTCTGAATCCATTTTCAACTGCCTCTTCTTTAAATCATTACAAAACAAATAACATGAGAGCTGGGATTGATTCCTCAAAAGCATTAGGTACGGACATTTTGAATACACAGCCCCTTGGAACATCAGACAAAACTGACATTTCGATTATGTATGGCTTTGATCGCCACAGCAATCGGAATAAATGTATAATCCCCGATTACTGGGGAAAAAGGTTACACACAAAAGCCAATAAACCACCATAAAAATTGAATGCTCAGTGGCTGCTTAAAATAAGGTACCTGTCACAGATTTCAGAGCCAGCTGCAGCAACACAAAATATGATGACTTTTTCACTGCACTGTTGCCACAATGACTCTGTGCAGCATGGGCTAAAATAAAATGATATGTTTCACTGTGCAGCTTTGATGTTATTGTTAAAGAGAAAGGCATTTTGATATAAGTGGGGGAATGCGCCTTTTCTCTCTTCCTGTTTCACAGCCCATGTAACACTAATGAGCAGTTGCTCCTCATGAACTGAAGCTGGGGCGAAAATGTGCATTAAATGTCGAATATACTGAAGGCCACCAGGAAGTCAGGCCTTGAGCCATGATTCAAATCTGGACTGATATAAGTTCCTGGGCCAGAATTTTCGGGTCGGCGAGCAGGGGTGGGGCCCACTCACTGATGCGTAAAATGACGTAAACTGTCAAAGGCCTATTAAGGCCATTTAAATAGTAATTGAAATACTTAACGGAGCTGCCCGTCCAACCTAAAGGTTGGCAGGCAGGCGAAGAGCCCAGGCGGCCTTGACATTTACCATGGAACCTCATCCACAGGCGGGATGAGATTTCATGAAGATATTTAAAGTTTTATAAAAATTTTTAATGACATTCATAGACATGCCCCAGCACATGTGACACTTTCACATGAGGGGACATGCCTTAAATTTTTTTTTCTTTATTAAAATTTTCAGAACTTAATCTAATCTCCTTGAGGCAGCTCTGTGCCTCAAGGAGATTTCTGCGCTCTTTCGCATGCATGCACTCCCTGACTCAGGCAACATCCCCCCGCCTGCACAGCTAGCGCTCAGCCCTTCCAGGCGTGCCTCACACTGGGTGGGCCTTAATTGGCCCGCCCACGTAAAATGGCGCTGCCCAGCCGATCACGGGCGGCGATCGGCTGCGTGCCCGCCTGTGCCCACTCCCACCCAACACCCCCGACGGGGAAAAAATTCTCCCCCTGATTTTCCTCCAAGCAGGAATGTTGGATTATCTTTCATTCTGTTTGTGGTACTGTTACATTGACTGGCAGGGAAAAGAACGAAAGACTTGCATTTATATAGAGCCTCTCCACTGACCACTGGATGTTCCAATACACTTTACATACAATTAAATACTCATGAAGTATAGTAACTATTGTAATTTAGAAAACACGGCAACCAGTTTGCACACAGAAAGCTTCCACAAGCAGGAATGTGATAATGACCAGATTATCTATTTTTGGTGATGTTGACTGAAAGCTACATATTGGTCAGGACACCGTGGAGAACTCCACTGCTCTTCTTTGAAATGGTGCCACAGGATATTTTGCATCCACCTGAGAGAACGGATGGGGCCTAGGTTTAACATTTCATCCAAAGTACAGAGCCTCTGAAAGTGTGGTACTCCCTCAGTACTGCATTGGAGCATCAGCCTTTGTGCTCAAGTCCCACAGTGGGACTTGAACTCACAACTTTGTGCCTCACGTAAGAGTGCTACCAACTGAGCCATGGCTATCACGGTGAGAGAGAGTGATGTTAAATATTTTTAGGTGAAAATATAGAGAAGATTGAGAATGAAGTATTTATTGGCAAATTGTCTTAAAAGCTAATCAGCAAATAAGGTGATCAATCCTGCTTTGAGCTTGTGCATTATATGTTGAGTGTTTGTGGTAATGAATGTAGAACTGAGAGTAGTATTTGTACAGGACACACGGGGGCGTGGGAGTCCAGTGATTGCAGCAGTAGAGCATTCAAATCCCAGTCAGAATCCCAGCTTTAAATGAAATTAGAACTTGCCTGTCCTGATTAAATAATTTTAACTATTCTTGGCCAGGTTAAAAGATGGACAATTCTATTTTACAGGGTTGTGGGAGGTTGGGGTTAAATTGGATTAGTCCTGATCATTAATAATGACTCTGTATGTTTATTATTAGAGGGAAAACAGCTTTGCTGAAGGAAGAAATATAATAGTACCTTCCAATGCTTTGTTTATGACTATTCCTGCCTATAAAGGCATTACTTCCCTCCTCAGCTGTCATATCAAATATTGGCAGCTTCCTTTTTGGCACCACTGCCACCCTCCCATCAGTTTCTATTACCACCCTCTACTAACTTACGATTCCAAAGATGATCATCAGTATCCAAAAACCTCAATGGCTTTGACGACTTCAGGAGCTGGTTATTGAGTTTTAACACAAAATGAAGTGCGAGTAGGGTGATAGATTGTCAGGACAAAGCACAAAAGTATTTAAACATCCATAGATTTGCTCTGGGCATTTCTACCAATCAAAAATAATAGTAAAATACATAAGCAAAAACTGAAGTAAAATAGACCACTTTAACATCTTAAGCATTGATGAGGAATTTGCACATCCTTTCTCTGTCATGGATGTGCATTGAAAGGTAACCGTTCATCCTAAAGTCAAGCCTGGGTTAGAGAGCATAACAAAGGTTGTGAGTAGCCAATGCTGTGAATGATTTTGATAAAACCTATCATTCTGGCCATTGTTGAGCATATTGTGGTGATTGAGGAGAGAAAGATCTAGGAAGACGGGGCATGGCATGAATGATGAAATGCACCAAACTATTCAGCAAATTTGCTGCATTAGAGTCAGTTACTTGACATCAAATAACGCTTGGTGATACTTAGGTTGACCAAGGGCGTTGTCACTGAGTTATATCATCTTATTCATGTAGACTTGCAGAGACGGTTAACAGTGACAGTATAAGCCACCACCATCTTAAATGTTTCTGCCTAAATGGACCTCCCTGATGCCAATGAAGGATGGCTCGGGAGTCAAATGCTTTTCCATTTATTGTACTGCCACTCATGGAGTTATATATACCTCAAGTGGAAGCAGCAGCAACCCAGCTGCCATAAGCAGATGTGTGAATACTGTACCTGGGAAGAGTATGTTGGCTCTGGTATTCTGCAGGGGTTTTCACAACCAGTAGGAGGCCAGCAGAATCCCCAGTGAAATGGCATATCTGGATACTGGATTTCTTTAAGCTGCTCAAAGGGTACATGGATGTAAGAAACTCATTAATATGGCTCCTCTGCTGTAGCTGTAACAGAATCCTTTTGAAAGCCTGTAGTCTGTATCCCCACACAGCTTTCCAGGAACATATAGCATTCCAACCCTTTGCCCTGTGTCACTTGGCCACCCTTCATTCACAACCACTGCTAGTCCTTCGTTACCATTGCCTCACCCTATGTTTTTTAATCCTCACTGATAGTTACGTGTCCTGTAACTATGCCTGTTTAAGTAAATGTGGTTGCAAAAGATCCTTAGTTGTGTGATCTTTTTTGGGTGAGGCTGGTGCTTGCTGGGCTGCCTGTGGTCTATAGAAATAGCAAATGGCATGTTATGAATGCATATGTACACTTTATCTATTTAGGTATTATATTGTCATTACATGCATTTATTAGACACTTCTGTATAAACAAAAATCTAATATATATATATATATATGTACATATGTATATATATATATATATATATATATATATATATATATATATATATATATATATATATATATATATATATATATATATATATATATATATATATATATATATATATATATATATATATACACACACACACATATATATATACCATTTATAACATACCCTGCAGATCACAGAGTTCTTACTTAATATGCTACTTATCATTAGTTCTGTTCTCTTTCCCAATCTTTGTAGATCCAATGACTTCCAAACTGTTCCTCCGCTAAACAACTCACCATTGTTAGCTCATATAAGATTAGTACTTTCCGATCTGATGGGCCAACACCTGTACACTGCCTTTTTATTATGTGTGAGCTTTGCCTTTAAAAAAAAGAGCAGTGCAGACTGAGCCACAACGATCTGGCCCATGGAAATTCCTTCCTGGAATCCATCCAGTATTCCAATATGGCATTTATAATGTGATTTGCAAAAGCCTGCTATTTTTCGCTTCTAATACTTTACTTGTGACATTCTTGCTAACACTTCATTGTGTTAGTGAAACATTTTTTCCATATAACTTTTACAATTGCAAATTTTCCTCACATGTTTGTTTTTCTCAATAACAAGAGTCATTGCATTCTAAAGGTCATTCGTTATGTGAAGCACTTTGACATGATGAGGTGCCTTATAATTGCAGGCAATATACTCTTTTTCTTGTATTCCTAGATTGAAGTACTTACTATTCATGTCTTACGTTAATGCTTCTCTTTAAGCCATGCAACTTTCTTCTGGACGTCCTTCCAGCCCTGCAAATCATGGAAACGAGTATAATGCTGTCTCTAATGCATTGCCAAAATTTACAGCTTCTTTACATGCTGGGAGCTGGCTTGTCCTGTCAGCGATATTCGTGTGTTGTTCTAGGACAATGTTCACCAACATATGTAGAGCTATATCATTAAAAATCACTTTGTATTGTTGCTGCTGAGCAATTTTTGGCTGCCTGTTGCACAGTTCCAGCTGAATTATGGGATATTTCAAAATTTATAGAGCTCGGGAAGTTAACTAGCAGTTCAAAACCAATGAAAGAACATTATTACAGGTACATCGTGATTAACTGGTAGATTCTTTTGTTAGTAAATCACATTTCTCAATTGTTTCTAATGAATGGCGTTTGGTGTTTTATTAAAATGGTTGACAGACATGTTTCTTTCCCATTTTCGTTTCGACCATTAGAGTTGGCCTTCATGTTATCTAGAACAGCTGGAAACAGTTGTTTCTAGCCAAGTATTATTAAATCTTAAAATCTTTCAGTCAGAATTTTGGGCTGTCTGAATATCAATTTCCCTCACCTGAATGATGCACTAGATGGTGCTGTGCTGGATATTAAAAGATAAGTTAAAAAAAGATAATTTATAGTTTTAATTGGGGATTGGGGAGAGCTGTTGGTGGAGGGGATGGGGGAGAAGGAGGGAGAAAATCAGATAACTCTGCTGCCATATGAACTCTATAATGACCTGTCAAATCTGATTCATAAGGTCCTATGAGTTAGCGTTAAATAAACCAAACCCATTCAACCTTCTGCACAGACAGATCTGAAGGACCTTTTCAAAGGACTAAGTACTGTGTAAATAAATAGTAGGTTGCAATTGTCTGTTGCTAATTATTTGAGAAATGTGAGCTGCTTTGACATCAAAAGCTGCATCCTCTTTTTAATTTAGCTATTTGTTTCAGTAGGATAGCTTTTTAATCTAATCCAAATGAAGGCAGATATTAAATCAGAAAAATCTGAAGAATGTGTTTATGCATAATCAGCTTTGCAACGCAAAAGCTTGTGGTCTCCACAGGAAACCAAGTTTAAATCTGGGGGCATGGTATCACTGTAAATCTCACTTACGTGACCCAGTGTTTGAAAAATTTAAACACATGATGGACAGCACCTTTTGAGTTTGCTCTTATCCTTTTTAACATTTTAGCAGCCGTAAAATTCAATCAGTGACGGTGATCAATATTTATAGGAACCTGACGTGTCTTTAATATTTTAAAGGATTTCTTTCCGAAACCGGCCATGAATCACTTATTTTCTGTTACAGCAAGTGTAAATCTTCTGCTTTAACTACTACCATCAGCTCTCTAGTAAGTAATTTCCACTGCCTTAGAGATACAAGCCTAGAAACTCAGGTGAACAATAGCCGTCTAATGCTACAGAATGGTGTGCGTGTATTAATTTCGTATGGGATGTGCATTGCGGACCATCTTGGGTTGGGTTGCTCCATAGGCATTCAGGACACATACCTCAAGTATTAAAAAGCCTCATTAATTAATTAGTTAAATAAGAATCCTATGCCTATTTTGTAAAATCATTTTGCCCTAGTGCCTGACACATCATGTGCTGCCTAATTTCTGGGTGTTTAGCTATTTTCTGCTTTCTGCGACTGATTTCTCACTTTTGCTAACAACATTTTGCTGCTGTGATGGGACAGCTTTTGTCTGCCTTCAAATAAGTGAACTGGTAGGCCTGACTTTGGGGCTGAAGTTTGAGGGGTTGTAGCCATGAAGATGGAAGAAAGCGGCAGCAGTTGGGAGCAGATGGGGGAGGAGGGCACTGCTCAGAAGGTCATACCCACAGTATGTTTTCAGAGAGCATTTCTTCTCCCTTGACTTCACTGAAGAGTAAATTGTGAGGCACCTCCATTTCACTAAGGAGGTTTTTACCGAGCTATACCATCTGATGGAGCCACAACTGGAGCAACAAAACAGGACATGAACAATGCTGCTTTTGGCTGTCAGGATCTCCATGGATCATAATTCCTTTGTCCGTCCCAGGCTGCATCTGACACCTCCCCATTTGCTGTTAACTGTTGTAATAGGGAGGTGACCGAGGTTCTCTATGCTGGTAGTAATGTATTGGCATTTTTCGGAATAGAAAGGGATTCCACCCCCTCAACATCCAGCTTGTTTGTGACTGCAGGCAGTAAATCAAGTGGGTCTGTGCCCAGTTTGTTGGCAATGCAATGATTCATTCATCATCCACCAGCCCGCTGTGGACTCTATATTCTGACCAGGTTGTCAAGCCACAGACAAGCTACCTGGTGACAAGGTTTAGCTCCTTCAGATCTGACTCATTACTCCTGTCAGGACCTCAGGACCTCACGCACAGCTACAGAGATCTATGCTACAACCACCCCCCCGCTGAACCCCTGAAACATCAGAGCAAAGGCAGCAGCAACATTGATCACTGGTCTCCCTCATTGCCAAAGTTCATTTTAGAGAGCCGCTCATCCAATAGTGTTTCTTGAGAATGCGCCTCCCACCCCAGTTCCTGCATATCGCTGGCTGCAGCCTCCTGCTGCCGAATTCTTGCACCCACCCGCTGATCAGGTAGTGAGTTTGGCTCACGTGAAGCGGAATTCCTGGAACTTTTATTTAAGTGAGATCTTGCCATTAAGATAAGTGGTATCCCCCTGTTCCAAGCTTTCAGGGTGTGGTGCCCACTACTGGGGTTCCACACACAATCCCCTCCCCCCTTACTTTTAATATTGTGACCTAAATGTCAGCTTCATTCACAAACCCCCATTTCTACTGATGTCAACTGACCAGACATATCAAAATGGACCAGAGAAGTGGGGAGAAGGTTCCCCAAAGCTCAGAAGGAAAAGGTACTTTGCCATGTGGTTCAGAATCATTCACACTAGGTGAGTTCTGGGTTCGATATTTAGCTCTTTCTGCTTTAGCTGCTCTCAATCAGGGCCACAGTGGCAAGGGACTATACAGAGCAAAAAGTTGTACAATTTATGCCAATGACCCTAGACTACACAGAGAGAAAATTTGACCAGAGTTCCTGCTCTGGACTGATATCTAACCCTTATTAAAGGTGAAGACGCCAGCTTGAGAACAGTGTCAGCTGCGATGGCTCCATCAGTGTCAGTGTCATTCTCATCTCTGAGTCAGAAAGTTGTAGGTTCAAGTCTCACTCCAGTGGTTTGAGCACATAATTTAGGTTGAGGGAGATCACCACTGTTGGAGATGTTGTCCTTTGGATGGAATGTTAAACCTACCCTCTCAGGTTGGTGTGAAGATCCCATGGCATTATTGGAAGAAGAGCAGGAGTGCTTTCTTTGGTGTTCTGGCCAGTATGTATCCCTCAACTAATGTCATTAAAATAGATTATCTGATCATTATCACATTGCTGTTTGTGAGGCCTAGCCACGCACTAGCCATGTAGGCAGCCATATTTCCTACATTATAGAAGTGGCTACATTTCAAAAGTCCTTCACTTGGGATGTCCTAAGGTTGTGAAATGCACTATATAAATGCAAACCCATGAATGGCTAGCCCACCAACTGGCAAGGTACTGAAGGACTAGTGTGTCAGTGCCATCAAGGAGTTAAGGGAGAAATTTAAAGAAAATGTTTTGGGTGATACATTTTAGAACATTGAAAAAAATCACAATAGAAACTACTTTGTAGCCTATTTTGGATTATTCTTATCCCCAGTCCTTGTCATTTGATAAAAACAGAAAATGCAGGAAAAAATGCGAAGTGAGTTCCAGTTCTGATGAAAGGCCATCGATCTGAAACATTAGCTCTGCTTCTCTCTCCATGAATGCTGCTTGACCTGCTGGGTGTTTCCAGCATTTTCTGTTTTTGCTCCAGATTTCCAGTGTCTGCGGTGTTTTTCTTCTGTGTCATTGTCATTTAATGTTAATTGTTACCTTTCAAATCTAGAACAAAGGAAGGTCAGAGCTTCGAGAAGGACAACAATCAGCAAAGCCATGATATTTATGGAAGTATTTGAATCTGGTTGTTGTTGCATAGATTAAAAGGTCCTAGATTACCATGTGTATTGGGGATTGGGGAGACTAAAATGGTTGAATTTGGAGAGAGATGGATTCCAAAGTGAAATTTAATAGTAGCTAAGGTGGGTTTCTGATCAAGGTCATCACCTTTGTCTCTTTAATGTCACTTACTTGACTGACCCACTGGCAATAGCAGGAATCCATTTTAATGACATCACAAATACACAGGCCATTTCAATACAAATTCCATTTTGATCATACAAACCCATTCCCACCCACAAATTTCAGGAATTTCCATTATTTTCAGTGGGAATTCACAGCATGTTTTCTTTTTCACTGTTTTGGATGTTAAGATAAACAGAATTCTTAGGAATGCTGTCTGTATTAATCTGGCTTTCATTTACCATTTGCCCAGGAGTGATGAGATCAGGAGTGAAATATTCCAGTACAAACCATTCTTAGTCAATCACAGCTTATTTGGAAAATCAAATCTGTTACAGTTGAATTCACAAAACATTTCGTTGAAAAACATGAAATAAATAACCCTGTAATATGCATTAGAGCATTCGGATCAGTACAAAGAGGAAATCCCATAGTGATGTATTTATTATATATACAATATTTTCTATCACTTATTCTGACAAAGTCTGCCAATCTAACCTATAAAATCTTATTTTCTCCACTCTGATAAACCACAGTTACATAGTACACCTCCTTATGGTTTCTTCATTATATAGAACCCACATAAACCTTCAGTTATATCACATCCTCTCCACTTAACAACTTATTTTGTTACTTCCCAAAAGATAGCGCTACACTTAGTTACTGAGTTCAATTTCGTTGTTGGATGACAAGGGGAAATTAAAGAATAGCTGGAAAGGTAAGTTGCATTCATTATTCTCAAAAGCAAGAATGAACTTTTAAAGTGGTGTCATTTAACTAAGAACCATCTTTTCCTAAGTTAATGTGCACACGCTTGAAAAGAAAATGAGCAGAAAGGAATGCAATGGATTGTCATTGTGTAGCAGGGACACCAGGAAGATGAATCTGAAATGTATAAATAGTACATGCTGATTGTATTTGTTCTGTTCTGCACATTCCTTTTCTTTGGACTGCATAATAGGCAGTATTCCATGGAAGCGATAGGGGTCTCGCCCACTGGTTGGAGAGCTGGTGACAGTCCCACTTCACCCCCTTCAGGGAAGGCCTGCAGCATTAATTGCTGGTCAGGCACTTAACTAGGCAGCAGCAGCGTTTCCTCGATGAGGGACCCCCAGGGAATACGTCTCGTCAAGAGTTGTCAGTCAATCAGGGGCTGGCAGCTCTTCATTGGCCGGCAGCAACACTAGGGGGGGCGGTGCCTGCTGCTGGTTCTTCACTCACCCAAGGCCAAGGATGGACTCAGGCACGGGTGAGTGACTTGCAGGGTGGGGGGGTCACAGGGGATGGGTGGGGAAGGAAGCTAGCAGTAAGGGCAGTGGAGTGGGGGTGGGGGGAGCGGTCTCTCTCAGTGGGCCCTCCCTTCCCAGTGCTGGGTTCCTTGATCAGGCACTCAGTGCCCTTGAATGTGTGACCACCACCCCCACCCCCCCCGCCCCAGGAGCCCGCCAGAAAACACACCAGGGTTTGCTTTTTGGGCTGCCTGCTGCAGGATGAATACCAGTGGCAGTGGGGATGAAGCCTTTAAGTGGGTATTAATTGCCCACTTAACGGCCTTAAGTGGCGGTGAGGCGGAAAGGCTGTCCCCAGGCTTTCCTGCCTGGGACTTAATCGGGGCAGTGGCAGGAAAGTGGAATTTGGCATGAAATGCCTCAGCCACCAAACTCGTCATGGAGGAGAACATTACATTCTGCCCAAGGTGAATAAACCAACAATGATTTGCTTAATTTAAGCTCAGGGGGCACTTTTTAACTCACTCAAAACCGATTCACTTGCAGTTCAAATCAGGTACACAGTTTCTGAAAGTTAAGTGGCTTCTAGAAAAAAAATGTTTGTTCTCTATATGGGACTACACTGTGTTCAGTATGGGTCAGGTGCCTGTTCTCTCATCCTTCATCTAAAGCTTCAAGCTGCCAGCTCATGCTTTACCAGGGTTTCACTGATTTAAGAAATGGTTTTACTTCAATTGAATCCAGGATATTCCTTATGATATTGTAAAATGCCACTCCCTGCAGTAGTGTCACAACGATATCGTTGAATTCATAAGCTTGGAGGTGTCTCTTCACAGCAGTTCAAGTGTCTGCGTAATACTGGCAGGTCATGGTTGATTAACAGGGACTGCATTGTGTACGAGCATTTTACGCCAAATCGGGACACTCTATACACTTGACGTGTTATCCAACTGGGCATGCTTCTTAAATATTTCTTGGTACACTAGGAGTGTAATTGTAACACACAGGGGAGTCGAACTTGATATTGAAGGGACTCATTTTTCATCAGCTGCTGCTGCTGATCATTCATGCCCACTTTGCTTAACTTCTCAGAGAGAAAAAAAAGCGCTTTAAGTTGAGAGTTGACCTAAGAGGAGCCAACAGCAATGCTGTTGCAGGGCAGAGGAAAATTTGCATTTGTAGCTGCGCTGGGTAAATCTCTAGTAGAATCTTCAGCCACCACTGGAATTTAGCATAAAAACAGAAGATGCTGGAAATTGTTCCATTAGCAGGAGGGAAAAATGAATTCATTTCAGGTGTAAATCTGCATTATAGTTGAGATTTGATGAAGGACCTCACCTGTATTTCATTCAGATGCTGATCGGCCTTCTGTGCACTTGAGTTAGTCCAAGTCGAGTGGTATGCCTGAGGTGGCGGCTGCGCGAAGGGCGGTGCAAGGCGTCAAAGCAGTCGCTGACTAAAGTCACCAAGGAGCCGCCCCAGAAGCGGGGGAAATCTCTCAAGCAGAGCTATTCCACTTACGTGTACAGGGTGATAACCCAGGTCCACCCTTCCACCAGGATCTCGTCCAAAGCCAGGAGTGTTATGAATTCATTCGTTGTCGACATTTTCGAGTGCATCGCCTCCGAGGCTTCGCGCCTCATTCACTACAACAAGTGCCGCACCATCTCGGCCAGGGAGTTCCAGAGCGCCGTCCGCCTCATGCTGCCAGGGGAACTGGCCAAACACGCCGTCTCCGAAGGCACCAAAGCGGTCACCAAATACATCAACTCCATTTAGATCGATCATTCTAAAGATTATAAAAATGTTTTTTTAAATTTCAGACATACAGAATCTGTGTTTCTTTGAAAAATTAATTTGTAATCCAGCAGTCTGCTTATTGGTTTTATGTTCTTCTACTGCATAGCCAGTGGTTGAAAACTTGTAGACTCTTGAATAAATTGGGAGAAATGCAGCTGCACCTTTCTCACGCAACCTACCAGCTTGAGCTGGGTGAGAATGATGTAGTGCAGTGGGTTCCCGAGGCCTTCTGTTGAGTGCAGGAGAGTCGTGGGAAAGGAAGCCATGCCTCTCCCCTTTTTTACAGCACTAGCTGCCGTAAAGCATGTAAGTTTAAATATCCAGCCACTTTGAGTAGTCAGGGAGAAGGTAAGCATGTAAGGTAAATGGGTAGGATTGGGGCTGTGGGTAGGATGGGAGGGTCAGGTGGTCAGTGGGTGTGGGGTCAGGTAGGTCAGTGGGAGAGTCGGGTGGTGGGGGGTTAGTCAATGGGTCTGGAGGGTAGTTGGGGGAATGGGATGGGTGAGGGGTGGGAGTTAGCCTGGGGGTTTGGGACAGTAGTTTGGGGGTAGTCGGAGGATGTGGGGGATAGTTGGGGGAGGCTGGGTGGGTAGTCAGAGGGGCGTAGTTGGGGATGGGGAGGGGGAGTTACCCAGGAGTTAGAAGTGGTTTTAATTCTTCTAACTTTTCCTAATAGGTATTCCTGTAAGACAGTCAGAACCATCTGAAGTCTGCGATTCAAATCGCAGTATTGGATGGTTTCCAGTGCAGGGTAATTGCCCAGTTGAACTTCCTGGGCAATTGCCTTGCAATCCTTATGTGGGGACTTCCGGCGGGTTCCCCAGCGCATCTCTGGGCATGAAATCCGGAGATCAGAAGCTATGGACCCGTGTTTAGTTAATAGTGGTTTATGTCATTTACAGTATTACAGTAAATGTCTTAAAATATGAAATATTGACATTCATTCTTTCAGCTATTCAATGGGAGTTTGAATTTCTGTTTGAAAGTTATCAGTCTCAACCGGGAATGTAACAATTGGCATCACATTAGTGTTACAACATAGTTCCAGAAACCACAATATGGTGAGACGTATGGACAGTGCTATAATATTATAACAATAAATTTGACATCCCTACCAGAATAATATCTTTAGGACGGGAGCAAGGATAGCCAAAGGGCAACGGAAAACACATGGCGATACATAGACAGTGCATACAAAGTTCTGGAATAAGTGAAAGAGAGCACATAGGCCCCTGTTGGGCTATGCAGGTTTTCTGATACTTGGGTCGCTATCATGTCCTGCAATTTGTTCTTCAGTACCCTGTTTGCTGTTTATGGAATATGTGTGTGACTTTTGAATTGTTCGTTTAGAAGTGAAAGATAAATTGACATATTATAAGTGGAGTTTTGGATTGATACAATGGATTTTTATGTTGTGTGTTGCCATGTCATGCGCCCAAAATTCTCTGTGCTTTTCTTTTCTCCGTGCTGTGATGCCATTTTTGTGGTTCATGACAGTGCAATAGTGAGTTTAGATTAGTTCCATTCATTGAGCTTGTAATTGGATAGGTTTGTTCAAAGGTTGTAAAAGTTTTTTTATAGATCAGTGAGTTGTTTATGTGCTTTGGCAAACAGCCTTTGAAAGTGCGGAGTCATTAAGAAGAGGTTGCCATAATTACAACTTGTTCTCACTCCACATGATAGCAACACATAGGTGGTTAATGCGCTTGATGTCTGTGGAATGCTGCTGTAATTACTGCTCAGCCTGGGACATAATTCACCATGGGGGTGCAGAAAGTATATAAGGTAATGATTTCGCTTATCAAAAATGAATTTGGAGGGCTTTTTATGGGAGGCCTAAAATAGAAAGAAGTACATTGAAAGTTCCACTGCCTCTCCAGCTGCTCAATGAATACAATATAATATGGTATTGAAATAGGAAGGCTCCAGCTTTGACCCCTAGTCTGCCGTTAGCTGATGTCATCAGGATTTTGGTAGAGGTATTATAACTGACTTGGGTGTACCCATAAGCTTGTGAATAGTAAAAAATATCAATTAGCATTTCCACTCATTCATATCTATCCAATGATGGAATGTGCATCCGTGAATGTTCCACAGTAACAGGGCCAGGTTAGGTTGTGTTGCCATCCTGGTTGTCTGCTGACATTCACTGTCTAGATATGTTCATATGAAGAATAGCCTATTAGGAATGTAGCTGGCAATCATGGAACTGTATGAGAAAAGAAAAGCACAGAGAATTTTGGGCGCATGACATGGCAACACACAACATAAAAATCCATTGTATCAATCCAAAACTCCACTTATAATATGTCAATTTATCTTTCACTTCTAAACTTCTGGCGAGGAAGAGAGAAAATTTAGAAAAATTTAGAAAAATTACCACAGTGATATTCTTCTTCAGTACAGATTTATCACAGTGGCTGTGTTATACAGGTAAATAATTTGTGAAAAGTTTGTGTTTGCCTTAATTTTATATTTTTAATGGAGACAATTTTTTTTATGTGAAAGTGGCTCATGCGCTCCCATTTAGAACAGTGTGTTTCAGTTCAAATGTCATGTAGCCAGGTCAAGGAGCGTTTTCTTGGCCTTTCACTGTCAATGGGGCATGCACTGAGGTGTTTTATAATCACATTTCCATTCCCTGCACTCACAGTGTACAGAAAGGCCTGATCTAAGCAAGTGAGCGTAACATTTCCGGGCGAATTAGTTATGTGCTTATCAGGATTAAACTGTATTTGCTGCACATGCAGGTAACCAAAAGTTTTGATTATTTTAGTTATTTTTGGCTCCTGCACTGTTTCTGCTGCTTTGTGACTTATTTTGTTTGGAAGAAGGTCATAATCATGTTTTACGCATTCTATTCCAATTTGAATGGCTTCTTTTACAAAGTTTTCCTTAAAGCTGGAGTAGAACTATATTAACTAGTGGAAAGAAACAAGCACGGACCATTAAATATTCAGCATCATTGGAAAGCACTTCTACAGTTTATTAGTGATAATTCAGTGTTTTTTTTTGTATTTCAGAGTTCCAGGATCTGAAGTGTTTTGCTTTTTGTTCTATGTTACTTTATCTTGTGCATTTCCAATGGCCTTTCCCATTCATTATTCCTGAGGGAGTTAGCAGATAGCTTTAGCCCAGGCCTCTATCAATATCTTAACTTTAGATCACAAAAATCTTTATCTCCTAGACTTGACCACCATTGTAAACTTTCAACTTACACAGTGTTATACTGCAACAAATAATAATATTACAGAAATAAGGCCAATAGAATATCAAGCTTGGCTTTATTGTAACATAATCCTCAACTACTAAAATAAGCAACTAAAAACCAGCTTTAATTATAAACAAAACATTTTGAACAGCATTTTTTCCCACTGTGATGCATCTTTTACATCATAGTTCTTCCTCATTCTCTACCTTTAAGATTATTCTACTTTGCTTTTTACTTCTTTGTATATATATTTTTATGTATGTAATACATTTTAATGACTTTATGATAGGGCAGAATTTTGCGGTCCCTTGCTGGTGTGTTTGAAGGTGGGAATGGCTTTTAAAATGCACCCCCCGCCTGCCTGCCACCTCCTTGTCCACTCTGACCTGTCTCCCATTTTATGGGGGGGGCAGCGGAGGCGTTTGACGGCCTAGCCACCCTTGGGCCTATTGAGGCCCTTAAGCAGCCAATTAATGGCCATTTAAGTGCTGCATTTCCCACTTGCTGCTATTTTACCCATGGCAGGGGGAGGACCACGCCGAGTGGATAGCCTGGCAGCTTTTACTTGGTGAGCTAGTGTCGAGTGTGGGGTCGGGGGCCTCCTTTGGGTGTCCACTCTGCTCATTGGAGGCACCTCCAAAAGTTCATAGCCCCCCTTTAACTCTCCCCACACCCCGTCAGCCTCGCAAACCTGCCCCTCTCCAAATGCCTCATCCCCCCTAGCCCTGCCAGCTAAGTCCCGTTGTTACATTGGACTTACCTGAAGTCTGGTCTCCATTAGTTAGACTTCTTTGGTGACTGCCTGTAGTCTGAGCAGCGGTCACCACTCCAACATGGCGCTGCTGGGGCTACAGAACTGCTGGCCAATCCAATTGTCTGGCAACTCTCCAAGGCAGGGATTTTACGCCAGATGGGGGTGGAAGTCATGCCCTTCACCAAATAATGCCCCGCTGAGCATTATATTGTTGTTGGTCAGCTGGTATTGGTGGGGTTATGATCCCTGTCAACTCTATGGGTGGTGGGGTGGGAAACCATACCATCTGAAAAATCCTGCCCAAAACCTTCCTTGCATCTATTTTCCTGTAGATTCTCATCATCATACATGTGAACAACATTCAAAATAACAAGGTTCACACTGGCTTAAGCTCAGCTTTAAAGGGTGCTCTTCAGCCTATATGAGCTCAAATGCTGATTGAAATAAAAACTGAAAATGTTGGAGACAGCAGGTCATGTACTATCTGTGTTGAGAGAAACTGAGCTCATGTTTCACGTTGATGGCCTTTCATCACAGATGACCTCTTGCCATAGAAAATACCATATACACCTACTGAGTATCCCCAGCACTTTCTGTTTTTATTTCAGATTCCCAGGATCCATAGTATTCTGCATTTGTATTGATTGATTGACATGGTTGCATCATGGCGTGACCAGAACAATCCAAGGACGCAAAATTGGACCTTGTGCAGCCTGCTGATTTACATGTTAGCTGCGTGCAGCCAGTGTTATATGTGTTACTGAGTGGTGGCATGTGGTGCTAGCACTTAAAGCTAGTCTGTTACACAGTGAGTGGTTAGGATCTAGAAAGCCCTGCCTGAGAGGGTGGTGTAGGCAAATTGGATTGTAGTTTTAAAAAGAGAACTGGATAAGCACCTGAAGTTAAGAAAAATTGCAGAGCTACGGGCAAAGGGCTGGGGAGTGGCACTAGTTGAATTGCTGTTGAAGGCTTGATGGGCTGAGTTGCCTTTCTCTGTGCTGTACCCATTCTATGGCTCTCTGATTCAATGACCACCTTCTGTGTGCTTGTCTTCTTATTTCAGTAACTGTGAGATATCTGACTTCCACAGATCATTAATGAGTAGAAATTGTAGGTTGTTTTGAATTGTTGGATAGTAAAAAGAAGCCACTTCAATAAGAATAAAAACAACAAGTTTGACCCTTCACTTGTATTTCCAGAAGGGCTTTCACCCGACTACATGCTACCAGAATTCCAATAATCTTATAATTTTTTTTCTCCGGCATACTGAAAAATAACTGCAGAGGCATGTGCTAAGTCTGTAATCTTACTTTAATCCATTTGGGCAGGAATTTAACTGTCAAACTGGCTTTTGGATAAATTGAGGCTTAAAGACATTTTATGTCAGTTCAGATAGCCCCAGGCTTTATAATGCGATTTGAATGAGGTTTGTGTGATTCATTTTGTCTCTCACCATGTACTCCTTTCTGTGTTGTGAACTCTTGGACAAATGAAAGTACATCCGCTTTGGTTATTGAGGTAAATCATGAGTCATAGCAGAGCCTTTTAAAGGGTCAGTTTTATATCTTGCTTCACAGGCCCAGGTTAAATGGTTATTTGCTGAATTCTTTTCTCGATGAAGCAAGGAATAGGATTGTTGCGGTTTTCTGGTAGTGTCCACCAAAGGATGATATAAAAGAATCAAACGCTATATCAGTTACACCTATCAATCGTTGTTAGACACAACAAGAAATACAGGAGAATCCCAAAGTCTTCTATAGGCATATAAATATTAAAAGGGCAGTAAAAGGAGGCATAGGGCCAATTAGGGACCAAAAGGGGATTTATGCATGGAGGCGGAGGGCATGGCTGAGGTATTAAATTAATACTTTGCATCTGTCTTTACCAAGGAAGAAGATGCAATCCAGGCCAGGGTGAAAGAGGAGCTAATTAATACACTAGAAGTATTTAGAATTGGTAAGGAGGAGATATTAGATAGTCTGCCTTTACTGATAAAGCACCAAGGCTGATGAGATGCATCCAAGGATACTGAGAGAAGTGAGAGTGGAAATGGCGGAGGCACTGGCCATAATTTCCCAGTCTTCCTTAGACTCAGGGGTGGTGCCAGGAGACTGGAAAATTGTAAATGTTAATCATTATTCAAAAAAAGGGTGTAAAGATAAGCCAGCAACCAGGCCAGTCAGTTTAACTTCGGTGGTGAGGAAACTTCTGGAAACAATAATTTGGGACAAAATTGATACTCACATGGACAAATGTGGGTTAATTAAGGAAAGCCAGCATGGATTTGTTAAGGGAAAATCATGTTTAACTAACTTGTTGGAGTGTTTTGAAGAGTTAACAGAGAGTGTTGATGAGGGCAATGCTGTTGATGTGGTGTAGATGGACTCCAAAAAGGCATTTGATACAGTGCTGCACAATAGACTTGTGAGCAACGTTATAGCTCATGGAATAGAGACAGTAGCAACATGGATATGAAATTGGCTGAGTGACAGGAAACAGAGAGTAGTGGTTAATGGATGTTTTTCAGGCTGGAGGAAGGTTTGTAGTGGAGTTCCCCAGGGGTCAGTGTTGGGACCCTTGCTCTTTCTGATATATTAATGACCAAGACCTCGGTGTACAGGGTAAAATTTAAAAATCTGCATATGATACGAAACCTGGAAGCGTTGTGAACTGTGAGGAGGATAGTGTAGAATTTCAAAAAGACACAGACAAGTTGGTAGAATGGGAAGGCAAATGGCAGATGAAGTTCAATGTAGAGAAAGGTGAAGCAATTCATTTTGGTAGGAAGAACACAGAGAGAAGATATAACAATAAAAGGTAGCTTTAAAGGGGGTGCAGGAGCAGAGAGACCTGGCTGTATGTATGCATAAGTCATTGAAGGTGGCAGGACAGGTTGAGAGAGCGGTTAATCAAGCATACAGTATTCTAGGCTTTATTAATAGGGGCATAGTGTGCAAGAGCAAGAAGGTTATGCTGAACTTGTAGAGACACTAGTTTGGTCTCAGCTGGAGTATTGTATTCAGTTCTGGGCACCGCACTTTAGGAAGGATGTGAAGGCATCGGACAGAGTGCAGAAAAGATTCATGGGAATGGTTCCAGGGATGAGGAACTTCAGTTACAAAGATAGATTGGAGAAGTTAGGACTGTTTTCCTTGGAGAAGAGAAGACTGAGAGGAGATTTGATAGTGGAATTCAGGATCATGAGGGGTCTGGACAGAGTAGATGGGGAAAAACTGTTCCCACTCGTGAAAGGGTCAAGAACAAGAGGGCGCAGTGTTATGATTCCAGCTGAGGTTACCCCTTGACAAGCCTGATCCCAGAGAGCAACGCAGCTTTATAGATCCCAACTTTTATTTGTTTGTTAAGATATGTGGAGAGTAGCTACTGAACAGGGTCACTGGAGTCTGCTAGTGAACTTTTAACAAAAGCGTAAAACATTTGTGAGTGTCTGTGGGAGGGACCTGCCACTCTGGACTCCTGTTCCTAGGCAGCAGCTCAGATTTTTTTTACTCTTGTTTGTGCGTTACTTAGCTGCAACAGTTGTAAAACTCTCATTAGAAATGCAGGCATCTTTTAAAATGAAACTAAAACTCAATTTGACCTTTTCTTAACACACAGATACATAAATACAAATAAAACTTAAATATTAAAGCTAAAACCCATTCCTAACATCCACAAATACCAATATAACTTATTTAAACTGTCTCTGTTTCCTAACAACAGATTTAAAGTAATTGGCAAAACAAGCAAAAGTGACATGAGGAAACAATTGTTCGCGTAGTGAATGGTTAAGTTCTGGAATGCACTGCCTGAGAGTATGGTGGAGGCAGGTTCTTTTGAAGCATTAAAAAGAGAATTAGACTGTTATCTGAAAAGGAAGAATGTGCAGGGTTATGGGGAGAAGGGTGGGGGGAATGGCATCAGGTGAATTGCTCATTCAGAGAGTCAGTGCAGACACGATGGTCTAAATGGCCATCTTCTGCACAGTAATAATTCTGTGATTCCGTGAGATGTTCTTGGAGCGTGCAGAGAAATTACTCACAGCTTTTCCATTCTGCAGATTCTGTTTATTATTTCATTGCAGTGCAGCAAAAATAGGATTTTATGGGGGCTGGGAGAAAGATTAATCTTGAGCAACTTTATTCAACCACAATGACCTTGAAGTAATGTATGAGTTAGTACCCAACTCCTGAAACCTGGTGGTCGCTTATCTTCATCCATCTGGAGTAGATAGAGATGTTATTGAATGAGCATTCTAGGGAAACTTGAACTAAAGCAACACAGATGTTTGTCAAGATATGCAATGTATTAGAAGACAGAGTTGGAATAAGGGGTGCATTTTCAGGATGGCAACCTGCAAGAAGTAGGGTGCCGCAGGGATCAGTGCTGGGGTCTCAATTATTTACAATATATATTAATGACTTGGATGAGGGAAGCGAATCTGCTATAGCCAAGTTTTCGGATGACACAAAAATAGACGGGAAGCCAAGTGGTGAGGATGACACAAAGAGTCTACAGAGGGATATGAACAGGTTAAGTGAGTGGGCAAAAACTTGACACATGGAACATAATGTGGGAAAATGCGAGGTTATGCACTTTGGCAGGAAGAATAGCAGAGCTGAATATTATTTAAATGAAGAAAGGCTGCAGAAAGCTGCAGCATAGAGGGATTTGGGGGTCCTCATGCATGAATCACAAAAAGCTAGCATACAAGTTCAACAGATAATAGGGAAGGCAAATAGAATGTTGGCCTTTATTTCAAAGGGAATGGAGTACAAAAATAGGGAAGTCTTGCTAAAACTATGCAAGTTACTAGTTAGATCACACTTAGAATACTGTGAACAGTTTTGGTCCCCTTATCTAAGGAAAGATATATTGGCATTGGAGGCAGTCCAGAAAAGGTTCACTAGGTTGATCCCGGGCATGGAGGGTTTTTCTTATGAGGAGAAGTTGAGTAGGTTGGGCCTGTACTCATTGGAGTTTAGAAGAATGAGAGGCGACCTTATTGAAACATTTAAGATTCTTAGGGGGCTTGACAGAGTGGATGCTGAGAGGCCGTTTCCCCTTCTGGGAGAGTCTAGGACCAGAGGGCATAATCTCAGAGTAAGGGGTCACCCATTTAAGACAGAGATGAGGAGGAATTTTTTCTCTCAGAGGGTAGTGAATCTGTGGAATTCTTTACTGCAGAGGGTTATAGAGGCTGGGTCGTTAGGTATATTCAAGGCTGAGATAGACATTTTTAATCAGTAAGGGAATCAAGGGTTATGGGGAAAAGGCAGGAAAGTGGAGTTGAGGTTTATCAGATCAACCATGATCTCATTGAATGGCGCAGCAGACTCAATGGGCCGAATGACCTACTTCTGTTCCTATGTCTTATGGTCTTATTTCTTCAGGTGCATAGGGTGGACTTTTACCAAAGTAGACTTGTTCACTGCATGAGGGCCTGCAGTGGGTCAGGAAGCTTTTTGATTCAATAGTGGGCCTTAACTCAGCCAGGGCATTGGAATCCTGCTTCTAGCTTTCCTGATCAATGACAGACTGTGGGCATGATGGTGATCTGCACTCTATCAGTTAAAGCATTTCTAATAATAGGGACTCCGTCAAGGATCAGGTGGCTGAATTCTACATTGCTTCCACAGGAATGGAATGGAATGGAGACATGGTCCTGAAAGTCCTGATGTGGATCTGAGGGATTGCAGTGAAGTGCTGTTTTCCGTGGATGGGAGAAACAGGCCAGACCTCCAAAGCAAGCAGGTGTGGGTGGAAGTGGATGAGGAAGTGTACAGGGCCTTGGTGTGACCACATTTGGAGCACTGTGTACAATTTTGGTCTCCTTATTTGAAAATAAGATCTAATTGCATTAGAGGCAGTTCAGAGAAGGTTCACTCGATTCATTTCTGGGGTGAAGGGCTTATCTTATGAAGAAAAGTTGAACAGGCCTATACCCAATGGAGTTCAGAAGAATGACAGGTGATCTTATTGAAACATATAAGATACTGAAAGGAATTGATAAGGTGGATACTGGGAGGATGTTTCCTCTTGTGGGGGAGAGTAGAACTAGGGGACACAGTTTAAGAATAAGAGGTCTCCCTTTTAAGATGGAGATGAGGAGAAATTTTTTCTCTCAGGGCAATGTTCCTGTTCTTGTATCCAGTGCCCTTGTGATGAAGGCCAACATGCCATTTGCCTTCCTAATTGCTTGCTGTACCTGCATGTTAACTTTTTGTATTTCTTGTATGAGTACACCCAAGTCTCTCTGAACATCAATATTTAAATGTTTCACTCTTTTTAAAAAACATTTTGCTTTTCTATTTTTATTACTAAAGTTTATAACCACTTTATGCCACATTATACTCCATCTGCTACCTTATTGCCCACTCACTTAACCTGTCTATCTCTCTTTGTAACCTCTTTGTGTCCTCCTCAGATCTTACATTCCTACCTGGCTTTGTATCATTAACAAACTTGTACACATTACTCTTTGTCACTTAATCTAAACTCATTAATATTGATTGTAAATAGCTGAGGCCCTAGCATCAATCTTTGTGGTGCAGCACTGTCCATTAAACAGTCCTCCATCGATGCTAATACATTACCCCCAACCCCCATGATACCTTACTTGTGTACTAATCTTTTGTGTGGCACCTTATCAAATACCTTTTGGAGATCCAAGTATACTACATCTACTGGTTCCCCTTTATCTACCCTACTAGCTTTTCTAAGTGCATTGTAAAGACTTCCTCAATAATAGATGTAGCATTTTCCTGATGACTGATGTCAAGCTAACTGGCCTGTAGTTCCCTGTTTTCTCTTTCCCTCCTTTCATGAATAGCAGTGTTACACTTGATAACTTCCAACCTGCTGGGAATTTTGAAAAATCAGAATTAGTGCATCCACTATCTCTGCAGCTACTTCTTTTAGAACAGTAGGATCTAGGGCACCAGGTCCTGGAGATTTGTTGGCTTTTAGCCCCTTAAGTTTCTCTAACACTTTTTCTTTGCTGATATTAATATCTTTAAGTTCCTCATTCCCTCACTCTTATAAGCCACTTGTTTACCTTTTATTCCAGTTTGTAATGTTTGTCTTCTACTATGAAGACAGACACAAAATTTTTATGTTCAATGTCTCTGCTATTTCCTCATTCCTAGGATAATTTCTCCTGTCTTTGTTTCTAAGGGATCAACATTCACTTTAGTGATTTTCCTTTTTATATGCTTATAAAAGCTCTTACAATCTGTTTTTATATTCCTGGATAATTTACTCTCATTCTATTTTTTTCCTTTCCATCAACTTTTTGGTCACTCTGTGCTGGTTTCTAAAATTCTCCCAACCCTCAGGCTTACTACTAGTTTTCATATAATTAAACACCTCATCCTTTAATCTAAAACTATCCTTAACTTCGCTAGTAAGACATGGATGGGTCTTTATGCTGAATTTTAGTTTTTTAATGGAACATAATTTTGATTAACATTTTTAATTATTTCTTTGAATGTTTTCCACTGTTTATTTACCTCCATACCTTTTAGTCAATTTAACCAATGAACCTAAGCCAGCTCTTCCCTCATACTTTTAATTGGCTTTGTTTACATTTAAGATTCTTGTTGTCAAACTTAATATGGAATTCAATTGTATTATGATCACTTTTTTTCCCCCAGGTGATCTTTCGCTATAAAATTACTAATAAACCCTGCCACATTACACAATACTAAATCTAAAATAGCTTTGTCCCTAGTTGGTTTCACAATGTCCTATGATACTGTTGTGAAAGCATTTTACAAACTCATCTTCCAGACTACCTTTGCCAATTTGATTTGTCCACTCTATATGAAGATTAAAGTCACATTGCCCCACATTGCCTGTATTACAAGCACAAAGTATTTTTTGTTTAATGATCTGTCCAATGTAAGGCCCACCCAGCGTTTTTCATGACTCCCGAGGAGAGTGGGAGTGAGTGGGCGGTGGTGGGCATGCACAGACCGCCGGGTCCAATGGCAACCTGGCAGCCTGTTTAAATGAAGGCCTGGCAACCTTTGCAGGGCTGCTCACAATGGCCGGGGGAAGAGCACATCAGAGGGGTAGTGTGCATCATGAAGGTAGGCCATTGGGGCAGGCCAGGCCGGAGGGTAGGCCAGCGGGGCAGGCCAGGCTGGAGGGTTGGCAATTGGGGCAGGCCCGGCCGGAGGATAGACCATTGGGGCAGGCCAGGCCGGAGTGTAGGCCATTGGGGCAGGCCAGGCCGGAGGGTAGGCCACTGGGGCAGGCCAGGCCGGAGGGTAGGCCACTGGGGCAAGCCAGGCCGGAGGGTAGGCCACTGGGGCAGGCCAGGCCGGAGGGTAGGCCACTGGGGCAGGCCAGGCCGGAGGGTAGGCCACTGGGGCAGGCCAGGCCGGAGGGTAGGCCACTGGGGCAGGCCAGGCCGGAGGGTAGGGCAGCGGGGCAGGCCAGGCCGGAGGGTAGGGCAGCGGGGCAATGTGTCCCTCGTTTCTTTGACAGGTGCCTAACTGCCCTTGTGGAGGAGGCGGCAGCACGGTGGGAGGTCCTGCTTCCGAGGGACGGGAGGTGGAGACCTCCCCACCTGACCAAACGTACGTGGGAGGTGGTGGCCGAGAGTGTTAGCTCCCATGATGTGGTGCAGTGCACATGGCTCCCGTGGCACAAAAGATTCAATGACCTCCTGTGCTCGGGAAAGGTGAGTACCGTGCTGGCTGAGGTCACTTAATGCAGCTGTCACCCTTTCCCCCAGCACCCGCCCGCCCCCCACAACTCTGAGTACAGTAATGGCATTTAATCCTTCACGGCATGTATCCATTGCTGGGTGTGCCAACAGATATTGCCCATGCCTAGTTCACCCTGAGAGGGGTGAGCTAGGATGGGTTCTGCATCCGCAGCATGTGTGACACTGACACTCAGAGTATAGAATGGGGGTGAAAGTCAAGGGTCTGCATCTAGGCAGAGTGCTGGAACTGGGAAGCACGTCAAAGTCAGGGTGCTAACATGCTGGGAGGGGAGCTTCCAGTTGGCGGGGCATCAATCCATCTGCTGGTCTTTGCGCTCCACATGCTTGTGCCTCCTTGCTTAGCAAAGTGACACCTTGTGGTGCCACATGTGAAGGAGGCAGCATTTGGGCAATGGGGGGTGGGGTGCGGGTCAGCCCTGGCTTGTTTGGGTGCGTGTACGGCAGCTGCAGGGTGACGAAGAACTGGAGCCCTGCAATGTCCCACTCTGGCTGGGTTGGCAGGGATGCGATGGGAATTCAGGTGCAGGCTGGACTAATCAATGCTTTTCTCTCCTTTTCAGGAGAGGACTGCGCACAATTCCACCAAGTGGATGCGGACTGACGGATACGAGGCCCAGTTGGCGATCCTGACACCTTATGAGCAGCAGGTCATGGATTTGGAGAGGCGCCAAGCCCCCAAGTCCACTGGTGGCGGTGAGGCTGGGGTGCCAGGGGGAGGTATGTTTGGCGAGCCCTCATGTCACCATGTGTGCCCCAACAGCCATGGCGCAGCTGAATGCTCAGTGATTGAAGTTAGCAACATGGGTTGACCATTGATTATGGAAGGATGGGTGCATAATGATTTGGGGGAGCGGCAAATTGACATTGTCTGCACTGTAGCTAATCAAATGTCCTTGTTCTTTCTTTCAGCATCACTAGAGCAGAGCCGGGAGGAGGAGGCAGAGGGGTCACCTCTCACACCTGAAAGCCCAGAGGAAACCCACTCACCAGTGTCACACCATCTCTGCCAGGCAGGCACCAGCGCAGATACTAGCACCACGATAGGAATTAGATCATCGGCTAGTGTCCTGGGGCACGGTGGTGAGGGCACTTCACACTCCACACCGCTTGAGGTGCGGGCAGCGACAGAGACTGCCCAGGGCGCTGGCAGTTGGAGGACTGCTGGGGACCAGGCACATGCTCAGTCAGTGGCTGATGATGTGCCTCTGGAGTCGTTCATGAGGCAGCGAACGCTAGAAGTGCAGCAGGGTATGTAAGAGGATCTGGTGGAGATACATGAGGCTATGCGTGGCATGATGCTGGTGCTGGAGGAGTCCACGTAGAGCATCACCGATGCAGTGAGCCTCATAGCCGAGCGCCATGCTTCCTCCATGGAGAGAGTGGCGACTCCCATGGAGAGGCTCCTCCAGGAGAACAATCAGGGCCTCCTGGGGTTGTGCTTGGACCTGCAAACCCTCACAGCGGCATTGACCTCGGCTGGTCATTGCCCGTGTGGGAGATGGTTTGGGTACCAAGTATCCCAGCTCAGTGCCCATTCATCTATGGTGAGCAGGGAGGTCTGAAGCGACTTCACGTCAGCACAGCAGCTGCCTGTCGTCTCTGCGGGTTCCTCTCAGGGTGCTCCAGATGAGGGCAGCAGCTCCTCTGCCCCCCTGCCAGTGACCATGGCATCCGATGAGGCTGCGGCGACTGGGGAGAAGCCAGCCGTGGAACTGACCGGTCCCTCCCAGGCGGGGCCATCAAAGGCTCCACAGGCCAGAAGACGTCTGCCAAGGTCATCAAGGCCAACAGGACAGCGGAGTGAGCAGGCTGTCTCAGATGCCAGTGCCAGCGAGCGGACAGCACCTAGACGTAGCACCCGTAAGTGTAAATCTAAGGTACCTTAGGCACACCACAGGTTTCTGATGGTGCTTTTATGTTGGCCCATAGTTTATTGAAGACTTTGTGTGATGTCCAACACCTTTTTTTTGGTTTATGAAGTTACATTTGTTCCCTCAATAAATTTTGACATGTTGCCATGCCTCAGGATGATTCCTTATTTCTGCAAGTGTATGGGAAGCCATGATGTTATGAGTGAGTTGTTTGACATTGAGCTTTATTGACAAGGGCGTTAGTTAATGTTCCTACCCAGGCAGATTTAGCCCTCAGGTATTGAGTATGGAGCTTGTAACCCTGGCGTGTGTTGAAGGTCCATCTGTGGTGGGCTAGCTGAAGGTTCTTTGGATTAAAGCCTCCCGGGTGTCCCTGCCTCCCTGGAGTATGCCCGGGTCAGTGTCTAACCCCTCAGCATTTCCCTGTGCGTTCTCATCCTCGGACTCACTGCTGGACTCATCGTGTGCAGCCGGAGCAACTGCGTCTACATCTTCCTCGTCCACAGTGTCCCCCCTTTCCAGCGCCAGATTGTGAAGAATGCAGCATGCAACCATTATCAGCGACACATGATCTGGGAGGTATTGGAGTGTGCCCCCGAGCGGTCCAGGCAACAGAAGCGCATCTTGAGAAGACTGACGGTTCTCTCAACCGCAGCCCTTGTGGAGCCCTGGCTCCTATTGTACCGCTGCTCAGCTTCTGTTCTTGGACGGCGTAGTGGCGTCATGAGATACCTTCGCAGGGGATAGCTCTTGTCACCCAGCAGCCAACCATCCAGCCAAGCCGAAGCACTGAAGATCCTCGGCATCTGTGAGTGTCTCAGGATGTAAGCGTCGTGGGAGCTGCCTGGGTACCTTGCACAGACTTGCAGAATCAGCATCCTGTGATCACACACTATCTGCACGTTCATGGAGTGGAAGCCCTTCCTGTTGACAAAGGCACCGGGCTCACCTGCTGGCGCCTTGATGGCCACGTGTGTGCAGTCCATTGCACCCTGGACGCGGGGGAAGCCAGCAATGACCACGAAGCCTCTGGCTCGCTGTGTCTGACTGGCCTTATCCCAGCGGTAGTGGATGAAGGTCAATGCATGCCTGAACAGAGTGTCTGTCACCTGCTTGACACAAGTGTGGACAGCTGATTGGGAGACTCCGCAAATATCACCCACCGACCCTTGGAAAGAGCCGGAGGCATAGAAGTTGAGGGCAGCTGTGACCTTTACAGCCACTGGCATGGGGCACAGTTTGGGGAGATCTCAGGGCCTATCATCTGACAAATGGAGGTCACTGTCTCCCTTGAGAGACGGAGCCTCCTTCGGCACTGCACCTCAAACATATTGAGGTAGCCTGCCCATTGCACCAGTGCGACGTCCTGAAGATCGCATGTGCCCCAAAAAATTGCAGACAATTGCTGCCTCAAGGGCAGCAAGGGCACTAATAAAAGTGTTTAATTAATTAATTTTTTCAGGGAAAAGCGCGAACGCAGTCCCCCACTACAACAAATTTTACACTCAGGTATCCCGCATTTGAGGACATCACAGGCGTCAGTACACCCGGAGTGTAATGGGATAGCCTCATCCTGGAAGCACAACCTTTATGATCGTTGTTTCTCCCCTGCCAGGTAAGTGTGGTGATTAATTAATGGCAGGCGTGCATCCAAGAACATCACACGCCCACCCACCTAAATATTGTGAGGGTGCGTGGTGACGCCGGGATGCTTGCCCGATGTCACCGTGCGTCATTTTACGCGTCGGTGTGCGGGGCCCACCCCCTGCACGCCAACGGGAAAATTCTGGCCACTGAGTAACATTTCACAAGCTACCTTGCTTCAGATGATTCAAATCATAAATCTACTGAGATGAAACTTTTACTTCCTTGTATGCTTTCACCCATTTCCTGAAACCATTGTATATTTTGATTGCATTATGCTGAAGAATGCTTTGATACATCCAGGTTTGGCAGTATGACTGTGCTGAGCTGTGAACATGTGCCCCTTTAATCATTTTTTTTCATTTCCATTTCTGAGTCTTTATCAGATCATACAGAATATTCCAGCTGAGAAGATCAGAAGGAACCTAGCTTCAGATCTCTTCTAATACCACTCTTAACCAGCTACTTTTCAACCTTCAGGCTGACTTTTCATATTTTCTGTCTCTCTTTGGTGGGAAAACTGTTGCCTTCCAATTCAAGGCTCCCCCTTATGGCATATGAGGCAAGAACTTATCTTTGTGGCGCATCCTAGGTGCCAACCTGTGTCCTACTATCTTATGGCACAACAAGGCATGGAAGCCAACCTCAACAAAAACACAGCCATTTTCCCTTTTCTAGAAAGTGGCAAACAAATGAAAATTTCCATCATAAATTACTAATAAATGCTGGCAGCTTATAATGCTATTTGTGGAGCTTAAAAACATAAATTGTAGCTGAACTCAAAATTGTTTTGGTAAAGAAACTGAGCATATATTCACAATTTTTTTTTTGCTCTTTAAATCCAGATGCGTAAACTCTTGCATCTTTACCTGTGTGTCCCTTTAACAGTTTACTAGTTAACGGGTAGTCTTTGTTATAATAAATCTACCTTCATAGGCTCCCTATTCAAATTGGAATAATTTCCTGATGAGGACACAGGGACAGGAAATTTAAACTCCTCTAACAAATAATTAATTAATGTTTGTTGTGTTTTCACATTAGGTCCAGGGGATAAATGTCTTGAGTGGTTTTTGACTTTTGGTAATTATTATATGCTAGGAGAAATTTATCACTATTATCACTATTATCACTATTCTCTAAATGAGACGTCATTTTACTATTAATGGTAAGGTTTGCTATTAATGGTAAGTTAAGGTATCCAATGGATAGTCAAATTTGAACCATGTCATCTAAGCCATTCAAAAAGCATGTTCTTTGTTAATGAGCCTGATTAGAATATAAGAGCTCGGTGAAAGGAAAAAAAGAGGAAGAACATGCATTTTACAGTGCTTTTTCATGTTCTCAGGACATCCTAAAATGCTTCACAACCAATGGAATATATTTTGAAGACCAATTACCATTATTATGTTGGAAGGACTAAAGCCAAACATACTGTTGTTGGTAGATTTAACTCCTTTCCACATTTTTCAGTAAATCATACTCTCTTCACATATACCCGTATATGCTACTTAAATATTCATGTAAAAGTCAAATTTTTCAGACTAATTTTTTAGGTCAAATGTTATGGGGTTGACTGTTACATGGGTAATGTTTTCACGAGGTTGACATGCGTGCTTGATTTGGGCCCCTTTCCCCCCTCCTCGTTTGACCACAATAGGTTTTTTTCAGAACAGATATACTTGCCAATTCCTGAGTGTTTATCTGTTTATGTGCTATGACCATAAAAGACATGATCAGACAGATTTTCTTGAGCTTCAGAAAAGAGGATAGTTTTTATTGTACTTAACCTTGTCTAAGTAAAAATAATACTTTTATTATTAAATTTCACTGAATTTCACACATACACATGCGCGCGCGCACACACACACACACACACACACATATTTTATATATATATATATATATATATATATACACACACTCGAAGTTCACACACAAACAGATTACAGAGTGGGGAAGGTTAGATTAAGTAATTTAGAGTCCAGTAAAATTAACAGGGTACCTGGCTCTTGAAGGTTGGTGACTTGGTTGGCTTCAGGCTAAATTTGATGGTCCTGCTGTTTTAACTCAGTATTCCTGCTGCTTTTGGTGTTGAAGTGGTTTAAAGTTATAGATGGATGATTTATCTGTTCTTCTGGAGACAGCAATGCTAGGTGGAGTTATTTTTAAAATCTTTGGCTGCTGTGCCTGGATAGGCAAAATCACAGGCAGTGTTCAAAACTTGCAAGTTGGATGGAGAGAGAGAAAGAGGAGAATGAACCCACTTAGGCTCTTCTTCCTTCAGCGTCTAAGTTGATTGTCCAGTTTAGGTGCTTAAACACACAAAGGGTTGGCTCGTCATATGACCTCTCTCCAACTGCCAGTGATCCAAATATGGTCATGGTTAGTGTGTTCCAGTTACCTTGATTAGGTCATGACTAGGAATTCCTCTCTCAGCCTGGGTCCCATTGTCAAGTGATTATGTGTAATAGTTTGTCTCCACCCAGTTGCACACCTAAGTGATTGTCTGGATGCATTGCTAATAGGATAGGAGATTGGCCCATTCATCTTGGCTCAAGGCCATTGCTCCTTGTGTGGCTTTGCAGACAGGTTGTTTCCATTACAATAGTTTTAGAATGCAGAAGGTGCAGTGATGCAAACATGCAGCCATCTTTGACTGTGATCCCAAATCACTGGAATGTGGCTTTAATCTTTTTTTAAAATAACATCAATTGGTGGTTTTCAGCCAGTAAATTCAAAAATCATTCTTTGATATAAAGCATGGTTTCACCAAAACCCATAGTAATTAAAAATGAACAGTGGTAATTATAGGTAAGTAATGAATAATCACAACATGATTTGTCATTCATTATCTGATCACTTTAATAGTTGGAATAAATAAAAGCAAAACTCAAACATATAAATATTTCAAACATTTATTTACCAGCACTCATTTTCATTAGTTTATTTACAATGAAATTGAATCATTAACACCTCCATGATTATACTTAAATTCTGAAATTTTGAGCTTTGATTGCTGACAAGCGAGTGTTGACTTTTACATGAGGTATATGAAAAATTCCATTTTTTAAGGCCAAAAACCATGGGCAGAATTTTATGCCTGTCGGGCAGGTGGGCCCGACCCAAACTCCAGCGGGCGGGGAGCCGATCCCCACCGGAGAAGTGGGCCGCACCGCCATTTTACGTGGGCGGGCCAATTAACGCCCGCCCAGTGTGACGCCCGGCGGGAAGCGCTATGCGCTTCCTGTGTGGGCAGGGGGGATTCCCCAAAAGTGAGAGTGCGCTCTGTCGCACATGCGCACGAAACAGCGCACATCTCCCTGAGGCTAAGTGCTGTCTCAGGGAGAACACTTCCACTTTGAAAAAGATTAAAAATAGAAAAAAAAAATCCCTAACATGTCCCCCTCATGTGACAATGGGACATGTTCATAATTTACACTGTAACTTTATTAAACTTTTAAAAACCCTGCATGAAACCTCATCCCGCCGGTTCATGCGTAAAATGGCTTTTGTCAAATTTTCCTCATACTTCTTAATTTCTCTTCCTACTCCTAGGGCAGAATATTGGCAACGGCGTGCGTGGGCAGGCCCGACACACTGACACATAAAATGACACGTGATGAATTTGTGTGTGCGTCCCGATGTCACCGCGCATCATTTCGATATTTCGTTCGGCGGGAGCACGCCGGAGGCGGCTGTGCTCCACTGAACTGTCAACAGCCTATTAAGGCCATTAGAAAAGTACCTAAACTTGTTAACAATGCTGCCCGTCCAATCTTAAGGTTGGTGGGCAGGTGAAGAGCCCAAGTGGCCTTCGCATTTTTCAGGAAACCTCATCTACAGGCAGGATGAGGTTTCCTGAAGGTTTTATTAAATAAATAAATAAATAAATAAATTTTCTTAACTTCACAAACATGTCCCAGCTTATGTGACACTATCACATGAGGGGACATGTTTAAATACATTTTTAATTTATTTATTAAAAAGTTTTGTAACCCATTCAATCTCCCTGAGAGAGCTCCGTGCCTCAGAGAGATTGTTGCGCTCTTTCGCATGCATGTGCTAAAAAGCCATAGGCGCCGACACTCCCTCCTCCCCCCACCCGCACAGGTAGTGCTGAGCGCTACCGGCCGCGCATTACGCTGGGCGGGCCTTAATTGGCCCCCCTGTGTAAAATGGCGGCGCGCAGCCGATCGCGGGCGGCGATTGGCTCCGCACCCGCTCCTGCCCAGCCCGCCTGCTACAGGAAAAATTCTCCCCTTAAATATTTCATTTTTATATTTGCTGGTATTTACCCTCTTTCCCATAGATCGACTTTATAACTTCTTTCTTAAAATACTCCAAATTAATCAAGAACACAAGAACATAGGAAATAGGAGCAGGAGTAGACCATATGGCTTGTCGAGCCTTCTCTGCCATTCAATACGATCACGGTCGATCTTGGGCTTCAACTCCACTTCCCTGCCTGTTCCCAATATCCCTTGGTTCTCTGAGAGAAGAAAAATCTGTGTATCCCATCCTTAAATGTATTCAGCGATGGAGCATCCACAACCCTTTGGGGCAGTGAATTCCAAAGCCTTGTGAGTGAAGTAATTTCCCTTCATCTTAATCCTAAATGATCAGCCCCTTATCTTGAGACTGCGTCCCCACGTTTTAGATTCCCCGACCAGTGGAAACAATCTACCTATGTGTCTACCCTATTGAGCCCTTTCAGAATCCTGTACGTTCCAGTTGGATCACCTCTCGTTCTTTTACTCCAGAGAAAATAGGCCCAATTTGCTCAGCCCCTCATCATAGGACAACCCCTTCATCCGAGGGACCTCATCCCAATATTTCTCCTTTCCCACGGAAAGTAAGGCTATGCTTTCTCATAATTTGAATTCTTGGTACCAAGATTTGTCGTTGTTGTTTATCTCCATTTTCTATCAATGATAAAAACATTTTCCCAACAGTTAGGCAGACAGAAACTGCATACAGTACTGTAAATTGGAACAATTCCTGATATAAGCTTTTGTCTTGGAAGCGTACATTTTTCATAACAGAGATGGACTACAATACAGATTGTACCATTGTAATTCAGGATAGGGTTTAGAATAAAATTATTTATTTTAAGCATCCAGCACTGGAAATGTATTCAAAGTTTTGATGGCAATGATTTCTTACAAGAAATAATTATACGAAAAAAATTACTTTCCTCTTCTTCAGCTTCCTGGTGCATTGGAGAGATTTGGAATTTTTTTTTCTTTCTTTTAAATTTGTTGTATACTTACAAATAACCTGTCCTTGCTCAGCAATGTGTTTAAAAGATTTGAAAAGGAAAGTATAATTTACTTAATTTGCATGACAGGTTGAGCACGCTTCATTGATCATAATACAAACGCTGACCAGTTTTATTTGGATTAGACCTTCTTCCCTTTGATTTCAACCATAATCAAAGCATTTGAAGAGGCCAATTGTTGCCCGGGGAATCTCAAAGCTCCACGTGTGATTGCTTAGTAGACAGAAAAACAAACGTATTTTAGTGGAACAGTATGAAATCCTCAGGTTTATTTTATTTTGTGCCACATGCTCACAAAACACATCTGCTAGTATTTAATTTACAAAGTGCAGGAAGGCAGTCACCGCAAGAACCAGACCACAGAGTATAAACAAAACTGGATCCAAAAGCCTTTTTACACACAAATAAAATGTTGTTTTACGGGCGCAACTGCTGGTTACCATACCCTGATCAGTGGGTAGGATTGGTCTAAGTATACAATAAAGAGTAGATAGACTTATAATTTACTGGGTGGACTTCATAGTATTGAAACACTTCAAAAAATAAAGTACCTCTGTAACTTCCTTCTTTACAGCATTTTCCCCTTGTATTTTAAGTTTCCTGTACTCCACTAACCACTGTTAGTCGAAGTGTGGGCAGGTGGAACTCTGCCAGGCCTTTGTCAATGCTTGGCCGTAACCGGCTGCTGGGAGGTGCCTGACTACAATCTAGAGAGGTTCACTCTGTGATGCCACCCCTGTGCCCACCACCCACGCACCTCGCCCCCCACCCCGACAACTCCTCACTTTGAAGAGATGCATCTAGCATCTGTTGGGCTCCTTTCCATCAGCATATAGTCAATATTGGGGAGTCATCATATTGAACTGAATTTGTAATTTATTCCTCTGTAATGCAACATATTGTGCCTATGAACTTTGCTAACCTTCTAATATTTTTTTGATTAAATAATATCAGTAGGACAGATTAGCTGGCATCTTGCACTTCCATTTCATAAAACTTAATGCTGATAAACATCTACTTCCTGGCTCCATGGAAGTCTTATTTTTTTAAACATTTAAAATATCTTAAACAAAATCTGACATGCAGATTAGTAATGGATTGATGAAGCACTGAAGAGGGTATGAGTAAATTAACTTTTCCTCACGGGGAGCTATGTTCAAAGGGAGTGTGGGTCTGATAATCTGTGCTAAGAGTGCTAAGCTCTATCTCCTACCAATGGTTCCTTCTCGAGAACTCCTAGCTGGGAGCACTGAATTTCCTCGAGAATATATGGAGCAGTGTATCTCTCACAGCGATTCAGATGAAGTTTCAAATCACCAAAGTAAAGCTTGAAATTCTCATCTTGAAATCGCTTTGGGAGATCTGTTGTTTCTTAGTAAATTTTAAATGATTCCATTATTATTTTTGGTCTCATCTGCTGTTGGTTAGTTCCAAATTAGTTGGAATTGCACAGCAACCATTCCACTCGGTTCTGTCCCAAAATTGCAAAGTGCTCTATGTTACAGGGCTCTGATTTGCATATTAAAAGGGCTGACACATGATACAGGTGAGCAATTCGACCACCCAGTATTTGGCCCCTTTAAAAATAGCAGTGGCCAGAAAGCCTGGGTTAATGAGTGTAGGTCCACTGACCCGATTTTGAAGACATTACTGATTCATTAATGTCAATTTGGCTAAGCCAGAGTCCGCCACATAAAATTTTCCACTTGTCAACCGGGAAAAAAATTTCTGATGTATCTTGTGTTTGTAACACTATGCTCTTAATCTTTCAGTGTGAAAGTCATTAACATTGATATGCAGCACACATATATCCACGAGTATGATAATCCTTAGTGACAGGAAAAGATATCCAAATCTGAATAATGGGTCAGAAATTGCTATCAAAATAACATTGAAGCTGGTGACATTCACCATAATTTGTGCGTGAATGTAACGGCAAAGTCAGACAAGGAGCAAATGCTTTATTAAATGACAATAATATTGACCCCGATTGACATTTCAGGATAAAATTGGGTGGAGCATGTGTTGTGTACTCTCAGATTAATTTTATTTGTAAGGTAGCAGATGACAACCAAAGTTTTTGAATTATTTTCGAATGCTGTTGTGTGGGAGAGATGTACAATTCACTGCGTGGATCCGGCTGGAGCGACTCAAAGCCTGACATCATCAATGTAAATAATTTGGGATGGAATCACTGTTTTACCCACCGGCCGCAATGGCGGTATTTCACGCCATGTCATCCCAAACTCACTGCATTAATTACACTTTCCCGGGAAACATGCCGTTTCCATTGCAGGGGGCTCTCATTCGCCTGCCACGCCATCACCTCACACTTCATCACGCCGGGTGTCATATTTAAATCCCAGCCGCGCGCACACCTCTCAGCGCTTCCAGCCCACAACAGGTACAAAGAAGACGTGGCCCTGAAAGGCAAGAAGACTGCAGCCCCCAGGGTCAATGACACGTCCCTCGAGTGCCTTTTCGATGCAGTGGAGGTTCGCCGTGATGTCCTCTACCCCCCCACTCCGGCCGCAGGATGGGCAGCAAGCTCATTACTCCAGCATGTGAGGCAGTGGCAGCAGTGGCAGCGCCAACACCCTGCAAAAGAGGACAGCCACCCAGTGTCGCAAGAGGATGAATGATCTCCTTCGTTCCACCAGGGCAAGTCACTCTTCTCATCACTCTCAACTCACACACTCACAAACCCATAACACATCCACAGGGCCCTCACTCACTGCCAGTTCAAGGGACATCACAATTCACTCTTTCACACACCTTCATTGTCCTCATCCCATGGACTCACCACCCATATGTGCCAGGCATACTTATCATCTGAAACAAAAACAGAATTACCTGGAAAAACTCAGCAGTTCTGGCAGCATCGGCGGAGAAGAAATCAGTTAACGTTTCGAGCCTTCATGGCCCTTCAGGTAATTCTGTTTTTGTTTTGGATTTCCAGCATCCGCAGTAGCTTTTAGCTTTTTGTTTTTATACTTATCATCTGGCCTGGCAGGTGTCCTGCTTACACTCTGTCCATCTCTATTCATGCAGGACAAGCTGACACACAACAGGGAGAGGTCACTTACCAGTGGAGGAATGTCTGAAATCAAGGTCCTCACCGAGTTTGAAAACAGAGCCATCCAGCTGGCCGGTGAGGATCTGGACCGTTCCTGTGTGGACGGTGAGGTCAGCGGTGCTCTACCAAGTGAGGGTCCAGCAGTGCAACATCCATCAGACAACTATGCTGTGAGTGATGTGTCCTCTTTCACAGGCTACTGCCACGCACTAATTATCTCTCCCTGCTTCCACAGACACATCGGGGAAACAGCTGACAAAGCCCACAACCCAGGACCTCCAATCAAGCCCTGAAGAAACCTCTGAAGAGGAATTTGGAAGCACCCTCCTTGAAGTCCTGTCACAGCGCTCACCCACACCCTCTACCATTGCAGAGACACATACCCTGATGGGACCTAGCTTTAGAAGTAGCCTCAGGGTCACAATCTGGTGAACGCATCACACTTTCTGATCCACTGCATGTGGTGGCAAGGACTTTTCAGGTGTCCAGCACTCAGAGGAATGTTGGAGGCCAGAACATTGCTGAGTCCGAGTCAGATGACGAGCCTCTGGACTTGATCATGTCACAGTTGCTGGAGCTGCAAAGGCAAGCTCGGGAACATCAGGAAGGGATGTCCACTGCATTCCTCAGATTGCAAGGCACGGTGGAGGAGTCTGTCCGCCTTCAGGCCGAGGTGATAGTGCCGGCATGTCAGTGCACTGAGGTCAACACTGGTAGGATGGCACTGCCATGGAGACCTTGGCCCAGACATTTTTCCTGCATTGCTGCACAGGTTGAACTCCATTGCTAACGCTATAGTGGCCTCCAACAGTGTGTACGCAAGAGGGCTGCAGGGTAGCTCGATCTTACTCCAGCTTCCCCTTCAAGGAGTCAGCCAGGAGCCCTTGGGCACCCATAGGGAGGAGGATCAGCAGGTGCACAACCCAGTGACTCCAGGAGTGTCCAACCCATTCGAATCCCCTCTTCCTGTGACCCCAGCAGCTCCAGCTCCACAGCCGGAGGAGGGTGCCACTGCCACACAGCAGAACCCTGAAAGCAGGCTGGAGCCCTCCACAGGATGCCCATCAAGGTCATCACAGACAGGGTGTGCCAGGGAGCACCAAGACATAACGACACGGTTATGAAGGTTAACAAAATGTAGTTGCACTGCCTGGGCACGGGTGTTAATCACTTGTACATAATGTTCACCATTGTCAATAAACTCCCAAGAATATCTCCCTGCCTCTGGCTCCTTGTTCTGATTAGCAGTGTTCTTGTCACTCAGATGGTCTTCTTCGAGCAATGAATCAAGGAATGTTTTACAATAACCGAGAGGGCAGACCAGGCCTTGATTTTAACAATTCATTTGCAAGAAAGCGCGTCCAACAGTATAGCACACCCTTAGCACTAGACTGAATTCTCAGTCTAGACTAAGTGCACATGTCTCTGGAGTGGGGCTTGAACCCAACACTCTGACCGAGAGATAGGAGTGCTACCACTGAACTGGATGAGTGAAACCATTGAGGTTCAATGTGGAGAAGTGTGGGGTTATACACATTGGTACAAAGAACATGGAGAAACAATATAAAATAAAGGATACTATTCTAAAGGGTGTGCAGGAGCAGAGAGACCTGGGTGTATATGTACATAATTCATTAAAGGTGGTAGGGCAGGTAGAGAGAGCTGTTTCTAAAGCATACAGTATTCTAGGCTTCATTAATAGGAGCATAGAGTATAAGAGCAGGGAGGTTTTGATGAACTTATATAAGACACTAGTTAGACCTCAGCTGGAGTATTGTGCACAGTTCTGGGTGCCACACTATAGGAAGGATGTGAACGCATTGGAGAGAGTGCAGAAGAGGTTTACGAGAATGGTTCCAGGGATGAGACACTTCAGTTATGAGGAAAGATCAGAGAAGTTGGGACTGTTTTCCTTGGAGAGGAGAAGGCTGAGAGGAGACTTGATAGAAGTTTTCAAAATCGTAAGGGGTCTGGATGGAGTGGGTAGGGAGAAACTGTTCCTGCTTGTAAACGGACCGAGAACCAGAGGGCACAGTTTTAAAGTGTTTTGCAAAAGAAGCAAATGTGAGGTGAGAAAAAACATTTTCACACAGCGAGTAGTTAGGGAATAGAATGCACTGCCTGGAAGTGTGGTGGAGGCAGGTTCAATTGAAGCATTCAAGAGGGCATTGGATGATTATTTAAATAGAAATAATGTGCAGGGTTAAGGGGAAAAGGCAGGAGATTGGCACTAAGATAAAATGCTCAGAGAGCCGGTGCAGACACGATGGGCTGAATGGCCTCCTTCTACACCTTAACAATTCGGTGATTGTGTGATTGATGCTGCTGTATTTGACCACAGAGTTCTTGATGTTGTCATTTTAGAATTGAAATGGGAAGAATTGCATTCCCTAACGCTATCATTCTTCAGCTTGGTCAGCTCTTAAAAAAACCTCCAGAATACTCCTATTAATGGGCCATAAATTCTGCTGGCATGACAATTTAGTCAGATTGCCGCTCTGCTTGTGAGTGTTGGAGGGGTCCTGTGGGGGGCATTGGGGGGAAGCCGTGTGGTAGGGAGGGTAGTTAGTGGTTGGGGGTGAGTCGGGTGGGTGGGGAGGACAATCAGGGGTTGTTGGTGCAGTCAGGCTGGGGGTGGCAAAGGCAGTTTGGTGGTGTGGGGGTGTAGTGGGTGTCCCATGGGCAGTTAATGGGGGGGTAGTCGGGTGGTGGGGAGGGCAGTTGGGGTGTTGGGAGTGTAGTCGGGAGGTATTGTGGAAGTTCGGAGGTTGGGGGTCGGAGGGCTGTACTCAGGAGTGGGGGTAGTCGGGTAGTCGGAGGGGTCCCATGAGGGGGTCAGGGTTGGGATTGGGGGTGTACTCAGTGCAGGGTGGGGGTGTGCGGGGGAGGGGGTGTGGGTTACGGGAGAGACCCATGGGGTGTTGGTGTGGGTCAGTGCTATAGTTACCCAGAAGCTAGAAGTGGTTCTAATTCTTCTAACTTCTTCCGGGTAACTATTACCATAAGACAGCTGGAATCATCCGAAGTTTGCGATTTCAATCGCATTATCGGATCATTCCCAGCGCAGTGCAATTGTCCAACGGAAGTTTGAACTTCCCGGGCAATTGCCGTGCAATCCTTACCTGGGAACTTCCGGGTTTGGGGTCGGGGGTGGGGTGGGTTCCCCAGTGCTTCCTTGGGGTATCCCCCAGGTGCACTGCCCCGGAGCTCGTTAATTACAGGATTGAATCCTAATAATACCTATACTCCTCATGATTCCTGGAATGTGGGAGTAGCTTGTGGGAACATTCTGTTGCTATAGAGAAAAATTCACAACTGTAATTCAGGCCAGCATTCTTAAGAGAAGAGATGTAACTGGGATGGCGGGGATAACCAGATCCATCTTCAATATTTCGCTCAATTTCATATTTACAAATACTCTTCCTTTATGCCTATTATTCATTTTCACTACACCTTAATAGCCTCAGAGCAGCTTGGTTGCAGCCTTGCACTGCCAGAATTCCCATTCGAAAGACTTCCAACCTGTGAATCAGGCTGGCTGTGGGCAGAAAACCTCCAGTTAAAAATCTAAGGACAATCTGCAGTAATTGCAGGAAATTTGGAAAACCCATAACTTCCAGGTTTCTTGACTTCAAAACACTAGACCCCACACAAGGAGCACACCGCTGAGCTAAATTCCAGGTTCCCACTTCAGCTCCCGGCATTCCAACCCTTTCAACAGAGTGAAATTGTGCCTGTAAAGTGACACTTCAGATTTTTTTCAAGTATCAGTAAGATTAAAAAATTAAAAACAATTAATTGAGGCATTTCTGAAAGCTTCCCAGTGTCAGTGCATCTGTTTAAATGGTTTGAAAGAATTATTTGTGACTTTTTATCATTGTGTCATTCCATTTTTTTCAAATTTATGTTTAAACAATGAATAATGATGACACGAATTGGGGAAACTGCAGGAAATACTTAGGCAGAAGAAGAGAACAGAATTATCACACAGAGTTAAACAGAAAGCCCAAGTATCCTGGGCTTATCCCTGCTGATGATGATAATTCAGCTTAGTCATGCTACCAGAAATACTTTCAAGACTATTTCTCCAATAAACCACTGGCAGAGGCTGTTTAAAGAGAAGAAAAGCAACAGAAATGGACAGGGAAACAAAGGTAGATCTGAAAACAGTGTTGTAGTGCAGGGTTATTCTGAAATGTTAACCCTGTCCAGATTCTGACTGACCTGAAGTAAACTACCAGAAATTTGCATTGTTACTTATGAGAAAGAAGAAACATCAAAGAGGCATGAATTGTGTCACGACCTGAATGTGTCGGGCCCTGGTCTCCTCCACCTGGTCAAATACAATATGCTTTGGATGCAGTTTACGGAGACAGCTTCCAGGCCAGGAATTTCCTCAGCACTAGTCTGGAATACACTGAACCCCCAATATACTGGAAGAAGCAAAGTAGATCAGCCACTTGATTACTGGAAGTGCGACTGACACTGCTGCCATGCAAACTCAGACTGCTGCCATCTTGGATCTGGAAGCCAGTGTTGGCAGAGGCTCCCAGAGCATCACATCACTCCTACATTCTGTTCTCATGCAGGTTTATAGGTGTGCTGAAGCACCAGGAGAGTGCCATAAAAGAACTTGTATTCATATAACAGCCTGGATTTTGCAGTAAGCTGTGAAAGGACAGTGCTCACTGCTGACCTTAGAAAGCTGCTCACAAATAATTCACATAATGTGTGGCATCAATTCCCCCTATGACAATAACAATCTCATTCTGATGTCATCCATAAGAGATCACTGAAATCCAGGAACAGTAAAGATATTAAGCAGATCATGCAGCCAATCAGAGTGAAGAATTCTCATAAACAGCAAACCAGGAAGTACAAAGTCAGTGTATCATTGTCCGTCTTAATTTCTCTGCTCCTCTCACCCACTTCAACCTGTCTCCTTCTGAACTTGTTGCATTCTGTTCTCTCAGATCCAATCCTGACTTTGTTATCAAACCTGCCGACAAGGGTGGTGCTGTTGTTGTTTGGCGAACTGAATTGTACCTTGCGGAGGCTGAGCACCAAATCTCAGACCTTTCTTCCTACCTCCCCCAGACCACGACCCCACCACCGAACATCAAGCCATTATTTCCAGGACTGTCACTGACCTCATCTTCTCTGGAGATCTTTCTTCCACAGCTTCCAACCTCATAGGCTCCCAAACCCACACAGCCTGCTATTACCTCCTTCCCAAAATCCACAAGCAGGACTGTCCCAATAGATTCACCGTGTCAGCCTGTTCTGGCCCCATGGAACTCATTTCTTCCTATCTTGACTCCATTCTTTCTCCCCTTATCTAGTTTTAAGGGGGAGGTGGTGGCATAGTGGTACTGTCACTAGATTAGAGGCCCATGGACAATGCTCTGGGGACCTGGGTTCAAATCCCACCACAGCAGATGGTGAAATTTGATTTCAATTAAAAGTAAAAACTTGGAATTAAAAGTCTGATGATGACCATGAAACCATTGTCAATTGTTGTAAAAACCCATCTGGTTCACTAATGTCCATTAGGGGAAGGACATCTGCCATGCTTACCTAGTCTGAGCTACATGTGGCTCCAGACCCACAGCAATGTGGTTGACTCTTAACTGCCCTCTGAACAAGGGCAAATTAGGGATGGGCAATAAATGCTGGCCTAGCCAGTGATGCCCACTTCCCCTGAATGAATAAAAAAAGTCACTTCCCATCTACATTTGTGATTCCTCTGATGCCCTGTGTCAAAACCTACAATTTACAGTTTCCTGGCCCTAACCACTTCACCATGGACATCTAATCCCTCTACACCTCCATCCCCCACCAGGATGGTCTGAGGGTTCTCTGATTCTTCCTTGAACAGAAGCCCAAACAATCCCCATCCACCATCACTCTCCTCCGCCTGGCTGAACTTGTTCTCTCACTGAACAATTTCCTCTTTAACTTGTCTCACTTCCTCCAAATAAAAGGTGTGGCTTTGGGCCCTAATGGGATACGTGGAACATTCCTTGTTCCAGTCCTCAGGCCTCCTCCCACAACTCTTTTTATGGTACATCAATGACTGTTTCAGCGCTGCTTCATGCTCTCCTCTGGACCTGGGAAAATTTATCAATTTTGCTTCCAATTTCCAGCCATCTCTCACCTTCACATGGTCCATCTCCGACAACTCCCTTCCCTTTCTTGATCTTTCTGTCTCCATTTCTGGTGATAGACCATCCGGCAATATTCATCACAAGCCCACCAACTCCCATAGCTACCTTGACTACAGCTCCTCACACCCTGCTTCCTGTAAGGACTCCATCCCATTCTCAGTTCCTCCGCCTCCGTCGCATCTGTTCCGATGATGCCACCTTGCAAAATGCTGCTTCTGACATGTCTCCCTTCTTCCTTAATCGAGGGCTCCCCTCCACTGTGGCTGACAGGACCCTCAACCGTGTCTGACCCATCTCCCGTGCTCTGCCCTCACACCTTCCCCTCTCTCCTAGAACCATGATAGGGTCACCCTTGTCCCCACTTTTTACCCCACCAGTTTCCGCATTCAAAGGATCATCCTCCACCACTTCCATCAACTCCAGCATGATGCCACCACCAAACACATCTTCCCCTCATCCCATCAGCATCTCATAGGGACTGTTCCCTCTGTAACACCCTGGTGCACCCCATCATCACCCCTAACTCATCCCCTTCCCATGCACCTTCCCATGCAATTGCAGAAGGTGCAATAGCTGCCCCTTTACCCCTTCCTCCTCACCATCCAAGGCCCCAAACACTCCTTTCAGGTGAAGCAGTGCTTCACTTGCACCTCCTTCAATTTGGTCTACTGTATTTGCAGCTCCCCATGCAGTCTCCTCTACACTGGGGAGACTAAATGCAGACTGGGTGACAGCTGGGTGGAACACCTATGTTCAGTCTGCAAGCATGACCCAGACCTTCCTGTCGCTTGCCAGTTCAACACACCATCTTGCTCTCATGCCCACATGTCCGTCCTTGGCCTGCTGCAATGTTCCAGTGAAGTTCAACGCAAACTGGAGGAACAGCACCTCGTCTTCTGACTAGGCACTTTACAGCCTTCTGGACTTAACATTGAGTTCAGTAATTTCAGGACATGGACTATCTCCTCCATCTTTCCCCCTTTTTTAATCCAATATTTTTAATGTTTTTTTTAATTTAAATTTAAATTTAAATTTATTTATTTTATTTATTCATTTTTAAAATCCTTTTTCCCCAACCCTCCCCAACACCCCCACCCCCCCGTCATTGGTTTTTATTTAGTGCTTTCAGAGAGTGTTGACCCTTGTTCTGCTATTAACACATTCTGCTCTTACCTTTATGTCACTATCAGCACCTACTTTAGCCTTTACCGCTACCGTTAACATTCCCTTTGTCTTGTGTCCATGACAACTTTGTCAATCTCTCCTTAGCTCCCACCTATCTCTGACCTTCTATCTTGCTCCTCCTGCTCCACCCCCTTTAAACAGTATAAAATTCATTACATTTCTACTTCTCTTTAGTTCTGAAGAAGAGTCATCTGGACTCAGAATGTTAACTCTCTCCACAGATGCTGCCAGACCTGTTAAGTTTTTCCAGCATTTTTTGTTTTACTTCAGAAAGTATGAAGTACTGATTACTGTTAACTTTTTAATCAGTTTACAGAGAACAAAATAAAGATTAGGACATGCAAATGTGTTTAACGTAGAGCCCTGATATCACATTTTTTTAAATTGAAAAGCAGAATACTATGAATGCTGGAAATCTGAAATAAAAACAGAAAATTCTCGAAATACTCAGCAGGTTATGCTAGAGGAGAGATGCAGAGTTAATGTTTCAGGTCTGTGACCTTTAAGGATTTATGGAATGTTTATTATCGAATGGAAGGAATGATATGCCTACCTTTAAAAAAAAAAAATTACATTTTCAGGACCAGAGAGGTTGTTCAGCAGTAGTTATGACTCAGTACACCATTAAAAACACAATTATACCTAATTCAAAAAGGCTTAACTTTTTCAATGGTTTTTACTGTGAGAATAATGCGCAAGAAGTCAATGTCAAATCCCTAATACAATGCTGATTGCAGCTGCAAAACTTGCAACATCATACCCTGTGGAGGAGCAGGGTATCACTAACAGCAACTTCTGTGATTTGGCTGGATTTTCCATGCTAGCTGGTGTCAGATGTGTTTGGTGGTGTGAGGGAACAATATTGCGAGAAGGCCAAAAATCGGTTTCATGACATTGTGAAACCAGTTTGCAATCGTCCACTCTGCCCGCCAATAGTGGGCTGCATTTCTCGCTATCGGACATCGGGAACATCATTGTAATACATCAGCATATCATTATAAGGCTAGCCTGCCGAAATCGCACCCCTCCCCCCCCCACCACTTGCCCATGTCGGCATCATTGCACACCGATGTGTTTCACAACAGTATATAAAAGACGTGCACTTGGTGGGCTGCAGTTTGAGGGGAACTTGGAGGTGAGCACATAGTAACATTGCGGAGCGCTTGCCCAGGTCACTTGTTGGAGTCCAAAGTTGGGATGCCTTTGTTGGGGGGAGGAATGGGGCAAGGGTTGTCCTGCGGTTGAAGATAGCGCACAAGCATGTGGGGGTGGGGTGTCGAGCAAGGGGAGCGGCCATGTATTAGGGAAACCTTGTATAAAGTGATCATTCCTCTGCAGCTGAGACAGATCAGGCGCAGCCACATTGACATGATTGAAGTCTCTAGCTTCTCTGCTCACTCAAGCAACACATCAAAGTGCCATCAGGTACTCCAGAGCTTTTCACCCCTTGGACACAGACTGCAAACTAGTGAACGTTTTAATGAACTGCAGAACAGTTGGATGACTGGGCACGTTGTACAATCTCCTGGCTAAAGCTGGCCATGGAGCAGTCACTGGTGGAGGCGTTCATAGCCTCTTGTAATGTCATCATCCCGGTTTGGACCAGTCTCCCCCATGGTTCAAGCTAACAGGACAGCCTTGCAGTTTGGGTTAGGAGAATACCTGTGCCTGAGCTGAGAGCACAGCATGCAGTCCAATGGGCAAAGCTGCCGCCAATCGGGCAGGTGGAGTGGGGTGGAAGTGGGTGGGGTTTCAGGCAGCCATGCAGCGCACTAATCTCTGGCCATCCAAGTGGTGGCCAGCACTCTCTGGGATGTGGTAAGGGGCTTTCAGACTTAACTAAGGCAGGTTCTTAGTACACTCACGCTAACCCACATGTCTCTCTCTTTCATTCTGCAGGAGGAGTACATCAGGATCATGGAGCCTGGTGAACTAGCTGTATGCCTGATGGCCTACAAAGAGTAAAGGCAACAGAGAAGACAGCGACTGCCTGGCTGCGCAGAGCTGGGAGCTCCACCCTCTGGAAGAAAGGACGGCTGGGTCTCCCGCTCATACCGCCGAAGAGCCACAGTGAGGTGTCACTGGTTGATGCCTAGCTAGACCCAGGGTCTATAGACTACACCTTTCATTCCTGCAGGTGACCGAGAACCAGTGTCGCCGAAGACTGCGCATGTCTAGGGGACTATCTTGTCACATCTGCCAACTACTGCAGGATTTGGTGCCATGGGGACATGGAGGGCATCCACTGCCAGTGCCCATGAAAGTGACTGTGGTGCTCAATTTTTATGCCAGTGGCTCCTTTCAGGGCTCCTCTGTGGAACATCACAAGCGTCCTTCCACAAATGCATCCATGAGGCCACGGATGCCATCTTCATGAGGGCACACACTTTGTGCATTTTGCCCAGGACAAGGAGAGCCAGGATGTAAGAGTGATTGGATTTTCCCAGATCTCGGGTTTTCCACAGGTGCAGGGTGCCATTCACTGCACTCACATGGCGCTCAGATCTCCGTCACAACACACGGTCAACTATGCCAACCACAGGGGATTCCATTCGCTGAAAGTGCAGCTGGTGTGTGACCACCACAAACACATCCTGCAGGTCTGCGCACGGTTTCCAGGGAATGTCCACAACTCCTACATTCTCAGTCGGTCACAGATCCCTGAAGTCTTCTAACGTCCACAGAAGCTGCAGGGTTGGCTCCTCAGGGACAAGGGCTACCCACAGAGGCCGTGGCTGATGACACCCGTGCGGTAGCCTCAGACTGCAGCAGAGTGAAGGTATAACCAGGCTCATGCTACAGCTCACAACTTGGTGGAGCAGGCCATCGGGATGCTGAAGATGAGGTTCTGGTGCCTGGACTGGTCTGGTGGAGCCCTGCAATACAGTCCGCAGAGGGTGTCACGCTTCGTTGCCGTCTGCTATGCCCTTTACAACCTGGCACTTGCAACAGGGAGAGGGGCAGGCAGTGGAGGAGATGGGGGAGCTGGGGGTCTCCTCTGATGAGGAGGACATCAATGGGTATGAGGGTGGAGAGGTCCTCAAAGGCAACAATTACGAGGATGGGGCTCTTGCATTGGCCAGATGTGGCAGGCACGCTCTGAGGGCCCTCATAGCTGCTAGATTTGTGGAGAATGATGATGCCATGCAGTGAGGAGACACCATAGTTCCTCACATTGCATTTGTGAGTGTTTGGCTCCAGTTTGGCTTATGGCAACGTACATATCCTCTGTGATAATGCTCCTGTCATGAAGATGCAGTGGAGGTTCTAAAGTCACTCAATTGCAGGATGACAATGACGACATGCAATGAGGACACTCCATAGATCTTCACATAGCCTCTGAAAATGCCTGACTCCTGTCTGGCCGAGGGCAGCTGGCTTGCGCTCCAGGATCAGGGTCATACCATAGAGACGCAGCAATGAAACTTAAGAAGCATCTGATCCTTTGTCCGCCTTCAACACCTGAGCCCTCCAAGAGCACAGGCTCACTGGTCACAGATGCTGAACAGATGGGGGGGCCAGACCCACCGTAAAGATGCTGAGCGCACACAGAGAGAATGACGGAATTCTGTGACACCTCCCCACAACCTTCTGGCAGCAATGACAAGCACTGTCAAGGTGCAGGCATCAGTAATGTGGCCATGAGCTGGAGCTGCTGAGGTCACAGGAAGAGGGGATTCGGATGGGCCAGACACTCCTGGAGTCACTTGGATGGATGGCCCAGGGGGTACACCTGCTGATCCTCCTCCCTATGGGTGCCCAAGGGCCCCTGGCTAACTCCTTGAGGAGAAGGGGTAGCTGGAGTGAGATCGAGCTGCTCCGCACCCCTCTTGCATACACACTGTTAGAGGCCAACTATGGCGTCAGCGATGGAGTTGAGTCTGCGCAGTAGTACAAGAGCGACGTCCTGGACCAAGGTCTCCAATGCGGCCGCTATCCTACCAGTGTTGGCCTCAGTGCATTGGCATGCCGGCGCTACCACCTCAGCCTGAAGGCGGATAGAACTTCCATCGTACCTTGTAATCTGAGGAGTGCAGGGACATCCCTTCCTGATGGTCCCGCACTTGTCTTTGCAGCTGCAGCAACTGTGAGATGACCGAGTCCAGAGGCTCGTCCTCTGACCCGGACTCAACAGATTTCTGGTCTCCAACAGTCCTCCGAGTGCTGGGAAGTCCCTGCAGCCGCCTGCTGTGGATCAGACAGTGCGATGTGCTCACCAGATTGTGATTCCAAGGCTACTGTAAAGCTAGGTCCCACCGAGGTGTGTGTCGCTGCGCTGGTGGAGGGTGTGAGTGAGCGCTGTGATGGGTCTTCAAGGAGGGGCTCTCCAGGTTCCTCTTCAGAGGTTTCTTCTGGGCTTGATTGGAGGCCCTGGGTTGTGGACTCCATTGGCTGTTTCCCACATGTGCCTGCAGAAGCAGGGGGAGAGATAATTAGTGTATGGCAGTGGCCTGTGGAACAGGACACATCAGTCACAGCATGGTTGTCTGAAGGATTTTGCACTGCTGGATCCTCACTTGACAGAGCACTGTTGACCTCATTGTCAGCACAGGAATGGTCCAGATCATTGCCAGCCAGCTGGATGGCTCTGTTTTCAAAATCCGTGAGGACCTTGATTTCTGGCGTTCCTCCACAGGTCTGCAACCTCTCCCTGTTGTTGTGTGTCAGCTTGTCCTGCATGAATAGAGATGGAAAGAGTGTAAGCAGGATGCCTGCTTGGCCAGATGATAAGTATGTCTGGCATGTGTGGGTGGTGAGTGGTTCCATGGGTGGGATGAGGACAATGAGGGTGTGTGTGAGAGAATGAATGGTGGTGTCCCTTCAACTGGCAGTGAGTAAGATCTCTGTGGATGTGTGATGGGTTTGTGAGTGTGTGAGTTAAGATGATGAGAAGAGTGACTTACCCTGGCAGAACAAAGGAGATCATTTATCCTCTTGTGACACTGGGTTGCTGTCCTCTTTTGCAGGGCTTTGGCACTGACCACCGCTGCCACTGCCTCCCAAGCCTGGGTTGGTCACGCCGCTGCCCATCCTGCGGTCAGAGCCGGGGTAGAGGATATTGCGGCGGGCCTGCACGGCATCCAAAAGGCGTTCCAGTGGCGGGTCATTAAACCTGGAAGCTGCTTTTGCCTTTTGTGGACACCTTCCCTGCAGTAGTCCTGGACTGGAAGCATTGAGATATGTGCACGTGGTGGGACTTTAAATATGGTCCCCGGCATGAAGAAGCAGCGAGGTGATGGCGTGGCGGGCGAATGAGAGCCCGCCCACCATAGAAACGGTGTGCTTGCCAGGAATGCATAATTAACGCGGCGGTTTTGGGTCGATATGGTGTGAAAAGCTGCTATTGTGGCGGGCGGGCCCACTACTGCACTTAATGCCAATCTGCGACGATTCCGCCCTGTGTGTTTGATTGCACATGTGGAATCCGGAATTTGCTGTCAGTTTTACAAAGTAATGATGGTGAGTGTCGATGTCTCAAAGTGCTTCACAGCCAATGAAATACTTTTGAAGTGTAGTCTTTTTTTAATATCTGCACATTTGCACAAAACAAAGCACCACAAAAAAAGTCATAAATGACTAAACGTTAATTAGAATGCCATCCTAAAGCCTGTACATTATACAGCAGAAGCATCTGTGTCAGTAACTTAGATGATGGTTCTCTTTCTTCATGCTTTATTTCTTTTGCTAGAGGAAGGACTTTCCTGTGTGAGAAATGTTACAACCTTTATCTTATCCCTTCTCACCTGTATTTCAATGATTATTTCTGCTCCCTTTTCTTGGTCCCTGTTTTCCTCAGAGCATTTATCTTTCCTAATTGGTAAGTCTGTTTCTTACGTGACGCCTGCCCCTGGTGCTCTATGTCTGGGTGCTGGGAAGCGCCACATTTACTTGACCTCTTATTTCTTTCCCCCTCTGTGGGAAAGTAACAACATTTATTTTTGACGGAGATCAAGGGTTTACAAAGAATGGAATCATGGTGTGAATCTTTGTCCTCTCATCTTGTCGCATGCCAATGTGCAATACCAATGGGTCAAATAACTTGTAAAGCTTGCAATAATCTCGAAGAACCAGTCAGGAAAGATGAAGGGTTACTGCATTGCACATCTTTTCAAATTAGTCCCATAGTGCATCCTGAACAGTTATATATACATTATTTTAAATTCTAAATGAAAGGAAGCCCTTCCACAGCTGTAAAGATCCTAGTCTTTTCAATCACCTGCAGTTTGACTTCCAGTGAACCTGCCAAAGATCATCTGTTTCCAAGTAACTTTGAAACTAATTAGAAGAATGAGGACATGAGTTTGTTTTTTTTTCAGGTTGTTGGCCTATATGATCCTTTTCTAACAGCCTTTCTCTCACCTTGTACCTCAGAGACAACATCCATTACTTTACCAAGGGAGGCATACGCTTGCTTGTCCTTTGAGTATTCAAGACACAAGGAAATAATTGCCCATAAGTAAGGAAGAGAGCCATTATTTAATCAATAGATTGTGACCACGGAGGAAAAGATTTCCCTAGAATAAACAAACATTTAAACTTTCACATTCTGCAAAAACAAGGAAAGATTACTTACAGATCTGAGAAACCCAGTCACTGGTTTGATGTGATGGAAGATTGACATTGGAAATTAAGACAATTTCAAGGTAGAATAACATGGAAAAATGTATGTGTGATAAACTGGCTAGGTAGATTGAATTTATGAAACAAGAAAATGCTTGAATGGGCCAATTGTTTATTATGAGTAGTTCAAAGTCAATCGTAATTTTGTACCATTTGATTGTTCCTTAATTAAAGTTGCCTGAATATGCCATATTTGTATATGATGCCACAATATGAATTTTTAACTAGTGCATGTAGATATGATTTTAATTTAAATGTTATACACCATGAATGTTTACATTGAAGGATATATTTGATGATCAATGAAGTTCAGATGCAAACACTTAGGCTGCAAAATTAGGCTCTGTAGTGCGACTGATGCTGGCACTATGGAAGCCCTGAGGTCAACAGATGGGGCAAAGTGCTTCTGGTTGCTTTAGGCATGGCCAGCGCAGCTTCCAATGCTGTGATAGGCGCAAGCGCAGGAGTGCCAAGCATGCATTCGAAGCATCAGGGAGTGCTTAGATCGTGATGTCGGTCAGATATTCTGGCTGATTTGATGCAAGGTTTAGAAACTTGGATCGCACAGGCTCAATGAATACCTGTTCTAATCTCTTACATCTGCTGCACCAGGGACCTTCCACTAGCACTATTTAAAAGGCCAGCCATCTAACTTTAACGTCTATAGGTTGCCAAATGTGAGAGAGATATAGAGGAGCAAATCTGCAGTGAAATCACAGAGATGTCCAGAATCTATAGAGTGATGATTTTAAAAAATTCATTCATGGGATGTGAGCTTCGCTGGCTGGGCCAGCATTTATTGTCAATCCCTAGTTGTCTTTGAGAAGGTGGTGATGAGCTGCCTTCTTGAACCGCTGCAGTCCATGTGGTGTAGGTACACCCACAGTGCTGTTAGGGAGGGAGTCCTAGGATTTTAACCCAGCGACAGTGAAGGAACTGCGATATAGTTCCAAGTCAGGATGGTGAGTGACTTGGAGGGGAATTTCCAGGTGGTGGTGTTCCCATCTATCTGTTGCCCTTGTCCTTCTAGATGGTAGTGGTCGTGGGTTTGGGAGGTGCTGCCTAAGAAGCCTTGGTGAATTCCTGCAGTGCATCTTGTAGATGGTACACACTGCTGCTACTGTGTGTCGGTGGTGGAGGGAGTGAATGTTTGTGGATGTGGTGCCAATCAAGCAAGCTGCTTTGTCCTGGACGGTGTCAAGCTTCTTGAGTGTTGTGGGAGCTGCAGTCATCCAGGCAATTGGGAGTATTCCATCACACTCCTGACTTGTGACTTGTAGACGGTGGACAGGCTTTGGGGAATCAGGAGGTGAGTTACTTGCTGCAGGATTCCTAGCCTCTGACCTGCGCCTGTAGCCACAGTATTTATATGGCTAGTCCAGTTCAGTTTCTGGTCAATGGTAAGCCTTGATATTGCCCTGGTCTTGCTGCATTTGGACATGGACTGCTTCACTATCTGAGGGGTCGCGAATGCTGTTGAACATAATACAATTATCAGCGATCATCCCCACTTCTGACCTTATGATGGAAGGAAGATCATTGATGAAGCAGCTGAAGATGGCTGGGCCCAGGACACTACCCTGAGGAACTCCTGCAGCGATATCCTGGAGTTGAGTTGACTGACTTCCAACAACCACAACCATTTTCCTTTGTGCTAGGTATGACTCCAACCAGCGAAGCGTTTTCCCCCTGACTCCCATTGGCTCCAGTTTTGCTTGGGCTCCTTGATGCCACACTCAGTCAAATGTGGCCTTGATGTCAAGGGCAGTCACTCTCACCTCAACTTGGGAGTTAAGCTCTTTTGTCCATGTTTGGGACTTTAATTACCCAAGTATCATTTGGGATAATGTTTGAGTAAAGGTTAAGGGTGGGGTGGAGGAATTTCTGAATTCAGAAGAACATCCTTGACCAGTATGTTCTCAGTGCAACTAGGAAGGAGGCATTGCTGGGTTTGGTACTGCAGAATGAACTGGGCCAAGTGGACCAAGTGTCTGTCGAGGAGTACTTGGGTAAGAGTGATCATCGTATCATTAGTTTTAAATTAATAATGGAGAAATGCAAGGAACAATCTAAAGTTGAATTTCTAAATTGGAAGAGGGTGAACTTCAATGGGGCGAGAGGGGACCTAGCCAGGGAAAAATGGAATCAAAGATTGACAGGAAGAACTGTAACTGAACAATGAGTGACCTTTAAAGAGGAGAAGTTTCAGGTATAGCTAGGTAGATTCAAACAAGAGGGAAAGGCAGAGGGCACAAAGCCAGGGAACCCTGGATGATGAGGGAGATAGAAAATATGATGAAACAATGAAAGAGGGTGCCTGATGCATGTCAGGTGAATTCTTCAAGGAAGAACCAGGTCAAATGCAATTAGTTGAGAGGGGAACTGAAAGGGAAAATAAGACTGGCAAAGAGAACTGATGTTAAAGGGAACCCAAAAATTTTCTAGAGGCATATAAATAGTAGATGGGTTGGGTCCTATTAGGGACAGGGAGGTTAATACATCCTTACAGGTGCATGATAAGGCTAAAATAATTAACCAGTATTTTGTAGTGGTGTTTTTAAGGAAGAGGATGCTGACAAAATATCGGTGGAAGTAAAAGTAAAATATTGGTAGAGCGAAAACTGATAGGCAGGATGTACTAGAAAGGCTGGCTATGCTTAGAGTGGATAAGTACTTGGTCCAGGAGGCTTGCATCCCAGGTTGCTAAAGGAAGTGGGGTGGAGATAGGTTTGCATATTCTTCCAATCTTCCCTTGATATAGCGGGGGGGCACCAGAGGGTTGGAAAGCTTTATTTTTATGCATGAGTGTTAATGACTGGGAACTTGGTGCCTTCAAGGGTGCTGGAAGCAGAGACAATCAATGGTTTCAAAAGACAATTTGATGGGCACTTGAGGGAAACAAACATGCAGGGTTACAGGCATAGAGCAGGGGAATAGGTCTGACTGGATTTCTCTACAGAGAACCTGCATGGACTCGAGGGGCCAAATGGCCTCCTTCAGTGCTGCAATGACCCCATGACTCAATGAGGTGCTTTTGACTTACTTATGCTATAGGAAAGTTGTGGAAGTACTGTGGATTCTTTTTTGGAGGTATTGTGGGGAGTTGGCATATTCTTCCAGGATTTGGCCACCTGTCCACACCAAGGGCAGAATTTTATGGTCCTCAGCAGGTGGGTTTGCAGGTGATGGTGGGGGATGGGGGGGAGGTTGATGGTATCTGTAAAACTCCGGGTGAGTTTCTTGATGCCTACCTATCCACTCCTGACTTCACTGCTGTTTTACAGGCAGCTGGAAAGACCTAGATAGGCCCACCTGCCCTTGCCCCAGTTGAGGCCCTTAAGTGGCCAATTATTACCCACATCCCACCCCGGCTACAATTCTTTGGCCTACAGGAGGAGGTTGGGGATGCAGGGGAAAGCTAGGCAGGGTCACCTACTTGGGCCTCGGGCGACAAAGGGGATGCTTACTTCATGGTCCCCTTTTGTGATTGGCGGCCCCCATGGGTGTCCTCCTCAGAGTGTTAACTGGCTGTGGGGCAACTGTCTGGAGCAGGGGCGAGTACATTGCTGACTTTTTCAGTGGTGGAGTGGCTGCAGCAATGGCTGGTGGAATGCTGCTGACTTTCACTGGGAGAGACTATAGGTGGCCTTGCAGGATGCTCTACAGCAGCTCTATGCTTTGATAGCCTGTTTTCAGATTGCATCAACTGGGTGGCAGCAGTCTGGGCTGGTTGGGAGAGAGGCACCAGCAGGGACACTAGCAGAGTGGCAGTAGTGGGAGTATGAAGGCTGTCATTCTTAGAGAGACCAGCAGGTTCAGGCTCTACAGAGCCACTGCCATTCCCATGGTCTGGTGCCTCAGAAATCCTAGTGAACTGTTACAAGAGCCTGCATATCCCTTGAGCACTTAGATCCACAGCCATGATAACAGCTGCCTGAGCTAACATAGATGTTATGAAACAAAAACTCAGCAGGTCTGCCAGCATCTGCGGAGAAGGAATACAGTTAACGTTTCGAATCCGTATGACTCTTCATCAGGACTGAGGAAATATGGAAATGAGGTGAAATATAAGCTGGTTGAGGGAGGGTGCGACAGGTAGAGCTGGGTAGAGGGCCAGTGATAGGTGGAGGCAAAGAAGAGATTGCCAAAGATGTCATAGACAAAAGGACAAAGAGGTGTTGACAGTGGTGATATTAGCTAAAGGATGTGCTAATGGTGACATTAAGGGTAGAAAGCAGGACGAGCAAGTGACAGATAGCCCTAGTGGGGGCGGGGTCGGTGGAAGGGATCGAAATGGGCTAAAAGGTAGAGATGAAACAATGGATGGAAATACATTTAAAAATAATGGAAATAGGTGGGAAAAGAAAAATATATTAAAAAATTATAAATTATTGGAGAAAGGGGGATCGGAAAGGGGGTGGGGATGGAGGAGAGAGTTCATGATCTGACGTTGTTGAACTCAATATTCAGTCTGGAAGGCTGTAAAGTGCCCAGTCGGATGATGAGGTGCTGTTCCTCCAGTTTGCGTTGAGCTTCACTGGAACATTGCAGCAGGCCAAGGACGGACATGTGGGCATGAGAGCAGGGTGGTGTGTTGAAATGGTAAGCGACAGGGAGGTCTGGGTCATGCTTGCGGACATTCCCAAGGTGTTCCACAAAGCGGTCACCCAGTCTGAGTTTGGTCTCTCCAATGTAGAGGAGTACGCATTGGGAGCAGCGAATGCAGTAGACTAAATTGAGGGAAGTGCAAGTGAAGTGCTGCTTCACTTGAAAGGAGTGTTTGGGCCCTTGGACGGTGAGGAGAGAGGAAGTGATGGGGCAGATGTTGCACTTTCTGCGGTTGCATGGGAAGGTGCTGTGGGAGGGGGTTGAGGTGTAGGGGGTGATGGAGGAGTGGATCAGGGTGTCACAGAGGGAATGATCCCTGCGGAAGCTGCCTCTCCGCCATCCAAGAACAGAGGCTGAGCAGCGTTACGATAGGAGCCACGCCTCCACAATGGCTGTGGTTGAGAGAACCATTGGTCTTCTCAAGATGCACTTCCAATGCCTGGACCGCTCAGGGGGCGCACTCCAATACCCCCCAGATCGCGTGTCGCTGATAGTGGTTACATGCTGCATTCTCCACAATCTGGCTCTGGAAAGGGGTGACGCAGTGGATGAGGAAGACGTAGACGCAGTTGCTCCGGATGCACACAATGAGTCCAGCAGTGAGTCCAAGGATGAGCATGCACAGGGAAATGCTGAGGGGGTAGACACAGACCCGGGCATGCTCCAGGGAGGCAGGGACACCCGGGAGGCTTTAATCCAAAGAACCCTCAGCTAGCCCACCACTTGAAGATGGACCTTCAACACACGCCAGGGCTGCAGGTTCCACACTCGATACCTGAGTGCTAAATCTGCCTGGGTACTAACATTAACTAAGGCCCTTGTCAATAAAGCTCAATGTCAAACAACTCACTCATAACATCGTGGCTTCCCATACACTTGCAGAAGTAAGGAATCACCCTGAGGCATGGCAACATGTCAAAATTAATTGAGTGTACAAATGTAACTTCATAAAGCAAAACAAAAACGGTGTTGGACATCACACCAAGTCTTCCACAAACTGCTATGGACCAACATAAAAGCACCAGTGAGAAACCCATGGTGTGCCTAAGGTGCCTTAAATTTACGCTTACAGGTGCTACATCTAGGCGCTGTGCCCTCTCTGGCACTGTCATCTGAGGCAGCCTTCTCACTCTGCTGTCCTGTTGGCCTCAATGACCTTGGCGGACGTCCTCTGGCCAGTGGACTCTGTGCTGGCCCCGCCTGGGTAGGAGTGGCCAGTGCCACGGCTGGCATCTCCCCAGTTATCGCAGGCTCATTAGATGCCACAGTCACTGGCAGAGGGGCAGAGGAGCTGCTGCCCTCATCCGAAGTGCCCTGAGAGGAGCCCGCAGAGACAACAGGCAGCTGCTGCACTGACGTGAGGACGCTTCAGACTTCCCTGCTCACCATAGATGGATGGGCACCGAGCTGGGATACTTGGTGCCAAACCATCTCCACACTGGTACTGACCAGCTGTGGCCAATGCCGCTGTGAAGGCTTGCAGGTCTGAGTGCATCCCCAGGAGGCCCTAATTGTTCTCCTGGAGCAGCCTCTCCACGAGAGTTGCCACTCTCTCCATGGAGGAAGGATGGCGCTCAGACATGAGGCTCACTACATCGGTGATGCTCTGCGTGGACTCCTCCAGCATGGGCACCATGTCACACATAGCCTCATGTATCCCCACCAGACCCTCCCGCATACCCTGCTGCACTTCCAGCGTTTGCTGCCTCATGGACTACTTCAGAGGCACATCATCAGCCACCGACCGAGCATGTGTCTGGTCACCAGCAGTCCTCCGACTGCCGGTGCCCTGGGGACTCTCTGTCTCTGCCTGCATCTCAAACGAGTGTGAAGTGCTCTCACCACCGTGCCCGGGACACTAGCCGAAGATCTAATTCCCACCGAAATGCTAGTATCTGCGCTGGTGCCTGCCTGGCTGAGGTGGTGTGATGCTGGCATTTGCCTCAGGTGTGAGAGGTGGGCCCTCTGCCTCCTCCTCCCGGCCCTGCTCCGGTGATGCTGAAAGGAAGAAAAAAGGACATTTGATTAGTTACAGTTCATACAATGTCAATTTGCATGCCGCTCCCCCAGGTCATTATACGCTCATCCTTCCATAATCAAGGGTAAACCCATGTTGTTAACTTCAATCATGGAGCATTCAGCAGCGCCATGGCTTCTGTGACACACATGGTAACCTGAGTGTTCACCAAACATACCTCCCCGTGGCATCCCAGCCTCAACCACCACTGGTGGACCTGGGGGCATGACACCTCTCCAGATCCATGGCCTGCTGCTCAAAAGCCATTAGGATGGCCAACTGGGCCTGCCGTCCGCCAGTCTGCATTCGTTCCGATGCATTGTGCGCAGACTTTTCCTGAAAAGGGGAGAGGAGTATTGATTAGTCCAGCCTGCACCTGAATTCCCATCGCATCCCTGCCAACCCAGCCAGAGTGGGACATTGCAGGGCTCCAGTTCTTCGTCACCCTGCAGCTGCCGCACACTCACCCAAACAAGCCAGGGCTGACCACCCCCCTATTTCCTAAATGCTGCCTCCTTTACATGTGGCACCACAAGGTGTAACCTTGTTAAGCAAGGAGGCACAAGCACGTGGAGCGCAAAGACCAGCAGATGGATTGGTGCCCCGCCAACTGGAAGCTCCCCTCCCAGCATGTTAGCACCCTGACCTTGACATGCTTCCCAGTTCCAGCACTCTGCCTATGTGCAGACCCTAGACTTTCACCCCCATTCTACACTCTGAGTGTCAGTGTCACACATGCTGCGGATGCAGAACACGTCCTAGCTCAACCCTCTCAGGGTGAACTGGGCATGGGCAATCTCGGGCTGGCACACCCAGTGAGGGATCCATGCCGTGAGGGATTCAATGACGTTACTGTACTCAGAGTTGGCGGGGGTGTGGGGGGTGCGGGTGGGGAGCAGGTGGGTTTAGGGGAAGGGGTGACGGCTGCATTAAGTGACTTGAGGCAACATGTTATTCACCCTTTCTGAGCGCAGGAGATCATTGAGCCTTTTGTGGCACTGGAGCCATGTGCACTGCGCCACATCATGGGAGCTAACACTCTCGGCCACCTCCTCCCAAGCACGTTTGGTCAGGTGGGGGGGCTTTCGCCTCCTGTCCCTCGGAAGAAGGACCTCCCGCCGCACTGCCACCTCCTCCAGGAGGGCAGCTAGGCACCTGTCTGAAAATCGAGGGGCCCTCCGGCCTGGCCTGCCCCGATGGCCTATCCTCCGGCCTGGCCTGCCCCGATGGCCTACCCTCTGGCCTGGCCTGCCCGTTGGCCTTCCCTCTGGCCTGGCCTGCCCCGATGGCCTACCCTCCAGACTGGCCTGCCCTGATGGCCTATCCTCCGGCTTGGCCTGCCCCAATGGCCTACCCTCCGGCCTGGCCTGCCCCGATGGCCTACCCTCTGGACTTGCGTTACCAACATTGCCCCTCTGCAGAGCCCTTCTCCCAGCCATTGTGAGCCAGCCTTTCCAAGGCTGCCAGGCCTTCATTTACACAGGCCAAAACAAAATCAAAAATAAAAATAACTGGAAAAACTCAGCAGGTCCGACAGCATCTGCGGAGAGGAACACAGTTAACATTTTGAGTCCGTATGACTCTTCATCAGAACTAAGGAAAAATAGAAGAAAGGTGAAATATAAGCTGGTTTAAGAGGGGGTGGGACAAGTAGAGCTGGATAGAGGGCCAGTGATAGGTGGAGATTGCCAAAAATTGTCATAGACAAAAGGACAAAGAGGTGTTGACGGTGGTGATATTATCTAAGAAATGTGCTAATAGGTGACATTAAGGATAGAAAGCAGGATGAGCAAGGTACAGATAGCCCTAGTGGGGGTGGGGTGGGGGGAAAGGGATCGAAATAGGCTATAAGGTAGAGATAAAACAATGGATGGAAATACATTAAAAAATAATGGAAATAGGTGGGAAAAGAAAAATCTATATAAATTATTGGAAAAAAGGGGGATTGGAAAGGGGGTGGGGATGGAGGAGAGAGGTCATGATCTAAAATTGTTGAACTCAATGTTAAGTCCGGAAGGCTGTAAAGTGCCTAGTCGGAAGATGAGGTGCTGTTCCTCCAGTTTGCGTTGAGCTTCACTGGAACATTGCAGCAGACCAAGGACTTATACAGGCCGCCGGGTTGCCATTGGACCCGGTGGTCTGAGCATGCCCGCTGCCGCTCGCCCACTCCAGCTACGCACGGGAGTCGTGAACTACGCCGGGCAGGTCTGAATTAGCCCGCCTGCGTAAAATGGTGACGCAGACCCGCTCCCGTACGGCCTGCCCGACATGGGGAAAATATCTCCCCTTGGAAGATCAATGATGCTGGAAAGTCTGCTCGAAGCAGCCTTGAAGGCAGCTCTCATCTGCCCCTCGAAAGTTTTATAACTTACCCCTGCTGCATTGTCTTACAAAGATTTGAAAAAAAAATAGATAACTTCAACAATCCAGACTGTAATTGCAGCCTGACTACCACTGTTGGTTGGCTTAGTATGTTTACTTTTATCAAGTGTACATCTGTCAGCCTTCCAACTTCTGAAGGTTTGGAAAGTTGGAATTCCCGATGTAGGGAGTCGACGCTGCCTGCTCTTAAGCCAAGGACATTGTTTGGGATTGGTAAATACTCTGTTCAGAAAATACTGTCCTGGGATCCTTTGAGTATGACAGGCCCCTGATTAATTTGCTCCCCCTCCAAAACACTCCTGCTGAGATTATGGTGGGACAGTATTGGGGGAACTGTGGATTTTCTGCTCCACCATACAGGTATGTGTATGCTATGTAATACCAACTATTACAGTGTCGGATGAAGATTAATAAAGCAAGCAGATTAGAACATAGGAGCATAAGAGCTAGCAGCAGGAGTAGGCAATTTGGGCAGCAGTAGGCTATCTGGCCCTTTGTGCCTGCTCCACCATTCAATAAGCTGATGGCTGATCTTCTATCTTCTATATAATTACATACATATTTCAGAACAATTGGTTGAAATGCATGTAGACATGGTTCTGCTGAATGCAGCAGGGTTGCCTGCGATCTCTTTTAGGTATTTATATCTATCAGTGTCACCTAGTGTATGTGCAAGACAGTTTTTTCATTTTTGACCCTCCCCTAAACAATGTTGAATATCAATGTCCCTGGTACCTGTGTTGCTCAGTCATCAATGACAGGAAATACAACTGGATGATACATTCCTGCCATCGACATGTCATTTGGTTGTGCACACCCAAATGTGAATGAGTCTCTTTCAGTGGAAGATCTTTGTGGCAGCAGAGGCCTAAGAGCCAGCAAGGCAACTCCCTGTCACATTTCCTGCTCTCACCCATCCCAGCAGCAAGCTGAAAATAGGTGACAAACCTTTGGAAAATCTAGGCTCATATCTTTTTAAGTTGCCCTCGCATTTAAGATGATTGCAAGGAAACTGTACACGTGTCCTATTGGAATTCATACTGTGATGATGACAAATCCCTTGTCAGGGACAGGAAACACACATGTGTGCACTGCTGGCACACTGCAGGGAATCTCAATAACTCTGTTTCAGTCAGGTGACACTTGACCTGGCCTATGCAGTCTGCAGCACAGTCCAGATCTTTACTGTATGAATGGCTTCAAGTGTTGACATGGGAACAAGTTGACATGGTTCAAAGACTTTCACCTAAGCCTCATTTAGGCCTATTTGTGCAGTAAATTGACTCTGATTTGATATGGTCAAGGTTTTTGGTTTTGAGATACTTACTTAGCTTTGATTTTTCACCCGTGCAGGCATTCCAAAACAAGGAGCAGTGCAACTCCTCTTGTTACATTCCTTTGTTTGTCAAATGACCTTTGCTTTATATATTCCTATCATCGCTCTGTATATTAATTCTGATCTAGTGTAAATTATTTTTTTCCTGAAGTTCATCTTGTCTAATTAAATTAAAGTCCAATTATTTGAAAACATGTATTACCTTAATTCCTGGAAAATCAACATGATTAATAACTTCCTCGAGTACGCATTTTTAGGATCTTTGCTTTAAGCTAACTCACAAATTTTATCCAACTGTTAAGTTGGATAACCTCCTGTAAATGGGTGTTGGGAATGTGGTTTATGATCATTAGATTGGTGCCGGCTCCTTTAAATGATTGCTGCATGCAGTCAGCAGTCCCCGCACTGTTCGTTGGCTGCACACATCAATAGAGGGCCTGAAAATTTGAGTGGCAAGTGCTACTTGAAGGCAACCTGCACTCCTTAAAGGGTGGGGTGGGGTGGGGGTGGGGGGGTGGTGGGGGGGGGGGGTGGAGGTGCTCTATGGCTGCCAGAAGTGGTGAGTTTTTCAAAAGTTGTTCTGGGCTATGGCACTTTGAGAAATGGCTAACCATGCAAGAGAATGAGCACCAAGGTTTTCAGACAATGCACTGGAGGTCTTCGTAAAAGAGGTGAGAAGAAGGAAAACATCCAGTATCTGTAGTGTGCAGGAGACCCTCTGGACTTATGCTCAGGAGGCAGCGGGAACAGTGGAAGTCAGTGCCAGAAGTGGTTGCTGCAAGAACATGGATGCAGAGCAGAAAGAAGTTTAATGATCTGACATGGGTGGTCAAGGTGAGTGAATTTATCCTTCAATGGCACATCCTAACAACAGCAACCACTCATTAATTCTCTACACACCTGTCACCCACTGATCTACAATCTCTATCAATCCTTGCAGTAATTATGTTTTTATTTACTGTGCAATGTACCCTTAAGAATAATACATGTTAGGCAAGATCACATGATTTGTAGTAACCAATAGGAGAGCAGCACAGGCTATCTCAGCAGTCAATGTAGAGATAGAGTTGGAGTTGTAAGCACATGTGTAGTTGCTGCTGAGTACATTGTAAATAAACTTAAAGTTTCCACCCAAAAAGTGTCTGCAGACCAACTCTGTCATTAATAGCACAACTCGGCCACCCTACAAAAAACTGGCGATGAGGATAAAATAGGATTGACCAGAAGAAATCAAGTTAAAAAGAAATTGGCACTGTTCCTTGCCCAGTGACTGTAAGTAGCAACTCTGTTAGAATTGAAAGGTTATCCCCTCTCAAAATGCCACAATTTGGGAGAATTGATCCTTTTGAGCCTGTCACAGACAATTGGTCTCAATACATAGAACACCTCACATTCTTTTCTCAAGCGAACCAGATTATTGGGGAAGAGAAGAGGCGAGCGATCCTCTTGAGTACTTGTGGGAGCAAAACCTACAGTCTGATTTGAAGTTTGATGGCACCCAGTGCCCCAGATTCAAAGAATTTCAATGAATTGGTGGACCTAGTGAAGGGTCATTTTCAACCAAAGCCCTCAGTCACGATGCAGAGTTTCAGGCTTAATTCATGAAACAGAGCTCCGGGTGAGAGAATTGCATGCTACGTGGCAAATTTGAAGCAGCTAATGGAACATTGTGAGTTTGGTATGACTCTGAACGACATGCTCAAAGATCGTTTGGTGTGTGGTGTGAAAGAGGACACTGTTCAGAAAAGATTATTGTCCGAAGTGAATCTGGATTTCAAGAAGGCACTAGAGATAGCGCTGGCCATCGAAAGCACAGTAAGAGATTCAAAAGCAATACAGGGTGCGCAAAATGGCACCATCCTCTACATTGGGTGGGAAACCTCAGCCGAAAGAGGCACAAGAAAGTGAGATCCTGCTGAGAAGCGGGAAACAGCCCCCGCTAGCCGAAGAATAAAGTAAAATAACTTAGCAGTGAAATTGAAGAGTAATTTTACTAGAGGTGGAAACAATCAGTCTTTTAGCGATTGGCAGTTTAAAAAAATCGAATGCTACTATTGTAACAGAAATGGACATATAATGAGGCAGTGCAAGGAAAGGTTCAAGCAGGCTTGTAAACGAAAGAAGAAGCCCAATGAAACCTACAATCAGATCAAAGGTGCAAAACAGCAGGGCCTGTGATCTAGTGGGGCCCAGGCTCATTGGTCAAGCCGCCTGTCATTCTGAATGGTCAGTGTCCAAAGCAGCCAATCTGGCCCGTAGACAAGGAAAGAACAAAGAAAAGTACAGCACAGGAACAGGCCCTTCGGCCCTCCAAGCCTGCACCGATCATATTGCCCGTCAACTAAAACATTTTGCACTTCCGGGGTCCGTATCCCTCTATTCCCATCCTATTCATGTAGTTGTCAAGCTGCCTCTTGAAACACCACTATTGTACCTGCTTCCACCACCTCCTCTGGCAGCGAATTCCAGACACTCACTACCCTCTGCGTAAAAAACGTGCCCCGCACATCTCCTCTATAGTTTTCTCCTCTCACCTTAAATCTATGTCCCCTAGTAATTGACTCTTCCACCCTGGGAAAAAGCTTCTGACTATCTACTCTGTCCATGCCACTCATGTGTCTGAACAATTACTGGTTTATTGGATGAACACAACTACCTACAGATATACAAGATTACATATGTTACTCTGTCTAAGCCATCCCAATTGATAGGCTGCTCGGTCAATGTTTTGAACAACAGAGATCATTAGCTGAGTAGGACGCACCAGTTCCCCAGTCCCTCCTTTCTTTTGTACCTGGTGGACTGTTGTGCTTGGGTGTTGTCAGGTGCCGCTTTTTTCACTCTTCTTCAGACCTGGCTGGAGGCTGCAGGAGCACAAGGTCAGGTAAAATTCCCTGAGCCCTTATGTTTACTTTTCCCTAAGAGCTTCCCGACCTCTCCTCTGAGTTCTCCCTCGAATCCATGGTGTCTGGGTGTGGCCCTTGGCCCTTCCTGACCTCTCCTTAGTCCCTCAACAATGGTATGGTTCTGGCCGTTTCCACTCCTGACCTCTCCTCCACGTCCCCCCTTAGCCGATGGTGTCTGTGGCCCCTGGCCCTTCCCGAGCTCTCCTTAGTCTCTCAACAATGGTGTGGCACTGGCCCTGGCTTCCCCTGTGTGTGAGAATGTAAGTGTGTGTGTTTGTGAGAGTCTGAGCGAGTGTGTGTTTGTGAGAGTGTGTGTGAGAGACAGAGAGAAAAAGCCCTGAGTCTGTGAGTGAGCCAATCCACACACAGCCCCCCTGCTTGGTGCGGGGACACACACTCTCCCCCTCCTCCTCCCTCTTTAAAAACCTAGCCACATACTCGGGAGAGGAGGTAAACCCAGGCTGAAAGGCAACACACTTCTGACCCGAACTTGCGTGTGAGTTCCACCAAGGTCAGCTCCGAGTGTGTGCCACCAGAGACAAACACAAGGCCGGTGTTAGTTAAACCCATCTCCTCAGCTCAGCCCTGGTCTTCTCCCCATTCCTTGATAAACAGGACTTGGAGCTTAGTTTGCCTTTTTCTCCAGCTCTGCTTCTTAAACAATAAGGTGAAAAAAGGTTTTATTAGTTAGTTCTTCTGCTTGGTATGGTATTAGAGCATTTAGGGCTGAAAGGGTTAATGCGTGGGACTGAAGAAATGGTACTGCCCACATGTTGATGTAAGAGAGATGCATGGCTAAGAGTCGAGAAGGAGAATGCTCATGGCTTAGACAGAGTAACATATGTAGTCTTGTATATCTGTAGGTAGTTGTGTTCATCCAATAAACCAGTAATCGTTCAGGCATATCTATGTCAATCTATACACACAGGGGAAGCCAGGGCCAGAGCCACACCATTGTTGAGAGACTAAGGAGAGCTCGGGAAGGGCCAGGGGCCACAGACACCATCGGCTAAGGGGGGACGTGGAGGAGAGGTCAGGAGTGGAAACGGCCAGAACCATACCATTGTTGAGGGACTAAGGAGAGGTCAGGAAGGGCCACACCCAGACACCATGGATTCGAGGGAGAACTCAGAGGAGAGGTCGGGAAGCTCTTAGGGAAAAGTAAACATAAGGGCTCAGGGAATTTTACCTGACCTTGTGCTCCTGCAGCCTCCAGCCAGGTCTGAAGAAGATCTTTAACAAGTCACAACCAATGTACAACATGGTGGCAGCTGTGAAGGACCCTGAAATCTCCGAAAATTAACTTCAAAAAAGTTTGCCAGTCTTACCTGAAAAAAAGCACCAAAACTGAAGACTTCTTAAACACAGCTGAACATCTCCAAAAGAACTCCATAGAAGACATAAAGGTTGAAAAAGGCACAATATCTTCAAAGTAATATTGCAGTAAACAGGTAGCACTGGGAAAGTTCCATTTTTAATGACTGTGCGTTTCAATACATCCCTCAGTCCAGGTCCGAAGTTGGCACCATTACACATGTTGACCGCAAGGCAGCAATTGTAGAGAAAAGAATTCGGCCGCTTAAACACGATTCCACAATGGGAGGAAAGCAGTGAGCAGGGCTTAACGGTAGCTTCCAGAGATTAACTTCAAAATTCTGCAAAGTTTAGAAACGATTATCAAAGAGAGTCATCGACTGCAGCGGGAATCAGTAAAAACCTGATCAGCGTGGGAAAACTCCATTACTGCAACAGAAGTTTTAAAAGTCAAGGCAAACCTGCTAAGAGCTTAAAAGAGCTATAGATTCCAAATTTACCTTGCCAGGCTGATTCGGGTACATGGTGGGGTCAGATCAGATGCAGAGCTGGGCACTATGGAGGAAGAGATTTTTAAGATTCAGAATTGCATCTGGATTGAACAATAAGTCTGAGCCTGAGGAAGTCAATACATTGCTGTACTCTATTTGAGCAATTGCTGATGATGTGATAGCAAGACAATGCATTAATAAAACATCAGACAAATTCGAAGAGGTTTTAAAAGCCTTTGATTATTATTTTAATTTATGGAGTAGCAAGGTATTAGAAAGGGCCAAGTTTAACAAAAGGGTCCAGAAACCTGGTGAACCAGTAGGTACCTCTATCAATAACATAGTTGGGGTTACCGATGATACCCTATCTGACATACTGAAATCCAAACAAGACCGTTTAAACCTATGAAGTCAGAGACTTGGGGAGAGAAGGGGTAGTATGTAAATATAAATGCAAAATATATTTGGTGAAAGACTTGGGGGGGAGATGTAGTATTAGGGTGTTCAAGGCTGAAAGAGTTAAGGTGTGGGACTGGAAAAACAGTACCACCCACATGATGATGTAAGAGAGAGTCACATGACTAACAGTCAAGAGCAGAAAGCCCATGGCTTAGACTGAGTAATACCTGTTGTCATGTATATCTGTAAATAGGTATTCATCCAATAAACCAGTTTTTGCAGTGAATTGGTTGGTGTTAATTTACTGGAAGGTTTTGCCATTTTTAAACTTGGAAGTAAAACCAGGAGTCATGTGCCAGTAGACTATGTCACTGTTAGTTCAAGGTATTCTTATGTTTTTGTATTTATGTTTCTGCAACTGTTCCTTAACCAGTCACAATCACCATACAGCACTTGGCACTTTTTAATCGTCATTTTTATGAATTACTCACTTTTAAAAAATTATCAATTTATTGCTTTCACGTTTTTTTCTTTGCTCAGCAAGTTGTTTATGTTTTCTTCATACCTTAACTTTGTTTTGGAAATTCATGTTTAATGTTGTGCCAAACCGGATCTCAGGCACTGGGGCTGTGTATCTTGTTGAAGGGAAATCAGATGCTCACAAGTAGTCTATTTGCTGTTTGGAGGGCTGGAAAAAGGCATTACTTTTGCTCCAATAGGAATATGAAGTGTTGGAAATTCTCAGCACATCTGGAAGTAGGGAGAAACAGAGGTCAGCCACCCTTCATCAGAACTAGTGCAGATTGTGAAATGTTGATTCTTTCCCTTTCCACAGATGCTGCCTGACCTGCTGAGTACTTCCAGCATTTTCTGTTTGTATTTCAAATTTCCAGCATCTGCAGTACTTTGCACTCCAATGATATGCTCCATGCTGGACATGTGTAAGAATGTTTAGTTTCAATTTAAAATGAGCAAATATTCATTATTCAATGCAAAGTGTATTTTTTCTGTGAATAAAGTCTACTTGTGTGGATAGAAATAACACATTATTGCGGTGAATTGGTTGTTGCTAATTTACTGGAAGGTTTTGCCATTTTTAATATAGGAAGTAAAACCAGGAATCACTGTTAGTTCAAGATATTCTTATTTGTCTGTGGGATTGTTGTTTGTGGTGCTTGTGAGGTTCAAGTCTTTTGGATATTGCTGTCCAGATATTGCATAGGGCTGGGTACAAAGAAGCAGAGCTGGTTGCATAATATGAATGACCAGGTTGTGTGTAATTGCCTGACAATGCTGTGGTTATAAAGTGTATCATACTGAAACCTGAGCATCTTATGGGCATTACAAATAGCAGCATTGAGTACAAGAGCCAAGAATTTTTACTAAACATATATAAAACAGTTTGACTCCACTGTGACTATGGTTTTCAATTCTGGACACCCAAAGGATGTGAGGGCAAAGGTTAAAGGGTGGGGATAAGGGTCCTGGGAACAAATGAAGAACCAGGGCTCGTGATTTCTCTCCCTGACCCTGCCCACCACCCTAACGGATAGTGTTTTTCAAACCCTAACCACTATTTGCAAACAAAAAAGTTTTTCCTTGTGTCACCTGTGGTGCTTTTGCCAATCACCTCGTTACGGACAAAGAGACAGGCAAACTGTGTCTATTTCCTCTTACCACCCATCCATAAGCAGTTATGAATTTGAAAAAAAATATATGGTGCCGTGTTTTCCCAATCCCTCGGTTTTTGTGATCCGATTTATTAATAATCTGCAGCAAACTCCAGTTAGCATTAACTCGGAATGTTATGCTTATTTCACATTCAAACAATCCGAGGAAGGAGTGTCCGCAACATCCCACTCCAAACACACACATACACACACACATACATAGTAAAAACACACACACATACACACACACACACACAGTAAAAACACACACACAGACACATAGTAAAAACACACACACATACAAACACAGACACACACACACACAGACACATAGTAAAAACACACACACATACAAACACACACACACATAGTAAAAACACACACACATAAACACACACACACATAGTAAAAACACACACATAAACACACACACACACATAGTAAAAACACACACATACAAACACACACACACACATAGTAAAAACACACACACATAAACACACACACACATAGTAAAAACACACACACATAAACACACACACAGACACGTAGTAAAAACACACACACATAGTAAAAACACACACACATACAAACACAGACACATAGTAAAAACATACACACATAAACACACACACAGACACGTAGTAAAAACACACACACACACATAGTAAAAACACACACACATACAAACACAGACACATAGTAAAAACACACACACATAAACACACAGACACGTAGTAAAAACACACACACATACAAACACAGACACATAGTAAAAACACACACACATAAACACACACACAGACATGTAGTAAAAACACACACACACACATAGTAAAAACACACACACATACAAACACAGACACATAGTAAAAACACACACACATAAACACACACACAGACACATAGTAAAAACACACACACAGACACATAGTAAAAACACACACACACACACACACACATAGTAAAAACACACACACATACAAACACAGACACATAGTAAAAACACACACACATAAACACACACACACAGACACGTAGTAAAAACACACACACATACAAACACAGACACACACACACACAGACACATAGTAAAAACACACACACACATAGTAAAAACACACACACATACAAACACAGACACACACACAGACACACAGATACATTGTAAAAACATACACACATAAACACACACACAGACATGTAGTAAAAACACACACACACACATAGTAAAAACACACACACATACAAACACAGACACATAGTAAAAACACACACACATAAACACACACACACAGACACGTAGTAAAAACACACACACATACAAACACAGACACACACACACACACACAGACACATAGTAAAAACACACACACACATAGTAAAAACACACACACATACAAACACAGACACACACACAGACACACAGATACATTGTAAAAACATACACACATAAACACACACAGACACATAGTAAAAACACACACACACATAGTAAAAACACACACACATACAAACACAGACACGTAGTAAAAACACACACACATAAACACACAGACACATAGTAAAAACACACACACATAAACACACACACAGACACGTAGTAAAAACACACAGACACATAGTAAAAAAAAAACACACACACACACACAGTAAAAGGAGGATAGGAAAAAGGAGTTTTACAATACAAGAACCACGGAAATGAATATTAGTTCACTGAATTCCCAGAGTCCCAAGTCAGAGTCAAATGAGGAAATCTTTCATGTAGGAGGTCGAGTTCAGCTGGCTGAAGACCGGAGTTGTAGTCTTCGCTTCTCAGTTGGTGCTGACCACAAGGTGAATTGGGTACGCAGAGACTGGGTCACTTCTCTAGGTGATAGTGTGAAATCTTGCAGCAGAGACAGGCAACAGGGTACAGGCTGTTGTTCTGCCTGGAGGAGTTTGCTTCTTTGTGGCTCACCAGTTGGATGTTAAAACAGACTGACTATTTGTCAGTTCACAAAAGCATATAGAGATTTCAAAATGGTCACTTGAGTCATGTGATCTTCCATCTCCACAATGGCTTCAAAGGGGATGTTTATCCAGCGTCTGGAATTGGCTTTAATTTCAAAGTTAATAATGCCCCAGTCATTGGTTGTTGAAAGAGATACCATCTATATTGAGGGTCTGATGCTTGGGAAGCCATTGTCTAGGCAGATCCACTGACTCCACTAGCAAGCTGAGCTTATCAGATGCAAATGATTTCCCTTTTGAAATGTGCCTGGTCAGTCTGTTAGCAGCTCTACAGGCATAATGAGTTCTGATGTGCAAGTCCCCTGGTGTTTTGTGATTACGAGACATCTGTACAATAAACTGTGAGATTTCAGAAGCTGAGCAAAGACTAAGTTTGTTCTTGTAATTTCTGGGGATAGCTCCCAGACAAAGTGCCAACCCTCTGGTCATATGACTTGTAGCAGCCATCTTTTTAATTCAGCAGAAAAATCAATTTTTATAAATAGCAAAAAGGCTGATATTTTGAATATATGATGTCAGAGTTCTTCTCATGTTGTAGGAACCAACAATCTTAATTCAGTGCCCTCTTATTATCCACCCTTTGGCCATTGGAAACAGTTCTTTATTTACTCTATCTAAACTCTTCATGACTTTAAACACATCTATCCAATCTCCTCTTAGCCTTCTCTGCTCTAAGGAGAACAATCCCAGCTTCTCCATTCTATCCATGCAACTGAATCATCCTCATTCCTGAAGCATTCTGGTAAATCTCTTCTGTATCCTCTCCAAAGCTTTCACATCCTTTCTAAAGTGTGAAGCTCAGAATTGGACACAATACTCCAGCTGAGGCAAACTAGTGTTCTGTATAGATGTAGCATAACTTCCTGGTTTTTGAACTCTATGGCTGGATTTTAAGGAGTGCAGTATTGCCCGCTCCCCTGAAAAGTCATTCATCAGTCCACCCACCTGAAACCTGGCTATGCAGTGATATTACACTTGGAGCATCCTTAATGTCCCCCATCATGTAGGAAGTCCTGCCCAAGAGAGCTGCTGGCCAATCTGTCAGCTCTGTGGTCTCAGCAGCACCAGGTTTGAGTGGTGGCCACTGCTGGGCCCACAGGCAGCCCCTGAGAAGAAGACTGATGGAATCTGGACTTAAAGGTAAGTCTGAGATTTTGGACAGGCCCAGTTGTCAGACCCTAATGAAGTGGAGTGGGGTGCAGGTGTGGGACTGGATTTCAGAGGCCAGGGGTAAGGCAAGATTAAAGGGGGTACAATCTTTTGGTGGGGGGGGGCAGTTGCCTCTGATGGGCTTAGGGGACCCCCAAAATAGGTAATCCTCCTCCTTCCTGCCTGCTAGCAGCCCACAGAATGAAAGCTACCAGGCTACCTGACTTGACTCTGCCTTCCCCTGCTGCACCTAAAATAGCGACAGAGATGGAATGAGGCCCTTGAATGGACATTAAGTGGCTACTTAAAGGCCTCAATAGGCCTAAGGAAGAGCAGGCTGCTTGACACCTTCCCCATCCAGCGTAATATGGGAGACAGGTCAGGGGTGGAGAAGAAGGTGATGGGAAGACTATCTGCTTTATTTTACAAGCCTCCCCACTGCCCCTCACCTTCAAATGTACTGGTCGGGGGCCACAAAACCCATAAGCCTCTAATTATAAAGCCCAGTGTCCCATATGCTTTATTATCAGTGATGCAGATGTGCCATCTACTTGGTCGTCTTCTATGTATCTGTGAGCTGAACTGGGCGTGGGCCACCTCCAATCCTCTCCCAGTCCCTTAAGTTTTGTGTTCTCTTCTCCTCAAAGAATAGCCCTGTGAGTGACTGTAGGTCACTTATTCGCCCAAAGGATGCAGTGCAATCGGTGAAGGTTAGTTTCAGATGCATCATTCTGTGTAAAGATTGGGGTGGGTGGCAGTCCTGGAGACAGGGGAAGGTGAGGAAGTGCATACAAAGTGAACCATGGGTGCTCTTGGGACTTCAATGGGTATGAGGAGAGATGTAATAGAGTACACTTGACAAGGCAGAGTGAGAGATTGGGTTGGTACACAACAGGATGTAGTCAGCAAATGCATTCACCTTTCCTGGCTTTGCTGGATAATTAGATCACTTCCAAGAAGGGTATACAACGCTCCTGCTGCTCACCTCCTCAGCTACCCCCAACAAGCTTCTTCCTCTCATTGCTGTGGTAAATTTTCTCCTCGCTGCTCCTGACTGCAACCAACAGAAAAGTCAAGAGCAGGATTTTTGTGCTCCCCTGTGTTGTCCTGACTCCATGTTCAATAGCTCTCACCATTTCCTTCCAAAACCTCTTAACTCCTCCAAATTCCATTTTTGTATGGGCCCTTTAAATAGCGGAGTTGAGCCATGGGATACACCTGCTCTTGCAGCTTGGAGACACAACCCCAGAAGTAAAATTGCAGTAGCCATATTGAAATTGGATATTTCGACCTGCTAAGTTTTCTTCTGGGTTCTGCAGTTCTCGCCCCTCCCCCCTCCACCGACTCCAAATCTCAGAACTCATCTCTGCATTAAAATCTAGAGCAATGTATCAGATTGATATGTATCAATGTATGACTGAATATTTGAATATGTCTGCATTCTAACATAGGAGTTCCATCTGGTAATATTATCAAGACAAAGTCAGGGACTGTCAAGAAGCCAGTATTTAATGTAAAGCAAGTGAAAGGAGCACTTGGAAAAATATGTTTTAAATTTGCTAGTCTGTACCTGGTCTCATCATATAATTAACATAGCAAGATGCAATTGATGACCAGCTACTGAAGCTCAGACATCAGCTGGTGCAATGATACGTTGTATTCCATATTTCTTCATGGAAGGCACTTAAGAACTGATCGTTGTTTTAGGTTCAAATTGATAGCCCTCCTAATTAAAAGCCATTCGTGCTGGTAAGTTTCTTTGATTAGATTTTATAACTTTCCAACAGGTATATGTGAAAAACTTGTGAGTGATGGCCTGTTTAAACTAAAGGCTTTGACAAACCTATGAATTAACGCTATGCTTGGAGCTTCAATAAAATTAAACTATCACAATCCTCTCCAAAACCTGTTAGCTTTGCACACTAATTGCCCATCAAACTTGCCACTGAAAGTCAAGTCCAACAAACAACAGCACAAGCATCTCCCTAATAATACTGCAGTTGCCAGTGACAACCAACCAACTCCTTGGCCCAAAAAGCGAACAACTTGAACTAGGAAGTCTCATTCTCCAAACGCAAACTGATTCAAAAAATGTTTCTTTCTGAATGACACGTGGCAGCGGTCTGTCAAGCCCCTCACCCAGCACTCTGAATAATTCCCTTCCCTCCATCATTCCCTACACTGGCCATCTCTAAGCCACACTAGACCAACTCCCATGCTCATTCCAAACACATGCACATTCACCTCTCCTATGCTTCCTCCCAGATATCTGCCCTGCCACCCTCAACAATTTGTGCACATATACCCCCATGCTCTCTGTTCCTGCATCCCCTTTAGAATTGTGCCCTTTAGCTTGTATTGCCTCATCTCATTCTTCCTACCAAATGTATCACTTCACATTTTTCTGCATTAAATTTCACCTGCTACGTGTCCATGCATTTCACCAGCCTGCCTATATTCTCTTGAAGTCTATCACTCTCTGTAGAACCATAGAAAGGTTACGGTGCAGAAAGAGGCCCATTGTGTTTGCGCTGGCCAAAAACAGAAAAAAGAAATTAGCGGTTTATGCTAATCCCACTTTCTAGCACTTGGTCCGTAGCTTTGCAGGTTACAACACTTCAAAGGCAGAAATGAGTTGAGCATTTCAGCCTCAACCACGAACTTAGGCAGTGAATTCCAGATGCCCACCACCCTCTAGGTGAAAAAAGTTTTCCTCATGTCCCCTCTAATCCTTCTACCAATCACATTAAATCTATGCCCCCTGACAATTGACCCTCAGCTAGGGGAAACAAGCCTTTCCTGTCTACCCTAACTAGGCCCCTCATAATTTTGTACACCTCACTAGGTCACCCCTTAGCCTTCTCTGTTGTAAGGAAAACAACCCTAGCCTATCCAAACTCTCCTCATAGTTGCAATTTTCAAGCCCTAGCAACATTCTTGTAAATCTTCTCTGCACTCTCTCCGGATGAATTATGTCCTTCCTGTCATGTGGTGACCAGAACTGTAAACAAAATTCCAGCTGTGGCCTAACCAGCGTTTTATACAGTTCCATCATTACACCCCCCGCTTTTGTATTGAATACCTCACCCAATAAAGGAAAGAATTCCGTATGCTTTCTTGACCACCTTGCCCAACTGTCCAGCCACCTTCAAGGACCTGTGGACATGCACTCCAAGCTCTCTCACTTCCTCAACCCCTCTTAATAACTTCCCGTTTATTGAGTATTCCCTTGCTTTGTTTGCTCTCCCCAAATGCATAACCTCACACTTTTCCGCATTGAATTCCATTTGCCACTTCTCTGTCCACTCAACCAAACCATTGATATCATCTGGAGTCAACAGCTATCCTCTTCACTATCAACTACATGGCCAATTTTTGTGTCATCTGCAAATTTTCCAATCATGCCTCTCACATTTAAGTCTAAATCATTAGTATGTACAACAAACAGCAAGGGCCCTAACACTAAGCCCTGTGGAACAACACTGGAAACTGGTTTCCTATTGCAAAAACATCCATCAACTGTTACCCTTTGTTTCCTGTCACTGAGCTAATTTTGGATCCAACCTGCCACCTTCCCCTGTATCCCATGAGATCTCACTTTTCTGACCAGTCTGCCATGTGGGATCTTGTCAAATGCAGTACTGGAATCCATGTAGATAACATCCACTGCAGTACCCTCTTCAATTCTCCTTATTACTTCCTCAAAAAATTCTATTAAGTTAGTAAGACATGATCTTCCCATAACAAAACCATGCTGACCATCCCTGATCAATTTGTGACTTTCTAAATGGCAGTTTATCCTGTCTCTCAGAATTGTTTCCAATAATTTGCCCACCACCAAAGTCAGGCTGACTGGCCTATAATTTTCTGGCCTATCTCTCACACCCTTTTTAAAGAATAGTATAACATTCGCAGACCTCCAATCCTCTGGGACCTTGCCTGTACCTAGTGAGGATTAGAAAATGATCCTCAGAGCATCTGCTATTTCCTCCGTGGCTTCCTTCAACTGCCTGGGATACAATCTATCTGGCCCTGGTGATTTATCCACCTTCAAGGATGTCAGTCCCTCCAATATGTCCTCTCTCACTATGCTTATTGTATCTAATATTTCACACTCCTCCTCTTTAACTAGAATGTCTGCATCATCCCTCTCTTTAGTGAAGAAAGAGACAAAGTACTCATTGAAAACCCTGCCCACATCTTCTGCATCAATCCAAAAGTTACCATGTACATCTCTGATAGACCCTACCTTTACCATGTACTGGTAAAACATCTTAGGATTTTCTTTGATTTTACCTGCCAATATTTTTTTGTATCTTCTCTTTGCTTTCCTAATTTCCATTTTTACTTCACCCCTGCACTTTCTATACTCCTCTAGGTTTTCTACAGTATAAGTCTTTTGTGACTGTCATAAGCTTTCTTTTTCTGCTTTATCTTGGCTTGTATGCTTCTTGATAACCAGGGTCTCTAGATTTGGCAGTACTACCCTTTTTCTTTGTGGGTCATGCCTATATTGTGCCCATAGAATCTCGCCTTTGAATGCTTCCCACTGATTTGACAGTTTTTCCTTCTAATAACTGTATCCAGTCCACTCCCACCAGCTCATCTCTCAGCTTTGTAAAATCTGTCTTCCCCCAATTTAGAATTTATACTCCTGCTCTATCTTTGTCCTTTTCCATAATGATGCTAAATCTAACTATATTATGATCACTATCTCCAAAATGGCCCCCAGTGCTACTTCATCCACTTGTCCAGCTTCATTTCCAAGATTAAATCTAGCATTGTGCCCCCTCTCGTTGGGCTTGTTACGTGCTGGCTAAAAAAGTTCTCTTGAATGCAGTTCAAGAATTTTGCTCCCTCTGTGTACTTCACACTGTTCATATCTCAATTGATATTAGGGCAGTTGAAGTCCCCAACAATTACTGCCCTATTATTTTTGCACTCGGACATCTGTCTACATATTTGCTCTTCTAACTCTCTTCCACTATTTGGGAGTCTATAGTACACTCCTAGCAGAGTGGCTGTCCCTTTTTTGTTTCTGAGCTCAAGTCATTTGGCCTCATTTGATGCTTCATTTAGTATACCATCCTCTTCACAGCTGTATTTGATTCTTTGACCAATAATGCTACACCTCCACCATTTTATCCCCTCTCTACCCTGCCTGAAAACTCTATATCCAGGGATGTTAAGCTGCCACTTTTGCCTCTCCTTAAGCCAAGTTTCCGTTATAGCAATGATACCATCCTGCCATGTGTCTATCTGTACCCTCAGCTCATCGGCTTTATTTACTATGCTCCTTGCATTTAATATATACCTTTTAACACTGGCAAATTCCTGTGCTGAAAATTTTTGAACCTGTGCTGCTTCTGCCTTTCAGAATCACTCACTAATCCTCCATCTCCCGTTCCCTGCTCTGAATTTGCCTTCAGGTTCCCATTCAACTGCCTACCCTCATTTAAATCCTCCCAACAGCACTAGCAAATCTCCCTTCGAGGATATTCGTCCCAGTTCTGTTCAGGTGTAGGCCATCCAGCTTGTACAGGTCCCACCTTCCCCAGAACCAGTCCCAATGTCTCAGAAATTTCAGAAATCTAATGCCCTCTCTCCTATACCAACTTCTCACCCGCTTGTTTATTCACTCAATTTTCCTATTTCTATACTCACTTGCACTTGGGATTGGGAGTAATCCTGAGATTACTACTTTAGAGGTCCTGCTTTGTAATCTCCTTCCTAGCTCCCTAAAGTCTGCTTTCAGGACCTCATCCCCTTTCCTACCTAAGTCATTGGTACCAACGTGGATCACGACCTCTGGCTGATCACCTTCGCCCGGAAGAATGCCCTGCAGTCGTTCCATGACATCCTTGACCCTGGAACCAGGGAGGCAACCGGCCATCTGGAGTCACGTCTATGACCACAGAAACACCTGTCTGTTCCCCTAACTAACGAATCCCCATATTGAAACTGCTCTTCCCCTCTTCTTTCTCCCTTCCTGTACAGTGGAGCTGCCTGTGGTGCCACAAACTTGGCTCTGACTGCATTCCTCTGAGGAACCAATGCCCTCACTGATATCCAAAACGGAAAATCAGTTGGTGAGTGGGACCCCAGGGGTCTCCTGCACTACCTGCCTAATTTTCTTGGACTACCTGGCGGACACACATTCCCATTCTGCCTCCAGGCTCCTAAGCTGCAGTGTGACCACCTCTCTGAATATACTATCCACATAGCTCTCAGCCTCATGGAGGCACCACAGTGATTCCAGCCACCACTTGTGCTCCGAAACCTGGAGCTCAATGTTCTGCAGCTGGTGACACTTCCTGCACACGTGGTTGTCTAGAACACTGGTAGCATCTACAACTTCCCACATATTACAGGACATGCATTCCACACGACTGAGCTATCCTCTCATGGCATCAACTAACTTCCCTTGAGTTAACTTTATTTTACTTTATTTTATCTGGCCTCGGCATAACTTTAATTCCTCACCGCCTGTGTTTCTTACTTAAATGTAAGTAGCCTCTTCTTTTAAAAGGAATGCTCTTTTCTAATTCTCAGCTACTTGATGACACTCCCTAACAACAGTTTCTTACCAACAAATGAACTTATGTTTCTCCTGTGATGCTAGGTGCTGCTGACTGCCTGGCTCGCAGTCCTCCTCACATACTCTCTTCTAGATGCTGCTGACTGCCTGACCCAGGATCCTTCTCTCGTACTCTCCTCTAGGTGCTGCTGACTGCCTGGCTTAGGGTCCTCCTCTTGCACTCTCCTCCTCCATGTAATACCTCCATGTTTTGTGTCACCTTTTAAATTTTGAAATTGCACCATGTACACCCAAATTCAAATCATTAATAACTATCAAGAAAAGCAGTGGCCCTAGTGTTGAACCTTGGGTATACTGCTCTACATTTAAAAGAAAAACACTGTCGATGCTGGAATTCTAAAATAAAAACAGAAAATTCTGGAAATACTCATCCAGGTCTGGCAACATCTGTGGAGAGAGAAACGGAGTTAATGGGCTGAATCTTCCAGTCGGTGTGGGGAGCGGTCCTGACATGCCGACGCATAAAATGACGTGCGATGACTTCGGGCATGCGTCCCGACGTCATCGCGCATCAGCTCAATATTTTGTTTGGCGGGTGCGCGCCGGAGGCAGCTGCGCGCTCGCCGAAATGCCAACGGCCTATTAAGGCCATTAAAAAAGTAACTAAACTGGTTAACAACGCTGCCCGTCCAACCTTAATGTTGACAGGCAGACGAAGAGCCCAAGCGGCCTTCGCGTTTTTCAGGAAGCCTCATCCACGGGCGGGATGAGGTTTCCTGAAGCTTTCATAAAGTAAATAAATAAAATTTCCACACTTCACAAACATGTCCCATCTCATGTGACACTGTCACATGAGGGGACATGTTTAAATAAATTTTAACTTTATTTATTAAAATGTTTTATAAGCTCCCTGTGCCTCAGGGAGATTGCTGTGCCTTTTCGCACATGTGTGAAAGAGCACAGGGCCCGACTGTCTCTCTCCACCCCCACCTGCACAGGTAGCGCTGAGCACTATTGACCGCACATGACGCTGAGCGGGCCTTAATTGGCTCGCCCGGATAAAATGGCGGCGCGCAGCCAATTGCGGGCGGCGATTGGCTCTGTGCCCGCTCCCGCCCAGCCCGCCCGCCACATGAAAAATTCTCACCAATATTTGAAAACATTCCTTTTATTTCTTCAGGCTTCATTAGTAGCTGGAGTATTCAAAGATGGATAGAAGACAAGGTTGCTCTGTGACCTGAGGCCAAAGCAAAGTACAATTTAGTATTAATTTTATAACATATCCTGTTGATTTTTGCCATGAAGTATAATTTGTATATTGAATCATTAATTGGAGGAATACTCCACAATTATTTTGTTTAGTAGATGATGTTGGAAATGTGAAGAAGGAACTCATATTGATCCTTGCCCTCATTTTCTTCACACCATATACTCATCCCTTCTCTCTTGAAGGTGGTCATGTATAATACTTCCTTTCATTGAAAACAATGGGAGAATGGATATTATTCTGAAAGTTATCTTGCCCTCTGTCTCTTTCTATGTTTATCTATGAGAGTGGTAAATTTGTATATTAATTGTGTTTAATTGTATGCCAGGGTGGGCATTAACTGGGGGCTCACTTGTGTCCCTATAAATAAGTACAAACTGAAACTGTGATTGTTTGGCTAGGGGCTGCATGCTTGTAATGTTTAATTTTGTAAACAGCTGCTTATCAAATTTGTAAAGATTGGCTCAAATTCTATTCTACACCTGCTGACCTTCTGGAGTATAACAAGGGAGAATTCAAAAATGAGTTAGAAAGATGGCAGTTGCTTGATGCATTACTTTTCCTTCTTTACAAAGATGGAATTAAAATTTAAATTCACAAAATGAAAGTTGCCAATGCTTCATTAAGCCACTTCATTCAAAATTCCCACTGAACATGGCACATGCAGTTCCTGTTAAACAATCAATCTCAATTATAAAGCCTTTATGGTCACACCAAGGGACCCAGCCAAAGGATGCTTTGTTCATTGCTTCTGAGAGTACAGTGGACACAAAGCAATAGAGTTTCATTAGAACTGCTATAAATAATTACTGATAGAATTGTGCGCCTTATCAGGTGGGATAAATATGTATTAGCATATCGAAAATGAAATCTTTAAGAATACATATGGCATTCAAAAGCTTGTAATGAAATGTACCATTCAACACATTTGAAAGAGTGTCTAATCCAATTCCAAGGACGCCATCAATCTTTTCATTAAAATCATTTAATTTTCTCTCCAGTTTCTTTGTGTTACTTTCTATGTTTTTTTAATTGTGATGTGATCTGGGTGCTTGGTGTAGAGTTTTTTTCCACTTAGTGTCAGCATAAGGCACTCTCAGATAAAGCATAAACATTGTTTATACATGAACAAACGTGCCTTTGTACATAGTTTACATCATGATGTAATCCAGCCACAACAAAGCTTTCCTACTGCTCCAATATGGCATTTCCATTTCCCCCATCAGCCCACGTGCACCTTTATGTTGCCAGTTTATTCCAACTTCCATTGAAATATGGGCAGTTTTGTGCGGTGGTCTTACACCCAATAAGAGCTGGATACAGACTGCAGATTTACACCACACACAGTTTACAGAAGGAAGGAGCTTCATGTTGAGCCCGGTTCTAGAGGTGAAAGGATATTATTCTGACGGAGTTACTACAAACCCTTCTAATCCGTGAGAAATCATACATTTTCTAAATTCTGTCTGGAGGACTGCTACCATTAAGCTGAGAACGGATGGTAAGTCAATTGTACATGTCTAAGCAGTTTTTTCCATTGAGGAACAGAGGATTTTGGATGGGTTAATTGCACTCAGCTACCACCTCATGGTTCAGTCAATGTTCCATCTCCTGTTCCAGGATAGAACTGATTCTTTTATACACTGCAGCCAATTTTATAAAACTTTTGAATGCTTGTGGTTTGACAAAGTTATGAGCCTGTCAGCATCTCCAGGTGTAAAATAATGCCTTTTGCGAATATTGTTGGAATGATTTTCTTAAATGAAAAAGCTACCGTGTTAAGCTAAATTATCCAGCTAATGGATAGTGATTTTTGTTCTTAATAGGATAGCCCTTCAGCAATTCATTACTCACCTTTCAAAAAGTTGTATTAAACATCGCAATGAAGTCCTGGCAAAATAGAAGATTGCAACTGAAGTGCAAAGGTAACGGGCAGAATTTTCCATTTATGAGACTAAGTGCGGTGGTGGGGGGCTTGGCGACGCCCACCCTACTGATGCCCGATTCTGCGCTTGGAGGGTCATTAATTATGCATAAGCGCGTATTGGGCCTAAACACCTGGTGGGTCGGGAGCTGATTCATCCGCCCGCCTCTGGCTGGCAGGGTCGAAGGTCGGGGCACCACATTTAAAGGCCAGTCCAACACACAATCTCACTCTCCCCAGCCCACCTGTCTTCTGGACACATGCAGAGATGTCTTGCAGTGAGAAGAAGAGGGCCAAGAGCCTCAAGAAGAGGGCAGAATCCCGCTTCACTCACCAGGCCCTCAGGGTCTTGACCAGAGGAGTGCAGGCACATAGGCAAGTCCTGTATCCCAGGGATGGCTGCAGGAGGCATAACAGCCTCACTTCTCTGGCCTGGGAGGCCGTCACAGAGCGGGTCAGCGTGGTTGGCAACAGCGCCCGAAATGCCACCCAGTGCAGGAAGAGGATGAATGATCTCATTCACTCTGCCAGGGTAATTCATCCTTCAACCCCCTCCAATATCAAACTCTCATCATGGCATCATGCATTCAAACTTCTACTCTCTGCAGGAATCTCGCGCAACCATTAGCGGGGGACACATATCAACACTCATTCTCTAACCGAGGCTTCCACATCACTACCATCCCATCTATCATGTTGCTCACACTCCATCCTCTGGCCCTTCTGGGGAGAGCTCACCACACACAGGGAACATGCATCTCACCCAACCTCTGCTCCATCCCGCCTCATCACATGCCTCTTTTCTTCATACAGGCCAAGCTGGTGCACAACAGGTGTGAGAGATCGCAGACCAGGGGAGAGATGGCCAACATCATTGCCCTCACTGAGTTTGAGGAGGCTGCAACCAAGCTAGCTGGGGAGGACAGGGATCACTCCTGTGGGGAAGGGGCGATTGGCCCCTCCTTGCAGCCTAGTACGGATCACAGCTCCATCAGTTCATCAAATCCTGACATTCACAGTGAGTCACATGCAGTCTTACCTAGCTCATGCTCATTAACTGAAACTCTATTTTCTACTTTCTAGGCACCAGCAGATCGAGGCTCCCAGCCAGTCCAGCACCAGTGTGAGCCCCCAGATCACATTCAAAGAGGAAGCTCTGGAAGAACTATCAAAGCGCTCACACACACCCTCAACCATCTCAGAGACACGTCTGTGGGGCACAGCTGTAGATTAGGCTTGGACTCACTTTCTGGGGAACACCTCGCTGACACGTCCCCTCAGCAGTCGGAGGCAGGGACAGCCCAGGTCTCTGGCACTCAGAGGGCTGCTGGAGACCAGCCACCTGCTCAGTCTGAATCTGGTGATGAGCCTCTGGAAGCGGCCACCAACTCAATGCTGGAGATGCAACGAATCTCAGGCAGAGATTCAACAACCACTAGACTAGAGCGAATGATGGAGGAGTCCGTCAGCTGTCTGTCTGATGTCGTGCCTGCGAAATGTGAGCACCTTGAGGTCACCATGGGAAGGCTGGTGACCACCATGGAGATCTTGGTCTAGCAGGTCTTGCCGGATTTGCGCTTGACCCTGCACTCCGTGGCCACACACCCTGGTTGCCACCATCAAGATGTAGGCAACATGGAGACGAGGCACCTTGACCTCCCTCCAGGTGCACTATCTCCTGTAGGAGTCAGAACGGGGCCCTCGGGCACCCACAGGGAGGATGAGTGTCAGCCAGACACCTCGGGGGCCTCCTCCCAGGACACTCCAAGCGTGTGCAGCCACTCACAGCCCCCTCCGCCTGTGACCCCAACCACTCCAGCTTCTCAGGCCGCCGAGGGCGCTTCTGCCCCTGAGCAGGTGACCCTTAGCAGGCCAGCGTCTCCAACAGCTCAGGCCACCAAAGGACGTCTGTCAAGGTCATCGCAGACATCAGGACGTAGCAGTCAGCAGGCTGCCTCTACCTCGGCTGCTGATGTTGGGGCTGCACCCAGGAGTAGTGGTAGAGTTAGGAAAGTTAAGAAAAATTGATATCACTTTTGGTCACAGGTGTGCTAGACATGTAAAGAAATTGCACTTTTGTAAATACATTTGATGGCTATGTGAATGTTTTGGGCAACTGAAGGTGTTGTGATTTAGTACTTTGGAATCCTCTCATTGTGAAGTTTAGCCTTCCTCCCACTCAGTGATAGTGTCCCACTGTGAGATTCACATTCCTGTGATGTCAACCTCAGTTGAACTAGTCTCTGCACCCTTGTGTGATGTCAGGGAGACGGTTTAAATTTTTATTTGAAGTGTGTGGTGTAAGCGTTTCTAACACTACTTCCTCAAGGAACACCATTGAGTGAGGGCAGCTCATCAGCATTGATATTCCAATGGCATTTGTGTCCCCTCAGTGCTAGTGGCAGAAGAAAAGACCTGCACAGGAGGAGGAGATCCCTAGGTATGTCCACATCTCAGTCGCAGCAGTGTTTGCATCATCAGATGGCGGCAAAGGCTTCAAGTCTTCTCTCGCTTCACTCTTGTTCCTCAGTGGACGCTCAGTTCCCAGAGTGAGCTCACTCACAGGGCCCCACAGACCAAAGCAAAGATCATGGCCTGGTATTTCATGAGGCCAGAATGTGCAAGTGTGAATGCGAGACTTGTTCTCGTTGCAAGTGGGTGGACATCCCCTGAACTGAAAGTAAATGACATTGAGGGCTAGGAGAGATGTGGTCATATTCCCTCACTTACCTTTACTACTCCTGGAACCTGTCAGCAATTAACGTATCACGACACGCCTCCCACATCTTCTTTCCTCCATGGTGTGATCGCGCTCATACTGACCCTCAGCAGCCTCCTGAGGTTCTTTGGTATCTGGATCTTCATCCTCTGAAGAGCTCTCATCCTCCTCCAGGTCATCCTCTGGCAGGGGGTCACCTTTTTGCATTGTCAGATTGTGAAGGGCGCAAAACATTGTGATGATGCGGGGAACCCTGTCGGGAGTGTATTGTAATGAGCCACCTGAGTGGTCCAAACATCTGAAGCGCATCTTCAGAAGCCCTATGGTCTGCTCTATAAGGGAACGTATGGGGCTGTGAGCAGCATTGTACCTCTCCTCGGAATGACTCTGAGAGTGACGCAGTGGTATCATCAACCAGGTAAGGACGGCAGATTTCCTTCCCTAAAGGGCATCAGTGAACCAGATGGGTTTTTAAGATAATCAGCAATGGTTTTGTGGTCATCAGACTTTTAATTCCAGATTTTTATTGAATTCAAATTTCACCATTTTGCAGTGGTGGAATTCGAACCTAGGCCATTACCCTGGGCCCTGGTACCTCTTATCCCCAAGCAGCCATCCCTACAGACGTAAAGGCCTTTCGAAAATCTCAGGCACCTGGGAGCAACTCAGGATGTAGGACAAAAACAGAATTACCTGGAAAAACTCAGCAGGTCTGGCAGCATCGGTGGAGAAGAAAAGAGTTGACGTTTCGAGTCCAACATGACCCTTCAACAGAACTGAAGTATAGTTAGGAGAGGGGTGAAATATAAGCTGGTTTAAGGTGGGGGGCGGGGGGAGAGAAGTTGAGGGTGGGGTGGTTGTGGGGACAAGCAAGCAGTGATAGGAGCAGATAATCAAAAGATGTCACAGACAAAAGGATCAAAGAGGTGCCTATTGCCTGTGACATCTTTTGATTATCTGCTCCTATCACTGCTTGCTTGTCCCCACAACCACCCCACCCTCAACTTCTCTCCCCCCGCCCCCCCAACCTTAAACCAGCTTATATTTCACCGCTCTCCTAACTATACGTCAGTTCTGTTGAAGGGTCATGTTGGACTCGAAACGTCAACTCTTTTCTTCTCCACCGATGCTGCCAGACCTGCTGAGTTTTTCCAGGTAATTCTGTTTTTGTTTTGGATTTCCAGTATCCGCAGTAGCTTTTTGTTTTTATCAGGATGTAGGAATCCTGGCAATTCACGGGATAACTGACCCACCATCTGGAGAATTGCAAGCTGTTTATACGCTGGTGAATTCCTGACTTTTTGCCTGCCGCTGTATTCTCCTCTCTCGCCCGCCATGAAACCTACCATGGGCAGGATGGGAAAATTCCAACCCTACCTTTACATTCCAAGTGTAGAATTCACATTCTTGTAGTCAGCAAATTAAAAAGAGACATAGTATTGACAAATTACCTTTGGCATATGAGAATTGGTTTTTTATTTACCTATCTCCAAAGATTAAAAAGTATAGCAATTTTTCACAGAATAACTTTGCTTTCAAATTCCTGGAAACGTGGGTAGAGTTGAAAAATTGGAGGATGGTGAGTGTTATATCTGTATTCAAGAAAAGGAGAAAGGGATAATCCAGGAGAGTGTAGCTGGTTAGTCCATTGTGAATAAATGGGATGAAAGCAGTGAACACCCAGAATGGCATGGACTAACCTGGCGCAATCAACCTGCATTTGTAAAAAGAGGCTATGCTTGATTAATTTAATTTATTTTCTTTTAAAAACACCAAACAATAAGGGGATACATTGGAGGTTGTGTATAAGGATTTTCAGAAGGTGTTTGATTATGGTGACATATGAGGAGATCAACAAGACACATAGGGCAGAATTTTCTGCCTGTCGGGGGGGTTGTGCGGGTGTGTTTGTGGGCGGGTGGGTTCTTGATCGGTGCCCCCGGTTGGGGGCGCGCTGTCATTTTACGTGGGCGGGCCAATTAAGGCCCGCCCAGCGTGACGTCTGCCAGGAAGCGCTGTGCGCTCCCTGTGCAGGCCGGGGGGGGATTCCCTGAGCAGGTCTGTGCGCTCTTTCGCGCATGCCTGGAAGAGCCCTCAGATCTCCCTGAGGCAAAGTACTACCTCAGGGCGATCGCTTCAACTTTAAAAACTGTGCTGAATGGAGAAAAAAAAAATTATTGATATGTCCCCTCATGTGACACATGAGTTGGGACATGTCAATCACTTGAATGTTAAAACTTAATAAACATTTTTAAAACCCTCATGAAACCTCATCCCATCCTTGGATGAGATTTCATGTTTTTTCAGAAGCCCACCTGGGCTTCTGGCCTGCCCACCAGTCATAAGGTTGGACGGGCAGCCCTGACAACGACCTCAATTAGGTAATTAACAGGTCTTAATAGGCCTTTGACAGTTCAGTGGGCGCGCAGACGAATCGGCCAATCTGAAAATCGAAATGATGCGGGGTGACGTCAGGACACACGTCTGATGTCACCCCGCGTCATTTTACGTGTCGGCATGTGGGTCCCGCCCCCTGCACGTCGACGGGGAAATCTGCCTATAATATTGAAGAAGAATTTGACTACAGGTGGAGCAGTGCTAAGTTGGCAGAACACAATGGCTACAGGTAACTGGATATTTTCAGATTGGTGGGTTTGGGCTGTGGTCTAGTCCAGAGGTCTGTGCTGGGACCGCTTTTATTTTCCATTGAAAAGAAAGACTTGCATTTATATCACACCTTTCATGATTACAGAATGTCCCAAAGTAGTGTACAACAAATAAAGCATGCTTGAAGTGTAGTCACTGCTTTAATGAAGGAAATGTGGTAGCTAATTTGCACATAGCAATCTCCCACACACAATAATGTGAAAATGACCAGATAATCTTTCTTTGGGCAGAATTTTACCCATGTCGGGCGGGCTCGGAACTGGGCAGGCTGGGGCAGTTGGGAAGCCAACCGCCGCCCATGATCGAGAGGCGATTTCACGCTGCCAGGCCAATTAGTTGGGGAGGGGGGGGGTGTCGAGTGGGGCGAGCACGAACTTCACACATGTGCACGCTTCAGAATCTCCCCGAGGCACAGAGCTGCCTCAGGGAGATGAAGAGTTTTTAAAAAAACTAATAAAGGCATTAAAAATGTGATAAAACATGTCCCCTCTGTCACATGAGCAGGGACATGTTATTAATTAAATTTATTTGCTTTAGGAAACGTCACCCTGCCCATGGATGAGGTTTCCTAACCTTTTCTTCTGCCTGCCAACCGTAAGGTTGGATGGGCAGCAAAAAATGTCAGTCAATTTATACTTTAACAGGCCTTTTAATTGTTGGTGGGAGCGCTGCCAATTCCTGCACGCACCCGCTGACCAAAATATCACACGACTGCGCGCTGACGTCGGGACGCTTGCCTGGAGCCAACACGCATCATTTTACGCTCGGGCGGGTTGAGCGTGTGCCTCCCGCCGAGCTAAAAATTTTGCCCTTTATGATGTTGATTGAGGGTAAATATTGGCCAGAATAAGTCAGCTTCTCTCTTCAGAAATGAATTTACTTGAAAAAGATAATGACTCAGGCTTCAAATGGAGCAACTAATTGAGTATCCCAGTTGACTACCACTGAAGAATGACACACAACATCACCGCATGTTTTTGCATGTTCTTGGCTGCTGTATTTCCAAAGCTGTAATCTCCATCTGACAAAAGGTTTTACAGGAGAGCTTTGCTGTACCTAGCAGAGGCTAGGTTTCCAGGTGCATCAGAGCCACTTGGACTGTTTAATACTCTTCCTATAATGGGATGCTCAGAACAGCAAACAATATTCCAATCATGGCCCACCCAATGGCTGGAGTTTTCCAGCCCCTCAAGCTGGCTGGACCAGAAGGTCCCGCCGATGTGAACAGAGAGGGCTCGCTGGCCCTGCCATGGGGAAACTCGCCGCAGAGGGGGGGCTGGAAAATTCCACCCAATATCTTGTACTAATTAAACGTCACTTTCTTGCTTTTAATAACCATTGTACCTATGCATAAAATTTCAAATCTCTCTGGCTTGTATTCTCTATGATTGCGTGCTTCCTGTCCTGTTCTCCCTCTTTTCACCAAACTTATTGTATCCTTCTTTCCACCCATGCCAACAAAAAAAAACATATATTCCAGAAATTAAAAAAAAAATAGAATAATGCAAATGGAGAGAACATCATTCAGCAGCAGAATGAGACGAGGTGGTTTCTGTAGTAGAAAGGGTTAACAGATGGGATAAGCTAATAAATGACATCGATGATGATGCACTACTGACATCAGTCAGTCCTGTGTTAGACTCTCGAGAGAAAGATTGGAATCATGCCTAGAAGCAACATGCCTACTTTAATAAACAAGTATTAAGCAGATACCAGATACCAGAGTATGTCTACAGTCTGTCTAATAACCAAGTCCCATGCCTAGGGTCCAAGTTGAAAGGACCCATCTCAGAACAGTTTCTTATGAAGAGTCTCAACCAAAATGTTACAACTGTCTTTTGTTTTAACATGCTTGTTGGCCACAATTTGTTTCTAGTATTTCCTGTCTTTATTTCAGATTTTGAGCAATGCTTTTTTTAATCCATGCATTCTACAGATGTAAGGGGCACAAACAACAGGAGGCTTAGTTCATATGGGCGGGACCTATACATCACTTAGCACCAATTCCAGATGTTTGGCGAGAACTACTGAAAGGGCTGTTGATCCTGGAAGATAGCATTTAAATCTCTGAGCTTTTTCTTTCCACTTTTCTTTCCTTGAGGACCTTTAAAATGTTGTTAAAGTGAAATGAATTTTCATGCTTCAATCACTTTCCCAGTGGGTGTGAATTCTTGTATATAATTTGGTGCTTTAGTGATTTGTATTTGTTGGAAATTCTCAATCTGAAAAACTTGGTAAAATTTAGTAATGTGAAAAATGAAAGGTGTTTTAGGTTGATGCGGTAGGATGTGTTCTTTTGGTGCCTGGAGTGATGTGTGTTGCTCTTCATAGGTGGTGAACTGGGGTATTAAATTAGTTGCTCCATTTGGAGACAGAGTCATGATCATTTTTCAAGTAAATTTGCTTCTGCTTCTCCAGGGCTGCTGTATTTGCAAAGCTGTAATCTCCATCTGATAAAAGGTTTGACAGCAGACCTAACTCTTTGATGTGCGCAGGGGAGGCCTGGTTCCCAGGTGCGGCATAGAGGAAAAAAGGCTGGAGACCCATCACGTCAAGTCTACATCTCACTACACTGCCCCAGGATTTCCTGAAGGACCCTGACTGGTTACAACTGGACCTGTGTTTGCCCATTGGTAGTATTCAAAACAGATGGGAGGGGGTGATGTCTGCCTCGACAACCACACTTTCCATTCCATGTGCCCATGGCCCCCCCTAAAAATTGATGGTAGGGTTTGCGCTGAAACCTACTGTAACCCACAGATAGGGTGATATTTTATAGGGCCTGTAGGAGCAGGAAACATGGCGGGTGGGGTGACTTAATTAAGCAGGAGCCGAAATTTTGGCTTTCCAATGGGTTGAGATGCAGAGAAGAAGTCAGTGGCAACCTGGGCCTCATGCTGTTCTATGGCAGGTTCCTACTTCGAATATATTTTCATGCCTTGAACGCTCACTATCTTACAATTATTTAAAATTACGTCCTATCTTCAAGAAGAAGTCAGCAGCGCACGGGAACCCTGTGGTGCCTGGTTCATGTTCATTTAAAGGTGGTCTGCAATGGCCTTTGTTGTGCCTGAGGTCAGCAGTTTTAATTTTTGAACTCTGTGGCACAAGGGAGAGGAGAAGGAGACTGGCGGCTTGGATGGATGCTCGGGACCTGGAAGGGCAAGTCTAAGGTGAAGGGGGTTTGGGGTGGGTGGGGGCATGGGGAAGTGGAAGAGCGATCAGAGGGCCTGGTATCCTGGTTGTGGTCAGGGGAGGGGTGGTGGCGACAGTCAAGGTAACGAAAATGAGCAGCCTAAAAAGAGGGTTCATAATGTCCTCATTGGGGTCCTTTAGGTCCAACTTAAGATGCTGGCTGGCAGAGGGAATGCTCCCAGTCACAGGGGGAAGTTTGATTTGGTAGTGGGGGGGCAGGTCCAGTTTGAGGTTGGGACAATCAAAGGGCTTGTAGGGCAGGTCACGGGATCCAACAAACACTCCAATAAGTATGATGTAGGAGGGCCTAAGATCAGAATGGGAATGTCGATACAGATGGGTGTAGGCTAAGGAAGTGAGATGGCGTGTCCAATTGGACTGTGACAGGGTTCAGGCTAATGGGAGCCGGGGGTGGTGGTGGTGGTTGAAACATTCTAGAGGGAAGGTGCAAAGTGATGTTGGGAGGATCAAGGGTGATGGGGACAAAGGTGAAGATGACAGGAGAAGGGTGGGAGCTAACGGGTTTTAACAAATGTGGTACATAGCATTTTCTCAAACTGTCTCCAAAAGCATGTGTGGTGTCAGGTTTGGAGATCGATGTTGAACATCACCTGGGGGAAGCACTGAGGGTGTCAAGGGTGCAGGATGTACTCTGTGTGGGGGACTTCAATGTCCATCACAAAGAGTGGCTTGGTAGCACCACTACTGGCCGAGCTGGCTGAGTTCTAAAGGACGTAGCTTCCAAACTGGGTCTGCGGCAGGTGGTGAGGGAACCAACTAGAGGGAAAAACATACTTGATCTCATCCTCACCAACCTGTCTGCCGCAGATGCATTTGTCCATGACAGTATAGGTAGGAGTTGTTGTGGAGATGAAGTCCTGCCTTCACATTGAGGATACCCTCCATCATTCTGTGTAGCACTACCACCGTGCTAAATGGGATAGATTTTGAACAGTTCTAGCAACTCAAGACTGGGCATCCATGAGGCGTTCTGGGCCATCAGCAGCAGCAGAATTGTACTCGAACACAATCTGTAACCTCATGGCCCAGCATATCCCCCACTTTACCATTACCATCAAGCCAGGGGATCAACCCTGGTTCAATGAAGAGTGCAGGAGGGCATGCCAGGAGCAGTACCTAAAAATGAGACGTCAGCCTGGTGAAGCTGTAACACAGGACTACTTGCATGCCACACAGCATAAACAGCAAGTGATAGACAGAGCTAAGCGATCCCACAACCAACGGATCAGATCTAAGCTCTGCAGCCCTGCCACATCTGGTCGTGAATGGTGGTGGACAATTAAACAACTCACTGGAGGAGGAGGCTCCACAAATATCCCCATCCTCAATGTTGGGGGAGCCCAGCACATCAATGCAAAAGATAAGGCTGAAGTATTTGCTACAATCTTCAGCCAGAAGTGCCAAATGGATGATCCATCTTGACCTCCTCCGGAGGTCCTCAGCATCTCAGATGCTAGTCTTCAGCCCATTCAATTCATTCCACGTGATATCAAGAAAGGGCTAAAGGCACTGGATAGTACAAGGCTATGGGGTCTAACAATATTCCAGCAATAGTCCTGAAGACCTGCGCTCCAGAACTTGCAGTGCCCCTACCTAAACTGTTCCAGTGCAGCTACAGCACTGGCATCTACCCGGCTATGTGTAAAATTGCCCAGGTACGTCCTATACACAAAAAACAGGACAAATCCAACCCGGCCAATTACCGCCCCATCAGTCTACTCTCGATCATCAGTAAAGTAATGGAAGGGGTCATCAATAGTGCTATCAAGCGACACTTGCTTAGCAATAACCTGCTCACTGGTGCCCAATTTGGGTTCTGCCAGGGCCACTCAGCTCCTGACCTTATTACATGCTTGGTTCAAACATGGATAAAAGAGCTGAACTCCCGAGGTGAGGTGAGAGTGACTGCCATTGACATCAAGGCTGCATCTCACCGAGTGTGACATCAAGGAGTCCTAGCAAAACTGGAGTCAATGGGAATCAGGGGGAAAACTCTCCACTGGTTGGAGTCATACCCAGCACAAAGGAAGATGGTTGTGGTTGTTGAAGGTCAGTCATCTCAGCTCCAGGACATCACTGCAGGAGTTTGTCAGGATAGTGTCGTTGGCCCAACCATCTTTCAGTTGCTTTATCAATGACCTTCCTTCCATCATAAGGTCAAAAGTGGGGATGTTTGCTGATGCTTGCACAATGCTCAGCACTATTTGTGACTCCTCAGATACTGAAGCAATCCATGTCCAAATGCAGCAAGACCTGGACAATATCCAGGCTTGGGCTGACAAATGGCAAGTAACATCCATGCACACAAATGCCAGGCAATGACAACCTCTCACAAGAGAGAATTGCCCCTTGATTTTCAATAGAATTACCATCACTGAATCCCCCACTATTAACATCCTGGGTGTTAACATTGACCGGAAACTGAACTGGAATACTATGGCTACATGAGTAGGTCAGAGGCTAGGAGTCCAGTGCCGAGTAACTGACCTCCTGACTTCCCAAAGCCTGTCCACCATCTACAAGACACAAGTCAGGAATGTGATGGAATACTCCCAATTGCCTGGATGACTGCAGCTCCCACAACACTCAAGAAGCTTTACACCATCCAGGACAAAGCAGTCTGCTTGATTGGCACCACATCCACAACATTCACTCCCTCCACCACTGACGCACAGTAGCAGGAGTGTGTACCATTTACGAGATGCACTGCAAGAATTCACCAAGGCTCCTTAGACAGCACCTTCCAAACCCACGGCCACTAACATCTAGAAGGACAAGGGCAACAGATCGATGGGAACACCACCACCTGGAAGTTCCCCTCCAAGTCACTCACCATCCTTACTTGGAATCCATCCTTCACTGTTGCTGGGTCAAAATCCTGGAACTCCCTTCCTAACAGCACTGTGGGTGTACCCACACCACATGGACCGCAGCAGTTGAAGAAGGCAGCTCATCACCACCTTCTCAAGGGCAAGTAGGGATGGCCAATAACTGCTGGCCCAGCCAGCGAAGCCCACACCCTGTGAATTAATTTTTAAAAAAGTACATAAAGGAGGTGACCAATGCCCTCTTCCATCATGCAAATAAATGCATCAGTTACTCCACAGATGAGGACAGCCAGGCAGCAAAGGCATTGGGCTTCGGGGCTATCACTCGTTTACTTAGAGTGCAAGGGGTCATCGACTGCACTCATGTGGCCATTTGAACTCCCTGGGACCAACCAGTGGCACATGTGAATCGCAAGGGCTTTCACTCTTTGAACGTGCAACTGATATGCGATCACAGGCAAAGAGTCATGTATGCCTTTGCTCAATTCCCAGGGAGCTCTCATGATTCAATTTTGCTCAATGCGCAGCTACCAGAGCTGTTTGAGGCCTCAGCCCGGGGTGACCGCTGGATCCTGAGTGACAGGAGCTACCCCTTTAGATCTGGTTGATGAGACCAGAGAGGTTTCACCGCAGTGCAGTAGAAGAGTGGAACAATGAAGTTCACATCTCCACCAGAGCCATCATCGAGCAAACCATTGGCTTGCTGAAAATTCACTTCTGCTGCCTTGACCGGTCTGAGTGGCTCTGCAGTACGCACCACAGAGGGAATCACAAATTGTCGTGGCCTGCCCTGCACTGCACCATGTGTCCATACAACACAGAGTACTGTTGTAACAGGCTGAGTGAGAGATGAGGATGAATTGGATGAGTCTGAGGAGGAGACCATGAATGTGCATAAGCCTTTACTGGATGCCAGGGCCATGGAGGGATCTGCAAGGAATACCAGGGACAACCTAATATGCTCCTGATTTGCCCAAGAATGAGGCACATACATGACCATGGCCCCATTGCTGGAATTCCATTGCCTGCTGGGAAGTAGACCAAACCCTGCCAGCCTCCTTCCCGAAGCTACCTCTGAACCTGCTATCTAGAATAATATGGGGAGTGGAGCTTTATCACACATACATGGACCTGCTATTTAATACTGGTCCTCATGGCATCTGTGCCGCATTTGGACACATGTCAATCAGCTTACCATGACCGAGCGTTCAGATCTGCATCATCGTTACAGGGCTCTGAGCTCACCTACAACAGCTCAATCATCCTCATTGAGAACTATCTGATATGCGCCAGCTGATATGTCCTTTACAATGCATACAAAGGGACGTTGGGGAGGCGGTGTGGGGGCAGCTGAGCCTGCAATTTCAGCCTTGTCCCCCAGATTGGCAATTACAGAACTGGACTGTGCCATGAACATTCAATAAAGACTGAACACAAGCACACAACATTGTTTCCTCCACAATAAAGAAAACTAGCCTAACTCCCCTGTAACCATCAATCTGTGCCAACCACGAGGCATGCCAGTACATGTAGCTCTCAACTAAACTAGTCCCAACAAAGGACAAATGATGCACACATGAGTAAAGTGAAACCAATATAATGTGCAAAATTTACAACTGACATTTAATTTTGAAAAACACCTGTGCCACCTTTGTGCTCTCAATAAGTCTTATATTTGTGCTTATGGCCATTACGTCTTGGTACAATCCTGACACCAACATCTGAGGTGGAGGCAGTCTGCTCAGTGTGCTTTGCCTTTGATGATCATGGCGGGTGTCCTCTGGAGGTCTGAGGCCTTGAGGGCTCTGGGCTAATGGGGGTCTCCTGCACTGGTGCAGAGGCTCCCTTGGCTTTGCCTGCTGGAGACAATAGGGTTGATGGCGGGGGAGTTGAGGAGAGGTCGCTCATCTTGGTGCCCTGAGAGGAAAGCTCCAGGCCTTTTGCCTTTGTGCTCCTCCTTGATATTGGTACATGATGGCAGCTCCCTCTATCCCAGAGGAGAAGGGGCTGGTGGAGGGAGGTCCAGGTGTCTTGTCAACCCTCTCGCCAAGCCACTACTGTATGAAGCCCATAGCTAGAGTGACGGAATGCAGGTCTGAGTGCATATGAGTTGCCTATTGGACCTAGCTCTCCATGGCAGTTGCCAATCTCTCCACAGAGGAAACCATGCCTGACACATGGCTTGTATGGTCTCCTCCATAGCCTGTGCAAAGCTGTGCATGACCTCTGGCATCTCCATCATACGTTCCCCTAAATTACGCCGCATCTCCAGCAGGCTTCTTGTAGCTGAGACCAGAGGCCTGTCATCAGCGTGGGGCTCAGCAAAAACTGAAAAAAAAATGGAAATCTGAATAAACACTGAAAATATTGGAAATATAATACAGATTAGATGACCCTTCTGTTCTGAGGTTGGGCCTTCATGTCTTGGGCGATGGTGGAATTGTCCCAGAATTGCACTAAGTGCAGTAGAGGGCATAAAAAAAGACATTTTACCTGCTAGCCGCAATGGGGTTTTCTCCCTGTATTGCCTGCTTCCCACCTCATTAATTATACAGCCACAGGAAACATGCCGTCTTGCTGGTGGGCAGCCTCAGAATCTCCCGCCATGCTGTTACCTCACTGTTCCTTCACTCTGGGTGCCATGTATAAACTGCAGCCGTCAATACCTTTCTCAATGCTTGCCGCCCAGAACTGCTCGAGTGAAGACATGGCCTTGAAAGCCAAGGATAGTTCAGTGACCCATCCCTGGAATGCCTTCTGGAGGCCCACCATGATGTCCTCTACTCCCCCTCTGGTTGCAGGAGGTCCCGCAATTTCACCATTCCGGCTTGGGAGGCGGTGGCAGTGATGGTCAGTACAGAAGAGGCTGGCCACCCAGTGCAGATAGAGGATGAATGATATCATCTGTGCCACGAGGGTAGGGCAACCATCTCATCACTCTAAGCTCACACACTCACAAGGCCATCACACATTCACTGGCATCTCACTCAATGCCAGCTCAAAGGACATCATCACTCACTCTCTCACACACCCTCACATCTCCATCTGGCCTCATCTCCTCTGGAGACTGCCTCCTCAGCCCTCACTATCTTGAGGCCACTTGCACAGATCAACATGTGCCCCCACACATACCCTGGGATACCCCCCTTGCCCAGTATAGACCTCGCCCTGCAGCCTCTTCCCTTCCCCTGAGGCACTTCTCCCCTTTCCCCAAGCAAGCCCTGACCCTGCAGCCATTGAAAGGCACCTCTGCCTTACGGCTGGTCTGGTAGTTAGAGACCTGCTGTGAACCCCCCTAAAAGTGATGTGGTGCTGCCTGTAAAGCCTGGTGCTGATGACCATGAGTGCTGCCTGAAGCAAGGTAGACAAACAAACCTCGAAATCCCGAGCAAAGTGTAGCCAGGTGCACATCACTTCCGTATAGTTGTGAAACATGTCAGAGTGCAATCATGTTGACGTGCCCGGATGATCCAGCATGGAGGGGATGATCCCGGCGAGCAGGGCTGATAATGAGATTTTAAAGTATTGAAATTAGGTTCCCAACATGCGGCGGTGGGAAACGCGGCCTGCCATTGATGAGTGGAGTGGACGTTCGCAAACTGGTGTCACGCCATATTGTCCGCTCACACCCACCATGAAGCCCGCTGCCAACAGGAGCAGAAAATCCCAACCTAGGTGTAGGACTTGGTACTTACAGACTGACAGACTGGAGAAGTAGTATGGTATCTGCTTAACATGTGTTTATTAGTGCTACAGGTAACAGAGTAGACATGTAGCTCTTCGGCATGATTCCGACCTCTCTCTCTCTCTTTCTTGAGTCTAACACACGGCTGACTAGTGTCAGTGGTACATCATCATCTATGTCGTACAATTACATATACTATCTGTTAAACCTTTATACTACATCTTCAACCATTTAAAATCAAAAGAATGCAAACCTCATAACAAACTTTTCAAGCCATGGTTTCATTCTGGTGAATCTGTGCTGAGTTTCCTCCAAGGCCAATATATCATTCTTGAGGTTCAGTGCACACAGCAGAATGCAATACTTCAGATGGGCACTAACCATGAATCTGCACAAATGAAGCAGCCCTTTCTTATTTTTGAATTCCAACAATATCCACAGATTCTCCTGTATTCACCATTCTAGTGACCTCCTCAAAAAATACAACACATTAGTATCGTCAGGCACAACCTACTCTTTACAAATCCATGTTGTCTATGATCAACATGTGTTGCAGCGCTTTTCCAATGGGGAGAGCACCATAATGCACTGAAAAATGTTACAAAATTTCTTGTCCACCTGTGCTGTTATATTTTCTACTGTGATTTAAATGGCTCTGGCTGAATATCGTGTAATAGATGCTTAGAACTTTATTTTATTTCATCTCAGTATGGCTCCTGAGGCCTGCCCATGGTGGATACTGGGTAAGTTGACATGGAGGGAATAGGGCAAATGGTGGTGGGTGAGGGAGTTGGCATGAGTTGGCATAGGGCTGTATGGGGACATGGGTTGGCATGGTGGGTGTGAGGGACCATTGGGGATTGGTGGGGGCATATGTTAGCATGAGGCGTCATGGATGGGACATGGGGAATTGGTGGTAAGATGATGTGATATGAGAGGTGAGGGCTAGAGGGCCTAATATCTGACACCATAATGGGAACAAAGTCCCAAAGAACTGAGGCGGACCTTTTAATTGGCCCACCTCAGCACTTGGCAGCCCCTCTGGCCACCTCCGTTCTACAGCCAGGGGTGGATAGCCTGACTCCGCCCTGGAACCAAGATCCTGCCATTCAGGGCACTTTTTCCTGAGGCAGGTGGAGCGAGCTGGGAAATTTCCCGACTCTGTGCATTTGCCTAGGGAATGAAAATCCATGTCTTGGAGTTTAACATAATGACTCATGTTTTAGTAGTGAGCAGCTACCAGGTGTACGTACGTGTACATTTGAGCTCCTCGGGCATGTTACTGGGGAAGTGTGGTGGGAGATTATATCCTTTTGTTTTCTACCTTGGAGCTGCTTGATGTTGTCACAGGTTTTCCCCAGTAAAACATTCCTGAAACTGCAGTTAAAAATGGACTGAAGCATGAAGGAGCTTAAATCTGTATTATATGCTTCTATAATAATATTCAAACAATGAAAACAGTTAGCTATCTTCTTTCATCATTTTGAACAGAGAAATTGTACAAGGTGTGGTGCCTTAGCTGATCTCTGCTGGGGCAGGAGGTGGGGTGCTACAGGTGTCCTCAGTGACCATTGTCAAGGGACTGGAAAATGAGTCAAGGCTTCCATGGTTGATTATCCAAACAATCCTGCTGGACAATGATAGACATTGGGTGAATAAAAGGATTAAGATTGGCTATGGATAATGGTTACTTGGGTGAGGTTCTGGAAAATGTCCAGCACCTATTGAACAGTACCCTAACAAGGGTGCAGGAGAGAAAGGGAAATCATGGGGAGGGAAGAATAATTTACATCAACTCTTAAAGACCTTGAAAATTTGATTTTGAAGTTAAAATATTCCTGAATTACACTGTCACATTTTTTTTTAAATAGGCATGGTTCTAAGGGGGAATTTGGGAAGTATGTGATTCTTTAAACAAAAATTGGTAAATGTATGGTACCAAAATGTGGACATTTTGAAGCCTCAATTGATTAAAGAAAAATTGTCCAACAAAACATCACCAAGCTAACTGAATAAACCTGCTCAAAGTGACCTCTGCTGACCCTATCCATCAACTGTAGTGGAATGAGTCTCCATTGAGATGGTGTTTGGATAAACCTTAGCCACACACTGTCTGCCCTGACTCTCAGATACTCCCAGGGGACTGGTAGGGCTAAGTAGCGCAGCTTGTTCTCACATTAAAGCTCATGGTAAATAGAACTTGGGGCAGAAGGACATTAGCAAAGCAGGACTGATCATGTTTCTGCCCCATGGAATAAGGTGAAAGGTCACAAATTCAGCAAATCAGTCAGGCACAAAAAAAAGTAAAAGTAAATCTGTTAGTTTAAAGGGGTCGTGTTATTTTGGGGGCTTTTCTGGGTAAGTTTAATTCATTAAATAGCCTGCACTGCAAAGCCTAAATGATCCATATAGCACCAGCTCTTCCAAAGTATTCTTTTTATCAGAATTAAATTGTAAAATATATGTATTAAAAATGACCTTAACACACTAAGTTGGTGAAATGTATGCAGCACTTTTACAAATGGGTGTTCACTGCTCAAAGTGACATAGCCTCTTGCTTTGGACAGAAGGAGGGGAGGGGTAGGTGGTGGGGGTTAATTTAAACAGCACTAATTTCTCCTCTCACCATCTGTCCTTAAACAGAAAGATGTTTTGATTTGTTTCCCTCTTTATTAACGGTGGCAGATTTCCCAACTCCTCAGTTTTTATGTGATCCAATTTTCTATTAATAACCCCACAGCAAACTCGAGACAGGATGAACTCAAAGAGGGTTAGTTTATTGCATATATTCAAACTGCGAAAGGAGGGCCACATCAGACAGTAAAGAAAAGGATAGAGAAAAGAAGGTTTTACAGTGCAGGGAACACAGAGAAAATACATATTGTTTCATGTGGGTTCCAGAGTCCAGAATCAAAGTCCAATGAGATATTCCTTCACGGATGTCCGTGAGTGAAAAATGATGCTGGATAATTCGCTTTTCTGGTGTTGTTGACTCCATGTGATGAGATAGGCATGCAGAGATGTATTGTAGGTGATGGTACAGAACTTCCAGCAGAAGCAGGGAAGATGGGGCCAGGTGTCCAACCTGGCCAGAGCTTCTTTGGTGTGGCCTGCTAGTCAGATGTTAAACAGCAGATTGAGCTATGCAGCTCAGCAAGGTATTATTAACTTGTTCAACAAGCCAGAGGCTTAGGTCACGAGACATTGCCTTACCACAAAGTGTTTAACAAACAAATTTTTATCCAAGGCCTGGAATTTGGCTTGATCTTCATATTTGCCATTATGGGTTACAAGGAGTGCTTAAGAGACCATTGTCTCAGTTCCTTCTCCTCTGGCAAGCCTGGGTTATAAAATACAAAAGGCCTTCAAAGTAGCTCCCTCCCAAGTGATCATAAGTGGCTCCTCAGAGATAACGAAGTATGAGATTTCCAAAACTGCAAAGTGGTTCTTTTTTTCCTGGGGTCACAGACAGACACAGTTTCAGTTGTTTTAAAGGCCTTTGTTCAGTTTTAAAATGTTTAGAAATAGCGATGAACATATCTATATATATTTTATTAAAATATACAGCGTGAGGTCTTAGTTCCTCACACTCTTATAAAGTAAAATTCTAGATTTTAATTAACATGGAGTAATGCAAAGAGAGACACACTTAAAATATTTAAAGCTGTACATGCTCATTATTAGAATGAAATCAAGTGCAGATTGGAAATCTGCCTGTGAAAAAATGTTGGGATTGATTTTTATCTTTGGTACATACCAGGCAGATCGTGGACCTAGATGATGCCGGTGGAAAGCCTGATCGATCTTGGTGATCAGACCTCATTTGTGTGTCAGATGCGAATTGACAGCAATAATTTAGTTGCCTATAGGCAGTTCGCCCTTTGGAAGGGTGGAATATTTGGCAGGGCTGACTGTCATTAAGGATCCATTTACGTACCATTGTAAATGTCTGCCTCATGAGCTGCACTGCTGGTGGTCTGGGGGTGAATTGAGGGAATAGTGGTGATAATACTCGTTAAGATTAAAGTCGAATTGTGACAATGTCAGTTGACACCCTATTTTCATATATTGTTGAAGCTCCCACCTGTTTCTGGCGGTAGCTCTGGACACCTACATTGAGGTCTGCCTGAAAATCAGAATGAGTGGACCTCCAGATGTAAGTTTTTTTTTAATTTTGGAATTGCTGTCTTGGCCCGCCCTATTTACAAGTGTAAATGGGCAGTAATGTTGCCTCCAAACAATGTACCCTCTGATTTCTTTTCAGTGTGTGATCAATTTGTTTAAGTGTATGGGCCTTTTAAAGAAAAACTTTTGCCGGGCCGGGTTGCGCACGCACAGTATCTTATAGGGGCTGATTTGTGCCTGGCCTGCATGGGAACTTTTGGGTTGCTGTGCAGCTTAGAGGGAACATTGCCTCCAACTATAAAGCTGATTTGATTTGAGTTGGTCCAAGTCGAGTGGTATGCCTGAGGTGGCGGCTGCAGCTAAGGGCGGCAAGGCGTTGAAGCAGTCGCTGACTAAAGTCACCAAGAAGCTGCCCAAGAAGCAGAGGAAATCTCGCAAGCAGAGCTATTCCACTTACATGTACAGGGTGCTGACCCAGGTCCACTCTTTCACCAGGATCTTGTCCAAGGCAATGAGTGTTATGAATTCCTTCGTTGTCAACATTTTCGAGTGCATCACCTCCAAGGCTTTGCACCTCATTCACTACAACAAGTGCCACACCATCTTGGCCAGGGAGTTCCAGAGTGCTGTCCACCTCATGCTGCCAGGGGAACTGGCCAAACATGCTGTCTCCCAAGGCACCAAAGCGGTCACCAAAGACACCAACTCCGTTTAGGTTGATCATTCTAAAGATTATAAAATATGATGAATGGCAAAGGTTTCAGTAATAATCAAAAGTGTTGTTCTTAAATCAGAGAATGTTTTGTGAAGATTTGTTGACTTGAGAGAAAGAAAAACTTTCATTTATGTAGCACCTTTCATACCTGCAGGATGTCCCAAAATGCTTTATAGCCAATGAAATACTTCTGAAGTGTAATCCACTGTTGTAATGTAGGAAATGTGACAGCCAGTTTGCATATTACACCGTCCAAAAAACAGCAATGTGAGAATAACCAGATAATCCATTTTTTGTGATGTCGATTGAGGGATAAATATTGCCCAGGATACCAGAGATACTCTTTGGCTCCTTTTTGAACTAGTATCATGGCTTCTTCTATTTCCACTTGAGAGAGCAGATGGAGCCTTGGTTTACTGTCACATCCAAAAGATGGCACCTCTGACAGTGCTGCATACCCTTAATACTGCATTGGAGTGTCAGCCTAGATTTTTGTGCTCAAGTCCCTAAAACATGCAAGTATTAAAGCTCCCAATTAAAGCCAGTTCATACAAAATGGCCAGACTATGAGTGAAAAACATTGTTCCCTCTGCCATACAGTTGAACTTTCTTGCAGCAGAAGCTGATCTCACCAAAATAACTGTGTGATCTTACTGCACTAACTACTGCCCTGATTTCGAGCAAGTGGCGGTTGGAACCAAATTAACAGACCGAAGCCCATCATCATAAACAAATAAATCACATGTGACTGTTATACAAAAGACAAAGAGCTCAATTGGGCCAATTTTTGTGTCAGTCCTAATGATGAATTTACATGCTGTTACTTTGTTTATGCTGAGGCCACAATTTCAGCCAATGGCTTGATTGAGGGCTAATCAAGAATGCTACTACGTCCTGTTACACTGCAGAAAGACAGTCGTTATGAATTCAATTCATTATGTCTGTGTGTGCTATGCAAGTTTGCAGTCTAAGGACATTGTGACATTTAAGGGACAGGATGTCCCAATGCTGTTACAATGGTTCCTGCCTAGTAACAAGGGTGGGATCTGCTGTGAGTGTATTGGTAGGTTCCCCTGATCAGTTCAAGGATCAGTTCAAGGGTCAGGGAAGAGCAGTTCAAGAGTCTGTCAATTTTAGTTTCAGACAGTCAGCTTTGGGGGAAGCCAGCCAAGAAGGGTCACATACAAGACAGGGACACAGGCAGAGCTTCCAGTTAAGTTAAATTAAAGAGAGAGCTGCAGTTAACTGACTGTCTCTGTACTGTGGGCCAGTGGGCAAAGGAAGGTAACCCTTTTGGAGCGGTAGTGACTTTTGGAGAGAGTTCCAAGACAGGATCTTCAAAGGTGGAGTTTGGGAACCCTTGTGAGAAAGACGAAGGCCTGAATTTTCCCCTCACCGGGCACGAGCGATTGGCGGGCCTGGGAAAGGCCGGGAAATGGGTCCCTGATCCCAATTTCATGCTGGCTGGCCAATTAACAGCCAGCTGAAACGGACGCTGAAGAGTTCAGTGCTGCTGAGGTGGGGGTTGGAAGAGGGTGGGTGACGACATCACTGTGGGCATGGGTCAGCATTTCGAGAGAGCTCCCTGAAGGCAGACAGCTGCATCAGGGAGCTGCAGACCTGCAAGTAATGAAATGAAGCACTAAACAGCTGCAAAAAAAATGTCCATGCATCACAATCAAGCACCTGAAAGCATACCTCATAAAAATGCCGCCCCCGGATATTTCTTTTTATTTTATTTCCTAATGGAGATTTCATCCCGCCCTTGGATGAGTTTTCATGAAAAATGTAAAGGCTGCCTGCCGATTTGCTCACCTGCCAAGCGTAAGGATGGATGGGCCACAAAAAATCGCAGACAATTGTGCCGTTAATGGGCTTAATTGCCCACTTAATTGTCGGTGGCCGTGCTTCTAACTTTTGCGCATTCCCGCCAAGCAAAATATCACACTAGTGCGCAATGATACTGGGATGCTCACCCGACATCATCTCACACAATTTTATGTCTGATCGCGTTGGGCACACGCCCACATGCAGAATGTAAAATTCTGCCCGAAGTTTCAGTGAGATTGGTTGACAAATGTCTGGGCGGGTTCTTGAGAAATCAAAGGACTCTGACTTGGTTGCATCCGTCATTTACTCTGTAGGATGGTGTGTCCGACCACAGTTTGCCTGAGAATTCATACATACCTCATGTTAATTCTAAATGTTAGAGTATATACAGGAGATTGTTTTACTTATAACCTTGTATAGTAAAGTTTATTGTGTTTGTTCAAATCCTGTGGAATCTTGTGGCTTTATTCCAAAAGCAGGTGTCTTTAATCTCAACTGTTAACTACTTTAAACAATACGTTACTGGTCCCTAACCGGATCTATCCCAACGTCCCAGGGTCTGGCCAAGGGTCATAACACAGTTGATGAAGTGAAATCTTTCATTTATGCTATGAATACCGACGTATTTTAATGGTGTTTCCTTATTTTCTTGCTTTCTTGAGCACATAACCTAGTGCAGTATTGCAGGAGTTGTTGTAGATGCCAGCTTTCAGATCAGATATCAGACCAAGGCCTCGTCTGCCTTCTCAAGTGTCTGTAAAAGATCCAACAGTACTATTTGAAGAAGAGTGGAAGAATTCTCCCTGGTGCCCTGAACAACATTTATCCATCAACCAACAGTTAAAAATCAGGTGACCTGCTCATTTATTTCATTGCTGTTTGTTGGATCTTGCTGTGTGCAAATTATCTGCAGCATTTGCTACATTACATTGGCTTTAAAGCGCTTTGGGACATCCTGGGATAGTGAAAGGCACTATATAAATGCAAGCGCTTTCTTTCCTTCCTCCCTTCTAGAGGAAACACTGCTGAATTCACAGCAATGTTCCATAGGCAAATAGTCCATAGAGGCTCAGATACATTTGAAGCAGCAAGTCTACATTGTGAGGAGGGAATCAACTGCAGATGCTGGCAATAGTGTGAATTCCACTTTCCAACAGAACTACTAATGGAGCCTTTCAAATATCAGCATGAAAGAGCTTATGGACTACTTGACTAATGTCTCTAAAGCAGATTCTTCATTCCTAAAAGCTGTGTTTTCTTTGCCAAATTTTACCACCTCTTCTTTTACCGAGGAAGTCATTTGGTGTTTATTGCAGATTCTATGCAAGTTTTGTGAAAGTCATGCCTCAGCTAAGAACATATCATTTATAGCACAGGAAGGAATGCCACACTGTGAACACAGATGTGTTATAACTCCAAAAATGGGCCCTAGCCCTAATGCCAAAGTTAAAAGAAGGGGTTTTAAGAAATGCTATAAGTAGAGTAGAATGACTAATGCTGTATGCAACTGATGAAAAGCAAATTATAGGTTTTTCTAATTCAGCCCTCACCCAGCAATCAATTATACTTCGTACTTAATTTGTCTACATTTATAATCTGTTTACTGCCATCATTGTTCTATTTTATTATACGGCTGGTTTGTAAAATTGGATACCACAGAAAACAATTTAATGAAACTGGGGCAAAACTTTCTCAACACAATTACAGTGGCAATTTTTTTACATCAATCATGACACGTCTAATTATTTATAGCCAAGAGGAAATTGGTAGGACAGTTTTACAAGCAGCTACCATATTAGCTACTGCCCACAACTGATATGTAATTAGTGCCTGAAACTAGTTTATGACCAATCTGCATTTTTATGGGGGTCTGTGGTCTATTCAGATCTCTGGCCTGGGTAAGGCATAAATAAGCTTAATAAGGTATTTTAGGCAATTGATTCGTTCATCCTCCTATCCTTATGTTTAGATTTCCATTTATCCATCTGTTTGTTTTTTCTTGCTCTTTCCCTTTATCTAAACTTAGGAAATAACTGTTGGCGATATAAGTGGATAAATGCTCAATGCCTAATGCCTACATAGGTTGTCCCTTTGTCCACAGTTTTAGCCGAGGTGCTTAAAATAAACTGTATACTGCCTTGTTAAAAACATAAAGACAAAAAAGCCTAATATGAATATGTCAAATAATTGTCCATTAATATCACCATAATAATTTCCAAGTTCTTGTTTTTACCATGGAGCCAATTTTCAACTGTTATCCACTTGCTTCTGACAAGAATCAGGGCCGAGTGCAGTGTGGCGGGAGCAGGGGAGGCCTGGGTAATGTAAGAATCATAGCATTCCTGCCTCTTTCAGGTTGGAGGCTTGTGAATATGTAATACAGGCTTTGAAGGGCAGTGACTAGAATTTTGAAGTGAAAATAGGTTGACGACTCGCCATGCATGCTCCAACCATTTGTACCAGATGGTGAGTGCCTAACCTGTGGTCCTTAAAGAGGCCATTGGTGGCCACTCCACCAATAGGCCTCAAGTCCTACTTTTCTTTTCATTCTGTGGGGCTAGGCCTGCAGGAGTGCTTCCTCTGGCTCCAAAAAAAACCCACTCCCAGCCTGTACTCGCCAACAAACCTCCCCTTCCCCCAGCTTCTAGGCCTGAGCTGTTGACTGGTTCAGCACAGGAGCAGGTCAAGTTCCCACACCTCCCACAACTGCCAATGAAGTTTGGTAATGAACTGGCAATGGCTGTTTGACACCTGCAGCTGACTAGCTGCGTTCAACTGAGACCTCAGCCTGAAAATGGCTTGTGTATCTCGATGCTGGTTTCGGTCATGTAGCCAGGCTGTTCTGCTGACTTCACACACCCTGTAGATGCACCTTTAAAATCACTCCACCACATCCCTCACTCAACCCCGCCCCAGCACCCCCAAAAATCACCATTTCCTCATGCCTTTCATGTTTGTTTTATTCTTTTTCCGTTTAAATGCTTATTTTCATTTAGTCACATATCATTTTCTTTTCCAGGTTAGATGTGTCTCAATGAGTTACATGAGAAGTCTCAAAGCCATCACTTGATCCGGACTTCTGGCCTAATTTCTCAAATCCTCTGACCTGTTCAGCTATTTAGCAATGTTAAAAAAAGTAACAGTGAAATTACTTAGCGGCTATTGTCCACAAGGAGATGTGCTTATCACAATATGAATGCTTAAAATGTCTCTGATGATATTGTTGTTCTCTCTCGTACATCTTGATAATGGGCACAGTTGTCACTCCTTGGGCAGAAGGTCTACTCTCACAGATAAAAACAATGGAAACATTTGTTACTTCATTTCAATTTATGGTCTTTTTGCATTCAAACTTCAATCTCCCCTTTGTTTTCACAACAACCTTCAAAGCATTCCACTTACACTCCGACTGCATTACTCTTTATTTTATGTCATTCACGGGGGCTCATGGAATGTGGCTGCAAATCGTCTGAGCTCAGGCTAACTTTCCTGCATCTCATCACAAAAACAAAACAGGATCAATGACACTAAGTAGGTCTGATATGGGAATTTGTTACCTGGAAGCTATTCCATCAAATCTACATTTCATTCATATATGGCATATTGCAATGTTCTCTTCTGCATCAAATGGTCAGTGGATTTTCACTAATAAACTCCTCTTTTACAACTAATCATTCGTCAAAATTAGTCAACTGAGAAGCACAAAATTTACAAAGATAAATTTACAGTTGAAAACGTTATCAACCCTTCATATTTATCACAAAATGCTTTAAGGATGCTCTAAACACGAATTCAGTGTCTGAGGGTGGAAGCGTCCCAGATTTGTGTTAAGTGCGGTAAGTGGGTGGGAAAAAAGAACATTTTACCTGCCGGCCGCAATGGCGGCTTTTCACGCTGCATCGTCCCGATCCCACCTCATTAATCATGCATCCCTGGGAAATACGCTGTTTCGCGTGTGGGCGGCCTCCGATTAGCATGCCACGGCGTCACCTCGCCACTTCCTCATGCCAGGCGCCATATTTAAAGCGCAGCCACACACACCGTCAGTGCTTCTAGCCCAGGACTGCTGCACAGAAGGCATGGCCCCAAAAGGCAAGAAGGTTGCAGCCCCCCGATTCAGTGATGCATTCCTGGAGCGCCTTGTGGAGGCTTGCCGTGATGCCCTCTACCCCTGCTCTGGTCACAGGTGGGGCAGCAACATCTCCAATCCAGCATGGGCAGCAGTGGCAGCGGTGGTCAGCACCAAGGTTCTTCGAAAGAGGACAACCACCCAGTGCTGAAAGAGGATGAATGATCTTTTCCGTTCCACCCGGGTACGTCACTCTTCTCATCACTCTCAACTCACACACTCACAAATCCATCACACATCCACAGGGACTTCACTCACTGCTGGTTCAAGGGACATCACCATTCACTCTCTCACACACACCTTCATTGTCCTCATCCCATCCATGGGACCACTATGAAGGGTTGATAACGTTTTCAATTGTAAATTTATCTTTGTAAATTTTGTGCTTCTCAGTTGACTAATTTTGACGAATGATTAGTTGTAAAAGAGGAGTTTATTATTTATAATCTGGCCTGGAAGGCGTCCTGCTTACATTCTCTCCATCTCTATTCAAGCTGGTGCACAACAAGAGGGAGAGATCGCCGACTGTTGGAGGAATGACCGACATCAAGGTCCTCACAGACGTTGATAATAGAATCATCCAGCTGGCTGGCGAAGGCCTGGACTGTTCCTGTGCTGATGGTGAGGTCGGCAGTGCTCAACCAAGTGAGGGTCCAGCAGTGTAACATCCATCAGACAACCACGCTGTGGGTGATGTGTCCTGTTTCACAGGCCATTGCCATGCACTAATTATCTCTCCTTGCTTCCGGAGGCACATCTGGGAAACAGCTGAGGGGGTCCACGACCCAGGACCTTGACTCAAGCCCCGAAGACATCTCAGAAGAGGAATCTGCTGAAACCCTCTTTGAAGACTTGTCACAGTGCTCACCCACATCCTCCACCAGCGCAGAGACACATGCCTTGGTGGGACCTAGCTTTGGAATAGTCTCAGGATCACAACCTGGTGAGCACATCGCACTGTCTGATCCACAGCAGGTGGCTGCAGGTCCCCGGCACCCAGAGGACTGCTGGAGGCCAGAAATTTGGTGAGTCCGAGTCAGACGAGGAGCATCTGACCTCAGTCATACCTCAGTTGCTGGAGCTGCAAAGGCAAGCTCGTGAACATCAGGAAGGGATGTCCACTGCACTCCTCAGATTGCAAGGCACGATGGAGGAGTCTGCTTGCCTTCAGTCTGAGGTGATAGTGCCGCCATGCCAATCACCAAGGTCAACACTGATAGCAGGGGCCACCATGGAGACCTTGGTCCAGGACATCGTTCCTTCACTACTGCGTGGGCTGAACTCCATCGCTGACGTCATAGTTGGCCTCCAACAGTGTCAACGTGAGTGGGGTGTGGGGCAGCTCGATCTCACTCCAGCTTCCCCTACTCCTCAAGGAGTCAGCCAGGGGCCCTGGGGCACTCATAGGGAGGAGGATCAGCAGGTGCACACACTTGGGCCATGCACCCAGGTGACTCTGGGAGTGTCTGGTCCACCCAAATCCCCTCTTCATGTGACCCCAGCAGTTCCAGCTCCACAGACTGAGGAAGGAGCCACTGCCCCACAGCAGGACCTTGAAAGCAGGACTTGGCCCTCCAGGTCTCAGCCCTTTAGAGGGCGCCTGTCAAGGTCACCACAGACAGGGAGTAGCAGTCAGCGGGATGCCTCCACCTCCGCTGTGGATGTCGGGGATCACTAAGATGTAGCAGCTGCATTAGGAAGGTTAAGATGTCGTTGCATAGCCTGGGGCAGAATATTGCATTGGTTGGTCGGGCGGGCACGTGCCCGGCCCGAATGAGCATAAAATGACGCGCAATGATGTCGGGCGAGCACCCGAATGTCATTGTGCACTCGCGCGGCATTTCGGTTGGTGGGTGCACATGGGGGTCAGCAGCGCGCCTACCTACAATTAACAGGCCTACTAAGGCCATTAAAATTATAATTAAATGAAATTTTTCCTGCCATTCAACCTTACGGTTGGCCGGCAGACGAAAAGGCAAACCTTATGGTTGGCAGCCAAGGGGGAAAAGGCCAAGCGGCCTTTGGATTTTTTTGCGAAACCTCATCCATGGGCAGAATGAGGTTTCGATCAGTGATTTAAAGAAAAAAAATTTTCAAACCAATTTGTAACATGTCCCTGCTCAGGTGACAGAGTCACATGAGGGGACATGTTATTAACATTTTAAAATTCTTTATTTTTTATGTTCAAAAAGCTTCAGCTCCCTGAGCTCTGTGCCTCAGGGAGCTTTTACTGTGCACACCTGCAAAGTTCCACATTCACACTCCCCCACAACACACACACACAGACAGCGCTAAGCGCTGCAGCACCTGAAATTGTGGTCCGATTCGCGGCCACTCCTGCCTGTCCCTGGCCAGCCCGCCGACTGGAAAATCCTGGCCCTGGGCACGGGTGTTAGTCACTTGTACATAATTTTTTTTTTTATTCATGAGACGGGGTCATCACTGGCTAGGCCAGCATTTATTGCACATCCCTAATTGCCCTTGCATTTAAGAGTCAACCACATTGTCTGGAGTCACATGTAGGCCAGAAGATTTCCTTCCCTAAAGGATACTAGTGAACCAGTTGGGTTCTCAAGACAATCAACAATGGCTTCCTAGTTGTTAGTTCAAATTTCACCATCTGCCGTGGTGGGATTCAAACCTGGGTCCCCAAAGCATTACCCTGGGTCTCTGGAATACTAGTGAGTGACAATACCACTATGCCACCACCCCCCTCTCATTCACTTTGTTAATAAACTACTAAGAATGTCTCCCTGCCTGTGGCTCCTTGTTCTGATGAGCAATGTTCATGTCGCTCAGATGTGAAACCGTGGTCCCTGCACAAGATGATGGCAGGTGTCTCAGTGCAGGGCCTCTTCCCTGTGCTTTGTGCAGCCTTCCCAGCACACTGATGGTGCGCCTTCACTGTCACAGGACACATCAGTCATGCCTGTGCCTCACTGGGGCTTATCATCGCTGCCAGATTGCCCTGGGCCGGCGGCACACAGTTCCGTCATTCTCTCTGTGTGCTCCCAGCAACTTTGAGGTGCAGCTGGCCCCCCCATCTCATCAGCACCTGTGTTGAGTGACTGTTTGATCCTGAAGGGTTCAGCTCACGAAGGATGCCATGAGATCAGTAGGAGTGAAAGTTTTCCTGTTGCATCTCCATGGTATGACCCTGTTCACAGAGCTCAAGTGAGGTGCCATCAGCCAGACAGGAGTCAGACGTTCACATAAGCTATGTTAGGATCTATGGAGTGTCCCCACTGCATGCTGTCATCATCCTTCTGGAATGTAGAGACTATGAGTATCCGCTGCGTCTCCATGACAGGAGCCTTATCACAGAGGGTAAGTGCGCTACCATCAGCTAGAATCAAGTCAAACATTCACAGATGGAATGTAAGGATCTATGGTGTCTCCTCACTGCATGTCATCATCATCCTCCATGAAGTTAGCAGCTAAGAGGGCCTCCATAGCGCACGTGCCTCATCTGGCCAGTGCTAGGGCCTCATCGTCAACACCATTGCCTTCGAGGCCCTCCTCACCCTCAACCCCATCAATGTCCTCCTCATTTGAGGATATGTGCAGCTCCTCCATCTCTTCCTCAGCCAGCTCCTCTCCCCGTTGCAGCACCAGGTTGTAAAAGGCGCAGCAGACGACAACGATGTGTGACACCCTCTGTGGACTATATTGCAGGGCTCCACCAGACCGGTCCAGGCACTGGAACCTCAGTTTCAACATTCTGATGGTTTGCTCCATCAAGGTGCGAGTTGCAGCATGAGCCTCGTACCTTCGCTTGGCTGCAGTCTGAGGCCGCCGAATGGGTGTCATCAGCCACATCCTCTGTGGGTAGCCCTTGTCCCTGAGGAGCCAACCCTGCAGCCTCTTTGGACCCTGGAAGACGTCAGGGATCTGAGACCGACTGAGAATGTAGGATTCATGGAGACTCCCTGGGAACCATGTGCAGACCTGCAGGATATGTTTGTGGTGGTCGCACACCAGCTGCACATTCAGCGATTGGAAGCCCTTGCAGTTGATGTAGTTGATTGCTTGTTGCCACGGAGATCTGAGTGGCACATGAGTGCAGTTGATGGCACCCTACACCTGTGGAAAACCTGAGACCTAGGCAAATCCCAGTGCTCTTGCATCCTGGTATTCCTGGTCCTGGGTGAAATACACAAAGTTGTCTGCCTTCAGAAAGATGGCATCCATGACCTCTTGGATGCATTTATGGATGGAGACTTGTGATAGCCCACAGAGGTCACCTGTGGATCCCTGAAAGGAGCCACCAACGTAAAAATTGAGCGCCGTGGTCACTTTCACAGTCACTGGCAATGGATGCCCTCCATGTCCCCATGGCGGCAAACCCTGCAACAGCTGGCAGAAGTGACCGACCAGTTCCCTGGACACGTGCAGTCTTTGGCAACATGAGTTCTTGGTCATCTGCAGGAATAATAAGCGCCATCTGTAGACTCTGGATCTAGCTAGACGCCAACCAGCAATGGCTTGCTGTGGCTCTTCAGCGGAGTGCCCTGGTGCCCCAGTCGCCATTTCTTCCTGAGGGTGCTGCTCGTCCCTCTGCCCAGCCAGGCGCCTCCGTCACTCTCTTCTCCTTCATCTCTGCTCTCTGTAAACCATGAGGCACACAGCTACGTAACCAGGCTCGATGCTCCTGATGTACTCCTGCAGGATGAAAGAGGGAGACGCGTGGGTTAGCATGGGTGTACTAAGAACCTCTCTTGGTTAAGCCTGAAGGCCCCTTAACTCATCCTGGAGAGTGCTGGCCACATTTAGATGACCAGAGTTTAATGTGCTGCATGGATTCCCGAAACCCCACCCACTTCCACCCAATTCACCCGGCTGGTTGGCAGCAGCTTTGCCCACTGGACTGCATGATGTGCTCTCAGCTCAGGTGCAGGCATTCTCCTAACCCACTCTGCAAGTCTGCGCTGTTAGCTTGAATCATGGGGGAGACTGTTTCAAACCGGGAGGATGACATTGCAAGGGGCTGTGAGCGCCTCCACCAGTGACTGCTCCTTGGCCAGCTTTAGCGAGGAGATTGTACAATGTGCCCAGTATTCGAACTGTTCTGCAGTCCACTAAAATGCTCATTAGTTTGCAGCCTGTGCCCGAGGGGTGAAAAGCTCTGCAGCACATGGTGGCACTTTCAGGTCTCTGCGTTGCTTGAGTGAGCAGATAAGATTGGAATCTATTAGCTATTAGATTGTCACGGTCCTGTGTGTCGCATTGTACCCTCGCAATGATCTCTGCATGTGCCTCTGCAACATCCTGGCCCTTGGCAGCACCATCCCCTTCACCGTCATCATTGTTAGAAAAGACATCCTGGTCCTCTCTGTCTCCTTCTCCTCTCTCTTCAACTCCTCTTGCGCGATGTTGTGCAGGGCAAAGGAGACAAGTATTATCTGGGACACTCTCAGGGGGAATATTGGAGTGCCCTGCACGAGTGGTCCAAACATCTGAACCTCAACTTTAGGAGGCCTATTGTCTGCTCAATGATGGCTTTTGTGGAGGCATGTACCTCTCCTTGGTGGCACACTGCAAATGGCAAACTGCTGTTATCAGCCAGGTCTTCTCCAATGAGCTAGCCCTGTAATCACCGGGTCCTTTTAAAAACTTGTGGCACCTGGACGTGGTTCAAAATGTAGGCATCATGCGAGCTCCCTGGGAACCGAGCACAAACATGCAGGATTTATCTTCTGTGATCACATATCAGCTGCATGTTCAAAGAGTGGGAAACCTTTCCTATTGATGAATATGACTGGCTGATGCCAGGGAGCTCTCAAGGCCACCTGTGTGCAGTCAATAACTCCTTGCACTTGCAGGAATCCTGTGATTGCTGCAAAACCCACAGCCCTGGCTGCCTGATTCCCAGGGTCCAAGTGGAATTCGACAAACTGGTGTGCTGTCCTGAACAGGGCATCTGTCGCCTCCCAGGTGCCCAATTGCATCGCTGACTGGGAAATGCTGCACTGGTCCCTAGTGTAACCTGGAAGGAGCCACTGGCAAAGAGGTTTAGATCTGTGGTGACCTGTAATGCCACTGACATGGGATTGCCTCCAAGTCCTTGCAGATGCCTTCTTGAAGAACCTGGCATAAGTGAACAACCACATTCTGGAACATCCTAAATCACCTCCGGCAGTGTCTTTCACTCATCTGCAGGGAGCTGCACTGCTTGCAATATACCCAAGTTTGGGACAATGCTCGCCATTGTACTGGCTCCTGGTCACCAGCATCCTGATCTTCTTGAGGCCCTGCTGCTCCTTACTGCTCAGACCATAGCTCCTCCTGGCCCTGGGCTAACCTACACCAGTTCCTCCTCATCAGCACCAGATCCAGCAGAAAGGCAGGGTTCCCTGGAGCGTGCGCCATCTATGCATGAGTGGATCTGTGATCAAATTCCAGTGTTCCATCTGGTGAGCATATTCTTTGTAGATTTGCTTCCAACTGTTAGCCTTTAAGCCAATGTTAAGCCCTGTGCCTGGCACCCATCTAGACATGGCATTCTGACCCCACCCTTCCCAGGTGAGGGACACCCTGAAGGGTCAGAGATGAGTGTTCCCCCCGTTTGTAAATGACTGTGCATGGAGACATTGCGCATTAACCGAGGTAATGGGAGTCATGTGCGAGAACCCTCCCTCAGACACTATTCAGCTTGCCTACATTACCCTCCAGACTGCACAGAGACACCATTGCCTTGGCATCATAGAAAGACTTAGCACAGAAGCCCTTGTCAGCCATGACAAGGGAGGATGGAGGTTGGGAGTTGGACTTTGCTGCTGTCCACCATGCCACTTAGAGGCATCCGCCTCCCTCCCACCTTTCATCCCTCCCTCCCTCCCTTCATCCATGTCTCTGACAGCAGCAGATACCAGTCAGCAAAGAATATACAGTAGCTCCAGGACTTGATGAGTTGTCTTCTTAATGCGATCCATTTGTCATGGAGCTTTGCTGGTTTATTCGGTGTTGGAACCTCGAGAACAGAACTCAGCTGAGTCTGGTTCTCCATGGAGTGAACTAATAATGGATAGGGTTCCCCTTCACTCGGCCCAAAAAAGGAAGCATTGACCACTCCCGCCTGAAAAGAGACCCCCTCCCATATCGAATGCTTGAAAGGTGTAAGAACTGTGCAACAACATTGAGAACTTCAGCATGGTACGTGTGAGGTTTGCCAGTGCATCAAGCTTCTTCTACCTTCCCCTGCTGCCCTTCATACTATGTAATCACTGCTTTGTCATTCCTCTCCCTCCTCTAAGCCTTCAGCTGTCCCCCCACTGTCCCCACCCTGTTATCCTGGACCCTTTAATATATATTTGGACATTCCTGCTCTCCCCCCTGAGCCCATAACTGTTGACATTCCCATGCCCCTCCTGACCCTGACCCTCCCGTTCTCAAGGCCAGCTGTACCATGACTTGCCATGCACCCCCCACCCCCACCCACAATGAAATCATCCACTACCCCGGCCATGACTCTAACATTTCCATCCTTACCTGACCCAACTCTCCCCTCTGACTGTGACAGTACCTTCTGCCTCACTATACCCTCATTCGAACCCAAAGACCAAAATATTGAGATCACCGGCCCTGCTCTATGGACTCATCTCTTACGATGCTCACTGCCCAGAAAGCCCACCCACCGCCCTACAACGGGATCAATGCTAGTGCGCCATGCCTACCCTCCTAACAAACCCTGGAAGTATGGCTTTCTTCCCTGGACACCCTCCTGCCCTTCCCTGCTGATCCTGCCTCCCTTGCCCAGCCTTTGCACCACCCTTGCCGCTGATCCTGCCCCCCCCTTGCCCAGTCTTCATGCAGCTTGGACTATGTGCACTCAATCTCAGTCAAGAGGCTGACATTACTGAGCGGTCCCCGAGAAGGCCAAAGCAGTGCCTATTCACTTCAGAGCCCAGGAAGAAGTCACCTTGCCAGGTGCACGCCACCTATATGCAGTCGTAAATGTGAACCCAAACATTTCTTGCTGGTGGAGAACTTAAATTGGGGTGGGGGGGTGGGGGGGAGGTAATTAATTCTGGTGAGTTGGCCTTTTAATGAGCATGCATGACATGCAAGTGCATGCAAAGGGTGCTTGCTGACACTGTTTGCTGGGAAGCTTGACCCGCCTTTAAAGTCTCGAGAACTTAATTGCAAAAGTTCACCCCGCCATCGGGAAACTGATTTTTGGCCTCTCGCTAAATTAAGCTTCCCACTTGAGGTGGGCCCAAAAGATTCCGCTAATCGTGGGGAAAGAAAAATCATGGGGAGAGATCACAGTGGGGAGAGATCATAGCAGGGAGAGATCACAGTAGGGAGATTGCAGAGGGGGCATCACAGAGTAGCCGGGTGGGGGGAGATCGTTGTGGAAGAGCTGGCAGGAGAGAGATGTGGGGAGAGTGATCATGAGGGAGTGAGATCAAGGCGGAGAGAGATCACGGGGAGAGGGATCGTGGGAAAGATTGCAGAGGGCGAGATTGTGGGACAGAGACAGTAGTGGGGGAGAGATTAGGTGATTAGGTCATGGTGGGGGAAGAGAACATGGGAGGTTAGCTTTTGTGGGGGGGAGGCTGGGAAAGAAACTCCTTGCTTCTCTGGGCCACTAGTACTGCTGGAAAAGAAGAAGAAGTCATGACCAAAGAAGTCTGAAGAAGTATCATACGGACTCAAAACATTAACGCTATTTCTCTCTCCACAGATGCTGTCAGACCTGCTGAGTTTTTCCAGAATTTTCTGTTTTTATAACTGGAAAGACACTTACCTGTTGGATTCAGCAGCTTCCAGCTCTGTCAGCTGATCCCAAACCAGCTGCATTTAAGGGAGTCGGCATGTTAAACTCATCTTTCACATTTTTACAAATTTAGTCCTCCCTCCCGTGAACTGCTCCCATTTGACATGGGCAGTTAAAATTATCCCCTTCATTTTCCTTTGGTAGGCAAATCAAAGACTAGAGACCATCACCTGTGGGTTTGCATTAGATACATTAAAGGGAGATTAGAGAAGAAACCTTTACACACAAATGGGTCAATTTTAACCTGAACCACTATTTGGGCAGGAGGTATGTGGGTAAAATGCAGCGTTTGGTGGAATTTAACTACATCCCCCCACCCACCCCATCCACAAGGAGAAGGCTGGGAGGAGTGTGAGGGTAAACCCGAGAGGTGGGAGGTGGGGGGTTGGAGAGCCTGTTGCCTTCTGACTCCCTGACCCCTCAGGGGCAGGGAAAAAGTTGAGGATGGACTTCCTGCCCAGAGGCCAACTGAAGCCCTTAATTGGGCAATTAATGCCCTACTTAGGGGCTCATCCTGCCGCCTCTAATAGAATACCAGGGACGGGGGTACCATATGCCACATGGGAGGCAGCCAGGATTGGGGAGCCTGCCCTCATGATTGGGCATCCTTCCCCAGAGTGCCCTTGCCCTCCATGACAATGCCCTTCTCGATGCGGCCTGCTGACTGGCCTTGGTGAGCCTGTCACACTCACCTCTCTTCTGGGGCCTCCAACACTGCTACTGCTTTGGAGCCTGTTGCAGTCCCAGCAATGACCTCTGCTCCTGGTGGCACTGCTGGGACTGAAGATCTGCTGGCCCTCTGATTGGCCAGCAGCTCTTGGAGGTGGGCTCCTTGCTTTTAAAGGTAAGGAAACCCCAATGCAAGTAATTAATGGCCTGACAGGTATTTAAACTCATTGAGGCTCCCAGAAATGGCTGCAGTGGGCTTGCTACTGGTCTTCTATCTTCTGGATGGGGCTGTTAAATTCAGTCCATTGGCACAAATTCCAAGCCAAGGCTATTTTAACTTCCATCAAAAGTAATATAGCAAAAATAACACGTGATAACACCCGGGCAGTGAGTGCCAGCTGCCCAACACTCAGGTAAACACATAAAGGGGGTTCAGGAGGGGCTTGCTGTGGCAGATGTGGGGTGGGGGTGGGGGTAAGCCTGCTCTTGCTGGCCCCATAGGAAAATAAAAACAAACAAAAACCATTTACTTTCTTGGGGACCTCATGTTCTGGGCTCCACATCTTATAAGTTGCAGAGGCCTTCAATTCAAATTGCAGTCAGACGATATTATCAGACCTCTATCTGCACATTTAAAGAGGGACTCGTCAGACAAGTTAGATCAATCGGCCGTGATCAGGTGACAGCAAACTTTGGTTTTGAAAGCCACATGATCAGACTAAAGAAAGGGAAGACAAAGTTCTGCATTTTTTTGAGAACAGGGAAAAGGTTTTAAACCAAATCTCGCCAGACTTTTCTTTTTGCACAATTTGCAGTTTGAAAATCGCAACAGCCAACTGATTTGAGGCAGCTGAACTCAGAAATAAAATCACATTCTGTAAATCAATAGTAGTGGCAATATTTAGTTGCAGGAAGCTGGCCCTTTGCTGTTTAAAATTAACTAAAGCTGCTATGCTTTTATATTTAGAGCATAAAGGTTGGATCTAAGGAGCAGTGGAGGGAATTTAACAGTTTTCATATTTCATTAAAAGCTCTGTGACCAGAGGATTCCACAAGTCAGCATGATGCCCCCGTTTATTAAGTTCATGTTATTCTGGTCGACTGTCTGCGTAGATTTGAACAAAAAATGCTGTTACAGCAGTATTACTATTGAGTTTGGCTTGAGCTTCTATTTTCCAAGCCTTGTCCATCAAAAAAAAACCGAAAAGCTCCAGAGGTTTTGCTGTCAGTGGTCGGGGAGTTTAGAATGATAGACTGCGCAAGTTACCCTGGTAGATTTAGTGAATTATTCCACTGTCCTTTTTCTCTGGTTTGAGCCACTGCCACAGCAAACAAAGGGAGAATGTAAGCAAGCGTGAATGGGAAACGGAGAGGGAGGAGAGAGCGAGAAGGAGAGTGACAGTGACAAAGTGAGAGATAGGGGATGAAAGAAAGAAAGAATTATTGGACTGTAGCATTGCGTTCGTCATCAAGCTTTCATGTAGATGCACAAACATTCAACACTTCTCAGTTTCAGTTTAAATATTTTAAGTCAAAAATATAGACAGACCAGATGTGTGCTCACTTCCAGTCTGTCAAGCAGCAAGTTGCTCAGAGTAATATTTTATTGATATTCTGACAAAGTGCTTCAAATAAATACACTGGAAACATCTGGCACACATTTAAATATCCTAACCTCTTTATCTGCTCTGCTTACCATTTAGGAGCTGTCTAAGGTAGAGGTGAAAGGAAGATGGATCACCATTGTAATGCCTAACCATTGGAGTGATAAATAAGACTGAAGTTTCAGCTGGAATCAATGAAAATTATATGGTGCAGTAATATTCCACAATATATTCTTTCCATTTCTTTATGTCAGTCCTCTTTTTAAGGCTGCACACTGTAGTAGCATTGACCATACTATATGCCAGCTCTTGGATTAAGTACTGTAAGCTAAGTGAGCGTATATATCACTTGCTGCTCACCCTTGTTTTCTCTGATATCTCAACAAGAAGATTGTAGCTGGCCTTGCTTTAAGATAACTGCAGGTTGTAAAGGCAATTCATGATTTGGAAAATTAACGTTAACTGTGTCTCAGTTGACAACGCTCTCATCTCTGAAGCACAAGGTCCTGGGTTTTAAGTCCCACTTCCGGACTTCAGCAGAAAAATCAAGGCTGCCACTCCAGTGCTGGACTGAAGGCATCTGTCTTTCAGATGTAATGTTAAACTGAGACCCTCGCAGGTCCTCGCAGGTGGACAGACAAAAAAATCCCAAGGCACTATTTTAAAGAGAAGGGAAGTTATTCCCTTAGCCCTGGTTAATATTTATCCCTCAATCAATATCACAAAAAAACAAATTACCTGGTCATTATTATATTGCTGTTTGTGGGAATTGATTCAAAAAGCACTTCATTGGCTATAAAGTGCTTCGAGTCATCCTGTGGTTGTGAGAAGTGTTATATAAATGCAAGTCTTTCTTTCAATTATTACCAAGTGGATTCAGAGTATCTGGCCCTGGGCGTGGTAAACGAAAAGCCCGATTTTAATTCGTAAAAACAGAAAAGGTTGGAAATACTCAGCAGATCTAGCGGCAACTGTGGAGAGAGCTCTCCATACATGCCAGATCTGATGATCATTTTCAGGCTTTTCTATCTTTTATTTCAGATTTTCACCATCGGCAGCATTTTGCTTTCGGATTAGCCTGATTTTAATACTGCCCACCCATCAGTAATGGGGTGGGCGGGTGGTTAAAATGATGTCTGCATGCTCCCTTGCTGCATTCATGACACCACCATTTTAACCACTTTGTTCCTGGTTTCGGGGGACGCCTCTGCCAAAGGCAGGCAGGCCTCTCAATACCATGTACAAGCCAGGATCCTATGACGTAATTAGGACCCTGATACCATTTTAACTGCTGATTACACAAGGTGCACGCAGAGTTGGACCAGCCAGTGAAACCCGGCAGCAAGTAGAAGTGGGGCCAAGAGAGGCCAGGTAGACAGGTACTTTTAAATCTTTTATGGCTTCCTTATGGGCAACAAAGAGTAGAAGTCCTCCTCTGATCCCATAAAGAAACCTTGGGCCTTCGCTGGTGCTAAGCTTCCCAACCCCTCTCCTGACTAGGATCCTTTTGAGCCACTTACCTTTGTACTGGGCACTATTACTCTTGAGCTCTAGCTTTAGTTTCCTACTGCTCGAAATTAAGGTTCAGGCAGGAGACCGACGACCTGAATGCAGTTAAGGCCTAGGAGTTAAATTTCCCCATCCTTACTCTGCAGTTGGGGCTTGGGGGGGAGGGGTTTGGCAGAGGCTGGATGGTTCCCTGCTCGAAAGATTGAAGCAGTGCGTTAAAATTTAGGCTGAAGCATTTGGAACATGACTCTTGGGGTAAACTACATAAGCAATACATCATTACAGACAATTCAGTTATGAACATTAGGTAATCTCTTGTATACCATTTCATTGGGAGCAGACATTTTTCTGAGAATAAAAATGATAGAGTATTCTGAAATACATATTGGCCTGATCTTGAATAGAAAGAGGCCATGAAAGCTCTCTTTGTGGAGCAGCAGTGCAAATCTCTAACAGAGCAGCATGGATCTGAATCACAGCCAAATCCTGAGAGCAAGAAGCACTCAGTGAGCTAAATAGAGAAACCCAGGGCTAACATGAGCTTGATAGAAATCACAGGAATATTCTCATTGGGCTTATTGATGTATAACCCCATTGAGATGCCTCCTAGTCAATACTTTTGCTTCAGCTGCACCAAGAGATGCAGTTAGGAGAGATTTAAATGGTGGCTGAGATGAGTTACTTACAGCTTTCAAAAATTGGGTGATCACTGAACAGCTCAAAGGAATGAAAGAGTCGTTATTAAATATTTTAATTAAACTGAGTAAACTTACTCCCAGAAACACTTGAATGGGTCTGGGTATATTGTGATACAGGTGACTTGAAAATTCTAGGGGGATTAATTTGTTATGTCCAGTGAAGGCATGTCCTATTCATAATTTCAAACATGAACTGTGTTCATATGGAAGCTTCTGGAACTATCCTTTACTTTTTTTTAAATAGGCACTCACAAAGTGGCTAAGATGGCTGCTGATGGTCAGGTGACCCTTGAAACTTCAACACGGGCTATCTGCAGCTTCCAGGAAGTTCCTAATTGAATCACCTTGGGTAAGAGCCTCCAACTTGAATGGGCAAACCCAGACAGCACCTCTCTGTGGAATTCACACCTGCCAAGGTTCAGAGTTTACTCCAAACTCAGAAGTATTGGACTTCTAGACTCCATGGGCTGGATGTTCATGGGATCGGGGAGACCGCATGGAGGTGTAAAAATGGTGGCTGAGCTCCGAATCCGGAATGACCAACCCCATTCCTGGTGCCCGCAATTATCACCAGTGCAGGTTAAGGGTGCAGGCTGGTGCGGATCCTGGGCTCGCATCCTGTACACCTGACCTGGCCAGCTCCATAGCAGGGAGCCCTCTGCAATTTGCATGGAGTCAGGCCAGCTTTTAAACCTCAGAGATTTTGTGAACCATAGTCTGGCTGAAGGAACCTTTTGAAAGATAAGTTCAAAAGGTCTTACACATGCCCTCATGCAAAGCTTTCCTCCCCCACACCCACCCATCCATCTTGGCCCCTCATACTCTCCATGCCAAGCTATGCCCCTCCACCCAGCCCCCATGGCCCCTCATACTCTTCACGTCAAGCTATGCCCCTCCACCCACCCCCCCATGACCCCTCATATCCTCCATGCCAATATATGGCACTTCCATGTCTATTCACCTACTATATACTCTGTACAGAACCAATTAACTCCATAGTAACAATAGGATGTGTGAAAAGCTTTAAAAAATGTTATCATTTATTACTTTCTTTAAAAAAAATCTGTTTTTACTGCAGCCATATAAAAGTGTCAATCATCCAGAGATTTTAAAGTACCAATATCAGAAACTGCAAGCACTTAAAACCGCTTTATCTTGTGTCAATACACATTGTGTAATTGACAGAATAGATCAAAGAGCAAGAGCTGTCGACCAAGCAATGTTTTTCCTGGGGTTCAGCTGTTTCAACAGTCTAATGGAGTCTGGGCTCTCAGCCAAGAATGCATAATGGAGGTTATGAGGGGCCAAATGGTGTGGGTGGGGGGCATGTGGTGGCAAGAGTTGGCATGGGTGAGTCATGGGGAGTGTGTGGGGGTGAGGGCTAGAGGGCCATTCTTTGTTTTCCTGTCATCATTACAATTGGGAAAAGTCTCAGGGCAGTGAGGCAGGCCTTTTAAACAGCTCACTATGGTACTCGGCAGCCCCTCTGAGTCCATTCTGGGGCTAGTGGGCCCAACTCCTATTATCACCTGCACCCTTGGAATGAAAACCATGTGTTTGCTGGCACTTTCTCCCGAAGCAGGCAGGTCAAGCTGGGCAATTTTCTGACTCCTGCTACCCACTTCTAGGATGAAAAAAGCTCTATGTCTCTAATTTTTCAATTCAACAAAAGGAGAACTACAGAAAATTAGTTATCCAAAAGTGGTTATGAAGAGCTATCATCTATGTCCTTTATGTAGCAATGGATTTGAGGTTTAAGCCATTCTGGGTGGACAATGGCAGTTAATCATGTGACCAAAACTGGCTTCTGACACCAAAATCATTTATTATCCAACCTTGGCAGACTGCAGAGGACACCGCAAGAAACAATAGCTGCAGGAGAGGCTATGTCATTTTTGCCTTTAAGAACTCTGAGGCTGTAAAATATTAAAGAGCCTCCCAACCTGATTCCGAAACTGAAGTCCACCTGTAAAGAAACAGGACCTCCTGGTACTAAAACCACAAGGGCCCAGCTTCATGACCTGCTGAACATTCATCACTTTGAGGGAATTGTGTAATAATCCTGATAGCCGGCTGTTTGAACTCATTTTAACTACAATTCATGAGTGGAGAAGACTCCTTTCTTTACTAGGCCTGTGATAACAGTTCTCTACAATGAGCCAGACTACTCTTTTGTTTACAACTTGTAAAAGTACACTATTCTCGCTAACTGTACTTTTTTTCTTTGAGCATGTGTGTGTGTGTGTGTGTATGTTGAGTGATAGGCATAGCATTTAGACTTCTGGCGTGAATGCGTGAATAAATAATCCTCTTTATTTAAAGCCATGAAAGTTTGTTGCTGTTAGTTTAATTGACCACAATCTCTGGGGACTAGGAAACACACACATTTTGCTCTCCATAAACCATTCTGATTATGGGCCATAAGAAAAGTGTACAAGGTCAGGATTTTCCGTGCCCGCTGGCATTGGGCGTGTTCAGTGGCATTAGTGGTCAATATGGCCAGAAGGCCAAAAATCGGTCCCATGATGTGGTAAAACCAGTTTTCAATTGTCTGCTCAGCCCATCGATGGCAGGGTGCGTTCCCAGCCATCAGATGTCAGGAACCTCATTATAATACATCAGCATATCATTATAAGTCCAGCCCGCCGGACTCATCCCCCCATGCTGGATCGTCCGCCCACATTGGCAGGAAAACATGTAGACGTGTTTCACAACAGCATATATAAGGCATGCACTTGGCGGGCTACATTTTGCTCTGGACTTCAAGATTTGTTTGCCGACCTTGTTTCGGTCAGCACTCGCAGTCATCAGTGCCAGGCTTCACAGGCAGCACCACATCTCTTTTAGGGGGGCTCACGGGCAGGTCTTTACCTACCAGATCAGCCATATGTGGGTGGCTTTTCAACAGCTACAGGGCAAGGTCTTGCTTGGGGAAGGGGGAGAAGTGGCCTCAGGCAAAGGAAGAGGCTGCAGGACGAGAGCTGTACTGGGGAAGGAGGGTAACCCAGGGTGTGTGGGGACACATGTTGATTTGTGCAAATGGACTCAAGATGGTGAGGGCTGAGGAAACAGTCTCTAGAGGAGAAGCCAGATGGACATGTGAGGGTATATGTGTGAGAATGGGTGGTGATGCCACTTGAGCTGGCAGTAAGTGAGATGCCAGTGAATGTGTGATGGGCTTGAGTGTGTGAGTTTAGAGTGATGAGATGGTTACCATACCCTGGCTGCACGGATGAGATCATTCATCCTCTATCTGCATTGGATGGCCGACCTCTTCAGTGCAGCATTGGTACTGATCACCACTGCCACCGCCTACCAAGCCGGAGTGGTAATGTTGCTGCCTCTCCTGCAGCCAGTTCGCAGGTAGAGGGCATCACAGTGGGCCTCCACAGTGTTCAAAAGGCGCTTGAGGGCTGTGGTCTTCTTGTCTTTCAGGGCCATGTCTTGTTTCGTGCATTCCTGGGCTGGAAGCACTGAGCACGGCTGTACTTTAAATGTGGTGCCTGGCGTGATGAAGTGGCGGCATGACGGTGTGGCAGGTGAATTGGAACCCGTCTGCTATCGAAATGGCGTGTATCCCGGGAGTGCATAGTTAATGCGGCGGGTTTGGGACGATACGGCGTCAATAGTCGCCATTGCGGCTGATGGGAAAAACGCCGTTTTTCTCGCCCACTGCCGCGCTTAGTAAATATTTGGGACGATTCCGCTCCAAGGGTTTCAGTTCACTCCCGGCCCTGTCCCTAACAAATTAGATTAGGCTGGAAAATGAATGTGGGGATTGCGTTGCGTGATTAACCTGCCCCTGATCATAGTGATACAGGCAGCATGCAAACTCCATGCTGCCTGCTAATTTAAATGCTAGTGATGTACTAAGTGTGCTACTGAATGACTGCGCGCTCCAACTGAGGGTCCAAGTTCATCTGAGGCTAGCACTGCTAGCCTTCCCTATATGATCCAGGCTGCACCTCTTAAAGCTGAAGTGCAATCTGACTTCAGCAGGTACTGGAACTGATTACAAGCATGTCCCTGAGCATAGAGCAGAGCAAAAATGGTGCAACAGGCCAGAGAACAGGCTTCCAGGTTCTCCAATGCAGGTACAGGGGGTGGACAGGAGGAGACAGTCCTCTTCCCTCAGGGAGCCCTGCAGACATATGCAAGAAGACAATGGGAGCAAACAGCTTTTGGGTCCAGGGCTGCTCAAGGCTACCTGTGGCTTGCTGCTCTGAAAGTCAGCAGCCTTTCACCAGCCATGCTATCAGCCACCGGGATAGAACTGCATAAGAACACTGGGCCAGGATAAGACCCTCTGCAATAGAGGTCCTATGGGAATGCACAAGGGTGATTCATTGACTTTTGGATGGAACTTTGGATGCTTTGCTGGATAAAATTGGTTGGAATGGCTGTTTTTTCAGATGGCTTGTATTTCAGCATTATTGCCAAGAGGACACTGTGATGTTCAGTGACAGAGGAATGGTAAAGTGTGCACTGTGGGAGTTTGGTGTTGTGTTGAGTGGAACTGTAGTCAAACGAGATCCCAGACAGCCCAGCCGGACAGGGGATGTTTTGTCTTCATCTTGCTCCTCTTCTTCCTCTTCCTCCTCCTCCTCCTACACCTTCTTCTCCTTCTCCTTCTGATCCTGAGCTACTTGCCCTATCCCTGGTGAAAAAGGCTGTGCCCTCATGATGTCAAGAGGATATAACTGATCATTCTGAATCAGGACAAATGCTCTGCCAAGTACTGCAAGACTCCTCCAGAGCTGGCCAGGCAGCAATATTGTTGCTTCAGCACCTTAGTGCTCTGCTCTAATATGTTTTGTGAGGCAATATGGCTCCCATTGTACTTTTTCTGGCCATGTACGATTGGGCTACAGAGCAGATCTAGGTGTTAAATGGATATTGCTTGTCACTAACAACAATCCGATGGTTTGATGTGGTGACTGAAAGACTGAGGGAATAGTGGGCTTGTGCAGCATAGAAACATCGACGCTGTCAGGATATTGGCCATGTTGTGCTGAACATGCTGGAACACTACCTACACATTCAGTGAGTGGTAACCTTTGTGGTTGTGTCTCAGCATTTCCATATGATGCCTGCAGTTGAAAACACACAGCACCGTGGAGAATTCCACCATCCTGTGTGCATTTCCCATCATCTTTTCTCTGGTCAGAGAGAATGAAGTGCACTGCCTTTTCCTGGCATAAAGAGCGGCTATCACCTCTCAGATGCAGTAGTAGAGAGCGAAATGCGGGATGTTATAGATGCCACGTGACCCAGCTAGGAACAACATTGATGTGAAGAAATTCAGGGCCACCCCATGAGCTTCACAGTCACTGGCAGTGCCATGTTAATCCTGTTCTGAGGCAATAGATCTGATTGCAGGGAGTGGCAGAGTTCTATGAGCATCCCCTTTGTAAACCGCAGATGACGCACATGTTGCTCCTGGCTTAGGTGGAAGTAAGATAAGCGCTTCTGGAAGACCCTAAGTGGATAAGGCTTCCTGTTGAGAGTGCTTCTCCCTTTCACTTTGTAAACAGCGTGTCCTCTTCTTTTCTGCCTCTGTTCCATTACCACCTCATGCCGTAACTACAGCATCCATGACCGGGAGCAAGTGTCTGACCAAAACCATTGGAGTCTGAACCAGGCATTGGCCACGCAGGAAGTGTGTGTGGATGGCACGGGTGCCTTTCTGGGACAAAAATGACATCCCTATCGCCAAAACTGTGGGCATTACAGAGTCCAATTTTTTGTTAACCATCTAACCGGCACAAACATGGCCTCCTTCTAAACAGTAGGATTCAATGGTTCTATTAACTTACTTCCAACAGTGGTATATTTAAAAAAAACTTTTAATTTAAATCTGGAATATATTACTTAGCAAGGGCCACAGAAATCTGAAAATCCAGGCTTAAGATCTAATTACTCAAAATGTCCTTTTTAAACAAAAAATGGTTGTAACTGAGGATTGGGGCACACAATAAAACTTTGTGATGAAAGGCAGCACTTCTCCTGTCTAGCTGGGCTGTCCGTGATTGACTAATTTGACTGTAGTTGCACTGAACTCAGCCCCAAATCCCCACTGTACAACTGCCCAAGTTTTCACTCTTTTCCACATGAATTCTATGATATATGGAGTGCCATTAAAATAGTTTATTTCTTTGCAGGAACCTATCTATTTTTTTTTTACCATTAGGTTGCTCCAAGATTGCTTATTGTAAGATTTTAGAATCAGTCATGTACGCCTGTGGATATACCTGTGCCAACTATATTCCCACAGGTTCCCACAGATGAATCAGTCACATTTGGCTAAATTTGGTGTCAACACCTCTTAAGTCCCTGGGAAAACCAACCATCTGTGCCCAGTCCTTCATCTTTATCCAATTCTTCTATTTTCAAAAATGTTTTATTTACATGCTGCTGCTAAGGAGGAAAGTGATTCACCTGCATCATTATACCACATCTATCACTAGTGCTGTGGAAGGGGAAGGTAGACCATTCTGAACATGAGGACGGACACTAGTGGTTTGTCCTATTCAGTTCTACATTTTAAAGACAATAAATTACCTTGGAAAGAGTTGGGGATTCAGTTAATTCTCAAAGTTCTGCCAGTTGGTGGTTTTACAGGGAAAAAATATGAATGGCTCACTTAGAGTAGTTTTCCTTTTAGATATTTAACGTTACAACAATGGTATTTCAGTCCTGTTCCTCATGATAATCTGCATTTTAATGGGAATGTTTTGGATGTTCATTGTAAGATAGCCTTATATTTTGTCTGCGTAAATAATGGATTAGAAATAAGGCGCAGACATTGTGCAATCTCAAATAACTAATCATTCCTGGGGTATTCTAGTGTATTACATAGTGCATTATTCTAATTCTAATTAGGTGTTTAGCCTGTTCTGTCTTTTTAACATCTAATTTCTGTTAGTAGCAGACCAGTGCTTTATTAGAGGCTACTCACAGCTGGTGAGGGATGCTTGTAGATAGGCAGCTGCTTGTAAATTCCCCAGCTCCAAATAAGAAGAAATTAATAGAAAATAAAGGACTTTCTGCCTTTTTATTTAAGTGTGGTGCAGAAATTTTTGTGAATGATAAAATGTGATGTTGCAGTGTCTAACTTAAACATTAATAGACTCAACTCAAACGTTAGGAAGTCAGGAATTCTGTTCAAGTTACTTTTGAATGGTCACCATAACTGATGGAAGCATGGAAGAAATTCCGTTTACTAGCGTAAGTGGGGTTTACATTGAAGTTACAGCAGTCTATTGGGAGAACCCCTGAGTAAATCTTTGATGAGGCAAACAGACCAATGCACCTCCCTTCTGTTTCTAATGAGATGTTATAGTATACTGTGATTTGTAGGGAAGTAGACATGTGGTGGTGATTGTTATGGTCATGCAGTATGCCTGTGAAACTTTATTATGATGATGGACACTTTACTTTTAAAAGGCAGCATGAAAGAGACAATTGACCTGAATAAAATGGCATCCAGGGGAGTCAGGTGACATCTTTGTGATTTCTGTTCAGACAGAGACAAACATGTCTGAACATATCCCTAGAAAGTTACTTCAAATGCAAATGGCCTTCCCGGGTGCTGATTGATTACCCCTCACCATTTCAATGGAAGAGACTTAAAGCAACAATGGCTGCTTGATTTGCTGGCCCCATTAAGATGAGATTTCAAATCAAGTCATTCAGAGGATAATCATAGCTGGAATGTTGATGGGGTATCAAATATTTCCCCATTGTGTGTCAATTACATCAGCTTTAACCCATCGGGTTGACAATGCAGCACATTGATACTGTCATCACATGACTGAAACTGGCTGGAGAGTGAGAGAGAAAGAGAGCAAGAGAGAGAGTTCAACACCTCTATTAATGCAAGGGCAGACCATTGGGTCAGCCTGGGATAGGAAGGCTTAGAGGGAAGCCATCTCTCACCCAGCATAAGGGAGAATCCTGCCTCAAAAGCCACCTTTAGGCAGGGAAGAGGGGTTTATTCATTTTACTTGCAAGATTATATTTCTTCACTACTAGAGCTTGGCCACAATTTAATCTGAAACAACCAGAAATTTACAACTCCCGTTGTCTCCAGTGAACCAAGAAAGAATCCTTCAGGCCTGCAATGTCTGTTTAAAGAAATTACCTATTTCTTTTTACTCTATTAGCAATCTAAGTGAATGTTACATCTTTAGAAATCATTTGTTCTTGTGTATGTTTGTATCTGGTATGTGTGAGGAGTGAATGTTGTTGCAATTACATTTTGGGTGTTGTGCAAAATAAATGTTTATCCTTTCACTTGATTTAAATTTACAAGAAAGCTTGGTTCATGTTTGTTCTTTAAAACCAGAGCATTAAAAGGGCTCTAAAATACATCTTGTTGCAGTCAGCCAAGAGTTGAGAAAAGGGGGCAAATTATCTCACATTTCTCTCCATTTGTCACATGTTAGTGAAAGAAGACATGATTGATGTTTGGGACTGTGGTAGGAGGGCATGGTGATTGTGTTTGTGACAACATGCGAGGCGGTGTTGGACTAATTTAGGGAATAAAATAGGATAGTGAAGGGATAGGAAAGGGTGGTAAGTTGTTGAGTAGCGATGTGAGTAGTGAGAATTTTGGGCATGGGGTACTCTGCATTATTGCTAGGAAGAATTCAATTGAGCGAAAAATAGTTGATAATGTAATGAATAGTTGAGGGGTGGCTAGTACATATTGGGAAAAAAGACAGTTTCGGGGTAGCGAATGAATTGGATAGAGTAATAGGTATTTGGTGTCACTGGTATATTAGGATCAATGGATATTTCTTGAAGGTGGGTAGTGAGTAGTTACAGTGACAGTGAGAATTAGTGGGCGAGTGGGTATCTGGAGCTGGTTGAGGTGAGGAGGGTAATGGGACAGAAAGCTGTTGTTTCAAGAAAGTGTAAATGGAAAAGAATAGATTTAGATGCAAAAATAGATATGGAAGAGCAAATAAATGGAATGGTTAAAGCAGATAAATGGAACCATACAGGGCAGATGAATGAACTTGGAATTTAGATAGAGCCTTATCAGATTTTTAAGACATACAAATCCTCTCTCTCCCATTCCCAATTTTCACTTTCTAAACCAGGTGACCAGTTCTCAGGAAAATAAATAAGGGATACTTTTCCATGGGGGACCATACGAGTGGAGGTGGGGGTGCTGGCAGGACCATAGGAGCATGGGTGGGTTGAGGGTTCGGAGGTCAGCCCTGTGAACCATAGTCTGAATATTCCAGAACCTTTTGACACGTAAACTCAAATGGTCTTACCCATGCCTCTTCCATGTCACCTTTGCCCCCTCCCACCATGGCCTCTTATCACAGAAAGAACAACTTTGAGGACAGGTATAAGAACTCTTTCTGTAGAACTGAATGGCCTCATTTTGCATGCTTAGCTGAGTGCCCTGACTGATAGAGGGATTATCTAAGTGGAGGGTTCTTTTTGACAATTGGAGAGGACTGTTGATTTTGTTGACATTTTTTTATTCATTCATGGGATGTGCTGGCTAGGCCAGTACTTATTACCCATCCATAATTGCCCTGGAGAAGGTGGTGGTGTTGTGCTGCCTTCTTGATTTTGACATCTTGGTTATATTAATTAGTTCTTTCTGTGATCTCTTTTGCAAATGTCTCAATGTTTATTTGCACAATATTAAGATGTGTGAAGTGTATGAAGCTTCTGTTATTGATACTTTAATGGTCCATCAGATTAATACTTTCTTATGGTTGTAGGAGCAGCGGTATTTGTTTCCAGGGAGATTTGTGAATGGTTTCTTTTTCAGAGCAGTTCCACACATGCCATTGTTACTTTATGACTCATTGGTTCTGTATATAGTGCATGCTGCATTATCGGGAATGGAAGGGCCATGGGTTGACATGGGGGTTGTAAGGTGTCATGGGGAGTGATTGGAGGGTGTGAGTTGGCATGGAGGGGTGTAGGTGAAGTATGATGGGGTGTGAAGGGTGAGGGCTAGAGGTACTAACAGCCTTTAATGCAACTGTGATAAAGCCCCAGAGAATTGAGGTGGCCTTCTAACCAGCCAACATTGGCTCCTCCTGTGACCACCTACACTCACTTCCAGGTTGGTGGGCCTGCGCCATCCCACACCCATACGCCCAGAGTGAAAATTGCAACATTTGGGGTCCTTTCTACCAAGATGGGTGTGGCGAGTTGGGAAATTTCTTAACTCAAGCTACCCACCTCAGTAGTGTAAATCCAGGTCAAACACTACAAAAGGTATATTATTAGAGCACTATAATTCTGTTTCACAATCTCCGTCTTGGAATTTTTGAAGCATTCATTTTAAGCATGACTTTTACCTCAGTAAAGATTTTGAAACTTATTTTCCAACTTTTCTTCAAAAAATTGTGAAAAACTTTTGAGCTGAATTTGTTTGGAAAGGATGGGTGGGGATTTGTGGTTGTAATGATGGTGAAACTGTTAGTGATCTTCGTAATTATTGTGTAAAACTAATAGCAACGTATGGCATTAGCACATTCACAGTTAAACACAGAAATGCAGGAGCTGCCATCAGTGATTTCCTCTTTCTTTACAGGGTGTGTTGTTGCAATCTTTACAGATGCAATCAACATGGAATCAGCTATTTGATGTGAACTTCAACATTGTACATACTATTCTCATTTTAAATGAAAATGCTACACCTTGTTGAATGATGCATAACTGAATTTTAATGACATACAAGGTCATAATTACTGAACAACCTCTCTGGTCCTGAAACACTCCCTGTTTTGCTGTCTGTGAGAATTCTTCAATCTAATTGGTCAATCTGCTTCCTTGATGCCTTCGCTGTTGCTGAATGCCATAAGCCACTTAGAGAAGGTAACGGATTCAAGGTCAATCCAGCATAGAGGAAATTAGCATTCTAGAGCCTGCAACTTTCTTGAGGTCAGAAGTAAGCACTGTTCCTTCACTGCTGACTGCAACATCTGGTCCATTATTATTTTTATACAGCTAACTGATTTGTACTGCTGCATCGTGGGAAACTGCTCGTGCTCAGACTGCACAATATCAATCAGCTCTGGGCAAAAAATCAGGACTTTTAGGAGAGACTGAATCCCACAATTAAAAATTACAATGAAGACCATTCAAAAAATTTAAAGACAATTCCATAGTTAAGTTTGATTATGTTATTGTGATAATATATATATATTGTATTGTTTGAATCTTAAGAACTTCAGCTACTGAGGAAAAATTGACAGCTAAAAACCATTTTCAGTGAGCACACTGGGAGAATTGTAGGAATCATGTGTTTGGATTGTGAAACTCAGGAGCCAGAATTTGCATTCAGATTGATAAATTTACATAGACAAAACCAATAATGAATATGGACGTAACCATTTATACTGGAAAAAGTTGATACAAATGTTATGACAAAAGATTGACGACACAATGTCCAAGTGATTCAGACGGGAAATGAGTGCAGGTGTTTTAATTTTAATAGTGATAGTTATTGATATGTTTCAGTTTCATTCTGCACTTTATGAGGCAGTTATAGTATTGTTATTGCAATGTTGCAATGTAGTTTTAAAGCACACATAATGTATAATTGGTTTGATTTGGCTGAGGTGAGAGTAATTTGAATTTAGGCAAATGTATGAGATCACCTCCAAGAGGTCACAACAGTTGGGTTTTATATTGGCTGCAATAATTGCAACCATTCTAATGTTCTTTATTGTTAAAGATTAGATATAACCCTAGCAGTTTGTTGGGCACCAGTCATATTCTAAATGTTAACAATAAAGTTCTGACAAACCAGTTGGATTATCACAGAAGTCAAAATTCTATCAGCTTTCCAAAGCCAGTAGGGCAGGGTTCTGTGCACACATTAAAGTACACACACAGAAGGCAATGTTTTGGTCAGGGCACCTGTTGAAAATATCTACTTGATAATTTATATGTTTTAGAATATAATTTTTAGTTTTAGGAATTGAAGTTTTAACTGTAGATAAATTGGGGGCATTTGGCTGAGAAACTGAAAAACAACCCTAATCTAAAGGCAAGTCAAGCAAGCCTGGGTTTAATGGCTGGAATTTTCCCGTCGGTGATTTGGGGGTGGGGCCCGCTTGCTGACAGGAAAATGATGTGGAATGACATCGGCAGGAACCCCCAACATCATCCCGGTCCCTTTAAATTTTTAGGAAGGCGGGTGGACAGCAAAATCAGCTGTCCGCCCGCCGACCTGTCAATGGCCAATTAAGGCCATTGACAGGCTAATTAAGATCATTAAAGACCTGCCCGTCCAACCTTAAGGTTGGCGGGCAGGTCAGGAGCCCCAGCGGGCTCCAGATAATACATGAAACCTCATCCACTGGCGGGATGAGGTTTCATGCCCGTTTTTAAAAAGTTCAATAAACTTTATGTCATTTTTATTAACATGTCCCATCTTGTGTGACATTGTCACATGAGGGGGACATGTTAATAATATTTTTATTTTTCTATTTTTTAACTTTAGTGCACTGTCAGTGATCTCCCTGAGACAGCACTTAGTCTCAGGGAGCAGTGAGTTCTTTTGCGCGCATGCGTGAAAGAGCACACTTTGACAGCTGGGGATTCCCATCCCCCCCCCTCACAGGAAGTGCATAGTGCTTCCTGTCGGGAAGGCAGCTGGGGGGGCCTTAATTGGCCCGCCCACGCAAAATGGTGGCGGGCCCCGTTTCAGCGGCGGGGGTCAGCTCTCCGCCTGCCGCCGAGCCAGTGGAGCCCGGACGCCCACCAAGGGCAAAATTCTGCCTAATGTGTTTATCTTACAATGTCAGAGTTGATAGTGAAAAAAAAACTTGAATATCTCTGAGCTTGTAATGGAGCTGGAAGCTTTATCCTTGTCTCAATAAAAAAATTAAATTGTTAATGTAGTTCCCAAATGAAAGAAGCTAAAAACAATTGGTGGGGACAGCAAGCCTGGAGAGAGGGCAATTATATCCATTAGAGATATAAATTATTCATATGGGTCACAAAATCAAATAGTTGTGTTGAGGGTAAAACATGATTGGTTTGCATATCTGTTTTGGAACATCCCAAAGCATGACACATTGCCATAGAGATGGGCTATGGGGGTTAAAAGGTTCTTTTGTTTAACTTATCCATATGTTTGCTGACAGAAGCAAACAGTTCAGTTTGGGAACAGACAGGGGCAGTGGCAGTTTTGCTTTTGTGTAGATTGCAGCTCATTGGGTTGAAAGAGCCACAGGAGATGATTGTTAGTTAGGCCTGAACTTTTACAGTCGTTTACAACAAAGAATGACTAAAAGCCTGATGAGGGGGGAGAATTTAGAGTACGAGAGAAAGCTAGCCAGAAATATAAAAACAGATAGAGATTTTCTAAGTATTTAAAAAAGAAATGAGTTAACAAATTGAGTGTTGGTCCTAAGGAAAGTGAGTCTGGAGAATTGTTAATGGAAAACAAGGAGATGACTGATGAATTGAACAGGTATTTTGCATTAGTTTTCACTATAGCGGATATAAGTAACATCTGAGAAGCAACAATGAACCAGGAAATGGAAGGGGGGGAGGAAGTCAGGAAAATTACAGTCACCAGAGGAGTGGTAATGAGTAAGTTGTTAGATTGGAAGATAGCAAATGTAACTCCATTATTCAAAAAGGGAGGGAGACAGAAAGCAGGAAATTACAGGCCAGTTAGCTTAACATCTGTCGTAGGGAAAATGTTCGAAGCTATTATTAAAGAAGTTATAGCAGGGCACTTGGATAAGCTGAAGGTCACCAAGCAGAGTCAACATGGTTTTTTGAAAGGGAAATCATGTTTAACTAATTTATTGGAGTTCTTTGAGGAAGTGACATGTGCTGTGGATAAAGGGGAACCAGTGGGTGTACTGCACTTAGATTTCCAGAAGGCATTTGATAAAGTGCCACATCAAAGGTTATTGTGGAAAATAAAAGCTCATGGTATAGGGGGTAACATATTAGCATGGATAGAAGATTGGTTGGCTAACAGGAAGCAGAAATTAGGCATAAATGGGTCTTTTTCAGGATGGTAAGATGTAATGAGTGGTGTGCCACAGGGATCAGTGCTGGGACTTCAACTGTTCACAATTTATATAAGTGACTTGGATGAAGGTATGAATGGGATGGTTGCCAAATTTGCTGATGACACAAAGGTAGGTAGGAAAGTAAGTTGTGAAGAGGACATAAGGAGGCTACAAAAAGACACAGATAGGTTAAGTGAGTGGGCAAAGATTTGGCAAATGGAGTATAATGTGGGAAAATGTGAAATTGTCTATATTAGCAGGAAGAATAAAATTAGCAGGAAGAATAAATTATCTAAATGGTGAGAGATGGCAGAGTTCTGAGGTGCAGAGGGATCTGGGTGTCCTAGTGCATGAAAAGTTAGTATGCAGGTACAGCAAATAATTAGGAAAGTGAATAGAATGTTATCATTTATTGCGAGGGGAATTGAATACAAAAGTAGGGAGGTGATGCTTCAGTTGTACAGGGCATTGGTGAGACCACATTTGGAGTACTGTGTACAGTATTGGTCACCTTATTTAAGAAAGGATGTAAATGCATTGGAAGCAGTTCAGAGAAGCTTTACCAGACCAATACCTGGAATGGGTGAATTGCCTTATGAGGAAAGGTTGGACAGACTAGGCTTGTATCCACTGGAATTTAGAAAAGTAAGAGTGAACTTGATTGAAACTTTTAAGATCCTGAGCGGTCTTGACAGGGTAGATGTGGAGATGATATTTTCTCTTGTGGGAGAATCTAGAACCAGGGGTCACTGTTTAAAAATAAGGGATCACCCACTTAAAACATAGATGATGCAAAATTTTTTCGCTCAGATGGTCGTGAGTCTTTGGAACTCTCTTCCTGAAGAGCTGGTGGAAGCAGAGTCTTTGGCCCTCGACGGGCGGGTGGGCAGCTGAACTGTGCCGCCAAAACGGGCCCCGCTGCCATTTTGAGTGGACGGGCCAATTAAGGCCTGCCCGACGGGAAGCGCTATGTGCTTCCTGTGTGGGGGGGAGGGATTCACCAACTGTCAAAGTACGCTCATTCGCGCATGCGTGCGAAAGAGCGCGCATCTCCCTGAGAGAAAGTGCTGTATCAGGGAGATCGGTGAAAGTTTAAAAAACCTCAAAAATAGAAAAATAAAAAAGTTACTAACATGTCCCCCTCATGTAACAATGTCACACGAGATGGGACATGTTAACAAATATTACATAAAGTTTATTAAAGTTTTTAAAAACAGACATGAAACCTCATCCCGCCAGTGGATGAGGTTTAATGTTTTTTCAGAAGCCCACTGGGGCTCCTGGCCTGCCTGCCAGCCTTAAGGTTGGACGGGCAGGTTCTTTAATTGAATTAATTATCCTGTCAATGGCCTCAATTGGCCATTGACATGTCGGCGGGCAGACAGCGAAATCAGCTGTCCACCCGCCTTCCTGAATATTTAAATGGGGTGGGATGACGTCGGGGGTTCCTCCCGATGTCATCCTGTGTCATTTACGCGTCAGTGAGTGAACGCCGCCCCCAACTCACCGATGGAGAAATTCTGGCCTTTGAATATTTTTAAGGCTGAGGTGGATAGATTCTTGGTAAACAAACGGGGGTAACCAGGTTATTGGGGGTAGGTGGCATGCCGATTTCAGGTTACTATTGGATCAGCCATTATCTTATTAAATGGTGGAGCAGGTTCGAGGGACTGAATGGCCTACTCCTGCTCCTTGTTTGTATGTTCGTATGTTAAATAGTGAAAATTCTAACTTTATCATTCACCGCATGAAATGCAGGTGGGGCTCAAGCTCAGTTTGGATGTTGTGAGGGAGAACAGCAGCTGGAAGATTTTCCTAGCTTACATCTAGAGGAAGAAATCTACAGTGGTCCCCACAGAGCATTGTGACAGAAAGCAGTCAACAGAGCTAGCTTGGAAGCTGTGAGAAGGCAGTAGGATATCTTCCAGCAACCAAAACAAGGAGCTGAGGCATCCACAGTCATGAAGCGTTAAATGAAAGTTGCTTAACCGAATAAGCTAAATTATAGGTAAACCGAAAAGGTGAAATATTGCCTCTTAGAATAGGTGGAACACTGAGGAGAATTAAAGTGAATTCCTTAGGGCTGTGGCATACTTTTGGATTGGTTCCCTAAAGAAGTGAATGAACCTTAAAAATTGTTGTAATGTACAAGGAAACTCTTTGGAGGAAGTGAAAAGTAAAACTGATTTCACAGCACAGGTAATTATCAACTGTGGTGTTAATAGTGCTTACTTTGCTTAATTCTTATATACAGTAAAGTTTGTTTTTATTTTAACGAAGTGAATTTGTGTGGCATAGTTCAGTCAGTTGATTGCTGGGTGTTTGGATTTCTCGTTAAAAGTTAACATTTCCTAAAAGGATCGTAACACACTACTAACGCAGCCGTATAGCATGATGTTACTGTCTCAGGCTATTTTAAATTTAAACTGCTACCTGCAGTTATGGTCAGGCTGTTTCCCAGGTCTTTGTGAATTTTTGTGCTCAAGGGAACAGAACAGACACTAGTATGCATCCAGTATTAGTGTCAGATATGGCATGGTTATATGCTTACATGGTTATAAGGTTAAGGCTGCCTCTAATCTTCCCCATATGCATTAGCCTGAATGTCACAAACGCAGCCAAACTGCACAATCCACTCTGGAACCTTTCTGAAGGACACTGAAAAGTTGGTATGAATTATACTAAATTAGGAATTGGGTTGAAAATGTCACAGCTAATTTCACTTCACAGAAAAGAGGTTTATATCAATGATCATTGCTGTTGTATTTTATGGACTTCATGGGGAGAATTTTCTCCCCTTTGGGGGGGGGGTTGGGCAGGAGCAGGTGCGGGCAGGTGCGCAGCCGATCGTCGCCCGTGATTGGCTGTACACCGCAATTTTAAGTCGGCCGGCCAATTAAGACCTGCCCAACGTGACGCGCACCCGGAAGGGCTGTGTGCTCCCTGTGCGGGCGGGAGGAGTAGGCTGAGTCGGGGCCTGCGCTCTTTTGCGCATGTGCATGAAAGAGCGCAGAAATCTCCCTGAGGCACAGAGCTGCCTCAGGGAGATCAGTTTGAGTTTCAAAAATTTCAATAAAAAAAAATTTAGGACATGTCCCCTCATGTGAAAGTGTCACATGAGCTGGGACATGTCTATGAATGTTAATGGAAATCTTTATTTTGCTCATAAATCATTCAAGAAACCTCACCCTGCCCGTGGATGAAGTTTCATGAAAAATGCGAAGGCTGCCTGGGCTCTTTGCCTGCCCGCCAACCTTAAGGTTGGACAGGCAGCTATGTCAAGTGGTTTAATTATTTTTTAAATGGCCTTAATAGGCCTTTGACAGTTTGGCGGGCGTGCAGCCGACTCCGGTGCTCGTCTACCGAACTGAAAATCTGAATGACGCGCGATGACGTTGGGACGCATGCCCAATGTCGCCAAGTGTCATTTTACGCGTTGGCGAGTGGGCCCATATGTGATTCCATTTACAAGGGAATTAGCAGAGTTATCCCTCTAACTTTAGAAAGAGAAAATAAAAGTTAATTTGTTAGAAACCTATATCGAGTGTTCATTTTATGGCATTAATGATCTATTTGTTGTTTTCAGCCATAATGGAAGCTTAAAGCACAAAACAGGTTGGCAGTCTGTGTTGACAGAATTAATAATTGGGAAAAGATTGTGAAAAAACACTTGAAAGAAAAATGTCCATTAGCGTATGATGAACAAAAAATCTTCAATGAAATTAATGGGTGAAGAATTTGTTTTTTGAAAAAATATACTGATTTTACACTTGGGGATTAAGTTTGGGGATATATACAGGTCAATGTTAAAAAAAATGAGCAACTCTCCCAATCCCATGTCTGAGATTGCAACCAGACTGTGTGGATCGATGACAGACATGAATCTATGGGGTCAGCATGATTGTTGAAAACTGGACGAATGGCCAGTTAAAAATCAGCAGGTTAATTAACCATGCAGAGCTTGACCCTTTCCTGCTGTGTCCGATTTTAAACCTTGAGGTTCTGCAGGCAAATGAGGTGCTCTGCTAAATCAGGCAAGAACCTCATTAACTAATGCAAACTGGGGTCCTACTGTGTCATTAGCATCCCGATGACCTTTCCCCCAGGAACTGAGTGGGAAATTCGCTATATCTTTCCTGCCAGGCTAAAGCAGGTTGCCTGCTGGTGGGAAGGATGAAGAGGCCTTCCAAGTATTTCCTTTGACAGGTTCCACAAGGCCTTCCCTGCCTTGTCTTCCATAAGACACTCATTTCCTAAAAACCAATAGATGCCAAGTGATGACAATCTTCACTGTCTGCAGTTGGTCTGCCCCCACCCTTATACTACCCATTCCGGTGTACTGAAAACAAGGCCTGGTAGTTAATTTAGCCATGACCAGCTGCTGCCTTGTTGGAGCAAATAACCTTTGGGTAAGCACTCCAAGATTTTTCACTGTGCCAAAAGTTAGCAGAGCTCCAGTGTGCTTCCCCCTGTATCAGTGACCGTACTTACTTTACAACTGAGATTTAAAAAAGCAAGTCAGCACCTTTCCCGATTTATTTTCCTTTCTTCTTTGACCTGAAAGTTATTCCTTGTTTTTCTTTCTGGGGAAGGATAATGTGTTATATCAGAAGCTTCCCCAAAGGGCTTTCCTTATGACCTGCTTGCAGGTGATGATATGGTGCCAACTTGCTCATGTTTTCACCGCCTCAATCATCGTTGCCTTATCTGCCTCCCTTTTCACAGAACCTGTTTAGTTTCACATCTCAGCAGCCAACAATGTCTGGGGGAGCTGCTCTCAGGTGGAGAAAACAACTTCTGGTCAGATCAGTTAAGTCGTTTCACTTGAGACATTGCATTCACAATTTTACCATTTAAAATTATTTGCAAGAGAAAGGTAAAGTTATTTCAGTAAAAGTTGACTCTCATCGTTTTTCATGAGTTGACCATGCCAATGTTATGCTCCAGCTGAAAATGCTTTTCCCTGGATCAGAAAGGTACTAACTGTTATATATGTTAAATCATTGTATTTTAAAGTACTGTGGAAACAGATTTGAAATTCAGCATGCTAGTTATCTAGCTTGAGCCCACCTGGAGCTGCATTAACAATGTTATTTGGTATTGTTAATAGGTCATTGCTTACTTCTCCAGTGCCTTAGATCTGTATGGGTTCTGTGATCTTGTGTGTTTGTCTGGATGGATGAATTAAATGGGCTGAATAGCCTCTGTGATCTTGTAAAGAAATGACCTCATATATTACTAAATCCTATCGAAGATCCTAAGTGCTTGGAACCTGGGATAGATTCCTGATATGTTGATTCTGAACCAAAGCAGGAACCAGAGGAAAAGTTCCTGCTCCTGATCACTTTCTAGTGATTCCTGCTGGAAAGTACAACAGAGCAGTAACATATTACTTAGATCATCGACAGTCTGCCTGAAATAGGGCAACCTCCTGACACGCTGCTCCTCAGAAATATCCAGGCAAATGATTCTTGGCTTTGTTATGGACAGGAGGGGGTTTAATTAAAACAGACCTGATTTCTCCTCTCACCATCCGTCTGTAAACAGGAATGTGTTATTGATTTTTGATTCCCCCCCCTTTATAAGTGGTGCCGTATTTTTCCCAACCCCTCAGTTTTGGAGTGATCCAATCCTCTATTAATAATGCCACAGTAAACTTGAGATAGGGTCAAATTGGAGGGCTTGTTTATTTTACACACAGTGGGTGTTGTTATGTAACCCCCATACATTTACACAATAAAGGAGGGATAAGGGAAAGGAAGAGGTATAGGGCAAAGACCACAGGCAAAATAAGAATTATTGTTTCACGTGAGTCCAGTGTCCATGATCAAAAGGCCAATGATGTATTCCTTCAGAGAAGTTCGCAGGCTGAAGCTGGTGCGGAGTGATCTGCTTATTCAGTAGCACTGACTTCCACGATGGGAGAAGCACATAAAGATGAATTAGTCTTGTAGTAGGCACTGGTACAGAAGTTCAGATGTTCCAGTAGGAACAGTGTAGACGAGGTCCAGGCAATTTAAACCTGGACAGAATTCTGCTTGTATTGGTGGAAGATGGAAATTTGCCTTTGCTCAGCCCCACAAGGCAATGCTACAGGTTCCAGCAGCATGGGGGTAGGGCTGGGTGGGTGTCATGTGACATAACTCCCGCTTCTTCCCCTTGCTTTGAACAAAGGATGCATATTCCTTGTCTGGATTCTTGAGATGGTTAATGTTTCCTCCAATTTGATTTCTGCAGTCACAGGGGGCATTAATAGCTAGATAATGAGGTCCCTGCTGTTTTCTGAAGACCAGAAATTCCTTTTGCATGAGTCGTAGATAGCCTGGCTCTAGTCAGTGTAAAGCCTTTGTCCGCTTAAAAAAATTATAAAGTGGCCAGGATGATATATATATCTATATATTTCCTTCATGTTTTCTAGGCATGACGCCGTATAAACCCTATGGGATGGGTAAGGCCTTCCACAACAAGTAAACTGCACCCCCTCACCTGCAGTGTTTTAACAGACCTACTTGGTGCTTGTCCTGCTTGTTGAGCTTCCTGCTGCAGATGCTGTTCTTTCATCTGCAACAACGGCACCTGCAATAAGCTATGATTAATCATTGTTGGTAAGGAAAAAAAACACTGCGAAAGAAGCAATTTGCAAGCTCAAAAATACCTAGGAAACCCACTAAGCTGTCTAACACACAAATCCCAATGATCAGAGTCTGGGCAGCTTTGTTTTACTTGGCAGATTTGCTGTTGGGCAGGACTCTGACCTGCTCAGTTAAAATTGTGTTGGAATCTTAGCTACATGATAGGATTCCAATTTGTATTTATTAATGAGGAACCTGGCTGTTTCCAGCAGATGTGTTCGCCATCAGAGTCAGCTCTTGATTTAAAATAGTGGATGACAGGCAGCAGCGGGATGATTTTCACTGTTTTAACCACTCGCTCACCCCATTCGACCAAGGTAACAATTGAGGACATGGTATTGAAGTACTTAGCAATGTCATCACGGTACAAAAGCTTCTGTATGAAGACTGCACTTCTCAAACATTCCAAAATAAATGTAATACATAGACATAGCCATTGGCTAGTCACAATAACTGAGGTTATTCAAAGTTATTCTTGCACCCTATGTTATGGTGAAACAACAATATGCCTAGTTTGGCGGACACATATGATAGATGACAGTGAAGCACACTGACATCTCCTGTGGCAGAAATAAGTGTATAGCTTGCTGATAGTCTCTGAAGTCAAATTCAGCCCATGCTGACACCCAAAAATACATTGATGGACTTAACATTATCAGTGTTTGGTATAGAGTTGATCTTCCAGGCAACTTTTCTTGCTGGACACATTTAACTTTATTTACAAGACAGCAGCAGCAACTACATGCCTGCATCAAACTCTATGGGCAGGATTTCCCCCCCCCATCGGGATGAAGTTGAAGGGCGGGCATGCACAGACACACTTCCGCTTGGTGCCCCCGATCGGGGACACGGCGCCATTTTATGTTGGCGGGCCAATTAAGGTTTAGCTTTATGAACTAACTCATAATCATTTGCTATCTCTGTGCGCTCCCTGTGCGGGCAGTGGGGAGGAAATCCCAAAATTGAAACTGCGCTCTTTTGCGCACGCGCACGAAAGAGCACACTCATCTCCCTGAGGCTAAGTGCAGCCTCAGGGAGATCGTCTCTAAATGTAAAAAAGCTAAAAATAGATAAATAAAATTTCCCTAACATGTCCCCTCATGTGACACTCTCACATGAGTTGGGACATATCCATAATTTTTACAAAAACTTTATTAAAATTTTAAAAAACCTACATGAAACCGCATCCCGCCCGTGGATGAGGTTTCATGCTTTTTCTAATTCGCGCTGAATTAAGGTTGGATGGGCAGGTCCTTTAATTATTTAATTGACTCTGTCAATGGCCTCAATTGGCCATTGACAGGTCGGTGGACGCGCTGCTGATTTTGCTGCGCCCCCGCCTACCTGAAAATTTAAATGGGGCGCGGTGATGTCGGGAGTTTCACCCAACATCACCGTGCGTCATATTACGTGTCAGCAAGTGGGCCCCGCCCCCCTCGCTGATGCGTAAAATCCTGCCCTATAATTAAAGAGGAACTCTGCTCAAGAGGTTCCCCATGCTGCTAACTCAAAGGTTTATACAGATCATGTGACCTTACAACACAGGATTATTCTTAAAGCTACAGTCCTACGTTTATCAGAACTATAATTACTACAGTGTTTAAACAAAGTGAAGGAATACATGGAAGGGAAGGAACAGTTCATGATCAAATCAACTGGTACAGTGTATAAATAACAATGTTATAGTCCCCTACCTTGACCAGATTGGTGTGGTCATTGATTTTCTTATCTCCACATCCCCTGCATTAATGGGATTTGCCACGTCCTTCTAAGATTGCTGCCCTACCATCTTGTTCACCTGATGCCCAACTTTGAAAAAGAGGAGGCCCCTTCTGAGCTCCATTTGCTGCAGCAAGAGGCCTCCTCCTCAAAATAGTGGTCCTGGTTCTTCCGACAATATTGCCTGCGAATCTTTAGCTGTGCGGGTAATCTATACAGTCAACATTCTAAACTACTTCTCCTTTAACTAGATCCAGACCTTCAAGGGAGTTTCAGGTTCATTCATGTTGGGCAGAAATGGAAAGCTAAGGAGGGGGAGAACTGATGTGGAAAGATTGAAAGGGGAAGAAAGTAGTCCAAGCAGACAGGGAGCCATTGAATGAAGAAGCCATGGACTATGGACAAAAAGGGAGACTCAAGCTTAAATCAGGATTTGGTGGATGGTCTAAGGTCAGAGGGCTAAGGCCAAAAGCTGGAGAAGAGGGAATGGGGAAAATTAACTCCATTTTGACATGAATTGAATTTGGGGTCAGGATTTTGATCTTTGAGTCGGGACCAAATTGGGGTCAAATGGGAACACAACCCCACACAGTGTGGGGGAACTATCTCCTGGCCGTGATTTTCCATGAGTTGGCTAAGTAGTGACCACTGGGTGGGTTCGCCATTCTATTAAGGATAGCGGGCGGGCTCTTGAAGCTGGAGGGCTTCCAGCACTGAAGTAGTGAAGGACCAGCAGTTTGTAGTTCAGGTAAGAGTGAGAGAGGGAGGGCACCTCCATTTCAAGGCAACCTCTCTCCAGCCTTCACGCTTTGAAATTAAAAAATGACTTCAGCAGCCAGAGGGGGAAGCCCCTCCACAGGGAGACCTGCAGCTGCAGTAAGGCCAGGCAGGCAGGGAAAGCCTGGGGTGCTTGTGTTACGACCTCCATAGAGATCAATAGCTTTTAAAGAGAAATTCGAACTCCAGTTATTAGCTGAAAAGAGGACATACAACAAGATTTCACGTTTTAAAACTTTTACTGTGACAACTGCAAAAGGAACGCTATTAACTAAACACTATTTTATTTCTGGAGGTAACTTATACTTTAAACTACCGAACAGAATTTTCCCCTTTCTACTTATGGTGACAACCAAAACCCTCAATTTTGTTACATTACTTGGTCCCTTAAGTGGACAGCCAATTCTACCGAAACCAGTTCAAAATGATTTACAGTTCCCAAGGGTTTTACTTCTGTTCTTTTCCTTTGTTATGATCCTGTTAGAGACTGTTAACGTTTAAAGAAGAAATCCGACACTCAATAATTAATCAAAAAAACTGCCACAAGATTTCACGTTTTTTCAACAAAAACAAACTTTATTGTATATATAAAGAGAAGTTAAACAAAGCAAGAGCCACTAACTTAACATTGTAGCTTATAAACTTATGCTATAAACCCAGTTCTTTTTTTTACTTCTTGAAATCTTGAAGTTTCATTATCTTTTCCTGGGACCAAACCGAAAGGTATGCCATAAACAGTTGGGCTGGAGCCTATCCCTTTATTTCCAGGATGAAAGGCAGTTATGATCAGAGATAGTGATTAGCATTTTTAGTTAGATACAAGGCTAATGTGTTTCCCATGACTATGGAGAGGAGGGTAGAGAGGGCCCTTTTTAAGATCAGGTTACTGGCTTCCTTATAAATCCAGAAATATCACAGACAGAATGAAGTTATCACAGAATGATAAAGTTAGTTTTATCTCTGCTTAAATGCAGAGCTGGCTAACATTCATTTCCTTTTGCTCCACCCATTCAATGAATTGAAGCCGACACAAGACCAAATCTGCAACTGCCTCTGTCTGTTCCCAAATTGAACAGCTTGGGCAGGATTTTTACCTTGTCAGGCGATTGTGACGGGTGGGCCCAGGAGTGGTCGCGAAGACGATTGCTGCTTGCGATCGGACCCCGACATCAATCTCATGCTGGTTGGCCAATTATCGGCCAGCCAGTGTGAAACGAGCGCTGCAATGCTGAGCGCTGCTGGGGTGGGGGCAGGAGGAGGGCCAGCACAGAAGCTTTGCGCATGTGTGCGCGTACATACAATGAAAGCTCCCTGAGGCACAGAGCTGCCTCAGAGAGCTGACGATTTTTAAAATCAAAAATAAAGAATTTACAAATGTTAAATACATGTCCCCTCATGTGTCTCTGTCACATGAGCAGGGACATGTTATAAATTATACTTCAAAATTTTTATTTTTTAAATTCCTGTTGGAAACCTCATCCCACCCATGGATGAGGTTTCATAAAAAATCCAAAGGCCGCTTAGCCTTTTCACCTGCCCAACAACTGTAAGATTGAATGGGCAGCGAAAAATTGCATTCAGTTAATCCTTTAATGGCCTTAAAAGGCCTGTTAATTGTCGGCAGACATGCTGTCTACTCCCGTGCGTGCCTGCCGACTGAAATATCGCGTGAGTGCGCGATGATGTTGGAACACTCACCCAACGTCATTGTGCGTCATTTTATACTCAAGTGGGTCAGGCGCATGCCCGCCTCTCATCTGTCAGCAAACACACTGATAAATTAAATAAAAGAAATTTCTAATCAAGGCTCCACCCTAAATCACTATCTCTATGGCAACGTGACACACATGGCCTGTTCCCAGGTAGAAATGTAAAATAACTACCTTTTAATTCCAAAGTTTTTCTTGATTCTGGGAAACCATATCAATAACTTACAATTCTAACAGAGACAGGACAATGCTTCCCAGACTTAATGGCACCATTATGAATCTAAGAGCAAGACCCCTGCTGTTTATGATCTTACCTTTCTAGCTCTGACCTTTTAAATCAACATGGCCCCAATCTTTTGATTTCTAATTGCCTTAGGTTTGTTTACCATTTAACTTATATTGAAAAGTTCCAATTCCCAAACAGAAAGTTATCTTCCTAAAGCTAAAAGCTATATTCTAAAATATCTGAATCATGAACTAGCTATTTGCTTTTCCAATTCTATCTTCCACAGTGAGAGTTTTCCTGGGGATTCTCCCTCTAGTTCCTGCTTGGTGAACCCTGCAGTCTTGTTTTAACTCCTCTTGAACTCAGTCTTCAAATTGAGTGCGAGCTCCCACCCGCATTCCATGTGGTGAATGATATGATCAGCATTTTCTTTGATGAAGTTGCAGAGTTGGCTACCCTATTTCTTTTGCTGTCCTCCTCTCAGTTGGCTGCAGGCCCCACAAGACCAAAACTACAACTTTATTCTGTCTGTGATATTTCTGGATTTATAAGGAAGCCTGTAACCTGATCTCAAAAAGGGCCCTCTCTACCCTCCTCTCCATAGTCATGGGAAACACATTAGCCTTGTATCTAAGTAAAACTGCTAATAACTATCTCTGATCATAACTGCCTTTCATCCTGGAAATAAAGGGATAGGCTTCAGCCCAACTGTTTACAATTTGATATTGATAATATTTTTCTGGGCCTTAAGAGACTTGTGTTCTCCTCATTGTGGACTTAGAAACAGCTGTTTCCATTGTCCCCAAATATAAATACCTGGCACCTCCCTCTCAATAAAACAACCTGAGTCACCCTTGTATCTTTAATAAGTTGAACCAGGCAGGTTTACTGTCAGGCAGACTCCAGCAGATATCACTTGATCCCATTAATTTGCCTGAAATTTAAAGATATGTTCCCAAACTTAAACATTCTTACAAACCAAAATATGTAGCCCTAAAACATAATAATTCTATAAACCTCACAATTGTAACATTTGCCCCTCGGTCTGCCGCTGGGAGGCTGCCTTCAGGCAGCCGGTCTAGCCCCTGATGCCTCAGGAGGCTCGGAGGCCAACTGTAAAATTCTATTCGGCCTCGGACAGTAAGCCTTAATGGCCTTTAACTAGCTGAATTGGTTACCTGCCAATTGCACCCAGTAACCCTGCTGCCCTGACTCCCTCGGCTGACCCTAACTCACCTGTTTTGGGGAATTAAAATTAACTTCATTGTCTTTACCACATCCCTCCATAAAGTCTGAACTGGCTTCATACGTGGTTTCTTGTTCTCAGTTATCGCGGGTACTTCTCTTATCGACAGTATTTCTACTAGAAACACATCCATTGAAGCATCAGTGAAACTGGAGGCCTGCCTTACTTCTGAATTTTCCCCTCATTAATGCTGCTTAATCCTGAATCATTTCTGCACTGTTCTCCTGCATTTCAGCAACACATGTTTGACTCTTTAAACCATGACAGTGTTTTAATGACTGCAGTGCCATTGAATGCCCCTCCACCCTGGCACCGGTTTAACACTGCCACGTAAATAATGAGGCCCTTCTTTGGTAACTTGAGTTGGTTAGTGTTGGACTCACATAGTCGAGCAAAATCTTAGCCTTGCTGCTAAACCGCTAATGGGGGAGAGGTTCAGCCCATAGTTTCTACTGGGACTTGATGGACCAGCCATGATAGGTAACAATTAGAGTTGATAACCTCTGATTTGATGCCCTCATTTTTAAAATAAAAAAACTATATTTTTTAAAATCAGATATTTCTACTGGATATCACAGGCTTACTGTTCTCTCAGGGTGAAGTGAAAGGAAAGAAAATATAGCTTTATGTAAGGTCTACTGAGTAAAAGCACTTTGACAGATTCCTTCTTTATCAGGATTTGCAAAAATATATTTAACTGTGGTCTGTACATTTTAACATGACCACATTCTCAACAGTGTTGTGGATTATTAATATGTCAGTAGTTCTGACAACGCAGACACTGGAGAGATTAAGTAACTCTCTGGTGAAGAGGTATGTGTCTGTAAAGTGTTACTGTCTGACTTCTGTGCCAAATTGTACTATAGAAGTTATTTACTGGGTGTACACATTGACTGCGCCTTCCTGTTCTGTTTAATTCAATTGTTTATTGTAGTCCTACAATTTAGGACACATCAAAAATCATCTGCCAAAGATTTTGACCTTATCTACATTTCTATAGTGACAAATTCCAAACTGAATGATAAAAAAGACAGTGGGTGGAATCTTATGGAGGCAAAGGGGGTCTTGGGCATCGCATGGAGAGCTGGCAAGAGTCTCAGCTCACCACTTTTCAAGAAGGCTCGCCACATCTTGTGCCATTCAGGCACTTCTCAGGCCACTGGTGGGTCTTCCCCCTGGATCAAGGACCCCTGGGGTGGAAGACCTGCTTGCCAGGAGCTACCAGCCAATCAGAGGCCAGCAGCTCTATTAAACAGCAATGCCACTGGGGATTTGGTGACTGCCGTGGATATGACACCTTCCTGCTGCCTAAGATTGTTACTGAATCCCAGACCAAAGGTGAGTGATAGTGGGAGGGGTGTCACAGGCTGGGGGTCATGAAGGGAGGGGATTTGGCAGCAAGGACACAGGGGTGGTTCTCAGCAGGCACATCCACTTCCTGATGCTGGGTCTCTTGATCAGGCACAGAGTTCCTTTGAACAAGGGACCCCCACCCTCCCTCCGGGAGCCTACAAGCAACCCTACAGTTTACTTCTTGTGCTCCTCACATGGTGAACCCCTCACCCGCCGCTGGGTTAATACCCAGCTGGCATTAATTGCCCGCTTAAAGGCCTCAATTGAAAGGGCAAGGGGACAGGCCCTCCATGAGTCTAACCAACCATAGGCTTAATTGGGGTGGAGGTGGGAAGATGGCACCCTCTAGTCTGGTTAAATGCCCTTACCACCAAACTCGCCATAGGGAAGGTCACAAGATTCTGACCAATAACATTCTCCCATTTACACAGCTGGGGTTGGATTTAATTGAGGCAATGGGAGTCTTGCCCTCCAGCTTCAGTGCCGGTGAGGCCCTGCATCACCTAATATAGGGAAGGCCCGCTGAACTAAGTGCCACTCAGGCACATAACAGGTTAGCGGCAGGCTTTCCTTCGGGAATCATGGAGCCTGGGGACAGAGGCCCTCCCCACCGAGAGCTGCCGGCAAATTAGAAGCCAACAGCTCTTCTGTACTCAGCAGTGCCACCGAGGAGGCAGTGGGTGCTTCTGGTACCCCACCCGCCTGAGGCCTCGGATCAAGGAGGGACCCAGGCACAGTGAGTGATGGTGGGAGTGGGTTAGAGAGACGGATTGGTGGTAAGGGCAGGGGGTGGCTTTCAGTGCCCCACCCCCCACCCTTCCTTATGCCGGGTCCCTCAATCAGGCACTGAATGCCTTTAAACAAGGGACCTTGCTGGGAGCCTGCAAGCAGACATGCCAAGTGTTTCTTGTCATGCTTCCCACATGGCATGTCCCCTGCCTGCTGGGACCCAGCAGAGCGGGGGGATGAGGCCCTTAATTGCATCAATTGCCCACTTATGGCATTGGCACAGGGAGGCTGTCCACGAGCCTTCCCGCCACAAACCTAATGGGGATGGAGGTGGGAAGATGGGTTCCCATCCGCCACCTTCTCGCCCAATTAAATGCACCCCCTCCACCAAGCTATCCATGGGGGTTGGGCACAAGTTTCCACCTTTGTAGTGGACTGCTCAATCAGCGCTGTTTTTAAGGGCAAAATTTTGCCCTTGGCAGGGGGTGCTCGGCAGGGGTGGGTGGGGGCAGCCAGGAAGCCGACCGCCGCCCACGATTGGCAACGCACCACGATTTTACACGGGCTGGCCAATTAAGGGCCGCCCAGTGTGACACACGAGCGGCAGCACCCCAGGGAGATGAAGCGCGGTTTAAAAAAAAATGAACAAAATAAAAATGTCATAAAACATGTCCCCTCATGCGACTCTGTCATGTGAGCAGGGGCATGTTTTTAATTCAGGTGTAAAATTTTTATTTCATTCTTATTTGCTTTAGGAAACCTCATCCTGCCCTTGGTTGATGCTTCCTAAAAAATGCTAAGGCCGCTTGGCCTTTTCGCCTGCCCGCCAACCGTTAGGTTGAACGGGCAGTGAAAAATTCAGGACAGTCGTTAACTTGATGGCCTTAACAGGCCTTTTAATTGTCGGTGGGCGCCCTGCTGGCTCCAGCGCGCACCCGCTGACTGAACTGTCACGGAGAGTGCGGGTTGTCGTTGGCACACTTGGCCAACACCAACGCGTTTTATTTCACGCTCGGGTGTGTTGGGCGCGCACCCGCACCCGCACGCCGAGCGAAAAAACCTGCCCTCAGCTACAAAGTGCATTTTGTAGGAAAGACTCCAAAAATGGAGCTTGCACATTTCTTTCACAAGTTTGACTAATCTTTAAGCGCCATGGCAGTTAAAATTAGAACCTTGTTTCAATACATTGGTAACAGTTTTATGCAGTGAGCCTGTAAAAAATGTGACCGTTAAATCATGCATTGAAGTCAGTGGGAAAATAAGTTCAGGTGTAGCTAAAACAGGCTGGCAAAAGCTGTCATCCATTTTACAGCAGGGTAAAACAGAAGGATATACGCTTTAAATTTTCATAGTTAGGAAGAGAACTTCCAAAGGTAATCCATGCAGCTTCTTTGTAGTAGTGAAATGTTGAAATATCATGGGATACAACTTAAAAATGTGCAGGTTGGGAGTAAAAGGGAAGTCAGATATAAGTTTTCCCCAATGGGCAATTGACCTATAAAACAAATTACCAAGGAAGGAGTTTGAAAGAGAGGGTATTCAAGAAGCAATTAGACATGATTTTTTGGAGAGAGAGGAACTAAAGCATATGGTGGGAAGATGAATAATTGGGAGTGATATATCAAAAAGGGACAGGCTCTTTGTTCCTAGTGGCTTTTTCTTGTTTTTAAAATGCTTTAGCTGCAAAATCCGGATGTGTAGCGCCTGTTTTATTGGTGCATCGGGTGTGCTTTTGCTTCCAAAATGAGTCTATGGCTACACCATCTGGTCGTGGCCATGCCGGATGCCATTTTGGTGAGGACAATTAATTGACAAATGAAGTTCAACATGATTAAATGTGGAGTAGTATGTTTTGGTAGGAAATATAGGGAGGACACTTTCTACTTGGAAAATGCAAGTTCAAGTGGGGTAGAGGAACAAAGGCATCAATCATTAGAAGTTGCGCTACAGGTTAAAAGGCCATAAAAATAAAAGCAAACCAAGCATTAGACTTTATTTCTAGAGGGATAGGATTGAAAAATGGGGAGGTTAGACTAAAACTGTATTGAATCTTGGATAAAACTAAGAGTACTGCGTGCAGTTCTGTTCGCCATATTATGAAAAGGGTTTAGAGGCACTGGAGAAAGCACAGAGATTTATACGATGATACCAGAAATGCGCCTGTATGCATATCAAGAAAAGGTTGACAGGCTGCTTCTCTTGAGAAAGGAAGGCTGAGGTGTTACGTAACAGTGGTCTTTCAAATTATGAAAGGTTTTAATAGAGTAGATACAGAGAGAATGTTTCCTCTTGTGGGGAACAGCATAACTAGAGACCGTCAGTATAAGATAGTCACCGAGAAATCCAATAGGGAATTCCAAAAATACTTCTTTACACAAAGAACTCGCTACTGCAGGGAATGATTGAAGCAAATACTATCGATGCATTTAAGGGAAAGTTAAACAAGCATTTGAAGGAGAATGGAAGAGAGAGTTATGATGATAGCTTTCGATAAGGAAAGATGGGAGAAGGCTCGAATAGAGCATAAACACAGGCATGGATTTGCATGGTTGACTGGCCTGTTTCTGTGCCATATAGCCTATGTAATCCTATGTTGGTGCAGGCACAAGGAGCGCATCCACCAGAAGTATGCCAAGTAGACAGAATATGCTGTCAATCAGCATAGAATGCTGATTTGACACCAGTCCTGCCATTTTGGAGCTCAACACTCTACCTAACAACCTCTCTTAACCTTGCACTGCTGAATAGCACTATTTAAAGTGATCATCAACTACTTTCAGGATAGTTGCTGATTGCTTTCTACTACCTCTTGCTGCAATCGTAAAAGTGCTCACTAGTTTCCAACATTGTTTAAAATTGTTGAAGTCTACAAGGAGTGTTGTCGCACATGTTGAAGGACCAAGTCCTGACTTCGGAGATCAGTTATTCCAGACACGGTTGCAATAGCTTGCATTCCCCTTGGCTTACAGCATAACAGGGAAAATGAACAGAGGTGACACAGGGCAGGACAAGCTGCTGGAAGGGGGCGGTAGAGGAGGGGGAGCAGGGCTCTTAGCAGAAGACCATTTCTGCCCAGCTCCCAATTAGGGAGCAATTCTTAACCTCAGTGAAGAACAGTGTGTCACATGTCTTCACTTCACTAAGGATGTCCTCACTGAAATCTGCCACCTGAGCCACAACTACAGCCTCAGAGCAGGGCAAGGATGGCAAGGATGGCATTTCCAATGGCTATGAAGATGACTGTGGCCATAAACCTTCATGTATCTGGCACTGTCAGGAAGATATAATAATTTTCATAATGTTATTGGAACTTATTGTAAAGTAGAGTAATAGTGGGGTCTGTGAGTGTGTGAGTGCGTGTGTGTGTGTGCGTGTGACTTAATTGAATTAAAGGCAGCTGGTCTGAATGCTTTGATGTAACAGAAGATAAACTAGGATTGAAATGTTAAGTAGGTAAACATGGGGAAGTTTTAGGATGTAAAGTGTGAAGGGAGCAATTGCATTTTTAAATAAACCAGATCAGATTAAATTCAAAAGAGAGAGTGAAATATTACACCTAGCCAGGAGAAGTTAAGAAACAGTAGGCAGGATTTTCACCTTGTCGTGCGGGCACACGCCCGACACACCCGAGCATGAATATGAGAAAACAGCCTGGGCAAACATATATTGAATTTGAAAGAGTAAAACAAAGTAATTTTGACCGGTGGATTTGGTCATTAAAGATAGAGACACATATTCAGCTCTTAGAGAGGTAATTCGTTTGGAAGAATTTAAAGATTCAATTCTTTCAGTAGTAAGAACTCATGTGGAGGAACAAAGGGTTGAAACGGTAAAACAAACGGCAGAGATAGCTGATGATTATGAGCTAGTTCATAGAGCTAAACCTTTTTTATGTCACTCTTTTAAATCAGAGGAGGATAGAAAGTGGGAAGGTGAAAGGAAAGTGGGTAGCCTGGGAAGAGAAGGTGTAGGTGGAAATTCCCAGTAAGTTTTTTCTCAAAATAAAAAGGAAGGTGCTGAGGGTAGAAGTGACCTTCGAAAATTGAGATGTTTTCATTGTAATAAAGTTGGACACATGAAGTCAGTATGTTGGAAATTGTAGGGAAAATCTGTTGGAATTATAGGGGTGAAGAAAAGTTCTGGAAGTGGGTTCTGAGGTTCAGGCACAGGAAAAACCAATGGTTTGTGTACAGGTAAAACAGGAAGAATCAGTGATGGGTAGAGAAGTGGGAATGTGTTCACAATTTACCCAAGAGAATTCTGAGGAGTAGGTTGCAGAAATGGTCAGCCAGTGTGAGTGCCACGCTCAGAGCCTCAGTGCTGCCGGGGTAGGGGTGGAAGGAGCGCGAGTGCTGAAGTGTGCGCATGCGTGGGGGTGTGCTCATTGAAAGCTCCCTGAAGGCACAGAGCTGCCTCAGAGAGCTTAAGATTTTTAACATTACAAATAAAGAATTGAAAAATAAGGAAAACATGTCCCCTCATATGACTCTGCCACATGAGCAGGGACATTTTATAAATGAGTTTTAAAAGTTTTTATTTTTTAAATCACTGGTCGAAACCTCATCCCGCCTGTGGATGAGGCTTCGCAAAAAATGCAAAGGTCCGGCTTGGCCTATCTGCCTGCCTGCCAGCCGAACAGTTGGACAGGCTGCCAAAAGTTTGATTTAATGAATTGATTAAGGGCCTTAATAGGCCTCTTAATTGTCAGCGGGCGTGCTGCCGCCTCTCGTGCATGCCCGCCAAGCGAAATATCATGAGAGTGCGCAATGGCATTGTGATGCTCACCTGATGTCATTGCTTACAATTTTACTCCCATTTGGGTCGGCCGTGTGCCTGCCAAATGAGGGAAAAATTCTGCCCAGCATGTTTACCTCTCCCAAAGATTACTGGTAAAATTGGTACTATGATAGATTTTATTATTAGAGAGGTAAAATCCAAAGACATAGTGAATTTGCTTTCAAAGGGGAAAATATGTATAAAGGAGTGAAGTTTGTGTGTAAGGGCAGGAATTCTAAGATCTAACAAGTGTGAAAAGCCTCCAACCTCTGCACCCAAACTGCTGTCTACAAGGACCTGAAGCTAAGAAAAACTCACTTTGAATTCAGCTGTTCAGGATATTGTATGTTACTTTGCCTGGATCTTTTAAAATCTATGTGTTTCACTGTTGCCTTAATGAGGTGTAACTGGGGTTTAGATTAATTGGGGATTTAGAAGTTATCATAGTAGTAATTTGTAGATCTATGTATGTGCTTAAAAATCATTTATTCTATGAACAAAGGTTTAATTTGGTTTTGTAAGAAATCTATAAGACTTGGTGGCCTCCTTTCACTGAATTCAAAGCCTGCGTCTCGAAATGAGTAGAAATTGCAAAAATAGTTGTGGCAGCTGCTTCAAGTTTCCCTCTGGGATTTGGGCAGCTTGGCATTTACCATCCGCCTGCCCTAACAGGCACTTTCCTGGCTGGAGCAGGCAATATTTACAACACCTCCCAGTTCGCTTTTACATAAGGGAGGTTCTGTACTCTTAGAGAGCTGAATGCATTTCATTCTCTCCTGCCAAAGAGAAGTAGGCAGAGCGAGCACGCAGCTTCATGAGGATTACAGACTTCTCCTTGGTGCAGGGTGCCATCGACTGCATGCATGTCATTTTGTGGATGCCACATGTCAATTCTTAGATGTCCTACAATCAGATGGGAGTCTACTCCCTCAACGTCCAACTGGTATGCGACCATACTCAGCATTTCATGCAGGTCAATGCCCAGTATCCAAGCAGCAGGCATGATGACTTCATTTTCCGGCAGTCCACTGTACCATTTGCCTTTGAGCCACCAGGATAAACAGGGTGGCTACTGGGTGACCAGGCTGACCAAATGCTCTCATGACTGCAGTGCAGTGCAGTGCATGTGGGCCACCCGTATACAACAAAAGCCATACAAACATCATTGCAGATTTTTAAATCAATTTTGAAACAAAAACATACACATGATGCCAGCAGGTCTCTTTAATTAGACTAGCCTGATTAATACTTTTACTATTTGTAATCTTTCTCATTGCTGATTATTATTGAATGTGGCCTGAGCTTAACAACAATATTCCTCAAGATTCTTTACATTATTGACACCAAAGAAATTGAATGTTGTTGGAAATGTAAGTTGAAAGTTACTCTGGGTTCTGAAAATATTATTTAGTCTGACTGACTACTGTGGTTAATCTGGACCCAAAGAAATATCACAGAATTATATGTGGCATTCCTAATTTGACTTGAAGTTCTTTGGTGAAGGCCAATGAGTCCAATATGAATTTAAATTGGAAGGGAGAATGCACGTTTTGTACTTTGTACTACACTTCACAGCGGGTCTTTCCTCCGTTCATATTTCCAGCATAATAATAGTCCCAGGAATAAAATAGGTTGAGGATTGTACAGAAGCGTCCCCCAGCACTCACCCTCTCTCCTGTCTCACCATGGAGTCAATATGGGCAAACCTAAGAAAAACAAGTGCTATTAAGATAAAAGTGACAGTACTTAATTCCAGCTGCAAAAACAGTACTGAAACCGAGCATGATTTTCCCCCCTTCCTTCACAGTACAATCAGCTTTTTCAACTGAGGCGCTGCTATAGAGCCATGGGTTAGTTGTCAGATTTAGAAAAACCATATTATTACTGCAGTTCAGACAGATTTTATTAGAGGCGCCACTGTCATTCAATTATCAGATGATGACTGCACTTGACTAAAAAGCTAATGGTTAACTCATTGGAAAAAACAGTCACTCTTAGGGACTGTTCAGATTTTCTTGCATTTTTAAACTGAAAAATGATACTGTTTATCCAGCTCCTCCAAATCCTGCTTAAAAATTGTAAGATTGTGTGATTTGACCTTTTTTTGCTGTTTGAGGTTTTGACATAGTATTTTCAAACTGCTTTCCTTCTGCTCCCAAGCATATCATATCATAATCATATAATTTACATCAATACAGTAGATGTTGAAATGCTGAAAACTGCAATTACATGAATTTGTACCGTAACCCTTAAAGGTTGTTAATAGTGGTAATTGTGAATTGGTTAAGCAAAAAGGAAATATTGAAATAACAGCTTGCAGTGCAAAGTTGGTCTTTGTCCACAGGCTAGGCAGTGGGTACCACAATCTATAAACTTAGCTGTTGAATTAATTTAACAGCATCAGTGGCAGAAAAAATAGGCATGGTGGAGTTCAGAAGTCTAGTAATAACTCAGACTTTGCAATCTCCTTGTTTCTGGTCTGAGTTTACATTATGAAATGTTGCCTTTGCAAAAAATCTATTTCATCTGTGCTTAACCCATGTGTATGGCTGCGATTCAAAGGATGTTAAAAATACAGTAAGGCCTGTTATTTGTGTCTGCTTTAAGTCTTTGTCAAGGATATATCTTTAGGATCTCTGCAGGGGGAGGGGAAGGAGAAATATCTACAGATCTTGTAATGACAGAATAGAGCATTCTCCTGTTTTACAGGTTCATTTGGAATAATTTTAATGAATCCGTAGGTTGGTGAACATTTTAAGTTATTGGCCATCATTATCAAATAATGATTGAATTATTGGTAATAATGTTTAATTTAATGTATAGCTTTTGTTATGCACATATAGTCAAAAGGCAACAGTTTTGCATTTCTGCTGGAGCTTCTCCTGATCTCCCACTGTAGGTTCTGCAGGAGATTGATGGTAAATGGCTATTTGTCTATCTCTGTAGGATTCACTCAAATTTATGCTGAAATTACAGCAAGAGATTGGGACTTCAGCTGAAATTCAGGGTCAATAATGCACTAAATGGCTATAAAATTACCTGTTGGATTTATAAGCCTAAAAAATTGTTCTTGATGTGCTGTTAGGGGCTAACCTGTGGGCTACTAAAGACAACATGAGATTTGAGTCTGCTGGCTCCTCAGCCAAGGGCAGCCTCTGCTGAACCACCCTCTTCTGCTCCTCACTCCTCTGACTCACTCGGTTTTCTGTGTTAATTCCTCATCCATACCATCTTTCTTCACCATCCCCAACATTTCTGTCCACACTCCCGGGTGGAGTGCTGAACTGGTGACTGAGGAAGGGCAAGTGATGCTGAGGAAGGGCAAGTGAAAGAAAAGTCTCAGATCCAAATGCAGAAGGATCAGTTTCCTCTTCCTCCACATTTACCACTTGTCCTCATCATCATCCCTCTTCTCCTTCTTTAAGTTCTCCACCTCATTTCCTTCTCTAGGCTGTGAATGACCCATGGAAGTTGAAGTAAACATCTGGGAATTGTTGTGTATCATCAGTGAGAGGAATGAGATAAATTAAATAAAGATAACGATACTGTGGACTGTATGGTTATTAGGCCCCACTGTAAACTACAGCAGCAAGTGCTGGCAATGCCTTATACACATTCAGCTACCACCAACCTTTGGCCTCTCTATTCCCTATAGCCAAAGCAACATGCCTCGCAGCAGCTCCATTGCCTCCTTGTGAGTGAGTGAGCTGTCAGATGTCAGGATCTGTCATTTTCTTCTGAAGCTGGAGTGTCAACATTAGGTAACTGTCTGAAGTATCTGTCCCAAATGTCAAGAGACAGTTGATAGGACAAGGAGGACAAGTGCTAGAAGGACCTTGCACTCGAGAGGTTGGAGCTGTACAATTGGCGGTACAAGAATGGCTAGTGTTTGTACTTCCAAAAGCCCACTTCAGGTGGAAGAGCTGGAGACCCTTTGAACCATAATGATTTGTGGATGATGTCTTGATTCCAGTTAAGAAAATTGAGTGAGGACAGGAGGAGCAATGGCAGCTCTATTACCTTCCTTGTCCTTGTCAGGTCATTGAATGTTTTCCAGCACTGTCTTCAGTCTTGGGAGCAAGTGGGATAGCACTGTGAAAATGCCACCTTCCACAGCGTGACTTTGAATACTCCTTTGACTGGTTTCTGTTGCATGTCCCAGACATTCTTTTCTGTACATCCTCATCTGCTCCATCGTCAACTCTAGGTCAGCACCAATGAAAGTTAGGAACTCTGTGCATCAGCCAAATTGGTGTCAAAGATTGGGGCTGAAGAGGTCTCTATGATGTTGCTGAGCACCTTGAAATTCGGTGCCCCACTTGATTACCTTCTTGCAAAAACATTGGATACTAAGATAAGTGTTCAGATGTGTATGCTGCAAAACTAGAACAAAAAATACCGATCTGCTGGTTTTTCAGGAAGCTGCAAACTATTTCCACTTTAAGTTGTGGTTGGTTTCTAATTCCTGCAGCAATAGCTTTCCTCTCTTCCCTCTCCAATCTCCCACTTCTCCCTCCCATCACCGATGAGTAAAATGGGGCAGATGTGGCACTGGCAGCCAACCCTATCACATGACTTAGGTTAAAATGGCTCCCTTTGTCCCTGAAGCTTTGACATGAGGTAGCAGCCAAGCCACAAATTTAAACAACTATCTGTTGCCTTATTCAGCCATGTGCATATCTGTGGTTATTTTTGAACTCAGCTAAAAGTTATTCATTCCCAAGAATCCCAGGCAACTGTTTCAGGTACATTTAATTAGATTTGGCCTTTAAAATTAAAGATAGTAGGCCTGAAGCTGTTGTATATTTTATATCTCAGATCAATGCGGAGATGACACTAATTTCTATGGCCAAGATTTTTCGCTGAGCGGGCGGGCGCGCGCCCAACCCACTTGAGCGCAAAATGATGGGCGATGACAGCGGACGAGCATCCCGTGCCATCGTGCGCTCACACAATACTCCATTTAGCGGACATGCGCGAGAGTTGGCAGCATGCCCACCGACAATAAAAGGCCCACTAAGGCCATTAACAAACCAATTGATTTAATTTTTTCGCTGCCTGTCCAACCTTATGGTTGGCGGGCAGGCAAAAAGGCCAAGTGGCCTTTGCATTTTTTGCGAAACCTCACCCACAGGTGGGATGAGGTTTTGATCCGTCATTTAAAAAAAAAATTTCACCTTAATTTCCAACATGTCCCTGCCCATGTGGGGTCATGTTTTTAAAAATTCTTTACCGTTTATTTTCAGCTCTGTGCCTCAGGGAGCTGTCCCATTGTGCACCCGCACGCATGCATGAAGTTTGTGCTTGCCCTCCTTCCCCCAACACACAGGCAATGCTGAGCGCTGCAGCATGCGTTTCATGCTGGGTGGGCCTTAATTGGCCTGCCAGTGTGAAATCGTAGTTTGGCCCCAATTGTGGACAGTGGGCAGCGGTCAGCTTCCCAAGCGCCTCTGCCGAGCCCGCCCAATGAGAGCAAAATTCTAACCTATGTTATTTATTTATGTTTTATTTACAGTGCTATAAAATGTCTGCTCCATGCTTCAGCTCTGGCTTCCAGCTCTTTCTACAATTTGTTTACTTTTCCCTGAGGTCACACCCAATCTTAACTAATCAAACACAGTGAACATCAAGGGTAAAAAAAACTCACATAATCAAACAGAGAACACTTGAACATTACAAAAACTTTCAAAGAGATTAGACGCACCAGTTTGCTTGGATAGTTGTTGAGAATATAAGGGCCAGAATTTTCCTGTTGGCGTGCAGGGGTTGGGCCCTGCACGCCGACATGTAAAATGATGCGTGGTGACGTCGGGCAAGCGTCCCGACATCACCGTGCGCCATCGCGATATTTAGGTAGGGGGGCGTGCGATGTTCTCGGATGTGCGCCCACCATTAATTAATCATGTAGTTAAGGCCCTTGAGGCAGCAATTGACTGCAATTTTTTGGGGCCCATGCGATCTTCAGGGAGTCGCACGGGCGCAATGGGCAGGTGGGAAGGAGACATTTGTGTAAACCTCATCCACTGGTGGGATAAGAGGGGTGAGTGGGGTTGTGAATGGTATCTGTTAGACATTTAATTGTGGAAGTTGCTGATACTTGCTTGTGTGAGCAGAATACTTCAAAACTCTTCACAGCTGCTTGGACAGGAGTAATAGCCTTCAGGTCAGGATTCTGCAGTAAAGATCATTTTTGAGGCTTGTAGGTTTCAGGAAGCCTTCCCTTAGCCTGGGAATGGGAGTTGTGCTGGAGGCACCTCCTCTGAGGAGGCAGGGAGTGCCAGAAGGTGGAGGAGGCCAGGAGTCCATGTTCAGCCTCCAGGGGAGCCACCTTTGGGAGGAGAGGCACAGGCACAAAGGGCGCAGGGCCAACAGGAAGTTCAAGGTGGAAGGGGCCGCAGAAGATGCCACTATCCTGTTGCCAGGGTATACAGGCAAAGAAGCAACTACCTCAATATGTCTGAGGTGCAGTGCCGAAGGAGGCTCCATCTCTCAAGGGAGACAGTCACCTCCACCTGTTAGATGATATCCCCCAGATTGTGTGTCACTGATAATGGTTACATGCTGCGGTCTCCACAATCTGGCGCTGGAATGGAGCGACGCAGTGGACGAGGAAGAGGTGGACGCAGTTGCTCCGGATGCACACGATGAGTCCAGCAGTGAGTCCGAGGATGAGCACGCACAGGAGAACACTGTGGGGGTGGACGCTGACCCGGGCATACTCCAGGGAGGCAGGGACACCCAGGAGGCTTTAATGCAAAGAACATTCAGCTAGCCCACCACAGATGGACCTACAACACACGCCAGGGCTACAAGCTCCATACTCGATACCTGAGTGCTAAATCTGCCTGGGTAGGAACATTAACCAAGGCCTTTGTCAATAAAGCTCAATGTCAAACAACTCACTCATAACATCATGGCTTACTGTACACATGCAGAAGTAAGAAATCATCCTGAGCCATGGTTACATATCAAAATTTAATGAAATTACAAAAGTAACTTCAGAAACCAAAAAAAAAAGTTGTTGCACATCTCACCAAGTCTTAAATGAATTAATATGGGGCAACATAAAAACACCAGTGAGAAACCCATGGTGTGCCTAATGTGCCTCAAATTTACACTTACGGGTGCTACGTCTAGGCGCTGTGCCCTCTCTGGCACTTGCATCTGAGGCAGCCTGCTCACTGTGCTGTCCTGTTGGTCTCGATGACCTTGGCAGACGTCCTCTGACCCGTGGAGCCTGTGCTGGCCCTGCCTGGGAGGGAGCTGCCAGTTCCACAGCTGGCTTCTCCCTCGTCGCCACAGCCTCATCGGATGCCACGGTCACTGGCAGAGGGGTAGAGGAGCTGCTGCCCTCATTCGGAGTATCCTAAGAGGAGCCCGCAGAGATGACAGGCAGCTGCTGCGCCGATGTGATGTTGCTTTGTACCTCCCTGCTCGCCGTAGATGGATGGGCACTGAGCTGGGATACTTGGTGCCCAAACCATCTCCCATGCGGGCACTGACCAGCTGAGGTCAATACTGCTGTAAGGACTTACAGGTCCGAGCGCAACCCCAGGAGGCCCTGATTATTCTCCTGGAGGACTCTCCAAGAGAGTCATTACTTTCTCCATAGAGGAAGCATGGCCAAGAGGCTCATTGCTTCGGTGATGCTCCGCATGGACTCCTCCAGCACGGACACCATGCCACACATAGCCTCATATATCCCCGCCAGACCCTCCCGCATACCCTGCTGCACTTCCAGCGTTCGCTGCCTCATGGATGACTCCAGAGGCACATCATCAGCCACCGACCGAGCATGTGCCTAGTCCCCAGCAGTCCTCTGACTGCCGGTGCCATGGACACTCTCTGTCTCCGCCTGCACCTCAAGCGAGTGTGAAGTGCCCTCACCGCTGTGCCCCGGGACACTAGCCAAAGATTTAATTCCCACTGAGGTGATAGTATCTGCGCTGGTGCCTGCCTGACAGAGATGGTGTGATGCCGGTGAGTCGATTTATTCTGTGTCCTCTGGTATGAGAGGTGGGCCCTCTGCTCCCCCTCCTGGCCCAGTTCCGATGGTGCTGAAAGGAAGAAAAAGGACATTTGATTAGTTACAGTGCAGCCAACGTCAATTTGCATGCCACTCCCCCGGATCATTATACGCTCATCCTTCCATTATCAATGGTCAACCTGTGTTGCTAACTTCAATCACTGAGCATTCAGCAGCGCCATGGCTGTTGGGACACACATGGCGACCTGAGTACTTGCCAAACATACCTCCCAGTGGCACCCCAGCCTCACCACTACCGGTGGACCTGGCTGCATTGCGCCTCTCCAGATCCATGGCCTGCAGTTCAAAAGGAGTCAAGATGGCCAACTGGGCCTCGTATCCGTCAGTCCGCATCCACTCGGATTGTGTGCAGTCCTCTCCTGAAAAGGAGAGAAGAGCATTGATTAGTCTAGCCTGTACCTGAATTCCCATCACATCCCTGCCAACCCAGCCAGAGTGGGACATTGCAGGGCTCCAGTTCTTCGTCACCCTGCAGCTGCCGCACACTCACCCAAACAAGCCAGGGCTGACCCGCACCCCCCCCCCCCCCCATTTGCCCAAATGCTGCCTCCTTCACATGTGGCACCACAAGGTGTAACTTTGCTAAGCAAGGAGGCACAAGCACGTGGAGCGCAAAGACCAGCAGATGGATTGGTGCCCCGCCACCTGGAAGCTCCCCTCCCAGCATGTTAGCACCCTGACTTTGACATGCTTCCCAGTTCCAGCACTCTGCCTAGGTGCAGACCCTTGAGTTTCACCCCCATTCTACACTCTGGGTGTCAGTGTCACAAATGCTGTGGGTGCAGAACCCACCTAAACTCAGTCCTTTCAGGGTGAACTAGCAATGGGTAATATCTGCTGGCCCAGCCAGCGAGGGATACATGTCGTGAAGGATTCAATGCTGTATCTGCGCTCAGAATTGCTTGGGCGGGTGGGGTGGGGGGTGGGTGGGTGTGGGGGCGATGGCTGCATTAAGTGACCTCAGCCAACATAGTACTCACCCATCCAGAGCACAGCAGGTCGTTGAATCTTTTTTGGAACTGGGCCCATGTGCGTCGCACTACATCACAGGAGCTCACACTCTCGGCCACCTCCTCCCACGCACCTTTGTTCAGCTGGGGAGACATCCGCCTCCGGCCCCTCAGAAGCAGGACCTCCCACCATGCTGCCACCTCCTCCAGGAGGGCAACTAGGCACTCATTCAAGAACCGAGGGGCACACTGCCCCGCTGTTCCACCCTCCAGACTTGCGAGCTCAACTGAAGCCCTCTGGTGAGCCCTTCTGCCGGCCATTGTGAGCACGCTTGCAAAGGCTGCCAGGCCTTCATTTAAACAGGCCGCTGGGTCGCCATCGGACCTAGCTGTCTGTGCATGCCCGCTGACACCCGCCCACTCCCGCTCTCCTCGACAGTCGAGAAATACGCTGGACGGGCCTTAACTGGCCCACCCGTGTAAAATGGTGGTGCAGACCCGATCATGGGCAGCGATCAGGTCTGTGCCTGCCTGTGCCCGCTCCCGCTTGGCCTGCCCAACATGGGGAAGATTCTCCTCAAGGAGTTTTCTGGCCCCGTTTGCATCAGGCATCATGGCGGGCGGTGGGGGTGGGGGAGGTCAAGATGGCGAGAAAGCCAAAAATTGGTTTCACGCTGAGGTGAAATCAGTTTGTGATCGTCTGCTCCCACCCGTCAATGGTGGGCCACATTTCCCACCACCCCATGTGGGGAACTTAATTTCAATACTTGAACATCTCATTATAAGCCCTGCTCGCCGGAATCATCTCCCCCACGCTGGATCATCTGGGCACCCGATGTGTTTCACAACTGTACATAAGGCAAGAGTACACCTGGCAAGCTGCACTTCACTCAGGACTTCAAGGTATTGCTTTGTGCAGCACTCTTGGCCATCAGCGCCAGGCTTCACAGGCAGCACCACATCACTTTTAGGGGGGTTCACAGGCAAGTGTCTACCTACCAGACCAGCCATAAGGCGGGGGTGACTTTTCAATGGCTGCAGGGCTAGGGGCTTGCTTGGGAAAAGGGGGAGAAGTGGCCTCAGGCAAGGGAAGAGGCTGGAGGATGAAGGCTGCACTGGGTGAGGGGGTTATCTCTGGGTGTGTGTGGGGGCACATGTTGATCTGTGTAAGTGGCCTCAAGATGGTGAGGGCTGAGGAGGCAGTCTCCAGAGGAGATGAGGCCAGATGGAGATGTGAGGGTATGTGTGAGAGAGTGAGTGATGATGTCCCTTGAGCTGGCAGTGAGTGAGATGCCAGTGAATGTGTGATGGCTTTGTGAGCGTGTGAGTTTAGAGTGATGAGATGGTTGCCTTATCCTAGTGGCATAGGGAAGATCATTCATCCGTTTTCTGCACTTGGTGGCCGATCTCTTGTGTGCAGCATTGGCACTGGTTACCTTTGCCGCCCCACCCCAAGCCAGAGTGGTGAGACTGATGGGCGTCCTGTGGCAGAGTGGGGAAGAGGTCATCACAGCGGGCCTCCGTGGAATCCAGAAGGCATCCCAGGGATGTGTCACTGAGTTGGGGGGGTGGGGTGCACTTTTCTTGTCTTTTGGAGCAGTCCTGGGCTGCAAAAGTTGAAAAGTGTGCGCACGGCTGTGGTTTAAATATGGCGTTCTGCGTGAGGAAGTGGTGAGGTAACGGCGTGCTGGGTAAATCGGAGGCCGCCTGCCAGTGAAATGAGGTGTTTCCTGTGGCTGCATACTTAACGAGGCGGGAATAGGCCAATACGGCGTGAAAACCCGCCATTGTGGCCAGCGGGTGAAACAGTTTTTTTCCCACCTGTTCCCGCGCTTTGTGCAAATCTGGGATGATTCTGCCTAATTATCCAACACAAAATTTCATTTTACAACAACAGCTTGTATTTATATAGCACTTCACAGGTGTATTATAGAACAAAATACGACACCAAGCTGCATAACGAGATATTAGGACAGATGACGAAAGGTTCGGTGAAAGAGTTAGGTTTCACGGAGGTTCTTAAAGGAGGAAGAAGAGGCAGCGAGGCAGAAAGCTTTAGGGAGTGAATTGCAGAGCTCAGGGCCTCGGAAATTGAAGGCACGACTGCCACAGGTGGAGTGATTAAATTTGGGAATGCCCTGGAGACCAGAACCTGCAGAATGGAGAAACCTTGAGGGTATTGTAAGGCTAGAGAAGATCACAGAGATGGGGGGATGTGGGACAAGGCCATGAAGGGATTCGAAAACAAGGCTGAGAATTTAAAAATCGAGGTGCTGCTTAACTGGGAGCCAGTAGAGGTCAGTGAGCATAGGAGTGATGGGTTAATAGGATTTGGTGCGATGCAGGACATGGGCAGCAGAAATCTTGGTGACCTCAAGTTTATGGATGGTAGAACATGGGAGGCTAACCAGTAGTGCGTTAGAATAGTCAAGTCGAGAGGTAACAAAGGCATGGATAAAGGCTTCAGCAGCAGGTAACCTGAGGCAGGGACAGAGTTGGGACAGGTTACAGAGTTTGAAAAAGGCAGTCTGAGTAATGGCATGAACCTTTGGTAGGTAGCTCAATAGGGGTCAAATGTGACACCAAGTTTGCAAATAGCCTGGTTCAACCTAAGATAGTAGCCAGGGAAAGGGATGAAGCTGGTGACTAAGGAGTGAAGTTTATGGCATGGACCAAAGAAAATGGTTTTGGTCTTCTCAATATTAACTGGAGAAAATTTCTGCTTATCCAGTACTAGATGTCAGATAGGCAGTCTGATAATTTAGAAACATTGAAAGAGTTGGGCGAGGTGATGGGGATATGGAGCTTGGTGTCATCTGCATACATGAGGAAGTTGATGGTATGCTTTCAAATGATAAAGCCAAGGTTCAGCATATAGGTGAGGGTCAAGGATAGATCGTCGGGAGAACTCTAGAGGTAACTGTGAGGAAGCAGGAAGAGAAGCTATTGCAGGTTATTGTGAGGGTTTGTTCAGCAGGTCTCACTTAGAGATTCAGAGGTTGAAGGTTAAGGTTGGACAGTAATGTTTATTGTGTGGAGGTGGATGTTTTTAAAAATATTTTTGGGAATATGGTGGTATTCTGTAAAGAAGGGTGTGTGTGTGCATATGTGCGTGTGCATGTGCAAGTGTAAACTGAGGGAAGTTTAATAAAGACAGCTTATCTGTGGGAGCAGAGAGATGAAAGATAAAGGTGCTAAATACATGCATTTGCAATGAGATGCTCTGGTGAAGTTGAATGTATAAGTAAATAGGCTGGGTTTGAAATTTGCATTATTAGTAGGAACTTGACTTTTCAGCTGTTAAATTTCAAAGGGAGTTTAGAAGTGACAAGGGGCAGAATTTTTTGCTCGGTGGGTGGGCGCACGCCTGACGCGCTCGAATGTGAAATGACGCACGTTGTCGTCAGCCGAGTGTGCCGATGCCAACGTGCACTCTCGCGATATTTCGCTAGGCAGGTACCCGAGGGAAATGGAGGTGTGCCCGCCATTAATTAAGAGACCAGTTAAGGCCCTTGACACACCAATTGTCTCCAAGTTTACGTAGCCCGTGCGAATTTTCGGCCATCGCACGGGCAAAACTGACAGGCAGGCAAGCCACAATTTGCAAAAACTCATCCATGGGTGGCATAAGAAGAGTCAGCAGCATTGTCAATAAGAGTAGTGAAGAGTTTTGGAGATCGTGTGCTGCTGTTTGATTTAGTGAACTGGACAGCTTTATCTCACCAGAGCTGGATTCTGAGCATTTCTAGGCTTCATTTCAGGACTCATTGGGGTCTTCCAGGCCCCCGGAGGATTCAGACCCTGTGGGCCCTTCCAGGTATCAGGCAGCCTTCCATAACCCTGGTAATGGGGATTGTGGTCTCCGCTGGAGGCACCTCCTCTGAGAAGGAAGAGATGGACAGAGGGAGAGGAAGCCAGGTGTTCCAATGCAGCTTCCAGGGGAGCCACCTATGGGAGGAGAGGTGCAGGGACAAGGGGGGCAGGGCCAGCTGGTAGTCTAAGGCAGTAGGGACCACAGAAGATGTCACTATCCGCTGCCAGGGTTTGCAGGCAGCGATGCAGCTACCTCAATATGTCCGAGGTGCAATGCCGAAGGAAGCTCTGTCTCTCAAGGGAGACAGTGATCTCCATTTGACAGAGGATTGGGCCTGAGATCAGCTCTGACTGTGTGGGTGAACACCTCAAGCCAGTGGCGCTGAAGGTCACAGTGGCCCTCAACCTCTGTGCCTCCAGCTCTTTCCAGGGGTCAGTGGGGGATCTGTGCGGAGTCTCCCAATCAGTTGTCCGCAGTTGCGTCAAGCTGGTGACAGACGCTCTGTTCAGGCGTGCATTGACTTTCATTTATTTCCTTATGGACGAGGCCAGCCAGGCAGAGCGAGCCAGAGGCTTTGCAGTGATTGCAGAGTTCCCCCACACCCAGGGCGCCATTGACTGCACACATGTGGCCATCAAGGCACCAGCAGGTGAGCCCGGTGCCTTCGTCAAAAGGAAGGGCTTCCACTCCATGAACGTGCAGATAGTGTGTGATCACAGGATGCAGATTCTGCAAGTCTGTGCAAGGTCTCCTGGCAGCTCATGACGCTTACATCCTAAGACACTCCCAGGTGCCGGGGCTCTTCAGTGCTCCAGCCTGACTGAATGGGTGGTTGCTGGGTGACAAGGAATATCCCCTGAAAATGTGGCTCATGATGCCTCTCTGCCACCCAAGAACAGAGGCTGGGCAGCGGTACAATAGGAGCCATGCCTCCACAAGGGTGGTGGTAGAGAGAACCATAGGTCTTCTCAAGATGTGCTTCCGATGCTTGGGCTGTTCAGGGGGCACTCTGCAATACCCCCCAGAGCGCATGTTACTGATAGTGGTGGCATGCTGCGCTCTCCACAATCTGGCACTGGTAAGACGGGACCCAATGGAGGTAGAGGATGTTGACACAGCTGTGCAGGCCACAGATGATGAGTCCAGCAGTGAGTCCGAGGACGAGCACGGTGAGGAGAACGCTGAGGGTATGGGCGCTAACCTGGATAACATCCAGGGAGGCAGGGACACCCTGGACACTTTGGTCCAACGCTCCCTGAGCTAGCCTACCAAATAAGATCCACCACATGCCAGGGCTGCAGGCTCCATTCTCGATCCCAGACAGGAACATTTCCTTGGCCACCAACATACACTCTGTGCCTGTGCAATAAAGTTTCAGGAGACACACGGTCATCATTACATAATGGCCTGCCCTGCACCTACAGAAGAAATGAAGCATATGCCAATAGCTGACACTCTCACCTCAGTGCACTGCACTCTTACCTTTGTCTGGCACCCCAACCTCACCGCGGCCAGTTGACTGAGGTGCATGCTGCCTCTCAAGCACCAGTGCCTCCTGCTCATAGTGCGTTTAATTCTGCATGTGAAACATTGCTGAAATGAACATAAACAGGTGGTTCTTAATCACACCATTAAAAAATATAAAGCAAAATGGATGAACAAAATATCACCCGTGATAAGCCCATCTTGTGCTTAAGGTGCTTTACATTTATGTTTGCAAGTGCTCCTTCTTGGTGTTCTCCCCTCGCTGGCATCGGCACTGGGGACAGCCTGCTGACCCTGCTGCCTTGTTGGCCTTGATGACCTTGGTGGTCGTCCCCTGGCCAGTGGAGCCTTTGAAGACCCCGCCTGGGAGGGAGAGGCCAATGCAACGGCTGGCATCTCCCCAGTCACCACAGCCTCATCAGATGCCACGGTCACTGGCAGAGGGGCGAAGGAGCTGCTGCTGTCACCCAGAGCACCCTGAGACCAGCCCGCATAGACGACACGCAGCTCTTGCACCAATGTCAGGTCGCTTTGGACCTCCCTGCTCACCTTTGATGGACAGGCATCTAGCTGGGATACTGGGTGCCCAATCCATCTCCCACACTGACACTGACCAGCTGAGGTCATTGCATATGTGAGGGCTTGCAGGTCCGAGTCCATCTCCAGGGACCCCTGATTATGTCCCCGGAGGAGCCTCTCCATGAGAATCACCACTCTCTCCCTGGAGGAGGCATTGTTCTCGGCCATGAGGGCCAACACAGTGGTCATGCTCCACAGGGACTCTTCCCAAATGGAGACCATGGCACGCATTCCCTCATGTATCTCCACCAAATCCTCCCGCACACCCTGCTGGACTTTCAACATCTGCTGCCTCATGGACGACTCCAGAGGCACATCATCAGCCATCGACTGAGCATTGACCAGGTCTCCAGCAGTCCTCCAACTGCTGGCGCCCACTCTGCCTCTGCCTGCACCTCAAGCGAGTGTGAAGTGACCTCATCAATGTGCACCGAGATACTAGATGGCAATCTCATGCGCACCATGGTATCTGCGCTGGTGCCTGCTTGACATAGATGGTGTGGCGCAGGTGCATGCTGAGCATGGTGGTCCTCCGTGGTCAGGGGTGGGCTTTCAGGGTCTTCATGGCGAGCGCCTGCAGGTGAGCCTAAAAGGGAGAAGAAGAACATGTCACTGTGCATGCCAGGCACCCTGGTGAGACAACAGATATCTGCATCATAGTGCCCGCAGCTTTCCATTATCAATGGGGACTCCAGTTTTGAGGCTCGCATCAATATAGAGACAACACTACAATGGTTGCAATAGCTGACATTCTCACCTCAGTGCACTGCACTCTTACCTTTGTCTGGCACCCCAACCTCACCGCGGCCAGTTGACCGAGGTGCATGCCGCCTCTCAAGCTCCAGTGCCTCCTGCTCATAGCGCGTCAGGAAGTGTGGGGGTCCCCCGCCAGTCTGCAACTTCTCAATATTATTATGGGATGTCTTCTTCTAAAAGGATAGAGCACTGATTAGTCCACACTGTAACTGCAGCGCCATTGCAGCCTGGCCAACTCCAGCTGAGGAACGCCTGGCAGGGCTCATCCGATTCATGGCCCTTGAGCCACAAGGCACTCAGTCCACTAAGCCATGGCTCACCCTCTTGGCCAGCTTCGGCATCATTGACAGTTGCCACTCACACTCTAACACCCCTGAGGTCCACGGGGGGATGGCCAGCCATTGACTGTTCTCGACACTGACCCATGCCAACTCCGTACTCACCCTTCCCGATCGCAGCAGATCATTGAAGGGCTTCCAGCACTTCACCCATGTGTGCCTCACCACGGCGTGGCTGCTCACCTGGGGTGCCACCACCTCCCAGGCCTTTTTGGTGAGGTGCGGGGGCCTCCTCCTCCTGTCTCTGGGGACAAAGATTTCTCTCCTGGCTGCAACCTCCTCCAGGAGGGCAGCGAGGCACTCATTGGCTGACAGCCCCGCCGACCTGCCCTCCTGCCTGCTGTGTCCAACCGCATTGGAATCCATCAGCGTCCTTCTGTGGCAGCCTTTTAGGGCTGCCTGGGCCACTTTTGAATCGGCTGCTGGGTCACCATTGGACCTGGTGGACATCATGCCCCTGCTCGCACTGCTCTCCCCCACCCTGCCCGCCCCTTCCTGGAGCTTCCCCAGCTGCCTTTCACACTGTGCTGGCTTTAATTGGCCAGCCAGTGTGAAATGGTGGTGCCGTGCTGATCGCAGGCGGTGGTGGGCTTTCCAACCACCCCCGCCCGCCCCCACCGAGCCCACCCGCCAAGGGCAAAATTACGCCCAAGGGATTTTTACAACTTACAGAGGTTTCATAGGTAAACAAGGGAAGGTTATTAAATTTTATTTTACCCAAAAGCGGAGGCAATAGGAAGACATGAAAGAGTTTTATATTTTGGAAAAATTGAGCTCAAAGAGGCGCTTAGGGCAATGGAGTCTAAGATCAAAGGAGAAAAGGATATTTAAGGAATGATGTTTAGTTGAGTTGTGTTGGCTGTGTGGGGGAGATGTCCTGAAATCCATTCTGCATGGATAGTTAATACAGTTGCTAAGTCAAATGAAGTATAATGACACGAGTTAAAATACATGCACATAAGAATGAATTATGGAGGGTGTAAAACTGTCAAAATGTTTGCATCATTTCTCCCCTTTCAGTGATCCAGGATAATTTTGGTGCGCAAGTAGGCGTGCTGGGTAAATAATGCATAATCTTTCTGTTTTATGGCTATTCACTTTGGTTCAGAATCTTGAGAGTTCATCCAAGGGTCTCAAGGTTGGCTGGGGTACACAATGTGTATGTTGGCTCTATATTCTTTATAAACTACAAAGATCTAATTCTTCCAATTAATGACATACGAACATTCATTGGGTGATTGACAATTATTTTTAGAATGCTTTCTAAAAGCGCATGGCCAGATCTTACAATTTTCCATTCTGTATTATGATGCATTAGACAGCTCTAACCTTGATGGGTTATCATAAGAACATAAGAAATAGGAACAGGAGTAGACCATTTGACCCCTCGAGCCTGCTCTGCCATTCAATAAGATCATGGCTGATCTTGTGTTTCGATTTCCACATTCCCGTCTAACCCCGATAACCTTTCATTCTCTTGCCTAACAAGAATCTATCTACCTCTGCCTTAAAAATATTCAATGACCCTGCCTCTACCACCTTCTGAGGCAGAGAGTTCTAAAGTCACACAACCCTCTAAGAGAAAAAAATTCTCCTCATCTCTGTCCTAAAAGGGTGACCCCCAATTTTAAAACAGTGACCCCTAGTTCTGGACTCACTGACAAGAGGAAACATCCTTTCAAAGTCCACCTTGTCAAGGCCATTCAGGATCATGTTCAGAAACATGATATCAATGATTTTCAGACAGTGTTGCCGATTTATTGAGAGCCAATATTTATTGTTAAACAGTACAGGTGACTCTGAAAGCCAAGGCAGAGAAAATGAAGCTTGATTGTTGTGGGCCTTTATGTCTAAGCTCCCTGACTCCTGATTTATTTCTCTTTAATTCTAGGAAGGTTTTACAAGTTTGTGGATATGAAGAATATAAATTACTATTTACAAATTTGAATATAATCTGAAACATGCAAAAATTGGAAGATTTTTTTCATGAAACATATTTTAAGTCTCTTGTGGTTCCTCTTTGACTTTCAATTTTGCCTGCTGCTAAAGATGCTTGTCATGCCCAGTGAAGGCATGCCCTATTCATAACTTTAAATGTGGACTGCATTCAGTATATACATTTCTGGAACGGTCTTTTATGTAAAAATGGCACGAACAAAACTGCTAAGATGGCTGCTGAAGGTCAGGTGTCCTTTGCCATTTCTGCCTCAAATGTCTGGAAAGTTCTTGATTGAATAAGCATGGATGGGAGCTCCCCCTTGAATGGGAATATCATATGGGGGATTTATGCCTTCAATTGTTTGTGGTTTACCTGAAACTCCAAATTCTATAAACTCCTAGGCCCACCATCTCCGATTTTGATATTTAACTAAAGAGAGCTACAGAAACAAGTTAATCACAAGTAGGTGTGAATGGCCATCATCTATCTCTCATTGTGTAGCAATGGCTTTGAATTTCCAAACCGTTCTGGGTGGACAATAGCAGTTGATCATGTGGACAAAACTGATTTGAGCTCACAGATTCTTTTATCCCTAGAACCAGAGAGAAACTCATCAGTCTGCACAGAACACCAGCTGTAGGGCATCAGCAGCAGTAAAAGGCAGTCGACCCTATACCTCTTTAAACCTGGATGCAATATCATGAGTCACCCAGCCTGGTTTCTATTCCAAGTCAACATGTATAGAAAATTAACTTCCTGGTAAGGAAACCACAAGTAACCAACTTCAAGACCGGCTGGAAAAGTCAACCTCTTCCAGGGAATCCAAAAATAACTCTGATATCAGACTCTGGCTATTTGAATCTACCTAGGGCAGAATTTTGCCCTTGGCTGGTGGGCTCAGTGGTGGCGGGCAGAGGCTGTCAGGCCGCCAACCGCTGCCCACGATAGGGCCTGGAAGGCGATTTCATGCTGGCGGGCCAATTAAGGCTGGGGAAGGTCCGAGAAGGGGTGTGAGGGGGCGGGGACATGATGTCCGCTGGGTCCAATGGCAGCCTGGTGGCCAATTCAAAAGTGGCCCAGGAAGCCCCTGGAAGGCTGCCACAGAAGGACAGCTCCTGCACTCTCGCTGGATTCGAGTCCAGTTGGATACGGCAGGCGGGAGCGCAGGCCTGTAGGGCAGTCGGATCCGCATTTCTCCGACGAGTGCCTTGCAGCCCTCCTAGTGGAGGTGGCTGCCAGAAGAGGGACACCCTTGTCTTCAGAGACGGGAGGAGGAGGCCGCCGCACCTCACCAAGAGAACATGGGAGGAGGTGGCATCCCGGGTGAGCAGCCACAACGTGGTGAGGCACACATGGGTGCAGTACCAGAAGCGCTTCAATGATCTGCTGCGATTGGGAAGGGTGAGTACGGTGTTGGCATGGGTCAGTGTGGAGAGAAGTTAAGGGCTGGCCATCCCCTCGTGGACCTCAGGGGTGTTAGAGTGTGAGTGGCAACTGTCAATGACGCTGGAGCTGGCCAAGAGGGTGAGCCCTGTCTTCTTGGACTGAGTGCCTTGCGGCTCGAGGGCCACGAATCGGATGTGCCCTGCGAGGTGCTCCTCAGGTGGGGTTGGCCAGGCTACAATGGTGCTGCAGGTAGAGAGTGGATTAATCAATGCTCCTCTATCCTTTCAGGAGCAAACATCCATAACAATATTGAGAGGTCGAGGACTGGCGGGGACCCCCCACACCTCCTCATCCTTACCCGTTATGAGCAGGAGGCCCTGGAGCTCGAGAAGCGGCTTGCACCTTGATCAACTGGCTGTGGTGAGGTTGGGGTTTCAGACAAAGGTAAGAGTGCAGTGCACAGAGGTGAGATTGCCAGATATTGCAACCATGCTAGTGTAGTCTCTATGTGGGTGTGAGCCTTGAAACTGGAGTCCCCATTGATAATTGAAAGACAAGGGCACCATGATGCAGATCTCCGTTGTCTCATCAAGATGCTTGGCATATCCAGTGACAGTGTGAAGACTTAAACTAATGACATGTCCCTCTTCTCCCTTTTAGGCTCACCAGCAGGCAGTCGCAATGAGGACCCTGAAGGGCCACCCCTGACTCGGAGGACCACCATTCTCCCCACGCCCCTGCGTCACACCTGCTCTGTCAAGCAGGCACCAACACAGATACTAACACCTTGGTGGGCATAAGATCACTGTCTAGTATCTAGGTGCATATTGGTGAGGCCAGTTCAAGCTCGCTTGAGGTGCAGGTGGAGGCAGAGAGTGCCCAGGGCGTTGGCAGTCGGAGGACTCTGGAGACCAGGACAATGCTCAGTTGATGGCTGATGATGGGCCCTTGGAGTCATCCATGAGGCAGCAGATGTTGGAAGTCCAGCAGGGTGTGCGGGAGGATCTGGCGGAGATACATGAGGGTGTGCGTGCTATGATCTCCGTTTGGGAGGAATTCCTGTGGAGAATGACAACTCATGGCTGGCACAAGGCCTCCTCCATGGAGAGAGTTGCGACTCACATGGAGAAACTACTCCAGGGATAGAATCACCGGTCCCTTGGAATGCACTCAGATCACACAGGCAATGACCTCAGCTGGTCAGTGTCCGTGTGGGAGATGGATTGGGCATTCAGTCTTCCAGCTAGGTGCCCGTCCATCAATGGTGAGCAGGGAGGTCCAAAGCGACCACACATTGGCGCTCGAGCTGCTTTGTGTCTCTGCAGTCTCCTCTCAGGGCGCTTTGGATGACAACAACAGCTCCTCCACCCCTCTGCCAGTGATCGTGGCATCTGATGAGGCTGCAGTGATTGGGGAGATGCCAGCCATGGCACTGGCCTCTCCCTCTCAGATGGGGCCTTCACAGGCTCCACTGGCCAGAGGACGACCACCTAGGTTATCAAGGCCAACAAGACAGCAGAGTCAGCAGGCTGTCTCCAATGCTGGTGCCAGTGATGGGGGAGCACCGAGAGTTAGCACGTGCAAGTGTAAACGTAAAGCACCTTAAGCACAAGACTTGCTTATCATGGGCGATATTTGTTGCCCCATTTTGCTTTGACTTTGTTAATAGTGTGATAAACAGCACCGTTTAATGTTTAGTTCAGCAATGTGTCACATTCAACATTAAATGAGATTGTATTTTGGGCTATTGGCCTATGCTTCATTTATTCTGTAGGTGCAGGGCAGGCCATTATGTAATGATGGCTGTGTGTCTCCTGAAACTTTATTGCACAGGCACAGAGTGTATGTTGGTGGCCAAGGAAATGTTCCTGTCTGGGATCGAGTATGGAGCCTGCAGCCCTGGCATGTGATGGTGGTTCTTATTTGGTAGGCTAGCTCAGGGAGCATTGGATCAAAGTGTCCAGGGTGTCCCTGCCTCCCTGGAGGTTACCCAGGTTAGCGCCCATACCCTCAGCGTTCTCCTCACCGTGCTCGTCCTCGGATTCACTGCTGGACTCATCATCTGTGGCCTGCGCAGCTGCGTCAACATCCTCTTCCTCCATTGGGTCCCGTCTTACCAGTGCCAGATTGTGGAGAGCGCAGCATGCCACCATGCTCTGGGGGGTATTGCTGAGTGCCCCCTGAATGGTCCAGGCATCAGAAGCACACCTTGAGAAGGCCAATGGTCTTCTCTACCATCGCCCTTGTGGTGGCATGGCTTCCTGTTGTACCGCTGCTCGGCCTCTGTCCTTGGGTGGCGGAGAGGAATCATGAGCCACCTTTTCATGGAATAGCCCTTGTCACCCAGCAGTCATCCATCCAGTTGGGCTGGATCACTGAAGAGCCCCGGCACCTGGGAGTGTCTGAGGATGTATGCGTCGTGGGAGCTGCCTGGGTACCTTGCACAGACTTGCAGAATCTGCATCCTGTGATCACACACTATCTGCACGTTCATGGAGTGGAAGCCCTTCCTGTTGATGAAGGCACTGGGCTCACCCATTGACGCCTTGATTTCACACGTGTACAGTCGATGGCACCCTAGATGCGGGGGAAGCCAGCAATCGCTGTGAAGCCTCTGGCTCGCTCAGCCTTGCCTGTGCGGAAATGAATGAAAGTCAATGCACGCCTGAACAGAGCGTCTGTCACCATTTGATGCAACTGTGGACGGCTGAGTGGGAGACTCCACACAGATTCCCCACTGAGCCCTGGAAAGAGCTGGAGGCATAGAGGTTGAGGGCCACTGTGACCTTCAGCGCCACTGGGCATGGGGTGACCACCCACACAGTGGGAGCTGATCTCAGGCCTGATCCTCTGACAAATTGAGGTCACTGTCTCCCTTGAGAGGCGGAGCCTCCTTCGGCATTGCACCTTGGACATTTCAGGTAGCTACATCGCCGCCTGTAAACCCTGGCAGCAGGATAATGGTGTCTTTTGTGGTCTCTTCCGCCTTGGACTACCAGCTGGCCCTGCACTTCTTGTCCCTGCGCCTCTCCTTTCACAGGTCGCTCCCCAGGAAGCTGCATCGGGCCACCTGGCCTCCTCTCCCCTCTGCCCCTCTCTTCCTCCTCAGAAGAGGTGCCTCCAGCAGAGACCACAACCCCCATTACCAGGGTTATGGAAGGCTGTCTGGTACCTGGAAGGGCCCACACAGTCAGAATCCTCCAGAGGCCTGGAAGACAACAATAAGTCCTGAAATGAAGCCTAGAAATGCTCAGAATGCAGCTCTGAAATGGGATGAAGCTGTCCAGTTCACAGAAGCAACCAGCAGTACACGATCTCCAAAACTCCTCACTACTCACATTGACAATGCTGCTGACCCTTCTTATCCCACCCATGGATGACCTTTTGCAAATTGTGGCTTGCCCGCCTGCCCATTTTGCCCGTGCGAAGGCCGAAAAATCTCACGGGCTTTTTAAATGCAGAAACAATTGGTTTGTCAAGGGCCTTAACTGGCCTCTTAATTAATAGCGGGCGTGCTCCTGTCTCCCTCATGTGCCCGCTGAGCAAAATATCACGAGAGTGCACGTTGATGTCAGGACACTTGGCCGACGTCACACTCGAGTGGGTCGGCCACATGCTCACCCACTGAGCAAAACATTCTGCTCCTAGACTAACACTTCAGGAGTGAAAATGTGTTTTTCAGTGGCCTGCAACTACTGCTTTTTTTATAAGATGAGCCGAATGCGTGAACTATCAACTATTTTTTAGTTTCCAACTTGCAAAACCTGCACCATCCTCTCTAACTGTATTTTTTCTCAATCTTGTGAGGGTGTGAGTGCTGAATGATTGATGTAACGTTAGACTTTTGGGTTGAATATGTGAATAAATGATCCTCTTTATTTAAATCCGCAAAAGCTTGCTGCTAGTTCCTAAAAAAGAACCACAAATTCAGGGGTTGAGAAACACACGCACCTTCTTCTCCAAAAAAACACTGATCACAGGCTGCAAGGGAAAGGGAATGGAGTTTCAGCTTTCTCCCATCTCTGTCTGTACCCATATTCTTCAATCGCTTTGCTAAGCAATAATAAACAACTTTGGTTATGTTTAAGGCTGTACGCGATGAATTAACATTCAATGGTAATCAGGCAGGTGAATGCAGTAATCAGACAGTCAGATGAGGCAAATTGTAGTCCAAGCCTGCAGAAATGTGCCAGGTTTGTATCCTGACTCACACCGCCAGGCACTTCACTTTAAATTGTATTCATGAGTGTTTCAGACTTGCTCTTTCCTGCAGTCCTGAAATGCAGAAGACCCTGTTTCAATTGAGTTTCCATGGTTGCATAGCAATGGATAACATACTCAAGATCATAGAATGCATATGCTAATACGGAATCAACGTAAGTGTATTTTAGTCCTATCATTTTATAATTCATGTTGAGGCTCTCAGGAGCTTTGTGCCAATTTTTGGAAGTTATTCATTTTTTCCTCTAGCAGGCTGACCAGCATCAATGAGGTGCAAAATAGAAGCTTCCCAACCAATGTATCTGGATGGAGGTGAGGACCTAAGGAGGGACACCAGGCAAGTCAGGCTGCATGAAAAATATTTAAATTTTCTCTTGTTTGCTGGCTTTTAAGTGGAGGATTCAGGGTGAAAATGGGGTAGGAAAGCTGAACCAATTCCTCACCAGTCAAAAACTCTATTGTAGCATTTCTTTGCTGAGATGTGGGTGCATATTGCTGCTTGATACAAGGTACATTTAACTGGTGTACTGATGTTCAACTATGAAATTACCTCTTACTGCCTATGTTGTATGACTAAAAATCTTGCCTGTGTGAAAGAGGGCTTTCTGCTTGTGAGGCAATGTTAGACAGGAGGAGTACTTTTAAAGTCCACCTTATTAAGACAGTGTACTTGGCCAAATTTTACTTTTTAAGGGGGATTTTTGTTATCTCCAGCTTGCTAACAGCTTCAGCACTGCTACTGATAAAATTAAGGCATTTTTTAACCTACAGTCATATAGCACAGCACATAATGGTGTTTCTATTAGGGATTCTCATGCCTGTGTTATGTAGAGGAAGAAGAGACAGAATTAAGAAGGCCGGTAAAGTAAGCATGCAACTAGGCCTCACTTCAGGATAAGGTCACCTGGAAGAACTTGTTGCAAATATCCAGTGGCATAATTGATCCTGCTATTATGACAACCAGTCAACTCATTTATTTGTGACATCTAACTCTCTTCTACAACAACCAGAGTTCGCATTTGAAAAGCATTCTGTTGCTCCTTTTGGCAGACAATTCCCCACCTTGTTCTGTTCAATTTGCACCTTCCTACATGTTTGTCTGTGAATAAAGGAACCCTTGCAGGAGGATGAAGGGTATGTGAAGGATGTTCTCTTATCGCCTGAATATTGCTGTTAATCTGTAGGTGGTATTCAAAATAGTGAGGGTAAGGTGGTTGTAATTGGAAAACATGCTTATTAATATTCATTGTTATGAGGTGTTGCTGCCTCTTGTTATCTTGGCTAACCTGGTGAGGTCAGTGAACTTTATCCAGGTTAGCTGTATAGAGGTTTTTGGAGATCACTCTCAGAGTCGAGTCTAACTTGAGTTTCACTGGAGCATGGAATTCCTTCCTTAGGGTCAAAAAAGTTGAGTCTTCCTTTCCTAGGTTTCAGCCCACAACACCTCAACTGAAGAGTCTGAACATTTGGGGGTCCTGCGCCCCAGAGACTACAGTGATCAAAATTGGCTGTTGTCTTTCTTTAAACTGCTAAATGCTGCAACATACAAATTTCCTCTCCATAAAGAATTACAAGAGGGTCACAATGGGGTAAAAGTGTGGCCCTGACATAGTTCCAGTGATAAACGCATTACTGCTCTGTGCCCAGTCACCAGTGCCCATACACCATAAGCTACAGATAATGGTGGCAAACCTTCAGTGCTGGTGGAGGCTCACCATCTCAAAGTTGGGTCTGTAGATCCCTGATGGATCATTAAGATATATACCTGACAATCCGTGAAAGGGAAAGAAATAAGGACTTGTGTTTAAGTAATATCTATCATGTCCTCAGAATATTCTGAAGTACTTCATAACCAGTGAAGTACCTCTGAAGCATGGTCACCATTGTTACATAGAAAACATGCCAATTTATGTAACTGTTGTTGAATGTTTCTTTAGAAATAAAAGAAGTGATGCCTTCATGATACTATATGAAAGAAGACCTGCCAGGGTAATCAAGAGCCATAGTTCCTGTTTGATAGATCATGGTATATTTTTTAGTGAGCGTCATGTATAGTTGTGGGATGGGCTGTCCAGCAGTTGTGGGTGAGGCTGTCCAGCAGACCTGGTAAGGGATGAAACTTCCACCTGTTCCTTACAGGGGAAAATTCAATAGACTGGGTGGGGTAGAGAGTGAGAGCTCCTCACAGTCTCACAGGGACTTATATGCTGGAATTTTCGCCCTTGGGTCAGGAGAGCAGGGTTGGGACAATTCCTGGCTCTGCAAACCCGACTCAGGAGAAAGTGCCCCGGTATTTCAAATTTTGTTCTGGGGGGCCGGGTTTTCTGGAAGTTGTGGTGGATGACCCTGGAAACAGTACAGAGGCTACCGGGTGAGGAGGCGGGCTGGGAGGAAGGCCTGTTTCGGTGCTCTGGCACTGTGTGGAAGTTTAAAAAAAACATTGAAATGTAAAACACCCCGCATCCCTCATATACTCATCACCACCCCCCACACGATCCTCATGCCTCATCCTTGCCAACCCATGCCACCTCATGCACTCACCCGCCCCCCCAAGGCCCATCAAACCCTTCATGTACTCCTTGTACCCATCCCCGTGGCCCGTCATACCCCCCAGTGCCTACCTATATTCCTCCACCCAGCTCCCATGGTCCTTCATAGGCCCATATGCCAATTTAAAGCCAACACATGCCAACCCATGCCCCCCACTCAGCATCCTTTGCCCTTACACCTACCATGCTAACTCACCCAGCATCTACCATGGTAGATGACCTCAGGAGCCATGCTGAGATGAGATCAAATAAAGTTCCTAAGTGTCTATTGAAGAATTCGCTATTTTAAAAATCACTCCAATTGATAAAAATCCAATCACTGCATTTAACTTCCTTTAATCTCTAAGATAAACAAGCATTGGAATTCAGAGGCTGGGATTTTTCGTGCCCGCTGGCGTCAGGTGTGTTCAGTGGCGTGAGCAGACAATATGGCGCGATCGGTTTCATGGTGGCGCGAAACCAGTTTGCGATCGTCCACTCAGCCCCTGATGGCGGGCTGCGTTTCCTGCCATTGGACGTTGGGAACCTCATTGTAATACATCAGCATATCATTATTAGGCAAGCCACCAGAATCGGCACCCCTACGCTGGATCGTCTGCCCACGTTGGCAGGAAAACACACCGATGTATTTCACAACAGTATATATAAGGCTTGCACTTGGTGGGCTGCACTTCGCTTGGGACTACAAGGTTTGTTTGTCTACCTTGCTTTGGTCAGCACTCACAGTCATCAGCGCCAGGCTTCACAGACAGCACATCAATTTTAGGGGGCTCACAGCAGGTCCCTAACTACCAGATCAGCCATATGTGGGTGGCTTTTCAATGGCTGCAGGGCTAGGGCTTGCCTGAGGAAGGAGGAAAAGCAGCCTCAGCCAAGGAAAGAGGCTGCAGGATGAGAGCTGTACCGGGGAAGGAGGGTAGCCCAGGGTCTATGTGGGGGCACATGTTGATTTGTGCAAGTGGTCTCAAGATGGTGAGGGCTGAGGAGGCAGCCTCTAGAGGAGATAAGGGCAGATGGACATGTGAGGGTATTTGTGTGAGAAAGGGTGGTCATGTCCCTTGAGCTGGCAGTGAATGAGATGCTAGTGAATGTGCGTTGGGCTTGAGTATGTGAGTTTAGAGTGAGGAGATGATTGCCATACCCTGGCTGCATGGATGAGATCATTCATCCTCTATCTGCATTGGATGGCCAACCTCTTCTGTGCAGCATTGGCACTGATCACCACTGCCATCGCCTACCAAGCCGGAGTGGTAATGTTGTGGCCTCTCATGCAGCCAGAGTGGGGGTAGAGGACATCACAGTGGGCCTCCATGGCATCCAAAAGGCGCTCGAGGGCTGCAGTCTTCTTGCCTTTTGGGACCATGTTTTCTTTGCTGTAGCCCTGGGCTAGAAACACTGAGCGCGGCTGTACTTTAAATGTGGTGCCTGGCATGATGAAGCAGTGAGGTGGCAGCATGGAAGGCGAATCAGAGCCCGCCTGCCATCGAAATGGCGTGTATCCCGAGAATGCATAACTAATGCAGCGTGTTTGGGACGATATGGCGTGCAAAGCTGCCATTGTGGCTGGCGGGTAAAGCATAGTTTTTCCTGCCTGCTACCACACTTAGTGCAAATCTGGGATGATTCCGCCCATACCACACTTAGTGAAAATCTGGGATGATTCCACCCATAGTCCCACTTCAAAGAGTTTATAACCACTTGGAGCTGTCAATCAAACTGTGAAATGTCATAGAGTCCATTATGATAATGGAAGGTTGTGAAATCAGTCATGCAGCACTTATCCTGTAATGGTAACCCTCAGGCTTATATCAACAGACAGAGTGAAATAGTAAGTATTGATTTTTTAAAACATTCTAGACAGTTCTTTCAAATATTTAAAGGGCAGGATTTTTAAATACCTTAACAGCTTATCAACTCCTCTTGACAGCTTTGTTGCCAGCTTCTTTTGATGACTTCTTTTGACAGCTCTCATGACAGTTCCCTTTGACATTTCACTTGACAGTTCCAATCAGTTTAAGCATTTTTTTTTACCAACATTCATATCTACTTTTAATAATCCTGATTATAATCAGGGTTAGTGTTCTATTCCAATTTCTGACAGAGACCACTGATTGGGCAATTAACCCAACAGAGAATAAGCAAAACTTGAGTTAACAGTAACAACATCCTTAGCACAGTTAACCCTAAACTGCAGCTGAAAGCTTTAGCTTTTTTTAAAGTACCCAATTTGTTATGGCCAATTGATGCACGCACGACTGCTTCCACTGACACTGCCCTCTGCTGATCTGTGGTAAAGTTGTCCAGTTGTTGCCTTCCGTCACTTTGAACTGGAGTTAAGAAGAAAAGATACAAGGGCCAGTTCTAATGTAAAATGTTGTATGTAGTTCGGTATGTCTCACAAAGAGGTCCTGAGCCTTGTATAGTTTAACCGTGAGTGTTTATTAACTACTCATAGCTGTGTACATTTATACAGTATAAGGTCTAAGCTAGGAGCTGCTTCCATGCTTGCCTCTACGCATGTCTCTGCACTGTACAAGACTGTCCTCTCGTCTTGAGTCATGTGTTCCTTTACATCACAGTGTGGACGGTACTGTACCTAGACCCACCTTAACCCTTTCAATGCCAGACTCTTATACTACAAGTTCCCCAGCATTGTTTTTGGGCAGCAACTCCTAGCAGCCGGTGAGCCGCACAGAATCGCTAAGTCCAAGAAGCTGGCACTCCAGGTACAAATTGGGTGCCTTAAAAAAAGTTAAAGCTTTCAGCTGAGGTTTAGGGTTAACTGTGCTAAGGATGTTGTTACTGTTAACTCAAGTTTTACCTATTCTCTGTTGGGATAATTGCTCAATCAATGGTCTCTGTCAGAAATTGGAATAAAACACTAACCCTGATTATAATCAAGATTATTAAAAGTAGATATGAATGTTTGTAAAAAAAAAAGCTTAAACTGATTGGAACTGTCAAGTGAAATGTCAAAGGGAACTGTCATGAGAGCTGTCAAAAGAAGTCATCAAATTAAAGCTTTCAATTTCACATAACAAACAGATGCTTTCAGCATTCAGATGTACAAGATGCTTGTTCTCCAGCAGTTTGAGCAGTGAGTGTGATGTATGTTGATATTTACACAAAAAAGGCTATTTATATACTGCCTTTCATGACCACAGGACGTCCCAAAGCATCTTACAGCTAATGAAGTACTTCTGGAGTGCAGTCATTGTTATAAGGTAGGAAACATTACAACATTACATTGCATTACAAGAAGCATTACTTCATCGTTATTGAATATATTGCTCAATTGATTCAGCAGATCCTTTGTAAATATTATTTACAAACAAGTGAACTGATTAGGTACTAATATAAGGCCGGGTGAGGGGGATTGCTCAAAGACAATGCAATGTTTTGACCTATCTATACATTTTGAGAAGAGGGATCAGGAAATGATTTTATCTCTGCAATCATATCAAAGTAAAACAATTGTTTCCCGATCTTGGTTGCGTGCCTATTGCAGAATGAAATTGTCTAATTGGATTACAGATAGGATCTAAGTTCACAAAGACAGCTCAACATTTTGTTTAACTTCATGCCACATATGAGGAACGCATACACTTTGTGATCTTGTAACAGAATCCAATACGCAGCCACCCATAAGGAAAGAGCCTGAAGAAATTTGCACAGAACTGGTAAACAAGTTGACTCCACCCTGTCTACAAATTGACCTCATACCACCACAATACCTCAGACTTTAATTTTGGATTGTTTCCATAAAATCTCTGCCTTGTCCTATGTTTACGATCAGGACATTTATCTCCTAATCTGCCACGTCCATATAAGCCAAATTCTCTATCCTTTCCTTGCATATTTTGGCTGATGCTCCAAATTTGAGCTCATTACTTCTATCTCCTTCATTTACTGTCAGATTCTCTTGGCCCCTTCTCTTTTCTCACACCCACTTCCTGTCATCTTTCAATTCTCTCATCTCAGGCACTTTGACTGCCCCAATTCATACCCCCAACTCATCATTTTCTATTCTCCTGTTGCTGTCCCAGGCTTGAAGGTCCTTAGCACACTCTCTGTGATTCTGCCGGAATTGTTTAAAGGGACCACACAGGAATCTATCACTGTTTCTTTTTGAGCTGCAAATAGCTCATCATTGTCTCTTTCCGAGCTTCCTTCCCATGGTACTTGAGCAGGGCTCATTTTGTTACCCTTCCTCGGCCCCCCTCACTCCAACTATAATTGTTCCTTTGAACTCTACTGGCAGGTCAACATTCACCGTCTCTCTCTGCACCAGAATATATGTCCACTCTTGTTGATTACATTGATATCCTGGCTTTTACTGAAACTTGGCTCATGGGTACTTGCATGCTTACCTCTTACTGAAGTCTCCCTGCTAGGCTATACTTTCCACCATCTGTCCTATAAAAGTGCAATAGCCTGGGATCACCAAGTCACACCAAGACTCCCCGTCCCCACCCCAATATTCTTCTGGAACATTTTCCTCCACTAAGCACCTTCATCCCTTGCCTCAAAGCCATCATTATCTACATGGCCCCCACCACAAAATGCTACTGTGTTTCTCTCCAAGATGTCCTGCTCTTTTCCTCCCTCAGCCTCATCACTCAGTGACTTCTCATTCTCTGTGACTTCAATTTCATCTCAGCTCCTTTTCACCACTCACATTTGAATTCGTCACTCTCCTGTCCTTCCTAAACTTCTCTCCAAATAATGTCTTCTACCCATATTCACTGCCACCCCCTTGATCTCAATATCCATCAACTCTCTCTATGGTCCAAATCACAAATTTATCTCAGAACAACTTCTATCCTTCACTACCCGATCTACTTAACTTCTTCCAATTCCACAACCCTCTTTATCTGCTCTAGAAAATACACGCTCCCAAGCCACTTAAAACCACACTATCACATTCCCAATTCCCAGCTCTTTGGCCCTTCATTTGCCACCTCTGCAGTTACTGATTTGCTCAACCACTTCCTGACCTGACTCTTAGTTGCCTTTGATCATAAGAAAACCTTCACTATCTTCTATCCCGAACACTCCCCCTGTTTTGTTCATCATCTTCAATTCTTCAAGCCTAAGGGACTTAGATTTGAGTGCATCTGGTGCACCATTGTCTTAGCCAGATCAGGCTGGAGCACATCAAGTTCTACTGAGCCTCAATCTCCTCAGACTAAACTGTTCACTGCTATAGGATCATCCTGGAGAGCAGAAATAACTTATTTTTCTTAAACTCTTCTCCCCTACCTGCTCACCATCCTTTCTGACAAAAAGTTTGAGGAGCACATGGACTTCTTTGATCACAAGATACAGACTATATGCATAGCTGCTTCTGCTGTTTCCCTCTTCCCCCTGCCCACCAAGCCAAACCTCCCACCAAAGACCATTCTACCATAGTCTTAAAATTCTCACTCTCTCTAATTTCTCTCTCATCTCCCGATGATCTGTCCAAAATCATTAGTCCACGAGACCAATTTCCTGTTTCCTTAATCCCATTCTCACTTGTACAGCCTTATGGAAACTCATGCTAATTCAAAGTTTTCAGTTTGTGTGAGTTTCCCTGAGAGACTGATGGAGGCCCCAAACTTTTAACAGGAAGAGGTAATTGACCCTAGAGGCACTATTTGGAGCAGAAGATGAAAAAAGAGAAATTTTGTCAGACCCTTTGAGGGAATGGAGTGGCATTGTTCCAATATTGTAACTGGCATGGTGCCACTATGCCACTCTTGCTGTCTGTTTGTGACAGGCATGTTGAAGTTCTCTCACAGGCCTGATGAGACATTCTGTCCATGCAAACGGCCCCATGCCTGTAATTTGCGCATGGTCAGCTGAGGGTTTAACTGTGCTGAACTTGTGCCAAAAGAATAGAACCACGGGACTTTCAATAACCTTCTGTTTTAATGTGTTCTCTATGGTGCATTTTTCTTGAGAGTTTTGTATCGACCATCAATGTCAGGTGAGTGAGCATACAAGAGGTCAAACTTTGCAAATCAGTAGAAAGCATTAGGTTAGCTATTCATTTAAGAAACCCTGGGGAATAAACATAGGCTTTAAAAAAAAAATCTCTTCTAGAAGTACTTGTTTCATGGAATTTTGGAAAGACATGTGAAAGAACATTGGGAAGTAAAGCAGCAAAAGATAACAATTTGAAACATGACAAAATGCAGGTACAAATACAATTTTTAGTGTGGATTATTATATCAAACATAAAGTAGATTCACACAGCATTGCTAACTCAGCACAAATACAGGATGTCATGCTACACTAATCTTTATTATAAACCCATATGTGCAACCAAATGCAACAAAGCTAATTAAACACACATGCAACAACTTAATAACAGGGTCAAGAGTTAAGCAGTGCAACAATTTCCATTTGTTGCTCTACTTTTCATTCACTGTTAGATATTAACAAATATTAACTAACTGCTGTGTATTGCCAGCAATGTTTTAAAGAGAACATAAAAGTTGGAATGCTGTTAATTTATTTCCATTTCAATTCCTTCTTCATCACTTTCACTTCCCACATTGTAATTTCTTGTTTGACCATTAAAGAACAGCGATGAATATGTAATGCCACATCCCCTTGAGGAAATATCTTGGCACATCTCAGCTTGATTCCTGCAGCCAGATGATTCCCATACCCTTTGATAAATGGATATTTAGAAGTGGACAACTGCAGTACAGCAAAATTTATACTGAGCAGTGCTGTTCAGAGTTGAGTAACCCAGAAAATAGTGGGTATGGGGGAGTGATCAAAAGGTAGGAGTCTCACTGAAGAGGTTCAAATTGTGCAATGAATCTTGAACAGTTTACTATCATCTAAACTCAGAACTGAAATTACTACTTGGAAATTCATTTTTTGGCATCTATTGTGTTTTTTTTAACTATACTGCCAAGTTCCCTGGGGTGATTTTATCTTGCCAACAGCAGAGTCAAGGTATACATTGACAGATTGGTGTTCAGTGATGTCCACTGAAGGATTAGTGATTGTGACATAGTCACTGATATTTGTGAAAATAATGAAGTGGAAATAACAGCCCCAAAATCCCTTGTGGACCACTGCACTGCCAGATGTGCAGTGGTGAGGAATTTCCAGCCGCCAGTCTGGATCGCCAGATGTGCAGTGGTGTGGGACTTCCAGCTGCCACTGTGGCCCAGCATTGACCCCTTTTCAAATCCCAGAGGCGGAGTTACTTACAAAAAGGATGTAGCCACCTGCCCCATTTTTGGTGCTCCCTGGAAGTCTGCCCTGTAGAGCGTGGGATTGAGGGATGAGGGGAGAAATATTGGTACACTTCCTTGGTGCTAGAGCACTAGCAATTCTAGCTGAAAAAGCAAATGACACTGAGATGAATGTGGTTTTATTTCTGGTCCTGTTGGCTGAGCCAAAATGCCAGGAGAACCTCTGCTCTTCGAAAACGCCATAGGAGCATTAGTACCTGCTTGAATTACCAGAACAACTAAATGGAAGATTGATTTAAAATATGATTCAAAGGACATCTCTGACTTTCTGTACTCCCTCAGTATTACCTACAACATGTGCTCAAATCCTGAAGTGAAGGTTGAATCTATTGAATTTGGTTCTGTCTTCACAAAAGAGGACATAAATAATTTCCCAGAAATGTTAGGGAACCAAGGGTCTAGTGAGAGGGAGGAACTGAAGAAAATCAGTATTAGTAAAAAAATAGTGCTAGAGAAATTAATGGGGTTAAAGGCTGAAAAATCCCCAGGGCCTGATAATCTACATCCCAGAGTACTAAAGGAAGTGGCCCTGGAAATGTTGGATGCATTGGTGGTCATCTTCCAAAATTCTGTAGACACTGGAGCAGTTCCTATAAATTGGAGGGTGGCAAATGTAACCCCACTATTTAAAAAAGGAGGGAGAGAAAAAACAGAGAATTACAGACCAGTTAGCCTAACATCAGTAATGGGGAAAATGCTAGAGTCTATTATAAAAGACTTGGTAACAGAACACTTGGAAAGCATTAGCGGGATTAGGCAAAGTCAGCATGGGTTAATAAAAGAGAAATCATGCTTAACTAATCCACTGGAGCTTTTTGAGTATGTAACTACTAGAATAGATAAGGGAGAACCAGTGATTTGGATTTCAAGAAGGCTTTTGATAAGGTCCCATATAAGAGGTTAGCGGGCAAAATTAAAGCACATGGGATTGGGGGTAATATACTGGCATGGATTGAGAATTAGTTGACAGACCGGAAACAGAGAGTGGGAATAAATGGGTCTTTTTCTGGGTGGCAGGCGGTGACTAATGGTGTACCACAGGGATCAGTGCTTGGGCCCCAGCTATTCACGATATATAGAAATGACTTGGATGGGGGAACCAAATGCAATATTTCTAAGTTTGCTGATGACACAAAACTGGGCAGGTTTGTGAGTTGTGAGGAGGATGCAAAGAGGCTTCAGGGTGATTTAGACAAGTTGTGTGTGTGGGCAAACACATGGCAGATGCAGTATAACATGGATAAATGTGAAGTTATATGCTTTGGTGTGAAAAAACAGAAAGGCGGAGTATTATTTAAATGATGATATATTGGGAAATATGGATGTACAAAGGGATCTGGGTGTCCTTGTACACCAGTCAATGAAAGTAAATAGGCAGGTGCAGCAAGCAATTAGGAAGGCAAATGGTATGTTGGCCTAGTTATGACCGATACAGTTGGTAAAGCTGAGTAATTTAAAAATCCCAGAGGGAAACTTTAAACAACTGTCATAACCTATATTTTCATTTGGTATGTTTGAGATGCAACTCTGAATTCAGGCATAAAACCACCAGTTTTCGAGAGGTTTTTATATCAAATTACATGAGACATTTATTAATTTATACAAGTTAAACATATACACGTGGCTACAAATTACTACTATCATAACTTTTAATAAATTCCCAAACTAATCTCCATTAAGGCAACAACAACCCATAGACTTTAAGCAGACACCAGGCAAAGCATTTTCACCTTACAAATTCAAAATGAGGTTCCTTTCACTTTGGTTCCTGTTCAGGCAGTTGTAGGCTTACAGCTGCTTTGATGCTACATGCCTCTGCTCTGCACACACGAAGCTGCCTTCTGTTATACCCAGTACATCTCATTGAATGTAAATTCTCATTGTATCACCAGACCCTTTGAACTCCACCCCTTCTAACAATAAAACCCCTTTCATGTTATCAATTTTTGCTAGAAATATAAATATTACTTGGTCTCTGCTAGCTAGGTGCCAGATTTCACTCCCCTTCTTGAATGCTGTATTCAACAAAATGCAAATGCACTCTACCTCTCTTACATCTCAAAACTAGTATACATCAAAGTACCCACATTAGCTGGCTTTAATCCAATTAAGACACGCCCATAGACTAACCCTCTATTTAAAAAAAAATTCCAACCATATTATGTAAATTAATAGCTTCATGACAGCTTTCATTGCAAGAGGATTTGAGTTCAGAAGTTGGGATGTCTTACTGCAGTTATACAGGGACTTGGTGAGACCATACCTGGAGTATTGCATGCAGTTTTGGTCTCCCTACCTAAGAAAGGATATACTTGCCATAGAGGGACTGGAGCAAAGGTTCACTAGTCTGATATCGGGGATGGCAGGACTGTCATATGAGGAGAGATTGGTTTGACTGGGCCTGTATTCACTATAGTTTAGAAGAATGAGAGGGGATCTGATTGAAACGTATAAAATTCTAACAGGGCTAGACAGACTGGATGCAGGGAGGATGTTTCCCCTGGTTGGGGAGTCTAGAACCAGGGGCCACAGTCTGAGGATACGGGGCAGGCCATTTAGGACTGAGATGAGGAAAACTTTCTTCAGTCAGAGAGTGGTCAACCTGCGAAATTCTCTACCACAGAAGGCGGAGGATCCCGGGTCACTGAGTATAGTCAAGAAAGAAATCGATAAATCTTTGGATATTAGGGGCATCAAGGGGTATGGAGAGAAAGTGGGAATATGGCATTGAGATAGAGGATCAGATGATCATAATGAATGGCGGAGCAGGCTCGAAGGGCTGAATGGCCTACTCCTGCTCCTAGTTTCTATGTTTCTATGGCCAGAATTTTCCGCCCCCATCGCGGGTGGGACCTGCTACAGGCAAGGCAGCGCCCCAGCCAGAAGGCGGGACCGGAAGATCCAGGCGGCGGGGTGGGTGCCCAAAATCCCACCCTATGTTTCTGATCCTTAACCTTCTGACTCAGAGCTTAGAGTGCTTCCTGAACCAAACTGACACGTTGTTTGATGTTCAATTTATTTTCAAATAATTGACACTCATTCTTAAGTTAGGCATTAAGAGCCCATTTTACTAAGAATTTACGTTCAACTCTTTGCATTTCTGTAGTTACTTTCATGCTGAATTTTAAACGTGATTTACTAGAACTCTTTTCGTACCAGGCTGGATATGTTCATGTTGCTTTTGATGTGTGGTCAGTAATGTTGCAATAGCGTCAGATACTTAACAGGCCACTGGCTTGGTTTTTTTCAAGGTTTTCAAACTAAAACAGGATAAGGCAACATTTTAATGTACGAAGTTAAATCATTCACGTTCTATTGTTAACTAAAGGAAGAAGCAGTTAATTATTTTACCTCAAACTAACAGTTCTTTTTGACATCAATTAAGTCATGGTTGTTTGGGTTCCTGGAAGGTACATTATGTCCTGTGACCTTTAGCCTCCATGTACCATGACTACTGCATATAAACAAGCATGTTTACTTGTTTAACTGTTGCCGTCTGTGAATAACAAATTGGACCACCACCGCATAATAAGATGTAATTTAATCCAAACTGACTACCCAGTTTGAGGTTAACAAAAGTCTAGTTTAGCTTGAGACGGTCCAGGGAGGAGGATGAAATCGGTGACTAGAGAATAAAGTTGGTGGCAAGGCCTGTAGATAATAGCTTTGATCTTCTCAATATTTAATTTGAGGACATTTCACCTCATCCAGGACAGGATGTTGGACAAGTAGTTTGAAACAGTGGATCAGCCAATTGATGTGGGTGTTTTCAGAGTACATGTGGAATCAAATGTCATGTCTTCAAATGATATCAGCAAGTAGGTGAGAAGTAGGAGGGAGCCAAGGATAGATCCTTGGGGGAATCCAGAAGTAATGGAACAGAGAAACCTTTGCAGGAGATTCTCCAGCTATGACTGGATAGGTAAGAGTGGAAAAATTCTAAACTATTGACAATTTTAGAATTGTTTCTCTTGAGCCAGTGGCTATGAAAGGCCACAAGATTGTCTCAGATTGACTTAAATTGTGATTTCCTTCCCTAACATAAACACAATGCCTATCCCTGATGGATTTGAATTACCTGAGTTACCTGTCTTCCCTAATACTCTCCTCTTCTCTCACGTTGGGCTTCATTCCCATGGGTTCACCTATGGGCAGAAGTTTTAGGTCGGCAGGCAGGTGTGATTGGCAGCCTGGGGTCGGCTGGAGAATGGACTGCCAATTGTGATTGGACCCTGACTGCAATTTCACGCTGGCTGGTCAATTAACGGCCAGCAGGCATGAAATGCGTGCGGAGAAGCTCAGCGCTGCCAGGGTGGGGGGAGATGGGAAGAGGGTGGGCACTGATGTCATTGTGGGTGCAGGCAAGTGCTGACAGAAAGCTCCCTGAAGGCAGAGCGCTACCTCAGGGAGCTGAAGATCTGATAAGCGTTTAATAAAGTTTTTAAAATCAGGAAAAAAAATGTGCAAACATCAAACTTAGTCACCTGAACACGTACATGATAAAAATGCTGTCCATAGATTTTTATTTTTCTTTCATTTATTAACGGAAACCTCATCCCGCCTTTGGATGAGGCTTCATGAGAAATGCAAAGTCTGCCTGGCAGATTTGCCCGTTCGTCAACTGTAAGGTTGGATGGATTACGAAAAATCGGAGACAATTGCACCTTTACTTACCTTAACTGGTCTCTTAATTGTTGGCCGGTGCGCTTCTGTCTTTTGCGCGCGCTCACTGACTGAAATATCGCGTGAGTGCAGGATGACGTTGGGATGCTCACCCGACGTCATCTTGCGCGATTTTGCGTCCGTTTGGGATGGTGTCAAGCTTCACGAGTGCTGTTGCAGCTGTATCCATCTGAAAAAGTAGAGAGCACACCATTAATCTCCTGCTTTGAGGCTTGTAGTTGCCGAAGAGACTTTGAGGGGTCCGGAAGTGAGTCACTCGTTGCACAGTATGCAGGCTCTGTCCTGTTCCTGTTATAGTTTTGAAAAAAAGAAAGAATTTGAAGCATATTTGAAGGAAGAAAGCCAATGAAATACTTTTGGAGTTATGTGCTCAGGTTTCTGGAGTAGGGCAAGGGTGCTACCACTGAGCCAAGGCTGATACCCCTTGATATAGCTGGTCCAGTTCAACTTCAGTCAATGGTGACCCTCAGGGCATCAATGGTGAGGTCTTGGTGAAGGTGGTGCCACTGAAGCTAGGTGGGTTAGGAGGTCTGTGTGCATCTGAAGGTTGACTAGATCTACTAACCTCTCTTCAGCCATCATTGCTGCCCAAATAATGTACTGATGGTTGACAGGTGCAGGGGTTTGTTTTGGAACTGGTCACCACCTATTATTGTCGATGATCTGACATTGCTGGCCACATTTTCCTGTAACAAGAGGAATGATGGCCATATACATGAATTTAGGTGGGGTGGGGGATAAATTCCAACAGGGATTCCCCTAAGTATCCACAGTGTTGGCTATTCCTCCAAGCTTTCTACTGCTCTTATCGTGGACAAGCGCGAGAACCTTCACAAAAAGTCACCCCCAATATGTTTGCTCCCCTATGAAGTGATGCTGCAACTTCCTGAATAGTTTGGTTTTGTCAGTCGCAATTCTGCTCTTCCCATGCATGATTAAAAAGAGTAGCTGCCCTTCCTCATTTACGTCAAATGTTCATGTCCACAAGTAGTCCTCAATGCATTCCTGCGGAAGGATTTCACAGCTTACATGCTCATTCATTTAAATTTTCAGAATCCATCTTTTGACATGATGGTTCTGATTTTAACTTTGCATAAGTGAATGGGTTTTGTGTGAGTTAAAATCTTATCCAATATGTCTTTGAAGTAACTCATACTTTTTCTTAAGGCATACCATATTTAGTTAGAAAAATAGGATGCCTATATTCCTATTGGCTGACAACATGCCATACAGTACTGTTTGCATTGAAAGCGTTTACATTGACGACCTTTATCCATTATTTATTTTTTCCGTATCATATTTACTCAATTTCTGGTTGTGGACACAGCGTTGAAGGTGTGGAGCAGCTTCTTTCCCAGCATCAAGTCATCACGGTTTTGCGGGATGTCGGACTGAAGGAAATTTGTGATTGAGCCAGCAGTGCAGCCATTATAACACTAACAGTGCAACTGGTGGATTCGGCCTTTTTTCCCCACAATAACTCCCAAATTCTGGCTGCTTGGAGCCATTTTACTAGCAAGTGCTGCTTTTATGTCAATTATTGGGGCAGTTAAGACAGTCTTAGAAGGTCCCAAACAACCCATGTAGTGATTGGTTACTTTTTTTAGCATTGGCATTAATAGCGTGCGGAATAATATTAAGAGGTAGCAGAAGGGACAGTTTGTATCAAAGCTGTGGCCACTAATTTCTTTCATTATTAGTCGTGAGGAAAATTTAACCTAGAAGAATAGTAGACATGCTGAGGGTGGGCAGTCATTCAAGTTCCCTGGTGGCCTAAGGAATGCTAATGAATTATAAAGTTGGATTTTTGGCTTTCAGTTCATGCTCACCTTTATTTTTGACCTTTAAAACAGAAGGTGAAACCAGAAGAGAACTGAATGGTCAAGCATTCACCCTTATCCACATCCAACTGCTTCATTTTTATTTCATATTTGGTTGAAACTTTGAGCTCACTAAGATGCGAGGTGTCATTACTGGTGGATGGAATACTTTTCTTCTTTCAGCATCCTATTATAACATCAAACACTTCATGCCAACCCAGGCTCCCCCCACCACCCCCAAAGTCCCCTCATGCCCTCAGTGCCAACTCATAGCACTTTGATGCTCATCCCATGCCCAGTATATACTCTGCACAGAACCAATGAACTCTATAGTAACAGTGGCATGTGTTGAACAGTTTTAAAAAAACAGCCATTCATAACTTTCTTTAAAAAAACTGCTGTTACTACAATCTTATAACAGTGTCAATCAGCCAGACTTTTAAAGTATCAATAGCGGAAACTATAAACACTTGACACCTCTTTATCTTGTGTAAATAAACATTGAGCCATTGACAAAATAGATCTAAGAAAAAAAGCTGTCAATCAAGCTTCCCTTGTGTGCACCTGATTCAACAAACTAACGGAAGCCTGGGCTCTCATCCAAGTATGCATAATCTGGATTACAAAGCTAGTACCAGTAATGATGACTAGGAGACTACTGGATTGTTGTTCCTTTAGGGAAGGAAATCTACTGTCCTTACCCGGTCTGGCCTATGTGTGGCTCCAGACCCATGGCATTGCAGTTTAATTTTAACTGCCATTTGAAATAGCCTCGCAAGGCACACAGTTAAAGGCAATTAGGAATGGGCAAAAAATGCCCATCTTGGTAGTGATACCCACAACCTGTGAATGAATTTTAAAAACTCCTAGCTGCAGAATAGCATCTCCTGATTGCTGCAATGGGCTAGATTTTTCTCTCCTTTGCCAGTTTACTGAAAGTACCAGCACAGCCAGTGAGCAAGGGTGGACAGGGAGCCATTCTCATAGCTCTATGATAGTTGTTGTAATGTCCAGGATTTTCTTCCAGAAGTGATGGCGAATGCTGAATTTCTTTTGTGTTTGCATTGAAATGGGGATGTTAATGAAAGGAATACGCGACCCCATTGGATTTTACCTCACTAATGCCCTAGCAATGCTATGTGGTGTGAACACTGTTGCATTCTAGTGTGAAACATTGTTAAGGAGGTGAAGGGAGGCTTTAAACCTAAACTTCAGCAAGTTAAAACCAATGGATCACAGGACAACTGATCACTCGACCAGCATGCTGAATTTCAAAGGTGAAAGAATTCTATCGCACTCCTTGAGTTGCTCTGGAGATAGATACCAACTTTTCATTGACGCAGTGACATTCTTGTCATGAGCAGGCCTTTCCAGTGCTGCTGGGACGCTCACTAGTAGCCCACCCCAACAGTATTTAAATTCAAGGAGACACAGGCCAGTGCACAGCCAGCTCAGCTACAGTTCCAACAGAATTGCAACTGAAGAGGTTAACTATGGTGAAATGCCTGTTGAAAATCAGCAATGTGCATGTACCCATCAGAAACTGAAGGTCCCAAACTCTTTTCATGTAGGACCCTTGCAGTCAGCAGACAAAGGAGGCCTTCATTTTCCTGCTATGTTTGAACCGAAGACCCAAACTTCTTGCCTTTCTTTTCTCTTTCACTTGGTTATCTAATGTGTTTTCACAAAATGACACTTAGCAAGCAATCACTGGTACACTGGAAACTGCAACAACCTGGTCAGCAAGCATGAGAGTATCTTTTCCGTGTGTTAAATTCTACAATATCATACGTGATGTTAGCACAGTTTGCATGACCTTTGGCCCTACCTTGTGATACTGGTCTAATGGAAAAATAAATGCTTTGATAAAATGAGAATTTATTCTCAGATCCCGTTACAGAGGAGCAGGACCATGTGTGTGAAGGAGCCCCACAGTGTAAATCTGATTGGGTTTCCTGTATAACTGGCATTTGTAGTAAATCAGTTTGTCGGTCATTACAAAGCCTCAAGCACCCTGCAGTTCAGAATTTGCTGGCACAGATAAGGAAGCAGGGGTGGAGTTCATTGACAGCCAGGGGGCAGGATTTTCCCCGCAGAGCTGCCATCAGGCTCAAATGAAGGCCAGAAGTCCGCACTGTGTGAGGAATAGTTACTCATTGCGATTTCCCCTGGGCGGCCAGTTAATGGCCAGAGAGGGGGCTGCCGTCCAATTAAGAATAGCGGGCAGGCTCTTGAAGCTGCAGGTCAATCAGAGGCCTTGCAGCTTGAAAGAAGCAGCACGCTGTAATGGCAGGTAAGTAAGGGAGACGACACTTCAAAATGGAGGCCACCCTCTCTCCAACTTATTTGAATTTAAAATATAAAAAAAAATTTCTTTTGTAGCCGGGCCACCACTTTGGGGAGGGAGGAGGCGGGGACGGTGAAGGAAATTCCTCTAAATGGTGGCCTGCTGCACTCAGGCAGGCAGGCAGGCAGGGCCTCTAACCCTACCTGGAGTTCTGACCTCCCGGTATTCTACCTGTGGGAATCTGAAAGCTGACTGGAAAATTCTAGCCAGCCTCCTGTAACAGGCCTTAATAGGCCATTAGTTACTTTCATGGTCTACCTACCACATATGGGTGGGAGTGCTGCCCCCACCGCCCTCTCCCTCCCCGAACTGCCGGCAATATGGCCTGGGGGCAGGTTAGAAGCAGGGAACTGGCACATAGGCTGGCGGTGCTATTTTTAGTGCATGATTGCCTCCATTCCTGGCCCCGGTGGGGCTGAGAAATGCAGCCCAAGGTGTCTGTGCATGTCTGAAAAAATGCAAGATTGAATCAAACAACAGAAATGCCACATAACTTGTTTTACCATCCACACATCTTTGCCATCCATCTTTACCGGCCTGATAGTGCTAGGGCCATCGTTCCTTGCACTCCAGTTTTCCGATGGCAGCTACAAGCTGACCTCGCCCTAAACATAGTTCTAAAAGGAATGCTTATCATTTTTAAAGGCATACTTTATTTTTAGTAGGAAAATTGTGGTTATTATGGTTTTATCTAATGTGTAACATACCTTTAAGAAGAATGCTTGTTAAGGAAGATCACATGATCTTCAATACCCAATAGGAGAGTAGGCCAGGCTACCCCAGTGGTTAGTAGTGTGTAGAGATAGAGTTTGGAGCGAAAGCACACATGTAGTTGCTGCTAAATACCTTTGTAAATAAATAGAAGTTTCCACCTATGAAGTGTCTGCTGATCAATTCTAACAATAGTACCAACTCGGCACCTCTCACAACAAACTGGCGATGGGGGGAAAACAAGTTTAACAGAATAAATCAAGTGAAATGAAATCGGAACTGTACCTTGTAGAGTAATTGTAAATAGAAGTTCCATTCGAATCGAAGAATCACAGAATGCTGCAATTCCGAAGAGTTAATCCTTTTGATCCAGTCACAGATGATTGATCTCGATATACTGAGCGCCTCATATTCTTTTTCTAAGTGACCGAGATTACAGGGAAAGAGAAGAGATGAGCGATCCTCTTAAGTACATGTGGGAATAAAACCTATGGCTTGACTTGAAGTTTGACAGCACCCAGTGCCCCAGATTTGAAAGATTTTGATGAATTGGTGACCTCATGAAGGGTCATTATCAAACCAAAGCCCTCAGTAACGGTGCAAGGTTCAGGTTTAACCCGAGAAATAGAGCCCCAGGGGAGACAGTTGCATGCTATGTAGCAAGTTTGAAATAGTTAACGGAACATTGTGAGTTAGGTACATCTCTAAACGACATGCTCAGAGCTCGTTTAGTGTGCGGTGTGAATGAGGACACGATTCAGAAGAGATTATTGTCCAAACGAATTTGGATTGCAAGAAGGCGCTAGAGGTAGCACTGGCCACGGAAAGCGCAGTAAGAGATTCAAAAGCCATGCAGGGTGCACAAAATGGCACCGTCCTCCACAGTGGGCAGGAAACCCCATTCAAAATGGGTGTGAACATGAAAGACTCTGCCGAGAAGCAGGAAACAGCTCCTGCTAGCCGGAAAATGAGAGCAAATGACTTAGCAGTGAAAACAAGAAATAATAGGGGTGGAAACAAGCAGTCTTTTATTTTAATGATTGTCAGTTAAAAAAAGTCAAATGTTTTTATTGTCATAGTAATGGGCATATAATGAGTCAGTGCAAGGAAAGAGTCAAGCAGACTTTTAAACAAAAGAAAAAACCCAGTGAGATCTACAATTAAAAGAGCCTGAAACAACAAATTCAGATATTTACTCGTTGTTTAATTTGAAGGTTGGAAAAACAGAAGCAATATTTGTAACAGTGAAAGTGAGTGGTACACAGAAGCTTCCACTACAGTAATTGGGAACACACCTTCAGATATCTGAATAATGGTGAACATCAAATAAATTTAGAAGGAACAACTGCCCAATTAAAAACATATACGAGTGAAGACATTCAAGTCAGAGGCATAAGTAGAATAACTGTCCATTATGGAAGTCATTCGGTAAAGCTACCCTTGATGGTGGTAGCAGGTGACAGGCCAAGCCTGCTGGGGCGAAACTGGCTAAAGGAGATTAAGTTAGAATGGGCTGAAGTTTTCCAGTTGACAGCAAGTGGGTTACTAGAGCTACTACAAAAATATGCCTCAGTCTTCAGGGATGAACTTGGGAAGATCCAAGGGCTGCAGGCAAAAATTCATGTGGACCCAGAGGCAACCCTCAGATTCATGAAGGCGAGACCAATATCTTACACACTGCGAGAAAAGGTCAACACCGAACTGGACAAGCTAGAAAAACTGGGCGTTATGCAATCTGTGCAGTTCTCAGAATGGATAGCGCCCATAGTCCCCATCCTTAAACCCAACCAAAGTGTCCGAATTTGTGGAGACTACTAATTGACGGTTAATAAAGTAGCTAAGCTAGATAGACACCCCATACCAAAAATCGAAGACCTGTATGCCAAGCTGGCAGATGGAACCACCTACATGAAGCTCGATATGAGTCATGCTTATCAACAACTAGAGTTAGATAATGTCTCCCGGGAATTTGTCACAATTAATATCCACAAAGGATTGTACCAGTATACTCAATTGCCTTTCAGCGTCTCCTCAGCTTGCGCCATCTTCCAGAGAACAATGGAAAGTTTACTGCAGGGACTGCACCGGATTGTAGTCTATTTGGATGATGTTTTGGTGACAGGATTCACTGAGAAAGATCATTTGGCAAACTAAGAAGAAGTCTTAAAATGTTTCTAGTAGGCTGGAGTAGGTTTAATAAAAAAAAAGTGCACATTCCAAGCGAGGGAGGTAATCTATTTGCGTCACCAGGTTAGATTCACTGAGAAAGTGAGAGCCGTAAGAGAGGCACCTGCACCAAAGAACATCTCAGAGCTCAAATCATTCCGAGGAATGATCAACTATTATGGGCGATTCTTACCCAATTTGTCTACAATGCTGGCCCCCCGACATTATCTACTCAAAAAGAACCAACATTGGTCCTGGGAGGCGCTCCAGAAAGAAGCTTTCATAAAGGTGAAACAATTGTTGCACTCGTCCAACCTAATAGTGCATTATGACCAGAGGAAAGAATAGATGCTGACATGTGATGCGTCTCCCTATGGAGTGGGAGCAGTGTTCTCTCAGCAGGTGGACGATGGCACGGAACGGCCTATAGGTTATGTATCAAGGACGCTCACCACAGTGGAAAAGAGATACTCACAGATAGAAAAAGAAGGCCTGTCAATCATCTTTGGTATCAAGGAATTTCACCAGTGCGTACACAGCTGCCATTTTACTATAGTTTCAGACCACAAACCATTGCTAGGATTGTTCAGTGAGGACAAGGTTATACCACCCATAGCCCCAGCAAGAATACAATGATGGGCTTTAATCCTGGCAGCATATGAGTACATTTTCGTACATAGTCCTGGCAGTCAAATCGCAAATGCTGAAGCACTTAGTCATTTGCCTATACAAGAAGATGATAGGGATTTACCAGTTCCACAGGAATTTGTTTGGTTGTTAAATTTCTTAGATTCCTCGCTGGTGTGTGCTCGACAGATCAGAGACCGGACAAGTTGGGACCCAGTCCTATCTCAAGTACGAGAACGAGTGCTTCATGGTTGGTCACAAGAGTCTGTATCTGACGAAATGAAACCATACTTTAACAGAAGACATGAAATAACCAGCCAGGATGGCATCTTATTATGGGGAGCACAAGTGACAGTATCACCAAAGGGAAGGGAGCCACTTCTAATTGAGCGACACAGTGCACATCCAGGAATATCCCGAATCATGACTATAACTCGCAGCTACCTATGGTGGCCTGGGATGGATGGTGAAATAGAAAGTTTATTGAGGAATTGTGTGCAATGTCAGCAATTACAAAAGTTGCCTTCAACAGCTCTGTAACACCCTTGGCAGTGGCCAGGAAAACCATGGGTGTGTTACACATTGACTGTGTGGGACCTTTCATGGGAACAATGTTTCTGCTCATTGTAGACACCCATTCAAAATGGATGGACATATATGAGATAAAGTGACCAACGTCTTCTGCTACAATTGAGAAACTACGTCAAAGTTTTGCCATTCACAGACTACTAGAAGCAATCGTTCCTGATAACAGTATGGTGTTTACAAGTTCTGAGTTTCAATGGTTTATCAGCCTCAGCGGTATCACTCATGTAAAAACTTCACTGTACCACCTTCCTCAAATGGACTGACCGAAAGGGCAGTTCAAACATTCAAGACAGGCATGAAGAAGCTATCTGGAGATTCCTTAGCAACAAAGCTAGCACGCTTTCTTTCCCATTATAGGACCACCCCTCACACAACAACAGGTGTCACACATGCGGAGTTAATGATGAAATGCCGTCTCAGGATGAGACTGAGCTTAATTACGCCAAATTTAGCGGGGAAGGTAGAAAGGAGTCAGGGAAGCCAGAAAACTAGTCATGACTAGCATAGTTGTGGTAGGACATTTACCGTGGGAGAGATGGTCTACATGAAGAAATTTGGAGAAGGATCAAAGCGGTTACCAGGTGAAATAAGTGCAGTTACTGGACCTCTATCTTACCATGTGGAAGTAGAAGGCTGAGTCATACGGACACGTATGGATCATTTAAAGAAGAGAGAAGCAAATCACCAAGAATTGATCCCACCAGTGTTCATGACTGGGTCAGCGTTCCCTGAGGAGAGTACTCAACAGACGTGTCTGATGTTCCTGTAAGAGTTGAGGATACAGAACAGCAGGTGTCCACTGAAGCATCTGATGTTCAGGCAACTCCAGAAAAGGAGGCTCCTGACAAAGAATCTGAAGCTGTAGAGCTGAGATGCTCTAACCACCTAAGGAAACCCCCAGAAAGACTGAATTTGTAAATTACTTATCAGTTGGCTGTCTTAAGAAAATTATACTTGTAAATATAAAATGTATATCCAAGTAAAGGGAGTGGGCTGTGGTAATTATGGTTTTATCTAATGTGTAATATACCTTTAAGAAGAATGCTTGTTAAGGAAGATCCCATGATCTTCAATACCCAATAGGAGAGTAGCGCAGGCTACCTCAGATAGTTAGTAGTTAGTAGTGTGTAGAGATAGAGTTTGAGGTGCAAGCACACGTGTAGTTGCTACTGAGTACCATTGTAAATAAACTAGAAGTTTTTCCACCTATGAAGTGTCTGCTGATCAACTCTTATAAATAGTACCAATTCGGCCACCTCTCACAACAAAAATGCTCAAAGACAGGTGAACTTAGGTGCTTTGAGATGGAAATGGGACATTGGGCCCCTCAAGCATGTCCCAGTGTTCAGTTAGATCATTGTTTGACCTAACTTTCAATTCTATTTGCCCATCTTTGATCCATATTCCTTGATACCATTACAATATCACCAACTTGTACTCATGCAATGCCTTTAACATAGTAAATCATCCCAAGCCACTTCACAGGGGTGTTGTGAGACAAAATTTGACATTGAGTCACATAAGGAAATATTAAGGCAGATGATCAAATGCTTTGTTAAAGAGGTCAGTTTTGAGGATGACTTAAGGGAGGAAAGAGAGGTAAGGATCTGGAGAGGTATGAGGGAATTCCAGAGCTTAAGGGCTTTGTCAGGTGAAGGCACATCCACCAATGGGTGAAGAATTAAAATGGGGATGCAGGAGACCAGAATTAGAGGAGTACAGATGTCTCAGAGGGTTTTAGGGCTGGGGGCAACTAAAGATAGGAGTGGCGAGGCCATGGATCTGAAAACAAGAATGAGAATTTAAAATCGAGGCATTGCTTAACTGGGAGCTAATCCAGGACAGCAAGCACAGGGGTGATGGGCGAATGGGACTTAAGGTGCGAGTTAGTACATGGACAGCAGAGTTTTGGATGACCTCAAATTTAGAACATGGAGGCTTCCCAGGAGTGTGTTGGAACAGTCAAGTCCAAAGATAACAAAGGCATGAGTGATGGTTTCAGCAGCAGACAAGCTGAGGCAGGGGTGGAGTCGGGCAATGTTACAGGGGCGGAAATACGCAATATGTGGTCGGAAGATCATCTCAGCCAAATGTGACACCAAGATCATGGACAGCCTAGCTCAGCCTCAGACATCTGCCAGGGAGGGGGATGAAAATGAAAGCTGGGGAATGGATTTTATGGCAAGGAATGAAGACATTGGCTTTATTTTTCTCAAAGTTTAGTTGAAGGAAATTTCTGCCCCCCTAGTACGCTCGATGTCCGGCACCAGTTTGACAATTTAAAGATTGTGGAGGTGTCAAGAAAGGCTGAGGTGAGTATTTATGCAATAAAAATCTATCAATCTCAGTCTCAAAGATTTCAAAAGACTGCACCTTCAGATGTTTTGGAGAGACAGTTCCATTTTTCTACTACCCTTTTTATAAGAAGGTGCTTCCTGATTTAACACATGAAGGCCTAGGTCTAATTTTAAGATCGTGCCCTTGGGCTGGATTTTACAGCCCACTGCCGGCTGTGTTTTCAGCAGGAGGCACATAAAATATGGTTGGCTAGCCTACCACCTTCCTGACTGTGGGTAAGGCACTCACTAGGCCATCTGCGCTGAGGTCCATTGAGGCCCTTAATTGCCTAACTAAGTGGCAATTATGGGCCTCAACCTGCCTCTACTGCTTGGCAATGGAGGGCAGCTGAGAATGGAAAGGCTGTCTTTTTCACCAAAACTGGTGAAAGGGTGGCAAGGAAGGGGGGTGCCTCATTCAGAGGGTGTCCAGTGCGCAGCGGAGGCACTCTCCAAGAGATTACACCCACTTTGTTCCTCCCCACCTGGCCTCCAAAACCCACACCCTCATCCCCACCACCTTGCACCCCCCTGCACCCTCCCTACGGTGCCCGATCTCACCCCACCCAAGAAACTCCAGAATCATCTTGTCCGGTGTCCATGACACCTTTTTGTTGGCCTCCTTGCAGTCCTACCAGCCCAGAAGAGAGAAGTGTAAGAGCTGCAGCCTATCAGTTTAGCCGGCAGATCTTGAGGGAGGGACTTCCTTCCACTGAGGGCTTTGAGATTGACTTTTCTTCTGGGGGGCTTGGTGGGGGAGGGTATGGGGGGTTGTGGCATTGGTGGGGGCGAGCAGTGAACCCCCCTCCCGTAAAATTCCTTGTTCTGGATTCCCCCACCAGAGGAAATGGCTTCCGTGTCTTCCCTATGTAAATCTTTTGATCATTTTAAACACCTCAAATAGATCAGTGGTTCTTCAACTGGAGTTCCTAGGGATTTTCCAGGAGGTTTAACAAAATAATGTGAAAGTGTAAGACAGGAGGTGAAAGCAGAGTGCAGCCACTACATCTGTAACATATAGTGGCTGGGCTGCCTTACCGCAGAGGAGAGAGCATGGAGCAGTGCTGAGAGTGACACCAACGTAAATACTTCTTTTCTTAAAAGTTATTAAAATGCTCTCTCCATGTAGCACTTGCATATTATAAGTATTATATGGTTTTACAAGTTAGATGGTGGAAATCGGTGACTACTAATCCATTTGAGAAGGAACCCTTCAACCAAAGCAATTTGGGAAGCGCCAAATTAGATTGTACTTCAACCTTCTAAATTCAAAGGAATACAAGCCAAGTTTATGCAATCTGCCCACATAAGTTAAGCCTTTAAGCTCTGGTATTATTCTCACGAATGTACACGGAACCCTCTCTGAGGCAAAAATATGCTTCCTGACATGTAGTATCCAGAAATGAATAGAGTACCCCAGATGAAGTTAGCTCAAGGCTGGACAACTGAACTGCCCTTAACCTCCCCTTTGTATTCCAACTTCCTTGAGATAAAAGCAGACATTCTATTAGTCTTTTGATTATTTCTCCACGTGTGCAGTTCAGTGATTTGTGCACCCGGGCAACCAAATCCTTTTGCTCCTCCACAGCTCCTATTCAGTGCTCAAGGCCTTGAAGGTCCTAAGAGGGAGGTCTTGATTCAAAGGATTTCCTTTGTTGGAAGAGAGAGTCATACTGCTGCTAGAAGTGCTGCTAGATCAACATCATTGCAAGTAACAGTGCATATAAACGCAGTATCACCTGTGGTCCAAAACTGGAAGCAGGTGAGATAAACATGTTTAGGTCCATGCCGGGTTGTCAAGGTAAGTGCTCAAAACTGTGCTAACATCTTAATTGATTGTCTTGTGAGGCCTCTTTATCACTCGTCATTGGAGATTTGGTGCACCAAATAGAACACGAATGCAGTGAACAATGCTTCATGGAAGAAGTGGAGAACATTTTGCTTGTTGTTGACTGCTTTCCACAGAAAGTCTTTTCTTCAAATTCAAAGTCATTTTTAAACTAAAAGTGGAATTATCCAATAATTTGACTAAGTAACATAAACAACATAGTTGGTTGACCAACAATACCACCACTTATGGCTGACGTGGCTAGCTCCACCCTCTAGCTGCATTGCTTCCCACCCTCCTTAGTGCACAGGACATCTACTGCTTAGGTAGTATCATCCACAAATAATGTGTCTCAATGCCCCTTGCCATATAGATTGCCCTTTCCTCCTGTCATATAGTGCTGTATATCTCATGGCTGCTACACCCATGCTGTTGGGCAGAAAACTCATTTGTACAATTTCTTTCACTGCTGCTGTGATACTTCAAAAGTTTCATCTTCAAGACACTTTTTAACTTACTGTCTAATTCAATTCTAGAGTAAAAAAGTGCTGCACAAGCTCATTCATGACTGGACCAAGTCTATAACAAGCAAAAATAATCTTTCCTCACATTATTCACTAAAGTTTGTTGGGTGGTAGGAATAGTCAGAGCAGCATATTAAACATAAGTGAATTGTGCCTGAATTGTTGCATGATCATGGCAGGCTTAAGAAGTTAAAGACCCAAAGCTGCTCTTTGATTCTCTGCAGGGGAACCTCTGCTCTTTTGCTTTGTCTGATCTTTGGCTCAAATGGCAGGACCTGTCAGATTCATTGAATTTTTAGCTGCACTGCCAAATGGGCGCCTCTGTTTGCCTCCAAGCCGCAGACCTTGAGAATATAAATGAAGCCATCCCTGTGATTTGGATCATGACTAATAGCAGGGCAAAGCAGCATGTGGAAGTCCCACTTTGCTGCATCTCCAGCCCCTTCAAAGTGGACTATGAAATGTCAGGATTACCTGGAAAAACTCAGCAGGTCTGGCAGCATGGGCGGAGAAGAAATCAGTTAACGTTTCGAGCCTTCATGGCCCTTCGAGGGCCATGAAGGCTCGAAACGTTAACTGATTTCTTCTCCGCCCATGCTGCCAGACCTGCTGAGTTTTTCCAGGTAATTCTGTTTTTGTTTTGGATTTCCAGCATCCGCAGTAGCTTTTAGCTTTTTGTTTTTATGAAATGTCAGGCCCAGTTGGTACTGTTTGTAGTGTTTTTCCCTTTCCCACAAAATTAACAAAAAGGATGATTATTCCTCCTTTTCCCCTTCTCTTTAACTTTTATTTCATTTTTTTCTCACCTTTCTTGCTTTCTTTCTTATCTCATCTGCCATCTTTCCTTTGTTAATCCATTTATTGCATCGAGGACCCATAACAAACCTTTCCTGTTAGCTTACATCCTGGTTAACCGTCTTTTTTCTGAAATACAGAAAAACATCTCTTGCCATTTCTGTCTCCAAAACGCTCGTACGTTCTCTAGAATCGGCTGTAGATTCTATGGATCTCACCCGAAAGCAGCTAATCTGTTGCCAATGTTGTTAACTCTTTTATTTTTGGCTAATTGTTCGAATTTTAAACAACAATGAGTTAGATAGTGCCATTGAGCAGATGTTCGTGGCTCACTTGGCAATACAATGTTTTGTTAACTCACACTCTGCTGACCACAGCAGTCAGGAAAACCTCTTTTTGAATGTGCCAATTATCTTCTAGCAAAATTAAAGGGTGCATTTTCTTGTCAGTGCAATGGGAGCTCAATAGGCATTTGGGGATTGGAAAATCTGGCTGAGATGAAATTATTTAGGCCAGTAACATCAGTCAGTACTGAGCATGATTTTCTGGTAGGTTTTATATACTGGCCTAAAGTGGCCTCGTTGAAAAGGAGACAGGGCTTTGCGTAAATAGTATAATAATTGAGGGGGAGAAATTCATTTGCAGGTACTTTGCAGACTGTGTAGGTGGCCTGGCCCCCAGGGAATCGACGTAAGTAGGCATAGCACCGCTTTGCAATCAAATTTCTCCACCTAAACTTCTTGCACAATTCTCCTCCTGTTAGGACAGGATTGTTCTGGGTGCTCCCTTCACCCATTGGCAGTGGGCTAGCTTGACACTATTCAGTGTGGAACTCCTAAAAGTTCTTTGGCCATTTTGTTATTCAGCATTATTGAATATTTTAGTACCAATCTCTGTTATTAATTTTTGTTGGCCATTTTCACTAACAGTGTATCACACAGACAGAGGCACTTCTGCCTGAAGTTGGTTGAGGAATATTGCCAGCAGACACTTCGACTTACAAAGGAACCTTTCATGTATACTTGAAGAAGACCTGCAGCCCAACTGTTCCTTGCACTGCCCTGTCAGTGATGATAAGGTCGCTGCTTCCCTTAACTTCTATGACGCTGAGGACATCTATAACATAAGCCAATCAGCTGTGCACACAAGCGAGTTAAGGTCCTCCAGAGATAATAATTTCAACGCCTTGTCCACGGATAACCAATGTCAGCATTACAGAACACTGCTAATTTTACTGAATGACAGGATTCCCCAAGGTCCAAGGTGTCATGTGCTCCCCGATTGATGTTGACTGCCAACTCAATGAGCAGCAGTTTTGTGGCCAGCAGCACACCATCATGTGGTGGATGCTTGATTCACTGGAATCTGTCACAAATACACTTTTTGGACTTTCATCCTGTTGATGACACATCTAGGTTTTAATCCCACTGAGCCTAAAATTTCAGCTCATTCACCATGAAATTGCACCATGTAGCAATTTCAATATAAGGGCCTCCATCCTCATTTTACCCTGGCTTCACACTTACTGCTGACAAAACTGAGATAAGAGATACAAATACTTTAATGTAATGTGTAGAAGCCTTTCGTTTGGAACTTTCTATGCTCCTAGTGCAAATGTATATGTTTGTGCACAATTCCAACTCAAAACATACCACAGCTGCACGAACTAAATCAGATTATGTTGTTTTTGCTGTCAATACTTGAAGTAAAATTATGTGATTCAGCCAAACGTGAGATAATAGCCCTGAAACTTCACAGGATTTTTCCACTGTAGTGTTGGTGGGAAGCCGCCAGTAAATGACAGGCGCCCAGCTGCCCTGGTTCTCTAGTTGTTACTAGGATTTTCTGGCATATGTATTGTTATGATCCTTGGCCAGACTTGGGTTGTGGGAGGAGATCCAGTTAGGGACCAATAATGTTTTGTTTAAAGTGGATAAGGTTTGAGATTTAAGACACTCGCTCAGTGAATAAAGCCACAAGATTCCACAGGTTTTGAACAAACAAAAATAAACTTTACTGCACAAATTCAGAAAGATAAAACAATTTAAAATATCTACCTTATACTCTAACATTCAGGGTAAGTACAATGTACATGTGAATTAACAGGCAAACTGTGGTTGGACACACCACATTACACAATAAATGACAGATGCAACCAAAACAGGTTCCATGGATTTCTCAACAACATACCCAGATGTTTGTCACATTGTGAGCCAAACAATCTCACGGAAACTTTGGGATTTTACGGCCCCTCCCGCCTGGAGGGATATTATGGTGCTGCCGAGCTGAATGGAGATTTAAATGGCTCGCCGCATCTGCTGGGGTGGGGGTGGGGGGGAGATACGCCACAGCGGGGCCAGAAAACCCTGGCTTTTGTCTTTCCACGAGGGTTTCCAATCTCCACATTTGAAGAACTTGCATTGAAATTCTCTCTAAAAGTTGCTACTACTTGGATGGCTTCAACAACGACCCACCTCACAGGGTTTCAACCTTGCCTTCTGGGATTCTTTTCCCCGAGACCTCTGAGTACACTCAAGCTTCACCCTTCAAGCAGAATCTCAGACCTTTGGCCGTGCCAAGCAGAATACCACTGCTCCAAATGGGTACCTGTTCCCCAACAGCCCACAGCATGGACTCACCAACGTTTGGTTGCCTTCTTGGATTTTCAGTGCTTTTCTCATGGCCTTGTCATTTAAAGTCTGCTCCCTGCAGCCCTTTCTTTGTTTCAGAGCTTTTTTCTCTGCTCTTTTCCTTTAACTTAACTTAATGGGACATTTTTTTAAATATTCATTCATGAGATGCAGGCTTCGCTCACTGGGCTAGCATTTATTGCCCATCCCTAGTTGCCCTTGAGAAGGTGGTGATGAGCTGCCTTCTTGAATCTCTGCAGTTCATGTGGTGTAGGTACACCCACAGTGCTGTTGGGAAGGGAGTTCCAGGATTTTGACCCAGTGACAGTGAAGGAACAGCAGACGATATATTTCCGAGTCATGATAGTGAGTGCCTTGGAGGGAAACTTCCAGGTGGTGGTGTTCCCATCTATCTGCTGCCCTTGTCCTTCTAGATGGTAGTGATTGTGGGTTTGGAAGGTGCTGTCTAAGAAGCCTTGGTGAATTCCTACAGTGCATCTTGTAGATGGTACACCCTGCTGCTACTGTGAATCAGTGGTGGAGGGAGTGAATATTTGTGGATGTGGTGCCAATCAAGTGGGCTGCTTTGTCCTGGATGGTGTCAAGCTTCTTGAGTGTTGCGGGAGCTGCATTCATCCAAGCAAGTGGGGAGTATTCAATCGCTCCTGACTTTTGCCTTGTAGATGGTGGAGGGGCTTTGGGCAGTCAGGAGGTGAGTTATTTGTTGCAGGATTCCCAGCCTCTGACCTGCTCTTGTAGCCACAGTATTTATATGGCTAGTCCAGTTCAGTTTCTGGTCAATGGTAACCCCCAAGATGTTGATAGTGGGGGATTCAGTGATGGTAATGCCATTGAATGTCAAGGGGCGATGGTTAGATTCTCCCTTGTTGGAGATGGTCATTGCCTGGCACTTGTATGGCTTGAATGTTACTTGCCACTTGTCAGCCCAAGACTGGATATTGTCCTGGTCTTGCATTTGGACATGGACTGCTTCAGCATCTAAGGAGCCGCAAATGGCGCTGAACATTGTGCAATCATCAGTGAACTTTCCCACTTCTGACCTTATGATGGAAGGAAGGTTATTAATGAAGATAAAGAAGGTGGTTGGGCCAAAGACACTACCCTGAGGAACTCCTGCAATGATGTTCAGGAGCTGAGATGACTGACCTCCAACAACCACAACCATCTTCCTTTGTGCTAGGTGTGACTCCAACCAGTGGAGAGTTTCCCCCCTGATTCCCATTGACTCCAGTTTTGCTAGGGCTCCTTGATGCCATACTTGGTCAAGTGCGGCCTTAGTGTCAAGGGCAGTCACTCTCACCTCACCTCGGGAGTTCAGCTCTTTTGTCCATGTTTGGACCAATGCTGTAATGAGGTCAGGAGCTGAGTGGCCCTGGTGGAACCCAAACTGGGCGTCAGTGAGCAGGTTATTGCTAAGCAAATACTGCTTGATAGTACTGTTGATGACCCCTTCCATTACTTTACTGATGATCAATAGTAGACTGATGGGAGTGGTAATTGGCCGTGTTGGATTTGTCCTGCTATTTGTGTACAAGACATACCTGGGCAATTTTCCACATAGCTCTGTAGATGCCAGTGTTGTAGTTGTACTGGAACAGCTTGGCTAGGGGTGCAGCAAGTTCTGGAGCACAAGTCTTCAGTACTATTGCCAGAATGTTGTCAAGACCCAAAGCCTTTGCAGTATCCAGTGCCTTCAGCCATTTCTTGATATGACGTGGAGTGAATTGAATTGGCTGGACACTGGCATCTATGATGCTGGAGACCCCCAAAGGAGGCTGAGAAGGATCATTCACTCGGCACATCTGGCTGAAGATTGTAGCAAATGCTTCAGCCTTATCTTTTGCACTGATGTGCTGGGCTATTTGTGGAGCGTCCTCCTCCAGTGAGTTGCTTAATTGTGCACCACCATTCATGACTGGATGTGGCAGGACTGCAGAGCTTAGATCTGATCCTTTGGTTGTGGGATCGCTTAGCTCTGTCTTTCGCTTGCTGCTTATGCTGTTTGGCAAGCAAGTAGTCCTGTGTTATAGCTTCACCAGGTTGACACCTCATTTTTAGGTATGCCTGCTACTGCTCTTGGCATGTTCTATTGCACCCTTCATTGAACCAGATTTGATCCCTTGGCTTGATGGTTAGGGTAGAGTGGGGGATATGCCGGGCCATGAGGTTACAGATTGTGTTCGAGTACAATTCTGCTGCTGCTGATGACCCGCAGCGCCTCATGGATGCCCAGTCTTGAGTTGCTAGATCTATTCAAAATCTATCTCATTTAGCATGGTGGTAGAGCCACACAACATGATGGAGGGTGTCCTCAATGTGAAGGCGGGACTTCATCTCCACAACGATTGTGTGGTGGTCACTCCAACCGATACTGTTATGGACAGAGGCCTTTCTGTCCCCTAGACTTGTCCCTTACCTGGGACTTGCTTTTGGGACCTGTCCCTGTCCCCTTCCCTGGTTTGGGGCCTCTCCCTGTCCCCCTCCTGTGTCCTGCTGCCTGGGGCACCTACTTAATACTGGTCCTCCATAACAAGCCATCTGACCTGCATTTTTGTGCCATTTTTCTTTTTTTCTTCTGTGCAGGTCACAGGGCTGGTCCTCAGCCTGAAGAGCGTAAAATGCCTGGACTGGGCGTGTGCAGCCAGTTCCCGGCTGGCACATGTGCAGAAGACGTGAGGTCCCGGAGTTCCCGACCATTGAACTACAGATTAAGGTAAATTTAGGTTTCATCACACTGTTAACGGGCAGAACCCTCTCCCAGCCGTAAACCAGAAGTTTCTGCTTCCCTGGCTCTGAACCTGGTGTGACACCGGAGGCCCTCACAGGCATTGTCATGAGGCGTAGCAACCTCCAGGTGGGCCTAAATGAACTGCGCTAGAGGGGTCCGGGCCTAGCAAGCAGCCTGGGCCCCCCAAGGAAAAGGCAGAATTCAAAGCAATTCCCTTTCATTGGAGGCCAAGGGGCACATTACTGGTTCTGGGAAAGGCTCTGACCTTTTCCTCCAAAAGGTGGGTAAGCTGGGGCTGAAACCTCTGACTGAATGAGGCCGAGATTTGCCCACAGTGATGTTGACCACCTCATGGAATTTAGGAGCCCTTGCACTGATCCCACAAACTCTGGAAGCATCAGCAATGGAAAGCTCTGGTAGGTGTGATCCAAGCATGCCTGCCAGGATTGTGACAAACAAATCTTCGGAATCAAAGGTCACATAGAGCCGAAGAACATAGTCAAGCAGGATATCAATATATTGGAGTTCATGAGATCCTAAAATTCCTCATCAGCTTCAGCACTTGCCCTGAAAAGCTTGAGAAAATTTGAATTTTTGTGCATCTGGGTATATTCATCCTATCATTGCACTCAGCACAAGTTTCCTCAGAGTAAGTTGCTTGGTTGCTCATCAGGAAAATTCTAATGACTCTGCCAGCACATAGAGGAACGCAAGCTGATCCCTTCTCACACTCCAGAATCAGCTAACACAGAATTATTTGCTTTACAAAAGGAAACAAATCAAATCACTGTAATAACATCTTGTGTGAGAAAGGACCCATTGTCACTCCATGAAGCAAATGGATAAATTCTTACCTGAGGCAAATCCACTCCAATTAGTTTGTGGATCGGCTAAAGAGAGAAAAATAAATAATTAGCCTGTGGCATAATTAGCAGGCAGAAGGGTAAATGAAATTGTATTGATCATGAGTTATTTGAAATCTCATTGTAAACTAGCAGCTGGTGTCAGACACTGAGGCCTTGAATTAAGAATGACCTTTTGCTGCTAAGTCACTCTGGAATGTAATTATTTTAAGTTCCAGCTGTACTGCCTTGAACTTTATTGGAATGTAATTATTATAAATGTGCTGTAGTAATCCTTGGCCTGATTAAAAGTGCAATGTTTTGTTCTCTTTATTAAATCCTTCAAGTCTTTTTTAATCTAATTATGGCCTTGCCACCTCCTCTGCCTGCATCAGTTTTCTCTTTCATGTCACAGTTCCCCGAACTTCAGCTACCTTCTTGGCCTGTCATTGCTTCTTTGAATAAAAGTCACCTCCAAGTAAAGACTGGGCTGTTTAACCAGTGTGAGAGGCCACTAGAAATCATGGAGGATCTGGCCATATTACAAAATGAAGTGTACAATCTGGTTCATCCTGCATTTCTCTTTACTGGATTAGTGACACACAATAAAGCAGCAAATGTTTCTGACATATGTTCAATGTATTCTACCAATAACATTGCATTTAGGCTTTAATGGATACCATGAAACAGATTATTTTCTGTAGGCCTAAGGGAAAAAAATTGACTTGTATTTCTATGATGCCTTTCACAAACATGGGACCTCTTGTGGTGCAATGGGCAGCTTCCCTGCCTTTGAGCCAGAAGCTCTGGGTTTGAGTCCCACTCCAGCACTTGATGGCCATGGAAGGTGTGTTCCTAACATAGCCAAACAGGTTGATTATCAACCTGTAAATCCTTCCAAAAGGGCAATTGGTAAGAATGGGAGAGTCTCCTGGTCAGTCATGCTTGATGCAGAGTTGCACCCCTCAAGCTATAGCTTCATGCTAGCAGTGCATCTCTATTTGAGTCGATGCAAAACCATCCCAGTTTAAATTGTCAAGAGCAAAACATCTAGGCTCTTGTTCCTAACAGCACTAGTACACTTTTAGTGACATGTTCCAGAGAAAAACAGACATAAGCATATGCTTTGGCTGTCTTAAGTGTCATTGGACACAGGAAAGCCTCCAAGTCTAAGTTTCACAACCACTGGATAACCCAAAGTGCTTTACAGCCCATGAAGTACTTTTGAAGTGTACTCACTGCTGTAATGTAGGAAACTTGGCAGCCAATTTGTGTACAGCAAGAGTGGGGTTTGAACCCACAATATTCTGGCTAAAAGGCAAGTATGCTACCAACTGAGCCACGCTGGCAACCTAATGGGCCTAATGCTTTGTTAAAGCTTATTTTTAAAAATCACATACTGAAAAACATACTATTTTGCTCAACCGAGTTTTACAATGAAAAAGAATTAGTTGCTGATCTGATTTCATGTTACCTGGGAGGTAAATAATAGGGGAAAAAAAATGCCAAGGAATTGTCCAGAGGCTGTGAGGTAATTTATAAGGTACAATTGATATAATAATGTAGGGAATAGTTTAGAGATTATTGATGTCAGGAATCTAGAGCCTCAATTACAAACATGAGGAGCAGGCACAATCAAATCCTGAAACCAAAGCTGAAAATGCTGGAAGCATTCAGCAGATTAGCCAGCATCTGTAGGCTCTTCATTGGAACACACGCACACGACATGCAAATGACCTGAACTGGGAAATACGGATGGGTTCAGCTGTGTTCTACTTGGATGCATTGCCTGAAAGGGTAGTTAAAGCAAATTCAATAGTAACTTTCTAAAGGAAATTGGATAAATACTTGAAAGGAAACATTTCAAGGGCTTTGGGCAAACAGCTGGGGAATGGGACTAGGATAAAAGCATAATACTGTGGATGCTGGAAATCTGAAATAAAAACAGAAAACGCTGGAACAACTCAGCAGGTCTGACAGCATCTGTGGAGAGAGAAACAGAGTTAACGTTTTGAGTCCGTATGACTCTTCTTCAGAGAATGGGACTAATTGGATTGTAAAGTGCCAGCACATGCACAATGGGCCAAATAACCTCCTTCCCCACTGTATGATTCCATGGTTTGGATTTGGCCCATGTGACTTATGGCCATGGGGGGAGGAGGATAATTGACCCTCCTAACACAAGAATGACAGGAACGGACAGGATTATTTTGTACTAGCGCTGTTAGGAACAGGGGCTTAGATGTTTTGCTTTTGACAGTTTAAACTGGGATAGTTCTGCATCGACTCAAATTTCTATGATCAGCTTATTAATATAAACTTCATGTAGAGATTTGGATGGATTTTGGGAGCTGACTGTGAGAGTGGAAAATTGCACCTAAATGAAATTTAAAGGGATTTAGTCTACTGCTACCAACTTGACAGAGAAAATGACTAAAAAAAATCATCCAAGAGTACTATAGAACATGAAGGTTGTTAAACAATATAGAATCTGTGAACTGTCTCCTACATTATCAGTGTTCGTTCTGGTCAAGGAAAGTCTCAATTTTAAAATTCTCAACCTTGTTTTCAAATACCTCCATGGCCTTAATATCCCCTCCCTATCCCTTTAATAGCCTTCAGCCCTACAGTTGTCCAAGATATCTATGCTCCTCTAATTCTGCCCTCTTGAGCACCCCCAATTTTAATTGTTCCATTGTGCCTTCAGTTGCCTAGACCCAAAGCTCTGGGAATACACTCCTTCGCCTCTCTACCTTGTTTTTCTCCATCCCATCTTCTTCTTTGATAAAGGCACATGAAAAGTACTCATTTAGTACCTCAGCCATGTCCCTTGCCTCCATCTTTTAGATCCCGAATCAGCACCACTCTTCCTTTTGCCATCCTTTTACTATTTATATGCCTATAGAAGACTTTGGATTCCCTTCTGTTGTCCTTATGGACAAGTTGTCCTGGGTGACCTGCTCCATGGGAGTTGTGCTTATAATTTCTGTATTCTCCCCCATTTGAGGTCTGTTCCCTTATTGTAGGTGCCATTTTGTGCAAGTAGAGAACCAGCTTTAATATGTTTTAAGTTGAAAGAGCTCTTCTCACTTATTCCCAAATAATTATGCATGTTTTTCACTGCATACATACCCCTTCAATTTAAATCACATCAATATTATGTTTCTGCTTGCAGATATCAACATGCGAGGTTTCAATTATAAGCTAAGATTGGATGCGTTTCCTGCTGAAGTATGGCTATGCCTGATGGCAATGACAAAGCTATAAGGCATTGTTAAGGGCTGGGCATGTGTCATGCAAGCTTAAGCCAATTATCTGAAACCATTGGATAAGATTACCTTGACAGCTTCATTTAAATGTGCCATATTCTTGCACATATGGAATCATATTTTGTGGGTTGTACACACAGTGCTGAATCTGGCCTCTCCCTCCTCCTTCCAGGCAAACCGTGCTGTTGTCACTTGCCTCCAATTCACGTAGCAATACATCCCCAGTTTCAGCCAACAAAGAGGATGTTTAAGTGCTGCTCCACTCCATCATGGGCCCACAAGCTACATTTCTTGACCCATGCGTTTATTGTGCCAGCTAGTGGATTTTGGTGTGAAATGGCGTTGAGATGACGTTGGGCGAGCGTCCTGACATCAGCCCGCGCTCGCGCGACATTTTGGTCAGCAGGTGTGCATAAAAGTCGGAAGCGCACCCGTCGACAATTAAGAGGCCAATTAAGTTTATTAAAGGTGCCATTGTCTCTGATTTTTCATGGTCCAAGCATACAGTTAGCGGATGGGCAAATCAGCCAGGTGGACTTTGTATTTTTTATGAAGCCTCATCCAAGTGCAGGATGAGGTTTCCGTTATTAAATGAAAGTTAAACAAAAATCTATGGACAGCATTTTTATCATGTATATGGTTAGGTGACCGATTGTGATGCTTGGACATTTTGTTCCTGATTTTAAAAACTTTATTTAATGCTTTTCAGGTCTTCAGCTCTCTGAAGCAGCTCTCTGCCTTCCGGGAGCTTTCTGTCAGCACTCGTCCACACTGATGTCAGTGCCCGCCCTCCTCCCGCCCCCACCCTGGCAGTGCTGAGCTCCTCAGCTTGCGCTTCATGCTGGCTGGCTGTTAATTTTGGCCAGCCAGTGTGAAATTGTGGTCGGGGACTGATCGCAGTCAGTGGTCTGTTCCCTGGCTGATCCTGAACCCGCTGATCATGCCCGCCTGCCGATCTAAAAATTCTACCCCATGCGTGTGGAAAATCCTGTAAGTTCTGAGATACTTTAAAGTGTTATAAACAAACGTGTTTGGATTTGGAACTAGTGTCATCTCTGCATTGTTCTGAGATAAATCAGATAACTAAGATATACAGCAACCTGATGGATACATAAAAGTAAGCCCTCCTCCAATTAGATGGGCTCAAACGTTACTCCTTTCACATCCTGCCTGGGTCCTATGGACCTGAAAATTGACCCTTATTTGTCTCTAACAGAGACAAGTGTTCTGCACTGTATAGATCCCCCTAGTTAGTAAAAAAAAAAGCCTAAATCATCTATTAGGGGTGCCTGTTTGCTTAGTAGGTATAATCAGTAAGGTTATCTGAGTAGAGTTCGCAAATTATTGCTCTTGCTGCAGGGGTTTGAGTAACAGGATCACATTTTGTGAATTCTGGCACGCTGACCTCCATGGTTAAAGTTTGCAACATGCACTCCTACTGTGTATACCTCTGTGTTGCCACTACTACCTTCTAAAATCTCTATTCATTCAAATATGGGTTTATACCCATGTCTGCTTTTTCCACAAAAATGAGCACAGGAAAATACATCTTTTAAAATGTCACACCCCTAGGCTTGCAGGTCATAAACACCTACAATAAGTTATTATCTTTACACCAGATTTTCTGAGATTCCAGAATTTCTAGTTCTAATTTTAAAAATGTGCCTCCTTGTTATGGATTCCCCTAACAGAGGAAATATTTTTTCTATATCTAGCTTATCAAATCATGTCATTTTAAAAACCTCGATTAGATTGCCCTCAACCTTCTAAACGCGAGAGAATTGGCCCATTTCCCAGGTTGCAATCCTGTCTCCCGAAAGGCAGTGGCTGCCCATACTATCTTCAACGTGGGCTGGTGGGGCCGGACTGGAGTCAGGGCTGCTGCCCTGGGAAACAGACCTGAGATGGGAAGATATGTCGGAGTGGAAGTGGGTAGATGCCAAGGCAAGCAGCTTAGATGGCCTGCCTCGGTTCCTTGAGACATTAGCCCAGTTCTGTACATGAGTATTAGGCACCCTAGCTCTCACCCCTCACCCACTATCTACACCCCACGCCCCTTCCATAACCTTGCCCCTCCATACACCCATTCCCTCTCCAGGCTCCTATATTGCCTTATATCCGCCATGCCCCCTCATATACCCCAAGCCCACTCCATACGTCCATGCCCACTCACCTAGTATCCAAGATAAACAGAACTCGTGAGCATTTAATTACATTGGGAAGTCTTTGAGATGTTCATGAAACTGTCATGATATACAATTCAGCCATTCAAAAACCTCTTCAAAAAGCCTTCATCCTCTTTTCAGCTCATAAAACTGCCAATCAAACACAACTATTCAAACACCAGTTGGAAAATCCTAATCCTTTTAAGTGCTCATAAAACTGTCAAGATAAAGAAACAGTAATCAAAAACATGGTCAAAAACATAATCCTAATAACTGATTTTAAAAAATCACAGTCCCCTTGACAGCTATGTCAACCACTTCTGCTAAGGGGTTTGGAGCTCAGCCAATCATTCATAATGGGATTCCTTTGCACAGTTGTGTCAACAAAACCCATTGAGCTGAATACATTAAAGTCTTTGAAGTAGTGGGACAGATCTCCATCTGCTTCATTGCTTCAAATGCTCAACAGATGACTGGACTGTGAATCAATGTAAAGATTTAAGCCCAGGGTCCAAATGACACATTAACATTTGAATCTCAATACTGTTGAATGCAGAAAAGGTGTGGATGGATTTAGGGCAAAGGTAAATGCCTTCACAGCACTGCTTGTGGACCAGGAGGAGCAGCAGTGCTGCTGCCTGGCCCTTCAAGCTTCCCCTTATCCTTCACCCCAAACAAAGGCCCCCAGGGTCAGGGATCAGACTACACTGCCACGCACTAATATGGAATTGGACCCTCCCCCGCCAGGGGTTAAAGCTCCACAGCATGCACAGAAACCAGACTTCTTGGTTTCTCACCTGAAACTTCACTCTCCGTCCTCCCCTCTACCTGCCCCTCCCACCAGCTATGTAACTCGCCGCTATTAATATCCAGGCCATTAACTTTGGGTGGAATTTTCTGTGCCTGCTGGCGTCGGGTGTGCTTGGCGGCGTATGTGGATAATATGGTGAGAAGGCCAGAAATCGATTTCGCAATATTGTGAAACCAGTTTGTGATGATCCGCTCAGCCTGCCGATGGCGGGCCCCGGTCCTGCCATCGGATATTGGGAACCTCATTGTAATACATCTGCATACCATTACATGGCCAGCCCGCCAAAATCATTCCCCTGCATTCCGCCCCCCCCGCCCCCTGCCCTCCACCCCCTCCCCCCGCCCCCTCACCCCCTCCCCCCATCCCCCACCCCCCCCCCCCCACTCACTGTTGGATGGTCTGCCCACGTCGGCGTGATTGTACGCCGGTGCAGACCATGCCGTGACAAGCGTGACATGCAGAAGTTGGGACTTACTGCCAGGGCCTTGCTCACGTTGTGGACGTCCGAGGAGCAGAAGGTGCAGGAGCCCGACAGCAACGGTACACTGGAGGAATGTCCATGGCATGCTGCGAGGATTCTCATGGACGCGGCTGCGCCATGAAGCAGCTCACGGAAATTGGAAAGTCACCATTGAGGGTCTGCTCACAATGGATGATGGTTGAGGGGGTGGAAAGGAAGGTCCGGCTATGCTTGGGAGAGGGAGATGTACCGGGGGTTGGGAGAGGGAGGTCTAGAATTAACTGGGGGAAAAAGAGGTGTAGGGGGGGCATCAGGTTGTGGGGGGAGAAATGAAGGTGTCAAGAGGGTGATGTTGGGAGGGGAAGAACAAAGGTGTCAGGGGGGAGAGAGTACAGTGGGAGGAGGAGCTAATGGGGGAGAATATGGAAACTGGGGAGGTAGTGTAGTGATGGAAGGTATATGGGAAGGAATTCAGAGGGGGGGAGGAGTTTGGAACGGGGAAGGAGTGCAGAGAAGGGAGGGAGTCCAGGGGGAGGAAGGAATGTGGAGAGGGGAGGGAGTAAGGATGGACAAAGAAGTAAGGGTGGAGGAAGTAGTTGGGAAGGGGGGAGGAGTAAGGCTGGAGGAAGAAGCAAGGTTGGAGGAAAGAGTCGTTGGGGGAAGGACTAAGGGTGGCGGAAGTAATAAGGAAGGAGTCAGGAAGGGGAAGGGCTAAGCGGTGGGGGAGTCTGGCATGGGAGAGGACTAAGGGGGGGTGCTGGCCAGGGATCAAGGGGTTCCAAGGGGGGAAGGGGTTCAAGGGGGGAAGGGGTCTGGAGGGGGAGATGTGCAGGTGAAGGTGCAGAGGAGGGCTCTGACAAGTCCATGACTGCCTCCTGGGGAGCGAACTGAGAGTGGGCGTGGTATGAGGGAATGGTGAGAATGACCAAGGACAGAGTGAGGCAGGAGGATGAGGATGCGACAGTAGTGGTAGAAGGTGCAGTAAGGGTGGTTGGTTGTAACTCAGAGGTAGACACAGAGGGGGTAGGAAGGAGGAGGCCAGGGAAGTTAATGTGCATGGGGGTGGGATTTTCAGGAAGGAAGGGAATGTGCACGTTCACCTAGACATCCCTGAAAGAAAAGGGTTGTGGCTGGTAGGTCACGGAAAAGAGGTGGAAGGTGATGCCAGGGGGGTCAACAGTGATGGGGGAAAGGAAATGGGTGACTGGTGGAGGGGAAAGGACGAGGAGAGAATGAAAAACTGAATCACCACCATGCTGCTTAAATCAAAAGTGAAACAAGAGTCGTGGTGGGCGTGATGAGGTGCTGCATGGGGGTGTGTTCAGTGGATGGGTAGAGATGCAGGTCAGCTCAAGTGGACAACTGAAAGGGAACCCCAGCAGATAGCATTGAAAATGCTCAAGGCATTGATGTGAGTGTGATATGTGAAGGATCTGCGTGCGTGGGAGAGTGCTTGTACGAATCTCTGAAAGGACCAGCCGCACACACTCTTCTCCCTCCAGAATCACTCGTGGGCCAGCTGCTCCCTGTATGGTGTCAGAGGATGAGGTTGAGGGGATCACAGGCAAGGGAGACTCAGAGGGAGAGGACAACCCTGGGTGTCCAGCTACCGCTCCTCTTCCCTTCAGGTGCCCAGGGGCCCCGCACTAACTCCTCGAGGGGAAGGAGCACCTAGAGGGACATCGAGGTGCCCCGTTTCCCTCTCATGTTGCCACTTCAGGAACTCACCCGTGGCTCCTTTGATGGAGTGCAGGTCTGCACACATCTCCGTGTTTTTCTGGACCAGTCTCTCCATGATGTCTGCCATTCTTCTCATGCAGACCTCCATATGCGCACATGTGAGCACCACTCCATCAGAGAGCAGGCGGACGCGTTCCTCCAACTCATGTGCCACTCTGTTGAGGGCCTTTTCAAACAGCCCTGCATGATGTTCCCACGCCTTCTGCCGACTCTCCAGGATGAGTTGGAAGGCCAAATCCAGAGGTTCGTCAGCTGACTTGGACCCCACGGATGCCTCTTCCTCAGCAGTCTTCCAGTGCCGGGGAGCTTGGCTGAACCTGCCTCTTCCTGCTGCAGACACGTGTCTGTGCAGTGTCCACCAGATTGTGTACCTGAGCCTGCTCTAGATCTAGGTCCCACCGAGGTGTTTGTCTCTGCGCTGGTGGAGGGTGTGGGTAAGCACTGTGATGGGTCTTCCAGGCTGCTAATTTCCAGCTCTCCAATGGAGGAGATGCCCTCTTAGCTGGAGGTGAGGACCTGGTTGGAGCTGAGGGACTGACTGGCTGAGGGTGTCAGTCGCTTGGCAGAGCTCCCTGTGAACCAAAGTAGAGATAATTAATGCATGGCAGAGAGCACTCACAGTTGCATTGAGAGAGGGATGGTGTGGTGCAGGATCCTCATGAGGGTGTTCGCCGCCGACCTCACCGTCACCGCAGGCACGGTCCACATCCTCACCAGTCAGCGTGATGGCACACTCCTCAAAGTGAGTGAGGGACCTAATGTGGGCCACTCCACCCCTGGTTTGGTACTTATCCCTGCAGATGTGAGCCAGCTTCTCCTGCATGAAAACAGATGGAGAGAGTGTGAGCAGGACACATGGCACTGCATGGAATGTTTGTGTGGTGAGCAGAACCATGGACAGGATAAGGACGCGAGCTTCAGAGAATATGAGCCTGATGGAGATGTGAGGGTGTGTGTGAGAGTTAGTGGTGTTGTCCCTTGAGGTGTGAGATCCCTGACAATGTGTGATGGGTTTGTGAGTGTGTGAGTTAAGAGTGATGAGAAGAGCAACTTATAATGGCAGAAGGGATGAGACCATTCATGGTTGTCCTCTTTTGCAAGGTATTGGCACTGACCATCACTGCCATCACCTCCCATGCTGGATTGGTGATGCTGCTGCCCCTCCTGCAGCCAGAGCGAGGGTAGAGGACATCACGGTGAGCCTCCACTGCTCCAAAAGGCGCTCAAGGGATGCATCACTAAACCGGGGAGAAGGAGGGGGGGCTGTAGTCTATTGCCTTTCGGGGCCATATCTTTTATGCAGCAGTCCTGGGCTGGGAGCACTGAAAGTCAGTGCGCAGCTGCACTTTAAATGTGCCGCCTGGTGTGATGAAGCGGCGAGGCGATGGTGTGGAGGGTGAATGAGAGCCTGCTGCTATCGAAATGGCGTGTTTCCCAGGAATGCATAATTATTGCAATGGGTTTGGGATGAAAAGACGTGAGAAGCCACCATTGACGCTGGCGGGTAAAATGTCGTTTTTCCTGCCTGCTACCACACTTTGTGCAACTCTGGGACAATTCCACCCTTTGTCTCTCCCTCCATGGATGCTGCCTAACCTGTTCAGTATTTCCACCATTCTCTATTCTTAATAATATTAACTAAGTTACTCCCAGTGACAGAAATGTACAAGAAAAACATGCAGATTTATTGCCAGCTGTTGCCACTAATTCAAACAAAAATGGGAGCTTTTTAATCAGATGGCGTACAATGTTCAAGTCTGCTGCAATCGGGTTAATCTTCTTACTGCATGTTAATCACTGAAGCAGAAGTTTGCTGCAAAGACTCACAAATAACATGTTTTAGCCCTTCTCACTTAGTGGGGGAAATATGATTAAAATAAAAGTAGGCTCCACACAATAAATCTGTACCCAAAACATTCCTCCAATAGCTTGTTACTGACACTACTTTTATTATAAATTGTATTTTCAGAATCAGTAAAACCGAGCTGCAGAGTGGATGTTTCCTACTTACCTCGGAGAGACCATTGAAAGTGTTTAGTTATCAACTACAAATGTTAGGAATTTACTTGGTAGGAGTCTGGCTGATTTAAGAAACAGAGCACTTTGCCGTTTATTAAAATGAGTTTTATTTTTCTCAATGTGTGGCAGCGTGAACTTTTAATCACTGGCAAAAAACAAACTGATCTTTATGAAATCTGATAACAATTTCCACCTATTTAATTGCGTGAATATTTTTACTCGGCATCATGTAGCCTCTTGACATCAGCATCTGGTGACCACTCAGTGATTAACAACAAAAATTACAAAATGAAAACTAGATCTGAACCCTGCCTGCCCACCTGGTGGGAACATGGTGGGTGGGTCGTTCAAGTGGCAGCAATGCAGAGCCCTCACGTTGGGGCCAGGACGTCCATATAAATAAAAGATTTGTTTTACTTTTGATACAATTCCTTGTGGCTCAGGAGAGGCTGGGGTTCTCCTCCTTACTCAACGAGGAAACTTTGTGCCTGTTCCTCTCCTCCAGCTGCTATTGTCCCGGAACTCCCTCTTTTCCTTGCTTTGGGACCGTTTCCATGGATTCCCCGCTCCTGTCCAATGGCTTATACATCATCCCCGCTGGCTTCGGGTGGAGGTCAATGAGGAGGGATTTATGTAAGCCTAAAACCCCAGGCCTCACACTCCAGGCGATCCGAATAGATCACTGCCCACTTTAGCCTTTGCACCCTCCTAATTCCTGCTCCAGGTTAAAATTGGGGTTTAGATGACTGTTAGAAGCCTGTGTTGGTTTTTGGATAGAATCTCATGGTCACTTCTCAGTGGGAGAAAATCAAACATTGGTCCAGGTGATTATCAAGTTAGCATTGACAAATTTTGTCCAGTCTGCAACTGGACAAGGCGTGGATCCTTGCTGAAATCCTGTAGTTTGTCTGGCTGGTAATAAATATGCATTGACAACCTTAGCAGCCCTTAGTAACTGCTGCTTTCACATCTTGAGAAGTAGAAAAATGGATTTCTACATCTCAGTAATTACCAGACACTGCACTCAAAAGCCAGACTGTCTGGTCCAAAGCTGAACAGCTGGCAGCCCTAGTATATCAAACACTGAGCATGATGATGTTGTGCTGCTGACTCACTGCCAATGATATTTAATAGCTACTGTCATAGATCGAAAATTTGCATTAGATTCTTTATGAGAGTTCAAAATATAAAATTGTGACCCATTGCTGAACTGTTCGTTCTTATTTCATTGAGGCCCAAGCACCTAGGCCTGATTTAGTATAATTAGATAGTTCTATTTGAAAGGAGGAAATTGTCCTCAGCTGTATGAAGTTTTGTATCCTGTCAGAACCTATAGGCTGGACACTTGCTCAGAGCTATTCCTGCTCCGCTACCGTCACTCCTCTGAGTGAAAATTCTGTTTATAATAACAGCTTCAAGAAATTTTTCATTTAAAAGTTTGGGCTAGATATTAGCTCGCAGCTGGGGAGGAATTGGGGGTGGGGGTTGGTGGAGGGGAGAGGGATTTGCTTTGAAGTCAGGAAACCCAGAGAACGGGTTTCCCTCAGGTGCTGCTGAATTTAATGGCAGGACCTGATTAATGTTTTTGCATGCCAGGAGCAGCACCAGGCATACCAAAAAATGAGGTGTCAACCTGGTGAAGCTACAACACAGGACTACTTGTGTGCCAAACATCATAAGCAGCAAGTGATGGACAGAGCTAAGCAATCCCACAACCAACGGATCAGATAAAAGCTCTGCAGTCCTGCCACATCCATTCATGAATGGTGGTGGACGATTAAACAACTCACTGGAGGAGGAGGTTCCACAAATATCCCCATCCTCAATGATAGAGGAGGCCAGCACAGCAGTGCAAAAGATAAGGCTGAAGTACTTGCACCAATCTTCAGCCAGAAGTGCCATCTTGGCCTCCCCAGGAGGTCCCCAGCATCACAGATGCCAGTCTTCAGCCAATTCGATTCACTCCATGTGATATCGAGAAATGGCTGAGGGCACTGGATACTACAAATGCTATGAACCCTGACAATATTCCAGCAATAGTACTGAAGACTTGTGCTCCAGAACTTGCTGTGCCCCTAGCCAAGCTGTTCCAGTATAGCTACAACACTGGCATCCACCCGGCTATGTGGAAAATTGCCCAGATATGCTCTGTACACAAAAAGGACAAATCCAACCCGGCCAATTACCACCCCATCAGTCTACTCTCGATCATCAGTAAAGTGATGGAAGAGGTCATCAACAGTGCCATCAAGCAGCACTTGCTTAACAATAACCTGCTCATTGTTGCCCAGTTTGGGTTCTACCAGGGTCACTCAACTTCTGACCTCATTACCACCTTGGTGCAAACATGGACAAAAGAGTTGAACTCCAGAGGTGAGGTGAGAGTGACTGTCCTTGACGTCAAGGCAGCAGTTGATCGAGTATGGTATCAAGAAGCCCTAGCAAAACTGGAGTCAATGGGAATCTGGGGGAAAACTCTCTGCTGGGTGGAGTCATACCTAGCACAAAGGAAGATGGTTGTTGTTGTTGGAGGTCAATCATCTCTGTTCCAGGACATCACTTCACAAGTTCTCTAGGGTAATGTACTAGGCCCAATCATCTTCACCTCCTTCATCAACGACCTTCCTTCCATCATAAGGTCAGGAGTGGGGATATTCACTGATGATTGCACAATGCTCACTGCCATTTGTGACTTCTCAGATACTGAAGTAGTCTATGTCCAAATGCAGCAAGACTTGGACAATATCCAGGCTTGTGCTGACAAGTGGCAAATAACATTCACACCACACAAGTGCCAGGCAATGACTAACTCCAACAAGAGAGAATCCAACCATCTCCTCTTGACATTCAATGACATAACCATCGCTGAATCTTCCATGATCAACATCCTGGGGCTTACCATTGATCAGAAACTGAACTGGACTAGCCATATAAATACTGTGGCTACAAGAGCAGGTCAGAGGCTAGGAATCCTGTAGTGTGTAACACACCTCCTGACTCCCCAAAGCCTGTCCACATCCACAAACGTTCACTTCCTCAACCACTGACGAACAGTAGCAGCAGTGTGTACCATCTACAAGATGCCCTGCAGAAATTCACTAAGGCTCCTTCAACAGCACCTTCCAAACCCACAACCACTACCATCTAGAAGGACAAGTGTAGCAGAATCATGGGAACACCACCACCTGGAAGTTCCCCTCCAAGCCACTCACTATCCTGACTTGGAAATATATCGCCGTTCCTTCACTGTCACTGGGTCAAAATCCTGGAACTCCCTCCCTAACAGCACTGTGGGTGTACCTACACCACAGGGACTGCAGCGGTTGAAGAAGGCTGATCACCACCACCTTCTCAAGGGCAGTTAGGGGTGAGCAATAAATGCTGGACTAGCCAGCAACACCCACATTCCCTGGATGAATAAAAAAAGTCTCTGTATTGCAGCTGCATGCAGCTAGCAGAATGGGAGGCTGTCAGGTTGTTGAGCGCCTAGGCCTTCGGCACTAGGCTGCTACCAGGAAGTGGGGAGGAGGGGACAAGAAATTGGAGGCCTCCGTGGGGCCACTGCAAGAATTGGTTCTGAGGGGAGATGAGGCGGGGCGGTGTTGAAGGAAACTAGGAGAGCCTTGTGAGGGAGAGCGGAAGGGTCTGTGCTGGAGGAGATTGGAGGCCTCGTGAAAGAGATCAGAAAAATTAATGGGGAACATAAGGAAGTGATTGGAAGGGACAGGGGTAGAGGAATACTTGCCTGGGGTGTGGAATGCAGGTAAAATGGATCCAGCAGTTATGTGGAAAGATACTTACCTCCTGGATCCAGCAGTCCTCCCCTCCCTTTAGCATACAGGTTTCCTGAAGCCCAGCGCAGGGTTAAGTCTAAAATGATGGTTAATTCTGAGGAGTGCAGTTTCACAACAAACATGTAACTGACTAATCTGCCTCCTGTGAGCGAGTTAGTTGTCTGGCTTGCAGTCCAACCTTTGTTAAAACTGGAAGCGAGAAGATTGGAGTTGGGTTAGGGCTGGTTTTCAGATTTTTAAAAATGCTTTTCTGTGCCACCCAACACAAAACCACCATTTTGATGCAGGCAATTTTTTTGTAAAAAGGCTGTTGATTATTTGAAATTTGATATTGTTTTGCTCTGAGGTCTGACAGATAAGCCGAAGATGTACCAAGCATGAGGTTTATCTTCTCACTGCAATACGTTGGGAACATCTTCATAGTTTGACATTTTAGGGTTGCGAGGGTCTGTGTTATTAGTCTCTTTAAGAACACAAGAAATTGGAGCATGAGTAGCCTATACAGACCTTTCATCTTGCTTGATGCGACCATGATCAATCTTTATGTCTCAGCTCAACTTTCTTGCCTGCTCAGCATGCCCCTTGATTTCCTGAGAGGTCAAAGATCTATTTATCCCAGCCTTGAATATACCCAATGATGGAGCATCCGCAATCCTCAGATGTAAAAATCATCTTAGTGAAAACATTTCTGTTTTTTTTTTTAACATTTTTTTTTCTCTTTGAGCCCACTGGGCCAAACATCAATGAAAGCTCCTCCCCTGCCCTAGCCCTGAACTTGCATCTTTCTCTAGCTTCTTTCCTCTTTGATAATGGTTGTCTTCAGCAGAATCAAATATATAAAACCAGGTTCTCATTGAGGTTACCACAGTTTTGTATGGATCTTTGTGGTGCACAGACTGCAGTTTATGATTTACCTGCTAGTTTTACTATGCTTCCTGAAGACGCCATGGAAAAAGTGGCAGCACTGTCCCTATGATGCCTGCATAGAAAGACAAGACATTGTAGCAGCTGCTGCCCCTCTATTTCACCCCAGCTTATCAGCTGAAGGTCCTGGTCTTGACTAAGCCTCTCACTGGGATATTGTTGCAATCTTTGGGGTGCTTCTCCCCCATTAACACCGCTCTTGCCTCCTCTGGCAGTTGCAGTGCTGGCAGAATGTCCCTCTTCTGCAGGTCAGGCTCTCTTTCAGTGGCATCTGACCCAGCACTGCATAATTAAATGACCCCTTACTGGGAGGGTGTCCCTGCAGTGTAGGAGGGGTGGGTGGAAGCTGTGCAGATCACAAGAGGTCACCAATAGTAGGAAAATAATTTGTCACTTTCATGCTAATTTAATTTTGATTAGGGAAATGGTGTGTGTGCAGGTACCTTGAAGGAGGGCATTTCTTTATACAAAATGTTTGGTAAATCTTTTAAAATGTATTTGTTAACAGATAAGATAATGACACAAGTCATTTCCAACCATATGACTGGACTATGTGCACATGACACCAACCTGACAATATAACACAAGACATTTCTGATCCATCCCCCCCTTCACCTCAAGGAACACTGTTGCTTTATTGTGCCCCTTTTAATAATAATCCTTATTCAATGAGCTGCCTTTTAACTAACTGCCATCTTGAAATCTTCTTAGGGAATTAAAGTTAGAAATTACACATGCAAGCCTCTAAACCAGTGACCCAAACATTCCACAGGGGTTTTACTGACCTCCCAACATATCTCTGGTGGGTTTCTAATGAGACAGAATTCTGAATGAAATGAGGGAGATTTAGTTAGGTGACTGTTGCATTAAAGATCACACACCAGTTTTTATGTTCAAACAGGAGCTTTATTTACAAGTGATTCTAAAACGTCTGCTCTTTCATGTTTATGGTTTCTAGCTTCAGTTTAGTTTCTGGTTTTTAGTGACCACACCCAGGCTTGACTAACAGCGCACAGAGTTAACAAACACACACAATCAAACACCAAATGGTTGAACACTATAGTGAGGTCTCTGTCATATCTGGAAGTTTGTTTGTTGCTTCATAAGGGCTGGAACCTCCATCTGAAAGATGAAGCTGAAGGTCCTCCTTAAGTGACCTGGGCCACCAAGGAGGAAAAGGCAATAGAAAAAATATGGCCCTCTTTCAAGGGGCCATTCCGAGTCCATTGATCCAACAGACTCACGCAGAGGGTAATGTAGGGGAATGTTGGGTTGCCTTACATTGGCATGTGTTTTGATGTGGACAAATGTCATTCTCACCTGCTCACCCAGATCCTTCCGGTGTTGGGCACCATTGCTCCTTTGTATGTTGATAGCCAATGTAATCTGTACTGCTGTCCTGTGAGGCAGTCTGCAATTCGGTGCCAAACAGGAAAACCCTTATTTTGTTAACTTTGTCAAGAAACTGAACATAGACATGACTTGTTGGACACTGCACCCATTCTTCAACAACTGCAAATATTTCCTACCTCCAATTTTCTTTCTGCAGGAAGAAATTAACTCAACTTTAACTTGCAGTTGGAGTCGAGCCAAATTTCCCACCTGCACATTGAATAAATTCCAAATGGATGGCCCAATCGGATATCAACTTGAATATGTTAGACTGTCCCTTGGAAAATACAGTAGTGTCAGTTGTTCCTGATCATGTGAGTCAAATATTGCAGTGATCTGGTCCTACATCAAAAGCCTTATCAGTTTCATAAAATGACATAGAATATACAAGACAGAAACAGGCCATTCAACCCAACTAGTCCATGAGAGTGTTTATACTCTAGATGAGCCTCCTCCCAGCAAACATCTTCCCCTTTAATGGTCTGTACTATTCACCTCACCTATTCCCTGTGGGAGTGAGTTCCACATTCTAACCACTCCCTGGGTAAAGAACTTTTCCTGAATTCCCTATTGGATTTATTAGTGACTTTTTAATATTTATGAACCCTAAAGTTGGTCTCCCCTATAAGTGGAAACATCTTCCTAATGAGTACCCTATGAAATCCTTTCATAATCTTCAATGCCTCATTTAGGTCACCCCTCAGTCTTCTCTGCTCTAGACAAAAGAGCTCCAAACTGTTCAATCTTTTCTGATGGATATAACCTCTCAGTTCTAGCATCATCTTTGCAAATCTTTTATTCACTGTCTACAGTGCCACTGCATCCTTTTTGTAATATGGAGACCAGTACTGTGCATAGTACTCTAAGTGCAGCCTAACTAAGGTTTGAAACAAGTTTAAGGTAACTTCTATGCTTTCCAATTCTTTCCCTCTAGAAACGAACAGCAATACTTGGTTTGCTTTTTTCTAATTACCTTATTAGCCAGCGTTGCTACTTTCAGTGATTAGGTACCTGTATCCCTAGATCCGTTTGCTTCTCTGGAGACTCAATTTGCAGGGAATATGTGACATCCTTATTTTTCCTATCAAAATACACCAGCTCACACTCACCTTTATTGAAATCAATGTGTCAACCGCACACCCATTCTCCAGGCTTATTATTGGAATTAAGCAATAGACTTAACCTAATATTAAACTTAATATTAATAGTATACAAGTTAATAAACATCTCATGTAAATTGTGTCAACACAAAGATACAAGCTCATTTATTTGTGTTAAAGAACCATATTTTGATGAATATTTATTGCTCTGGATTACTAAGCTTGTTGCTATTATATTAATTATGCAAATCTTTCTGAAGAAATATAGAAGCAAATGCTGTGATTATACTCTGTTGAAATGTAGGACCCCAGTCATATTATAATATTGAGGACACCAATCCTTTCACTGATCTGCATGTTCAACACAAGGGCCTGAATCTTCGGCTTGGTGAGCGGGGGCGGGGCCCACTCGCTGAGGCGTAAAATGACACGCGGTGACGTCGGGCGGGTGTCCTGACATCACTGCGCGTCATTTAGATTTTCAGTTCGGCGGGCATGCAGCCGAGTCAGCTGTGTGCCCGCCGAACTGTCAAAGGCCTATTAAGGCCATTTAGATATCAATTAAACTAATAAACTGGGCTGCCCGAATACCTTAAGGTTGGCGGGCAGGCGAAGAGCCCAGGCGGCCTTCGCATTTTTCATGGAACCTCATCCACGGGCGGGATGAGGTTTCATGAAATGTTTATAAATTGAATAAATTTTTAAATAAAAATTCATTGACGCGTCCCAGCTCATGTGACACTGTCACATGAGGGGACATGTCTTAACATTTTTTCTTTTCTTAATTAAAATTTTGGGAATTTAGACTAATCTCCCTGAGGCAGCTCTCTGTAGAGCAGACCCGATTGGGGCGCTGATCGGGTCCACGCCTGCCCCTGCCCGCCCCCGCACAACACCCCCCCGACGGGGGGGGGGGAAATTCTCCCCAAAGTGTGGACGTTAGCTGTGATCTACGGATTTACTGTCACATTGCATATCCAAGTGACAATAAAAATTGAATGTATGACAAAAAAGGCCAAAGAAATCTAAATGGAATAACTACATTTGATACTCAGAGAAAGAAACGAAAATATATTCTTCTTACAGGACGAATTGCTGTGCATTTGTACAGGGGTCAAAACATTGAATGAGGCTGAGTGAGGCTCTATGCATGACAAGGGCCTTTGCCTTAAAGTGTGCACATTGGAGGTAATTCTATGTTCTAACAGCTGGGGCCTTGAAATTTCTCAGCCAGTGAAATTGTAGTGTCTGGAATTTTCCAATATTTGCTGGCTGTGGGTCAGAATCTCCATTGGCAGTACATATTCAGCAAATTATCCATTAAGTCTAATGCAGGATAAAATAGCATTAACTTACCATTAACTCAATTGTTGCTGTTGGGGAGAACTAGACGTGCAGCACCCAACTGCTATTGCCATTGGGTTTGACAACGTCTCAGTCCTGTTGTTCTAAATTTGTGTCCAAGTCAGTGTTGGGCTATCATTTCTGGAGAGCACAAATCTCTCCACAACCTGTTACTACTTACCTGTCCCACACTAGCCACTGTCATAACTAACATCAAGGAACATGCCTTCACTTGCTAATTCATACCTGCTCACAATCATTGGCATTCTGGTTTTCTCTAAAACATGAAACACTACAATATGCTTGCAGTGATACTTTTGTTTGTACACATAAAGCAGATTTTCAGATTACAGAAAAGTGCCCAAAAGTTCACCAGCTCCACATATGCTTAAGCTAATTACCACCAGTGCAAAGCTACCAGTTCAGGTAGTGGGAGTGCCGGGTGTATTAGATTGACTAGAGTTCATTTACATCGCACAAGCTCCAAATGAACACGCATTAACACTCTTGTTTTGAGAGTCTGACTTCAAGAGACACTGATTTCTGATAACTAGGCACATTAGGATGTGATAACATACATTCAGTAAGGGGTAGGATGGTACAATAGTAATGTCACTGGCCCAGTGACCCAGGCTAATGCTCTTGGGATATGGGTTCAAATCTCACCACAGCCAGTGGAATTTAAAATAAAAAAGGCATTTGGGACACTTGCCTTTATCAATCAAGGCATAGATTACAAAAGTAGGGACTCCATGTTAGAGTTGTATAGAACCTTGTTGAGGCCACAGCTGGAGTACTGTGTGCAGTTCTAGTTGCCACATTATAACAAGAATGTGATTGCACTGGAGGAGGTGCAGAGGAGATTCGCCAGGATGTTTTCTGGGATGAAACATTTAAGTTGTGGAGAGGTTGGATAGACTTGGGTTGTTTTCGTTGGAGCAGAGAAAACTGAGGGGCGACCTGATCGAGGTGTACAAGATTGTGAGGGGTATGGACAGGGTGGAGAGGGAGCAGCTGCTCCCCTGAGTTGAAGGGCCAGTCACAAGGGGACACAAGTTCAAGGTGAGGGGCAGGAGGTTTAGGGGGGATGTGAGGGAAAACCTTTTTACCCAGAGGGTGGTGACGGTCTGGAATGCGCTGCCTGGGAGGGTGGTGAAGGAAGGTTGCCTCACATCCTTTAAAAAGTACCTGGATGAGCACTTGGCACATCATAACATTCAAGGGTTTGGGCCAAGTGCTGGTAAATGGGATTAGGTAGGTAGGTCGGGTGTTTCTCATGTGTCGGTGCAGACTTGATGGGCCGAAGGGCCTCTTCTGCACTGTGTGATTCTGTGATTCTGTGATTAGGCTTACATCAACACTAGCATAAATTCAGCACCAGATAGTGTCAATGCAACATTAGAAAGACTACCAGGTGTGGAAACTGGAAGTACTGGAGGGGAGTAGGATGTTATTAACTTCTTCTACAATTGACTTAGGCTCTTAATTCTGACATTGAAACCAAAAGTGGAAAATACTCTGTTCCAGTAATGTTGTCCTTCAACTCAATAAGCGCAAAAACAGACACCCAAAAATATAAATTCCGTAAAATCTAGTGCCATTGTTTGTGTTGATAGGTTATTTCCTCATTTGGAGACTCCATTTGCTGTGGTACCTGGCAAAAAATATGGTGAAGTAGATATTGGTCTTCATACCTCGGAATAATCTGGCAGTGTGGATCGCCTGTCCATTGTGTAAATTAATGGATGGGTCCTATAATAGGTGAGTTATCTGCTTGGCCAGGTTACCCCTTATGCAGTGATTATGAACATTTCCCATTTTTGTTGCCTTTCTTAGTAATACATAAACCATATAAACACATTTCTGTAGCCCACTTTGTATTCTAAAGCATTTTTTTACTCCTCAAAAAGAACCTCAGAAAAATCTTAATGCACATGATTTTATGCTGATTCTTTTCAACATCGGAAATTAGGAAATATCTTTTTACATTTCTGTCTCATTTTACATTATTGGCCTTCCATTCCAGAACTTCCCTAGCTAATCAAATCTAATCCCATTGGGTATGCAGCATGAAGGATTTTATTACAGTATATGCCAGCTAAAATTTACCAGCCCATTGATGTTTTGGAAAAATCATATACACCTAATATTTTATAGCTCCTGGTGTCATTATATCATACTCTTTTGAGTCTGCGATAATCATTTTCTGACCATAAATCTCAGCCTTGAGCTCTAAGCCAGTATTGCCTTCATTGCCTTGGCCTTGATCAAATTTTATTAATAATGTGACTGTGCTGTCTGAGCATAACAGGCAATAGCAGATGTCATTAAAAAAAGTCAAAGAAACATGGTGTGTATTAAGTCTCTTTTTGTCACACAAATATGACATGTCATCAGCTCACTCTGAAGCTGAACTCCAGTATAACAGGCACTCAATGTTGAGCTAAAGTAGTTAAACTGGAATTAGTTATTATACTATATCATACAAATTTTTTGTCACAGTTCCAATTATGGAGTAAATTTATTTGCATTTAAAGCCCCCCCATGGATATTTAATCAAGTGATTTTTTAAATTAACAATTCTAAGCAATTTTTCTTGTTCTTGAAAGCGATAGTGCTATACATTTTTTGGCATGTGCTTGTGAATTTTTTGTTCATTATAGGTGAAGAATGATCTTGTTGAAAATAGATTTTCTTGAGTGGGTCAAATTTTAACTCGGAGCAGGCATCTGGCAGGAAACCTTTCAGGTGAGTTTATTTCCTGCCTCGCAGAGGCAGCAGGTTGCCATGGTGACCTGTCTGCTCAGCCTTACGTAGATGCCGCCAGCCCACTTTCAATATGTAACAGGAGTGAAGAGGGTGTAATGTGACTACAGGTAGGTAAAGATTAGGCAGCCATTGGTCGTCGTTGACTTCAAAGTAAGTGCTGGTGGTGGGGTCATGAGAGGGTCTCACAAGAGGGAAGAAGGAGAGAGTCTTGGGAGACACAATCCTCTTTGTGGGGCTTAGAGGAGGGCAATTTTACTGCTTACAAGTTTACTGGAATGGCCCCTTTGTCTTGAGGCCAGATGCAGATCTGTTTCTACCTATCAGAAAGAGCTAACATCTGAGGCCTTGGTTTAAATTGCAAGGGACCCCACTGATAGAAAAGGACCCCAATTTGCATGCATTAATAAGGTTAACCTGCCTGCTTTAGGTAGATGCCCCAGCTATCTCTGAAACCAATAATGCAAACAGTTAGAAATGGTTAGAATCTGAGTAGTCTGATCATTTTTAACTGCCTACTTGCCCAGTTTCACCACGTATGTGGGAGTAAAATTGACTGTCATGTCATTTCATCACTGCTTCCTGAGTAAGCTCATCATCTTGGCGCAGCACTCCATTCTGAGTCTTTCAGTTGTGGCTTCAAACTCCACTCCAGGACCTGGCTACACAAGCTTGAAAGACATCTCTGTGCAGGAATGAGGGAGAATTGCAGATGAGTTGTTAAACCAAGTTAAACTCTGCCCATTTCAATGGCTTAGATGAGATGCTATAAAGTTCATCACATTATTCAAATGAGAGCAGGGAGTTCTCCCACTCTCCTGCCCATCATTCCTCCTTCAACCATCAAAAAAAAGATTTATTTTGCAGACTGTTGTGTAGAAATGGATGATGGATTGGCTTACATAACATTAGTTGCTGCACTTTCTAGTAATTCATTGTGTGTGGAGCATTTTGGAATGTTTCTGGGAGATATAATAATGAGTTCCAGTCTACCTTTTTGTTTCCATTTTTTAATGTTGCTGGTTTCTTGCCCCATGAGTCTCCCATGTGTGTAACTGATAATTCCATTTTCCGGAGACCTGACACATGTATTTCAAACATGTAAAGTTAACCACGAGCTGAGAATTTAACAATTGGCTGCAGTATGTTGAGCTGAAGAATTCACTTAAAGACATTTATACTCAAAAAAATAAACAGAATATTCCTCTTGGAACGATGGATTCCAGACATTCTTTCAATCCTCTAGGAAATTGTGGGTCCTGGATAAAAGGATCATCATAACTTACTGCTCAGTGTAAGGTACTTTCTGCTTCTCATCCCGTACAGGATGTATTGACGGTAACCATTTTAGCTCTTGCCATTTTACTATCCCATGTTCACCTTACTCCTGTCATGCTTCAAATGTATTCAAGCTGCCCGTGTGCTCTTTTTGTGAGGCCAGAACTCCACCAAATGATTTGAGGGGGTTTTCACTTTTGTGTGGAACTATGTTGCTAGTTTACGAATTTTATGGTCAAACTGCACATAATTCCATCAGTGCTAGTGTGATGATATCATATCTCCAGTCACGTTTCCTGGACTTTTTTTTTGCGACAAGCTGCATAATAAGGCTGTTGTGGCTAAAGTACTTCACAAAGTATATCTTATAAAGAGAGAAAGTTTTGAAAATGTGCAGTGTCAGTCAGGATCTGAAGAAGAAAGGTAGATTAAGGGGCACTATCCACCATCTTAGACCCTTCACCAGCATTCCAGCCAAAGTCATTCCGATGATAGTCCTACCTGAAGATGCTGGGTGTCCTGCACAGTTCTAGAATTTTCTAGTTTTATCCTAGATTACCAGAACTCATGGGCAGGATTTCCCTGCTAGTTTTGGGAATACCCCAGCATCGGGATCAAATGGGGTCCCAAACCCACACTTGCGGGAAGCTAGACAGATGGAGCTATTTTCCTCCTGACTGGCCACCTCCATGCTTACCATCCTGCTAAAGATGGTGAGCAAGCTCGCAATTTCTGCTGGCCCAATCACAGGGCCTCGGCAATCACTGAGAAGGGTGTGTGCTGCTCTAACAGGTCTGAGAATGCAAAACAGAGGTGCAAAATATTTAAACATTTCAGAAGGGGAAGAGTGGCAGACCCCTCGGAAGTGAGGGGAGCTCCCCTAGTTGGGTTATTGGGGCTGCTTGGTGAGCCTTTCCTGCTCACGGCTCCTTCTCTGGGGGATGGACCTTCTAGTTCTGAAGGCCCCTTGGACTGCTGCAGGGAGAGCACCTCCATGGAGCATTGGGGCCTATGCTGGAGTGTTAAATATTTAAATTGCCTGCCCAAATCCATGTGTTGGGCAGATGATCCAGCTCCCAGGTCACCCCTGAGAAATTTGGCAGTGGGAATGCATGTGTCCCAATGCAGCTCCTCCCCACTATTTTTCAGGATCCCCCCGCTTTCATTCCTGTCACCCGGGGCTGGGAAAATTTCACCTCCTGTTTTTTCTTTCAGTCTCATTAAATACGTCACCACGCTAATGAATGAACTGACTTTACAAACCCGATTCTAAACTGGGGCAGGAATACGGCCTGTGGGTACCAATAGGGGTGGCAAACTCCACAGAGTGGCCTAAACTTTCGTTCCCCTGTCAGGTGTGCGGAGATAGGGGAAATCCTGGCTCTGCCAACGCGACATCCATAAAAGTGGTCCTGACTGTTAGATTTTCAGTCCGGGGTGGGGGGGGGCGGTGGCGGACTATAACTGGAGTTAGGTGGGTAACCCAGGATGTAGTGAGGGGTTGGAGGTGGGCCTGACACAGGTTAGGCAACTCGGGCGTATATAAAAAGCCAGTCTTCAGAAAGGCTCTTTTGAGAGGTCAAAGGTCGATGATGAAGTCCCTGTGCCTCGGAAGAGACATACGTCACTAGCTTGCCAGGTGAGTATCTCTGTAAATCTGTAAATGTTGCCTAACTGTTGGTTGACCCTGGAAATGTTGGCCCATTATGGGCTTTCCCAAGGAATAAAAATGTCGTGGTTACGGCCTATTCACAGTGTTCTGTACTGAAACACTGAAAGCATGGAGTGGATTCTCAAGGCACAGTCATGGAGATGGCATTGTCTTGGCACCACTACCTGCTAAAGATATTCTTCCATGCCTCAGTGGGTGAATGATGAATAGTGCCATGTCCATTATCCCATCCACTTGGCCTCTTGCCATCCATCTGTCAGGATGCACCCACACAGTTGACCCTTGACCAGGTCCCTCACATCTGCACACTGTCATGGCGTAACAGTGTGACTTAGAGGGAGTAAACCAATAGGGCTGTCAGTGATCGTGGAGCACAGCATGCTGCCTTGGAGTGACAGCCACAACATACACCACCAAGCCTTAACAGTAATCATTGATGATATGTTGAAAATAGTTCGTGCGTATAAGCACACAAAAATGAATAAGAACATTTTAGCCTGAATGGCTCACGACCCTTTTTTCCTTACATTTGTATTGATAGAATGTCAAACAGAGGAGATGCCTGAGAAGGGATGGGTCCAACATCCACATGCTTCACAGAACAGGACCTGCAAACATTAGTCGAAGGGGTGCAGGAGAGGAGAGCAGTGCTGTACCCTGCTGGCCGACATCGTCCTCCAGCCACCACAAAGAAGGCCTGGATTTCTGCTGCAGTGAGTGCAGCATGAGAACACCAGAGATTTTGGATACAGCGCCGGAAAAGGTTCAATGACCTGCTGTAATCCGGCAAGGTAAGTAGCTTGAACCGCTCATCCCGCCATTAATTATGCACGCACGGGAAAAATGCCGGATCCCAGGTGGGCGGCTTCTGATTCGCCCACCTTATTGTGAGTTCATCGCTTCCTCACTCTGGGCACCAAATTTAAACAGCACCTGTGCACAGCTTTTTTAATGTCCACAGACCAGGACTGCTCCATGGAAGACATGGCTCCCAAAGGGAAGAAGCATGCTGCTCCGAAATTTAGTGACACATCATTGGAACACCTGCTGGACACCATGGAGGCCTGCCATGATATCCTCTACCCCCTTGATGGCTGGCGGAGGTCCACCAACCTCACCACCCTGGCTTGATACATGGTGGCAGTGGTGGTCAGAGCCAACGCAGCACAGAGGAGGCCAGCCACCCAAGAGGATGAATGATCTCATCCATGCCGCCAGGGTAAGTCAACCATCCCAGCACTCTCAACTCCCACACTCTCAAGCCCATCAGACATTGACTGGCATCTCATCGCTGCCAGTTCAAGGGACATCACCGCTCGCTCTCTCAAACACACCATCACATCTCCATCTGGGCTCAACTCTGGAGCTTGCGTCCTCATCCCGTCCATGGCTCCACTCACTACCTACACTTGCCAGGTATCCTTCTCAAATGCCCTGTCATGTGTCCTGCTTACACTCTCCATCTGTCTTTATGCAGGACCAGCTCGCACACAATTGCAGGGAGAGGTCCCAGACACAGGGTGAAATGCGGGAATTCAAGGTCCTCATTGACTTCAAGAACAGAGCCATCGAGCTGGCTGGAAAAGACATGGACCGTGCCTGCAGTGACGGAGAGGTGGGCATGTGAGGACCTTGCACCAGCTCATCCCTCAGACAATAATACAGTGAATGCATTGTCCTGTTTTACAGCTGCCTGCCATGCACTAATTATCTCTACTTTCTTTCATAGGCACTCTTGCCGAGTGCCCGAGGCCTTCAGCCAACCAGGCCCTTAGCTCGAACCCTGATGACCTCACATGAGGAACCTGAGGACAGCACCATTGAAGAGCTGTCACAGTGCTCGCCCACACCCTCCAGCAGTGCAGAGACACGCACTCTTGGTGGGACCTAGTTCTAGAGCAGCCTTAGGGCCACAATCTGGTGAGCACAGCACACAATCTGGTCCATAACAGTGGGAGGCAGGGACATCCGAAGTTGCCAGCACTCAGAGGACTGCTGGTGGCCAGGATTCTGTGGAGTCCGAATCAGATGACGGGCCTCTGGACTTGAACCTAAATCAGTTGGTGGAGCTGCAGCGACAATCACAGGAGTATCAGGAAGGGATGTCAGCTGCATTCCTCAGATTGAAACAGACAATGGAGGAGTCCGTCTGCCTTCGCTCTGAGGTGATAGCGCTGGCATGCCAACGCACCAAGGTCAACACTGGTAGGATGGTGGCCGCAATGGAGACCTTGGTCCAGGACAATGGTACAGCACTGCTGCAGGAGCAGCACTCCATTGCTGTAGCCACTGGTTGCATCCATCAGTAGCTACATGTGAGGGGGTGGGGCACCTAGATCTCATTCCAATTGTCCCTCCTCCTGAAGGAGTCAGCTAGGGCCCTCAGGCACCTTTGGGAGAAGGACCAGCAGCTGGACACCCCGGGGCTATCCACCGAGGTGACTCCGGGAATGTCCGGCCGATCCCAATCTCCACTTCCTGTGACCCCATCACCTCTAGCTCCACAGGCCGAGAAGGATGCACCTGCCCACATCAGGACACCCAAAGCAGGGCAGGACCTCCAGGTCTCAGCCCTCCAGAGGACACCTGTCAAAGTCATCACAGACAACAGGGCGTAGCAGTAAGCGGGCTGCCTCCACCTCCGCTGTGGATGTCGGGGACACACTCAGACGTAGCGGTAGAGTTAGGAAAGTTAAAAAAATTTAGGAGCACAATGGTGGCATGGGTGTTCACAACATGTATATAATGTTCACAAATGTAAATAGAATCATACCCATTTCACATCTTCTCTTGTGTATGCCTCATTTTTATGAAGAGCTGTGTTGCTGTCAATCAGGTGTGATACCATAGTCCCCCACAGTTAGCGAAAATATCACTAACATGGGCCTCTTGTCTATGTAGTATGCTTCCATATCACGACAGTGTGTGCCCCTTGTTCAGATCATTCTCAACACCGGTGATGCCTCGACCTTAAGTGTGCTTGTGGAAGAAACCTCATTCACACGCTTTGCAGCTTTATGTCATGTTTATTGTTGGCTGCGTAAGATCGAGGCAGAAGTGTTCTCCAATGTTGTCTGCATTCTCGAAAGGTGAAGTTGTAGTGTACAGGGAGAGATGTGTTCACACATGGTGAAGGCTCATATATCGTGCAACTCCATGTGCTTTCTGTCACCCGGCAGGGGTTTCATACTATGATCCCATACTCAGAGCTCGTGTGTGCTCCTGACTGCCAACAGCGTTTCCGACTTTCTGACTGTACATCTGCTAAGCTCACCAATAAGTGGGAGCACATTGCCACCTCAAGGTACCAAAGCTCTGCTCCTCCCGATCACATTATTGCCCTGGCACTTAAACCTACAACCTTGAGCGTTTCTCAACCTGTAATTGTCTGGATTGTGGCCACAGGGCTCTTGTTGCAATGTTGGGATGCAGCGCTGTCGGTCCCATCACCTAAATACTCACCAAGACATGTGATGCTAATTGCAAAAGATGATTTTTGACAGTCAGTAGAGCCCTTGAGCATGCTCTGCAAGTGCACATTATAGTTTTAGACACTGTTGAGGGGAGCAATGGGAGCGAGGATGTACTGAAGCTGAAGTCTGCTCTTTATTAACAAAGACTCGTCACCTTGGGGGCTTCGTGGTGTCTGTGCATTTTGGAGTTCGCAAGGGCCAGGGCGGGCCATGTGGGAACAATGTGTGTATTAAAGAGGAGGCATTTTAACGTGTGTCACGCACGTGTTTGAACGTCATCATCCTCAGGTGGTCTAGATGCATAGTAAGGTGAGGATAAAAGCAGGATAAAAGCAGCATAACTGAGAATGCCGGATGTGATAGAGAAGAAGGTGACACAGAGGATTGAGTCATCTCAGAATAGATGCACACCTGTGGAACGTCCTCATGCCTTGGCCCAAGTGTCACCATTGACATTACACAGAATGCATTGCCCCATTGCTGGAGGTGGATCTCCTTGAGGAGCTTTGTCACAATGAAGGCAGCTACGAGCTCACTGAGGATAGTGGAACAGCTCCTGGCTCTTGTAGGCTGCCACTGCGACTGGGATGCTGGAGAGACGCTTGAAGAGGCAGCGCCTTCTGACGTCTGATGGCTGGACTCTCTCCTCCAGTTAGCACCTCATCTCAGCACAGACACATGCTCGCGAGGCTTCATCATCCTTCAAAAGATCAGGTCAACGTGAGCTTAGTGTGTAACTCTCATATTGAAGTGCATGGTTGAAATGAGAGGAATAGCAACGCTGGTGTTAATGTTTGCCCATGATGGAGGGCACATGTCCAAGAGGATACTCACTGCAATTCATCATCATCCTCGTGGAACCTGGTGGCTATGAGGGCCTCACAGACATGCCTGCCTCATCTGGCCCATCCTATGGCCTCTTCCCCTGCTTCCTTGTACTCAATGCTCTCATCCCTTTTGATGTCCTCCTTACTGGAGGAGACTTGCAGCTCCTCCATGTCAGCATCTGGCAAATCCTCCCCGCTTTGCAGTGTCAGGTTGTGCAGCATGCAGCAAGCCACAATAACCTGTGAGTTCCCCTCCAGACTGTACTGAAGATCTGTCCAGGTTATTGGAATTGCATCTTTAGGATCCCTTTGGTCTGCTCCATCAATATTCTGGTAGTGGCATGAACCTCGTTGTACCTTCTCTCTGCTGCACAATGTCATCAGCCACATCCTTTGCGGTTACCCTTTGTCACTGAGGAGCCAGCCCTGGATCCTGTGTGGTCCTTTGAAGATGTCCGGGATCTGCGATCTGTTCAAGATGTATGAGTCATGGACACTTCCTGGCACAAACCTGGTATCTGGCACAAACCTGCATGATAAGTTTCTTAAGGTCACAGACCAGCTGTACACTGAGTGAGTGGTATCCTTTCCTGTTTATGTATTGGGGTGCCTGTTGCCAGGGAGTTTTTGTAGCCACATGAGTACTGTCGATGACACCCTGCACCTATGGGAATCCAGAAATCTCAGCAAATCCCAGTGCTCTGGATTCCTAGCTTGCTTGATCTCTGTTGAAGTTGATATAATTCTGGGCCTTGGCAAAAAGGTCACCTGTGACCCCATGTTTGTATTTGTGCGTGGCTGCTTGAATGATCCCACAGAGATCCCCAGTGTGAGTCACCAGATCCCCTGACATGCGGAGGTATAGGTGACACTGTCTCTCGCTCATCTGCAGGTAAGTCATGCCAGTTCTGTACACCCTCAGTCTTGTGAGCCACCTACACACGGCATTTCTGTGAGTCTCGTCCTCTGCATCCAGAGGGACCCTGCTGCCCCTTGGTCTCGAGGGTTTGCTCCTCCCTTTGGTGAGCTAGGTGCCTCCATCGCAACCTTCTCCTTCTTCTCTCCTGCCTGTATGCGATTATGCCAGCAGCAATAAATCCAGGCTCCAACTTCCTGATAGTCTCCTCTCTGCAGTATCAATGAGAAACAGACATGAGTCAGCTTTAGCCTCCAAAGGTCTTATTTCTGTCAATGACTCACCAGTGAATGTGTATTCAAGGGCTTTGTTCCAGTGTCGGCAACTATTTGTCCCTGAAATGCTAGCCAGTGCAGGGTGTATTTCAAGCTGCTCCTCCCCGACTCCACCCACCTTTACATGACCAAATGCTATGAGATTGCTTTGGCCAAGTTCTTGGGATGTGCTGCTTTCAGCCCAGACACTGGGATGCTCATTCACTGCACTCTAATACCACACTCTGGAATAAACATGAGGGAAAATGTTTAGTCAGGAAAGGAGATTATTTGAGGGGGCCTGAGGCTTCTTTTTTGTGCACCGTCAGGTCCACGATTCTAACACATTTCTGAAGCTAATCCAGTTGCCCAATTGTTCTGGAGTTTGTTATCACTCTGGGAAATTTCGACTCTCCAACAAGGGGTTAAAACAAGGAGATCAATTAGTGCCACTTTGCGCGATTAGTTGTGCATGAATGTGCATCATTGCTTCACTGTCTTGATTCCTTGCATTGTCATTGGAAGGCTCCTAATGTCTCAGCTGCGCCTCTTCTCCTCATTTAGGAACGCACAATTCAGTTGGCTGTCTCTTTAACCAGCTCCCCCAGTGCATGCATCTGCCCTCCAATCCACCCTCAGAGCCCTCACCAGCAGAGTTTCTCCTCATTTTTAATTTTGTACTGCGCCATCACTGCAGGTTGGAAGATGGTGGTGCTGAGCTCTCACTGCCAGACCAGCTTGGGCCCTCCCTCTGTGAGCGCGGAAACCCTTCCCATCATCCTGGAGGTGCTTAATGTTCAGGTTCCCTCCCTCCAAGACCTCTCAATCCTTCCCCTCTATTCCTTGATCCCACCATGATTGTGGTGGATATCCGTTTGTCAGCCCCTGAACATTTGAAGTAGATGCAAAAACAAAAAACTACTGCGGATGCTGGAAATCCAAAATAAAAACAGAATTACCTGGAAAAACTCAGCAGGTCTGGCAGCATCGGCGGAGAAGAAAAGAGTTCTGCTGAAAGGTCATGAGGACTCGAAACGTCAACTCTTTTCTTCTCCGCCGATGCTGCCAGACCTGCTGAGTTTTTCCAGGTAATTCTGTTTTTGATTTGAAGTAGATGTGCCCATTTCCCGTCTGGACCTCAATCCTCCCCAAGTTGAGGCCACTTTAACAGTTAAACATATACTGCCACCCACCCCATCCACCCCCCCATACCCTTGGATACCCCCACAGTGCATTTTGCCTTTTCCCCATCTATAGGCTGCAGGTGCCTCCCCTGACTGAGTGTGCCATCTGCGGCTCAGTAAGATGCAAGAAACCCCATGGACCGAGGCGCGTGATGTTACGACAACGCCCTGGGGACAACATCCTGGGCATGACTGAGACTGGACTGACATGCATTCCCCTCCCTCTACGGGGACAAGGACAGTCTTTGCAAGCTCAACAATGTAAACTGAAGCACTTCTTCACTCAGTGCTCCTCCCATTCTGGCCTCAAGTGGCTTATGGCTTATTCTGTAACATAATCCCTCCCCATTCTGGTGCTGAGGACAATAACCCTTCCCCCAGTCATGTGCCTGAGCGCAACCATTCCCACTTTATCCATGTCCTGCCGCCCCTTCCCATGCCTCAGGCCAGTTTTCCCCCTTCCCTAGTGGAGCCCTAACCCTGCAGCCCATTAAAAACCAGCTCTGCCTTACAGCTGGTCTAGTAGATAGAGGCTTGCCTGTGACAATGCCCCTGAAAGCGAGGTGGTGCTTCCTGAGAAGCCTGGTGCCGATTACTGTGAGCACTGCACGATGTAGGGTAGGCGACTGAACCCCGAAATCATGAGTTAAGTGCAGGCCGCCAGGTACACGTCACTTATGTACCGTTTTGAAACACATCATTCTAATTGCACGCCAATGTGCCCTGGTGATCCAGTGTGGGGGGATGATTCCAGTGAGCAGTCCTTATAATGAGATGCACATTTATTGAAATAACGTTCCTGATGTGCTGCAGTGGGAAACCCGGCCCACCATTGAAGGCTGCAGCGCACAATGGCGAACTGCTTTCACGATGACGTGAAACCAATTTCTGGCCTTCCCGCGATATTTTCCGCTCCCAGTTGCCATGACAACTGCTGCAGGCGGGAACAGAAAATCCCAGGCAAAGGAGAGGCTGCCCATCATTGTGAAAATCCAGGCCTGTGAGTCGCAGAAGATGTTAACTCAGCTTTTATCCTAATGATTAATTAGCTGAAGCATGCGCGTGTAAGAATTGTGGTCGAACAATGGGAATGGTTAACTCGATTGAAGGCCTGGCCTTTCCATTTTGGGACTCATCTTCAATTCTGCAGCATAATGGGAGTTGAACTATGTTTTTATATTTATTCGTATTTGCCTAAAGAGAAATAACTCAGTGATGAATATTGATTTTTTTTCTTTTTAGGTTTCAGAAGGAAGTTCTGGGGTTCCTGTATCTTAAGATGACACCTGCTGTTAACTCATTGGACTATTAACTTCAACTCTGTTATCAGACTGTCTCATAAAAGTATCCTACGTCATGTACGAAAGGACAGCCTTCAGCCAGGCTCAAATCTACCAATTCTACACTGATTAAATTGAGGATGGAAATAATTTATAATAAAATTACAACTACGTTCCAAACTGCATTTTAAATCTCTATTTCACATAGCAAGTGGAGCCTCAGCAGGAATGTACTGTTAGGCTGCTCCAGGAAATGAGTTTTCTTAATGCCCTAACTCTTCGAAGGGTCCCGATAGTGTTCTGAGCTATGTGAGATACCCTGTTTGTCTAGCTGCCTCGTGAGGTCATCCCTGGCTGCCAAGCAAGTGTTTTCCCAGCCTTCAGTGTACGTGCTTTGATAAAAATTCTCAAAGCTGTAATTCATTCAAAAGTCACAGCCTGTGTAACCTACCATAAATTTTCAGATGAGTGAATAATACCCTTTTGGCATCAATGAGTCTGCAGCCTCTGGTGAAGCAAAATTAACTTTTAACTATCTTTTAACAAGCAAAAAGTCACAGCATCAGTTCTGGAAATGTTAACATTTTTAGTCGATACTTTAATCACAGCTATTGAAAATTCCATGTCAGCTGTGATAGGTTGTTGAAAAATGCTTGTTTTGACTTGTGATGTGTTTTATCTGCGTCACACATGAAATTCTGTGGGAAATCAAGTGAGTTTAAATTTTTACCAAGGTGGCCAAAATGTGATGGAAATCAATTTATAAACTAAATGCGACAGAAAAAAAATAAATTGTAGGGTTGTTTTCACTGGCCATGAGGGACCTGACATTATTAAAAGGGAGGTGGGGAGGATGTGGAGGGGTAGATTGGTTGTCGAGTAATCTGGGAGAACAGGGTTCCCTCAGGTTCTACAACAGCTGGACCAGACTATTTTGGGGTCTGAATACTAACTGGGGTGGGATTTCCAAGCCAGCGGTGGGGGTGTGAAGGGTGGTGGGGTGGGTGCATGGGGGAGGAGTTCTGGCCAGCAACCATGAGTGCTGTGGAATTTTAACCCCATGATGTGTGTGTGTATGTGTGTGTGTGTATTTTTTTTAAACAAGCTCTTGGGCTGGAAGCCAGCCCGACAGGCTTAGTTCCTTGTTGGACAGGGAATGCTACAATGGAGGCTACGGCTCATCTCACCGCCACCTTCTCAAGGGAAATTAGGGATGGCCAACAACCCCACATCCTGTAAAAGGGCAAATTAAAAGCAGGAGCAAGGAGGTTCCCCCCTGCTTGGGAGTAGAGAAGATGAGGGGTAGGGGTGGGTACAGTGTGGTTTCAAGGGTCAAAGGTAATGGCAGGAGGATCAGAGAGAGATCTGGGGTAGAATTGGGGGTTTGGGGAGAGTTCAGAGTGGATCTAAGAGAATTTGGAGGGAAAGATGGGGGTGTTGACGTGACATTAGAGGTAGAGATGGGAATTACAGGTGGGGGAGATGTCAGTGATTGGGGGATTGTGATTCGCAGAGTATTAGAAGTTTGGGACTCTATTTTGGAAATGGAAATTGATGGTAGATCAATTGTAAATTTCAAATCTGAGATTGATACGTTTTTGTTAACCAATGATATTAAGGGATATAGGGCAAAGGCGGTATATGGAATTAGTTCACAGATCTGCCATTCATTGATTGATGAACAATCTCATTGATTGATGAACAGCCTTGAGGGGCTAAATGGCCTACTGTTCCTTCACAAGGGGGAGTTGATGGCTGCGAATGGGTGTCTTAGCGACTATGGGGATGTTCTGTGATTGTGAGAGGTCGGGGGGGGTCACTGATTACAGGGGATGGGAGAGGGGTTCTGATTGTCGGGAAGCTTTGCAGGTTTGCTTGGGAGATTGTGAGGTAAGCATCCTGCTGCTCCTAGCTCACAAACAGTAAAAGGGACTAACCTGTTCCATGAAGCAAACGTCACGTCCCTTTGTCTGCTGGGTTTCCAGAGCCCAACCAGTACAGAACAGAGAAAGAAATCTGAGGCACACAGCTCCATTCAAATATTTAAATAAGCAACCCACCTCCTAAAAGTGGATTAATTGCTTGCCCCCATCTTGGCTCCGTTAAAACCAGAAGTGGGCCAGTTTGAGGCTGGTTAGGTTTGGGTTTAAGATGTTCTACATTTTTACTCCCCAGTTGACCACAACACATCCATTTTTGGGGGTTAAAATTGCCTCCAGTGGTTCTGTGGTTCATTTGCCAGAAGCAATTTTCTAAAATGTATTTTGGGGACAAGGGCCTCACTGACAAGTTCAGAATTTAATCCCAATTGTCCTTGATAAGGCGGTGGTGAGCCACTTTCTTGAACTGCAGCAGTCTGTATGGTGAAGGTTAGATAGGGAGTTCCAGGATTTTGACATAGAGACGATGAAATTCCAAGTCAGATTGGTTTGTATCTTGGAAGGGAACTTAGAGGTGGCAGTGTTCCCATGCATTTGTTGTCCTGGTCCTTTGAACTGGTGGAGATCGTGGGTTTGAAAGGTGCTGTCGAAGAAGCCTTGACCATGTAGATGTTGCACACTGCAGCTATGGTACACTGATGCTGGAGGGAGTGAATGTTTAAGGTGGTGGATGGGCTGCTGATCAGATGGATTGCTTTGTCCTGCATGGTGCTGACCTTCTTGAGTTCTGTTGCAGCTTAATCCACTCAGACAACTGACGACTATTCCATCATAGCTGTGCCTTGTATTTTGTCGAGAGGCTATGGGGAGTCGGCGGGTGTGGGGTGGCGGAGTGGGGGTGGGGTTGGAGGAGGAGGTCAGCTTTTCCACTTTCTGAAAAATTTACAGAACTCTTAATTTACTGGAGTCTGGCAGACCTCCTATGGTATTGCTCACAGTAAGTCAGATGATAATGTTGCTTTATAAGTACAGGATCATATTACACAGTGGAGTATAAATGTATAAATCTGCTGTTAACAAGGACTATGTTTGAACTAGCTTGTCGCTTTCAGGCCATGGCCTAATTGCTAAATAATGCTTACTGTGGAGAAAATGACAGACTGATCAATCAGAGCTGGAAATGGCACTTGAAAGTGAGACCAGGTGAAACTTCTGGCTGCCATAGCAGCATAAATCATATGTATACATCCAGCAATGCCAAAGTTACACAGGAGAACAGGGCAAACATACTGGGAGATGAGAGAACTGTTCCAATGTCCCATATACGGTTGAAACATGGAAGGTAAGGAACAGAAAATCAGGGGAGAGATGGAAAAGCAGAACTGCAGCATTGAAGGAGGGAGACTGAAGTTCAATGTTGACAGGTAAACCGAAGTGAAGAACTTTAAACTTCAGGGAGTCTGACTGGAATGTGCCCCTAACTGAAAAACAGAGCAGGGAACAGCCTGTGTAAGCATGTGGATGTACCTTGAGGAATGAGTTGGCTGTGACCGAGAGTACTACCTCCTCGACCTTAAGAATTCCTTTGTAGTATGGGATGAAGTTTGCCAATTTCACTAGGACAACTAAGGTAAACTACCTGAACCCTTCAACATGACTTTACAGTCTTTTATATAAGTGGTCTTTATTCATTTATTATAGTCACATGCTCTGGGACTTGTAACCTGAATCTTTGCTCTCTTTAGTATTTTACATGCTGCCTACAATTTCTCCATTTCTCACAGAGCGCGATGAAGAAATAAATCTCCCTAGCTGACAATAGCTGTCGGTTGTTGCTATTGCCCCATGTGTTAAACTGTTATTCCAGTGATTCTGTCCAGCCTTATTGTGAAAATCATCTCTTCTTTGCTTCCCTTCTATCTTACAAGAGAAGCTGGTCTATAATGCTTGTGATTTTCAGGTCACAGTTGATGGTCATCCTGACGTGACACCTCTGATCCCATGTGAAAAGGAAGCACTTGACATGCTGGGGAGCTATAATTGATCTATTGGGGATGGGGAAGCCTTGGTTGCTGCAGATTTGTCTGGACTATCTACAACTTACCTGAATATCAGTAATGCAAATACACTGGCATTATACACTACCTTAAAATAATATAGAGGAACTATCATGGTAGCTGTCTAATACTATAACTGCTCTTCATTTCATTTTCTTTTAGTCTGAATAATCCAATCTAACCGAGGAAGAGGAGAAAGAACAAAATGACTTATTTCCACTAACCACATCATCACCCACAAAATCAATCACCAATCTCTCATATTCACCAATCTGGAGAAATCCAGCAGGGGGTATCTCTTTGAGCAGTGACACAATAAATGAAGTTGCTGGAAGGGTCTGAGGTGAAAGTGGAACCTGACAATGTGGAGTAGAGGCTCTGGTAATACAGCTTGTGGACTCAGATCCAAAAACGATGGATGGTGGGTGACCATCATTTTTATGTGGATTTACTGAAGATGATCTTGCAGGACATGGCACTGATGACAAGGGTCACAGCTGAGTTCAATATCCTCAATGTTAATATTCAAGAACTCAATGCCATACAGGGTAAGTGGAGGTTCCATGAACATCTGCATCTTTCCTACATACCGACAGAGATCTGTCGACCACTTAGTGCATTTAATATTGATGCTGTTATCACTAAGCTTCAGACCTTGGAACACTTTAAAAAAATGCTGGTATCTATCTTCTGAGAGCTTTTGGGCAAAATCGCTCAGTGGCTGGAGAATCTACTTGTATCAGTTCTGACCTCCCTCTGATCAGTGGAGACTCAGATGCAGAACTCAGCACAAGTAGCTAAAGTCCACTTTCATGATACCCTGTCCTCTACTGCTAACAGTTTATGTGAACTTTCCAGTCAGGCCTCTCAACATGTCTACAGCCTTTGATAGTTGACCACACGCCATCCTCCTCCAACATATTTCCACCATCATCCAGCTGGGTGGGACTGCACTTGTCTGGTTCAATTCTTATATCTCTGTAGCAAGAGAATCACCTGCATTAACTTTTTCTCTTAGTCCTGCACTGTTACCTCTGGCATCCCCCTAGGATCTATCCTTGGCTCCTTACTATTTTTCAACTACATGCTGCCCCTTGGTGACCACATCCGAAAACACAATGCCAGGTTCCACATGTACAATGATGACACCCAGCTTCACCTCAACAACCACTTTTCTTGACCCCTACACTGTCTCTAAATTGTCAGACTTCTTGTCTGACATCCAGCACCGGATTAGCAGAAATTTCCTCCAACAACTATTGGAAAGACTAAAGCCATTGTCTTCAGTCCCTGCCACAAACTCTATTTCCTAGAACCACTGACTCCATCCCACTCTGTGACAACACCCCGAGGCTGAATGTCTGCTTGCAATCTTGGTGTCGTATTTGAGTTGGGGGGTAGTTTCTGACCACATATCTGTGCCATCACTAAGACCACCTATTTCCACCTCCATAACATTGCCTGGCTCGCCACAGCTCATCTGCTGTTGAAACCTTGATCTATGCCTTTGTTACCTCCAGACATAACTATTCCAATACGATCCTTGGCAATCTCCCATCTTTCATCCTCCATAAGTGTAAGGCCATCCAAAACTCTGCAGTCCGTACCTTAACTTGCAACAAGTCCCATTCACCTGTCACACCTGTGCTCACTAACCTATATCGGCTCCCTGTTAAGCAACTGGGATTTTAAAATTTTCATCCTGGTTTTCAACCCCCATGACATTGTCCCTCAGCATCCATGTAACCTCCTCCAACCCACCAATGTGCTCCTCCGATTTTGCCTTTTCTCATGTCCCCGATTTTAATTGCTTCAGCATTGGTGGTGGTGCCTTAAGCTGCCCTAGACTCCGAAATTCTCTCCCTAAACCTCTTCACATCTCAAGTTCTCTTTCCACCTTTAACAAGTTCCTTAAAATCTAGCTCTTTAACCAAACCTTTGGTCATTTGCCCTAATATCTTCTCATGTGGCTTGGTGCCAAATTTTGTTTGCTAACTCTCTGTGAAGTACCATGGGATGTTTTACTGCATCAAAGGCACTATATAAATGCAAGTTGTTGTTGTTGTTGCGGAGGGCCTTCTTGGTTCTAAAAGGCTCTTGATGCCACAGTGCGGTTAAGCAACATTGGTGTCCTGGGCCTTCAGGTAGCACCTAGATCTGCATTTTGCACTACAGTCCTAAACTGGCATAGAACGCCATTTTGCATAGATCACAACCTGAATGCAGCCTATGGCATGGTTGACCACACCATCCTCCTCCAACAGTTCTCCATTATCTGGCTGGGACTGCTCTCACCTGGTTCCATTTTTATCTATCTAATCATTGTCAGAGAATCACTTGCAATGGCTTCTCTTCCTGCTTGTGCACTGTTACCTCTGGCATCCCCAAAGATCTATACTTGGCCCGCTCCTATTTTCAGAAGACTTGATAAGGTCTTAAATAGGAGGCTAGTAAACAAAATTAGAGCACATGGGATTGGGGGAAATATACTAGTACAAGAATTGGTTAGCAGTCAGAAAGCTGAGAGTATGAATAAACGGATCATTCTCAGGATGGCAGGCTACTACTAGTGGACAAGGATCAGTGCTAGGTCCACAGTCATTCACAATCTATAGAAATGATATGGGGTGAGGACCAATTGTAATATTTCCAAATTTGCTGATGACACCAAACTAGGTATGAACTTAAGTTGCGAGGAGAATGCAGAAGGCTTCAAGAGAATTTGGACTGGTTAAGTGAATGGGTTATAACAGGGCAAATAGAATATAATATGAATAAATATGAAGTTATTCACTTTAGCAGAAAAAACCAGGATGGCAGAATATTTTATCTGTGTCGTTGGTACCGATATGGACCACAACCTCTGGCTGTTTACCCTCCCCCTTCAGAATGTCCTGCAGCCGCTCAGTGACATCCTTGACCCTGGCACCAGGGAGGCAACATACCATCCCGGTGTCACGTCTGAGGCCGCAGAAACTTCTATCTGTCCCCTTTATGATAGAATTCCCTATCATTATTGCTCTTCCACTCTTTTTCCCTCCCTCTGTGCTGCTGAGCCACAGACTTGGCTGTTGCTACATTCCCCTGAGAATGCATCTCCCCTAGCAGTATCCAAAATGGAAAATCTTTTGGAGAGGGAGATGGATCCAGGGCACTCCTGTACTACCTGCCTAGTGTTTTTACTCTGTATGGTGGTCACCCATTCCCATTCTGCATATGCTCTCTTTACCTGTGGTGTGACCACCTCACTGTACGTGCTATCCACGAAGATGTCATCATTGCGGATGCTTCACAGTGACTCCAGGCGCAGCTCCAGCTCCGAAACATGGATTTTGAGTAGCTGCAGCTGGAGACACTTCCTGCACAAATGGTTGTCCTGGACACCGGAAGTTTCCCTGACTTCCTACATCGCACAGGAGGAACATTCCACTTGGTCGTGCTGTCCTGCCATGACTTACCCTTAAATGACTCCCTTTACTTTTACTTCCTCTAGTTTAGAGAATATTATGGACAGAAGAAATATTTACCAGGTCCTACTTACCTAGGCCACTGCTGTTCTTACTGAGGAAAGAAAATGAAAGGATTACCTCCTTCCCTGTTCACCAAACTCCCTCTCTCACAAAACTCCAACTTGAAGCACTCTGAGTGCTGCTTTGGGCTATGTTAGTGGAGACAAAAGCAGCACCGTAGATGACTTGCTTTTATGTTGTCCGAATCTAGCTTCTGAAAACCAGTTTGTGCCAGTTAACTGATTTACTAGCTGTAGCTGCAAGCAGAGCCTGTATAACCCCTGTTTTAAAGTTGGACTAAAACTCACCTTCACCCAACCCAAAGGGCAACTTTTAGTTAGTTGCTGACTTAAAGAAAGATTAGACTTTAGATAGAAATTAACCCTTAAAAGTTCATCTCTCACCAACCTCCAACGGAAGCACTCTAATGCAGCCCAAAGCAGCACTCCAGTACAGACAAATGAGACTAATGACATCAAGGGATATGGAGATAGTGTGGGAAAGTGGCATTGAGATAGATGGTCAGCCATGATCTAATTAAATAGCGGAGCAGGCTTGAGGGGCTGAACAGCCTGCTCCTGTTCCTATGTTCCTAATTCTTATCTACATACTGTTCCTCAGCAACATCATTTGAAAGCACAGCTTTCACAAGTATGCTGACAGCACCCAATTCTGCCACTTCACCACCTCTCTCGGCTCCTTCACTGTTGCTAAATTGACTGGTAATCCAACACCCAGCACTGGATGAGCAAATGTTTCCTCCACTTAAATTATGGGAAGACCGAAGCCATTGTTTTCAGTCCCCGCTCCAAACTCCATTCCCTCACTTTCAATTCCATCCCTCTCTCTTGCAGCACTCTGAGATTAAGCAAGTTGGCTGTTTGCAACCTTGATGTCACATTTGACCCTGAGATGAGTTTCCAAACACATTTGTGCCAGCCCTAACACAGCCTGTTTGCTTGACTTTAGCCCTGTCTCGGTTCATCTGTTGCTGAGACCCTCATCCAAGCCTTGTTACCTCTGGACTTGACTATTCCAATGCACTCCTGCTTGGTTTCTTACATTCTACCCTCCGTAAACTTGAGGTCATCAAAACTCTGATGCCCACGTCTAAACTCAACCAAGTCCCATTCCCCTATATCCCCTGTGCTTGCTGACTTACATTGGGTTTTAGTCAAGCAACATCTTGATTTTAAAATTCTCATCCTTGTTTTCAAATCCCTCCGTGGCCATACCCCTTTCTATCCCTATAATCTCCTCCGGGCCCACAATCCTCTGAGATATCTGCACTCCTTTTAATCTGACATTTTATTAATCCCTGATTGTAATCGCTCCACTATTGGTGGCTGCCTCTTCAGTTGCTAGCCCCCCAAGCTCTGGAACACCCCCTTTTCATGTCTTTGCCTCTCTATCTCACTTTATTCAAAACTTCCCTTTAAGTCAAAACTTTAATCAATTTTCTACCAGTTTCCTCCGCCCTAGATGGTGTTTAGGAGCATGGAGCTCGTTATGTATACTGATCCAAGCACATTAAAAAGTTCCTGTTAGTTTTTACAATCCTTAAGAAAGGGGTCTCTCATTGCAACAAACACTCCATTTAGAGACTGCTCTGAGTGTTAATCTGCCACATCAGTGAACAGTGAATATCTGAGGTTGAAAGATACTTTTGGACCTGGCACTCACCCATACATCTGTTGTGTAGCATGAGAGTTGCTGGTCAGTTGAAAAAAAATCTACTTATTCTGAGGTACATGATTGAGACAAGCTTCTAACCAAATCCTAAATCATGGCTGGCAGCAGTTTTATCAAGTTACAGAAATAAAGCTGCATCTACAAAGAAAGATGAGAATCATTACATTAACAGACAAATTAATAATGTTAGTGCTAAAAAATACAGGAAAAATAGATTATTACATTTGTCCAATAGCAGTTTCTAATTATCAGTGCACATATTGCTGAAATCTAATCAGCAGTAATATGGCAATCAAACTGTGCTCTTTCACAGTCCATTGTGGAAACCAATCTTGGCTCTTGTCAGAAGACTTGCTTTTCCCATTGTATGTTCACAAGTAAAAATAAACTTTGCGATCATGTTTCCGATAAGTGATGTTGACACATTATACACAGATAGTGAAACCTATTTTGCAGACCACCGGTACGGAGAGACCACCTAATCCCAAGTGCAGGCTAAGAATTCAAATGCAAGCCTTGATTTAGGCGCCACCTATCTAAAGTGGCCACCTATTGTCAGTCCCAATGGTGCGCACATGGAACTTCATAACTTCAACCACATAACCACCTAAAGGAGCCTTGGGATAAAGTAGTAATCCATACTTGAACCTGTTTTATGCACAGACTTATGTAATGCACTGCCTGTGGTTACAAACAAACTGGACATTGAAGAAGTGGCATTCCTTTTTAATGAGAAAGATGCCTGGTTATTGGGAACATGCAAGGAAATGTGAGTACAGTCTATTACTCTTTGGACCCCGGAGAGGCCTGCAATGCATGCAAAGCCTAGTGTTCCCTTTTTGCTTGGTCCATTGGGAAGGAGACTCCTTCTCGACTAGCGAGTATCAGTTATTTCCCTGATGAAGCAGTGTACAGCAAACTGTGAGATGTCCCTGTGTCCCTGGTACGCTTGCTGCAGCTTGACCTCCTGGAATGAAAACAAAGGGCCACAGTGACCTTGACAACCACAGGCAGTGCTATACATGCCCGGTTTGGATTCTAGTTGTAGCTGCAGCTAATGACTGAGCTCTTTGATAGCCTCCTTGTTGAAATGAAGACACCTCACGCATTGCTACTTGGTCAGGTCAAAGTAGGAAAAATGTTGCCTAAAGACCCACTGTGGCTCTCAACTCCTGTGCAGTTCCCTTGTTCTTCCTCTTCTCCCAGCTGCTCAGAATCGCTCTTGTTTTCTTTGCTGCTGCATCCCCTTCTCCTCCAGCCCCAAAGGCAGACATAGCAGACCACCCATGAGTGAAATAAAATATTTCCAAGACAGACAAGCAACTCAGCAACATAAAGTTGTTCTCACAACTCACAAGGCAGTATTGGGACAGAGAAAAGAACCCAAAAGAGGTCCAACAATTGACTAGCAGTCCAAAAACACAAGCCAGCAACTAACTGACATGGTAAGGCAAAACTGTAGGGTCCTTCCATACTGGTCGTACTGTGATTTGCTGAGCAGGTTTGTTACTTGGTGAGTCAGGAACTGGGGAAGTTTATTTTCAAAGGATTCTATAATCAGTGTAAAATTCTTATTTTACAATAGTTAGGTTTTTGAATATATCCAGCAGGGCTCTGGATGTCTTTGGAGTGCTTGATCCAAAAAGTCCAGAGGCACACTTCTGCTACAGAATGAGCATGTACACAGCTGCCTGCCATTTTGGACCAGGGCACCCCTTTCATGCCTGAATAATGAATGTACCGGAATCCAATTTCTATGGGATCAGATGTTTTGAGAACTCTCTTGAAATTCTTCTTTATTATCTTTCTGCCTTAAAGGTTCAGGTCTTTTCTCCCTCTGCACTTTCCCCCTACTTCACTTTGCTTTGCCTGATTTTCTTCTTTTTTCTGGATTATTCCGTTGCCTGTTGCCACCTTTAAAGTGCATAGTTTTATGCCATAACTAGCAGGATAAACCCATTTCTGGGACCAAATCTTAAATTTATTTCAGTCCCATAGATTTTTACAAGGTGTCAATCAATTGAACAGGAATGGTGTCAGGCAGTGCATGTAGAATCTACCCAGTCCTTTGGAGATGGACTCCAAAGCGGAACCGGGGGGAAAAACGTAAAAATGACAAGTTGGGATGGGTTGGCTCCCCCACGCGTTCTTGCATCCGGTGATTTTGGGGGAGGTGTGGTTAAATTGGAAACGTTTACCCGCCCGGCAGCAATGGGTATTCAATTAGGACAATCAAGTGCCCACTCGGGGACAAATTGGTGAAGCCGCTGGGTTCTTCCCCTATATGCTTCAGTAGCTCCAACCCCACCAGCGCAGGGAGCACACAGCACTTCCGGGTGCGCGTCACGCTGGGTGGGCCTTAATTGGCTCGCCCACATAAAATGGCAGCGCGGACCCGATCGGGGGCGCCGATTGGGTCCTCACCCACCTGTGCCCACACCCACTCTGCCCGCCCGACAGGCTGAAAATTCTGCCCTTGGTGTTATCTTTTAAAATTATTTTGTTCAGGTTTTTTGGCGGGGGGTTATTAATGACATAGGAAGAGAACTAACTAGGACCATTCTCTATAGTCGACAACTTGAGAGAGTGGAATTATCAGTGGCAGGTTTCAACCTGGAAGTAACTGACCATGCTGGTCTTAACTCCTGGGTTATTGGATGGCTACAGAGCTGTAATTTTGGGAGTGCAATGTAGCACACACTTCCTGTCTGCTTATTGCATGCTGCAAATTGCTGCTCAGAGGAAGTGGCTCCTGTGCACAATTGCTGAAGCCACACATTAGGGTAGTGGAGTTCATTGTCAGCATAATAGGTTCTTAAATGGGAAGCACTTATTTCAAGGTGAAAGTGATATGTTGCTAATCCTCCTTTGAAATAGCATTGCTATAGGGGCTCAGTCGGTTTGCCTGACTATTTACTGATATATGAGCTGTTAAATACTGGAGCTGAAACTTACATTTTTTGGATGCTACAGGGATTAGATTCAATGGGGTTCATTTTCAATTTCCCTGCCTGGGCAGTCGTGTGGTAAAGCTTTCTTGTTATAGAACCAGTGCAATATTCATCTCACTGAAATCAAATGGATAAAAAAATTGGGTGGATTTGACTGGGTGGGTGAACTGCCTGCCAGGGTACTGCCCAGATGGTGAAGCAGAGAATTACCCACCAGTTTATCACAACATTAGCTAGATTGGGAAAGGGCCTGATGATGGTCAGGTGGCACACTAGATGTACAGTCACGTCAAGCTGGTAAATAATAAATATGGAGGCCGATAACAGGAGACTGTGCCGTCTCCTTCAGCAAGACCTGCTGATAAGATGTACCCTCTGTCACCAGTGGCTGTCAAAGTCACCATGGCTTTTAATTTTTATATGCCTGACTCATTCCAATGATTAGAGACAATTGTAGGCCAATTCTGCACCCAGGGAATACTTGAGCAGGATAAAATCACCTTCTCTGACCTCATTTCTTTAGGTATCTGCTTGGTAGAAGCCCAAAGACTAGTCTGCCCAGAATTACCAGGCTTTCTACTCATGTCCAACCCCCTCAAATGGAAGATCCGAGAAGGAACAGATGAAGAATCTGGCTGCTAAAAGCAGTAGGTGAAGTACTGGGGGAAATGAGTGGGGCAGTGATATAGAAACTGGTCATTGATTTATGGGATTTGCATTCAAATCCAGGTTTGATTGATGGGATGACTCTTGTACTGGCTTTGAGGGATTATATGCAAAATAAATTTACTAAATCTCAATTCAGTGCTGAATGCTTATGCAACCACAGCACAAAATTACTTTCAAAAATTGATAATTGCATTCAGAGAGGATGGGTATGTTTCATTCTCTAATATTAGTTTTCAAATGACTGATTCCTGGGATGGCGTATGAGGAGAGATTGGGCCGACTAAGTCTGTTTTCACTGGAGTTTAGAAGAATGAGTGGGGATCTCATTGAAATGTATAAAATTCTAACAGGGCTGGACAGACTAGATGCAGGGATGATGCTTCCTCTGGCTGGGGTGGGTGGGGGGCTCTAGAACAAGGGGTCAGAATCTCAGGATATAGGGTAGGCTATTTAGGACTGAGATGAGGAGAAACTTCTCTACTCAGAGGGTGGTGAACCTGTGGAATTCTCTCCACAGAGAGCTGTGGAGACCAAGTCACTGAATATATTTAAGAAGAAAATAGATTTCTAGACTCTAAAGGCATTAAAGGGGTATGGGGAGAGAGCAGGAGCATGGCGTTGAGATAGAGGATCGGCCATGATCATATTGAATGGTGGAGCAATCTTGAAGGGCCGAATAACCAACTCCTGCTTCTATGTTTCTATAATTGCCAAAACTCTTAAGTGATAACTTTCCTTTCAACAAAAATAAAACAGTAAGCTCTGGGAAGATGAAATAATAACTGAAAATGGGCAGCATATTTGCAACATTTGAAAGGTAAAGAGTTCAGTGGGAGATGTCTTTGCCAGAATATAGGTGAAGCGATGAAAAGCCCAACCAAGATACTTCTCACAATGGATTTGAGTGGAGCCTTATTGTATAAAGTGTGTTAATAATGCACAACTACAAAAAAAACCTGCAGCTTTTATGAAAGTTGAAATCGAATATTCTGTGCATTTACACTATTTGACTGTCATTTTGCCTCTGCATCCTATATTTGAACCTTTGTCCCATTGTAATATTATTGCGTCATAAATCATCAAAGTGCAGTACTCCTCTGCTGCTTCTTGCACTTTCCTTATGACTTTAAGAGCCATGTGGAACTGTGTTTCTCATGCATAACAGGAAAAGTGCTTCATCAGCTTTTATTGAATCCAAAGGCAAGCATTTCTTCAGATTCCCTTTGTTAAAAGTAAGAATTTTTGAATTTCCTGATTTGCCATGTCAGAGGGAACCGTCTGACTCTTTTAATAATAACATATGAAAGACAAATTCCAGACATTAAACCTTCCTTTGCATACCCTAGGGATGGTGCAGGAAGGTTTTATTGAGTTGCAAGAGAATTAGTTAGCAGTTTTGTATGATTCACGCTGAGGTTTCTTTCCAAGCTAAATACTGTATGAGATTACACCATGACACATTCAACTTTTTATATGACATTAAATTTTTTGATGGTAAGGGAATCATCATCTGACCTTTGACTAGGAACACATTGCAGTAAAAGATATTTTGTGAATGTTTTCTAGGACACTGCAATTACCACTGGGTCAGTTACTGTATGATGAAAGGTCCACCTGTAGAGAGAGACTGAAGTTGATTACAGAATTGAAACTGACTATAGTTGGCCTTGATAACTGTTACCATCCCCTTTGTTGCATAAACTCTGCACATTCATCTACTTCCAGCCCATTATGCTCCAGATGTCCGTCACACTTCAAGTGTCACAGACGAATGCAAATTTCTGGGTTTCCCTTGAAAAAGACATAAATAAACAAAGGTAGTTATTTGGAATGTACAGAGAAGTTTAGTAGGAGTCGCAACATACTGGAGCCAGTGTGTCTGCACCTTCCCACCATCAAAGCTAGGGTTTTGATCTCTAGTCTGAATAACAATTTCCCTTTTGAATGAACTCAAGTTGATGTTTACTGAACACCAATTAGATATTTAACCCTAAGGGAACACATACCGACATTTTGGCTGGGAACTTCCTCTCCAGTGGCAGGGCTGCCAGAGAGGTATGACGACCAGGAGTTCTGCTGACTTGCTAAAATTGGAACTCATTCTGGTAGCTAACTGGGGCTGGATTTACCCTGCTGTTTTCTGTTCCCCGTTGTTAGGCTCAAATGTGGGTCAGAAGCCTGCACTGTGTGGGGAACCGTCATTCAATGTGATTTTTCTCAGAGCAGCTAATTAATGGCCAGTGTATGGGCTCACCATCTCATGAAGGACGGTGGATGGGCTTTCGAAGGTTGGGAGCCAATCAGAGGATTTCCAGCCTGGAAGCAGCAGCAGGATGTCATAGCAGGTAAGAGAGGAAGAGGGTGCTTCAAAATGGCGGTGCCCTCCAACTTTTAAAAATTTAATATAAGAAAAAGACCTTTGTAGTGGAGCCACCGTTGTTGCAGAAGGAACAAGGAGGAACAACCAATCAGACAGGGGGTCATCTGGGCCTGCCTGGATTGCTGCCCTTCCCCGCCCCTGCTCTAAACTGGCCCCCACTGCCTTTGGGAACCTGGAAAATCTTAATTGGCTCCCTTAAAAGGCCTTAAGTGCTTAATTGGTTCAAATGGGTAGCCATGCTGTCCTCACCCACTCCTATCCACCTCCAGGAAAATGACCCAGGGGCGGAATGAAGCCACAGAACTGGTACACTGGCCGGTGGTGCTATTTTTAGCTCCTGCTCGCCTCCATTCTCAACCCCACTTGGGCTGAAATGAAGCCCAAAATGAGTTAAACTAGAATATGTTTCAGCAGCGTTTCTGCCTGTACTGGTAAACTGGGGAGTGGCGGAGGTGCAGGGTGTTAATTCATTTCGAGGCCAGTTGGTGAAGTAGAAAACTAGATGCTAATCTTTTGCTTAATACTAGATTTATTAACAGAATGCAACATTACAAATGTCTGCCTTTTACCCACACCCAGTGTCCCAGACGTCTTTCCTTATATGTGCTCAAGATACTTAACAAATCAATGGCCTCCACCTGTATATCCTTAACGTTAATAATACAATTACATCATACTATTAACAGGTTCCTGTCTTTTCTTTAAACCAAAAAACTTTGTAACACACAAAAATATTTCAAAGCAAATCGAAGAAATGAGAATGAAAGAAAATTATTTCCATATTCTGTACACCAGATTATAAGAAATCCCTCTTCTAGGACCTCCAAAAAATCTCTTTGTGCAAGCATTCCTTTTTGTAAAGCAGTTGGACAATTGATAATTTGCATGACCTATTTTATTTTAGAAATTTCTTTTCTATCTACCATCTCTTTTACACTAGCAAGGTCAACCCTTAACCTTTTCTCAGGCACACTCTTTTGTCAAATGCACATTATCCCACAGGGAACGGTTATCTGCATAGAAATTCAACAGGTAAACCATTCTCAGAATGCCTATAGTATAGGATTTCCCTTAAAATGTTTGATAAGCAAAACCCCATATCTATTCCTTCTACTAGAGCCAGTGTTTCTGCAGCTAAAGTGCTTTTAACCACCTTTATTTTCTTAGCTTCCCAGGCCAAGCGACAACATTTTCCATTGTCACTTACCAAGATTATTATAAAACCAGCTGTACTTGAATAATTATCCAGAAAATTGAAATGGGAGGCGTCACTAAAAAGGACTAATTTCATACCTTCGTGTCACTAAAGGAAACTTGAGTATGCATTTCTCTATATTTACTTTCTTCAATGTTCTATTTGCCCTTAAAACATCCTCAATTGTAATGTGTTTTATCATAGTACTTGGATCCAATAGACCAAAACTGGAATTGGGTCCTGTCTGAGTGCATAGCCAATTTAATTGTCCAGTCAAGCTTCTTAACTGCTCTGTTTCTTCTTTAGATATAAGATCACTTTTCTGTGATGAACTAGCATGATTTATCAGGATACGAGTAACACTTTCTAGATAATGTATTTAATTCAAGGTTACTCCCAACCCATTCTGCTTAATGTCTAATCTTATTTAAAGGCCCCCAATGCCCGACCTCTAATCCTAAATTCCCCATTAATCTTATTTCTAACAAATTGTTCAAATTCAACATAATCTCCCCATAGAAAATCATCAACATGCATTATAAAGTTTCCCAAGAACTTTTCTTTGTGCTACCAGTTTTCAACTGTTTGACCTCAATTTTCAAGCTCATATATCTTACCCCTTGTCCATCATCTTGGATATTTAGCCAATGTTTGAACTTGCTAGCAGCCTTCCCTGCATTAGTCACATCCCTCCATTCACTGGACCATTCTGGTATGTACGTTGCCCAAGTACCTACTCTAAGCAGTTGTCCTTTGGATACAAAAGCTCTGTTTTGTGCTTCAGTATCGTTCTGCCTATCACCAACTGGCCTTTTAGCAACCGTATTCTGTTCCTCCTAACTGTCAAACATGAGTATGTGAGGTACAGATGCCTCATCATCTTCTATTAATTGCTCAGATTCTGAAAAGTTTGTAATCAATCCCAATTAACTGATTTGAATGGACCTTAATAGCTTAACTACCATGTTGGAGAACCATCATTTTTCCATCATACCCTACTACCTTACCCAGACCTTTTCACTCTTTAAGGTGTACTAAACCCCCAGAATTAAAGTTAATCTCAGATGATCTTATGCAATGCCATAGAGATCTCTGAATTTTCTCTTGAGACTTCTGCCTTAATGAATACCCTTCTCCCTGCATGCCCTTCTCCCTACATGTAAAGCAGTCAGGTGTGCAGAAAAAATGGAACTAATTGTAGTCTCTTTTAGGGCTGGGGGAGTTTTCAAACAGCACAGGTTTTGGGATTCCTTATATGGATCAACTCTTAAAGACTATGGCCAGGATTTTCCCCTCGGCGATGTGGGGGCGGGGCCTGCTCGCCAAGGGGAAAATGACGTCATCCTGGTCCCTTTAAATTTTTAGGAAAGCGGGCGGACAGCAAAATCAGCTGTCCGCCCGCCGACCTGTCAATGGCCAATTGAGGCCATTGACAGGCTAATTAAGATAATTAAATACTTGCCTGTCCAAGCTTAAGGCTGGCGGGTAGACCAGGAGCCCCAGCGGGCTCTAGATTATTCATGAAACTTCATCCACTGGCGGGATGAAGTTTCATGTCCGTTTTTTAAAAATGTAATAAATTTTAAGTGTTTATTATTAACACGTCCCATCTTGTGTGACATTGTCACATGAGGGGGATATGTTAATAATTTTAATATTTTTCTATTTTTAGACTTTTCTTACCTGTCACTAAACTCCCTGAGACAGGACTTTGTCTCAGGGAGCAGTGCGCTCTTTCGCATGCATGCGCGAAAAAGCGCACTTTGACAGTTGGGGAATCCCTCTCCCCCCCCCACCCCCACCGCACAGGAAGCACATAGCGCTTCCCATCAGGCAGGCCGCTGGGTGGGCCTTAATTGGCCCGCCCACTCAAAATGGCGGCGGGCTCCGTTTCGGTGGCGGGGGTCGGCTGCCCACCCGCTGCCGAGCCGGTGGGGCCCGCACACCATCCGAGGGCAAAATTCTGCCCTATAGCTCCAACCATTTGAAGTGAATTCTTTGCAAGGAGTGCCTATGCCAGGACAGTTGTTAGCTTGTAGTTTAGTTGATTGGCTAAGATCTTATGCAGCACCTCATTAATCAACGCATGATTTCTTTCACAGATTCCATTGTTGAAAGGACTTTCAGTTGTGGTGATGATGATCACAATATTCATATCTCCGCATCTATTTTTTCATAATTTTATCTACAATTGTCCTTTTGTTTTTACCATATATTACTATAGAAAGACTAAATATGATTTCTATGTCTATAAAATCTAAATTAAAAATGTTTCTGTCCTTGTCCCACACCTCTAAATCCATTGCTAATACCTCATTAGAGTCTCGTGCCAATGGAAGACTTACAATAGGTCTTGGTGGTGTCCTCCGATGCTTTTTACATATGGTCACATTTTTCACCAATCTCTTTGATGAACCTTGTGAACTCATTATTAACCACACCTGCGTCCTTTAGTAGGATTTTTAAATTTGTGACAAGAAGGATGAGCAAACTGTGCAACTTTAAGATAATTTGCTTTTTTTCTCTCAGGTTCTTATCACCTGATGCCATTAACACTTCTTTAACAATCTGATTAGAAATGTCAGGTTTTGTTAAGAGGATGCAATAATGCCCTGATTACTCCAGATCCATGCCTTTCCAAAAGCAATTGCTTTATCATGTTCCCTGTCCAGTTTCGTTTGTGCCTTTTTCATGGAAGGCTTTCTCAGCAGTAAGGGTATCTCACTAGACACTACATCTGTACTAATAAAGTGGCCTTATTCCAATGTGCCAATATTCCAGCTATTTTGCATGGAATCACCACTCTTTTCAGTGATCTCAATGTGTTGTTACTCCCAAACCAAGTAGAACTTTCAAAGCCTCAGGCCTTACTTCGATCCTTACTACTGAGTGAATTTAAATAATATTTTAACCAATCTGTTCCACACACTGTCGATGTGCACCCACCATCCAGTGTGGCACAATTAAATGAATCCGCGACTAGTACACTCCATTCGTCTATTACCGGACTAAAGCTTCTAGTGCCAATAGTACAATCCCCTCAGCCTGATCATTATCTTCAACTTCCGAATTTTCTGCGTCATGCATTGCTTCGAAAACCTGACTGTTCCACTTTGGGCAGTTCATCACAGAATGGTATTTTGAGTCACATCTGAAGCACCTGTTAACAGTTCACCAGGCATTCCTGGGGTTCATTCATCTATTTCAATCTTATCATCTGCCAGATCGGCTAAGAATGTCTTCATCCTCATTCTTTCTGTCTGTAAATTTTCCATTGTACTGACCCCTACACCCTGTATCTGAAGATCTTGAAGGGCCGCAGTCATTGAGTCCTCCATCCTTTCTGACATCACAGAATGTCCCATTTGCACCATCAAAGCTGCTGGAAATGACTGCTTCCCCAGGAAGTTTTTTTTAAACCAGCAGACATTTGATCCAAAAGGGTGTGTTTTTCTGAGAACCAAATGCTAGTTAAGACCAGGAGCCTATCCAAACATGGCTCTCAGAGACATGACTGATGAGCCTCAGCTTATGAGGTCCTTATTCCTTATTAATGGCTTAGGAATTAATATGCACAAACATATTTTCAGGCCGATATATCTTGGTGCTAGATTCTTTCAGCTGTTATCAAGGAGGTCAGTGTTTGAGGGTTCATGCTAGGAATAAAGATTCAGGATTTGTGAGCATTTGGGAGTCGACAACCATGAAATTCGGATATTTGAATTATTGTGTCTAGTTTCAGCTTGTTGAACAGAGGGAAGCATGGACACATATCATCCTATTATACCATTAATGAATAAACATCTATAAAATGCCACTAGACTGTTAAGGGTTTTTTGTTCACATTTTGACAGACACCTCTTTCCCTCTCTACATTACAGGGAGGAAGAACAACAACAACACAACAATAACTCGCATTTATAAAGCACCTTTAATGTAGTAAATTGCCTCAAGGAGCTTAAAAAATACAAAAGCTTCTATATTTATTGTTGTCAAACCATAGTCAAGAGTTGCTCTTCTGCCATAAAAACTCAGCGCAGACACAAACACGGGGACAACTTGCAAAGCACATATGCAGAGAAAAATGTTTTATCACTCTACAGGAGGGTATTCTATCATTACATGGATGGCTAGTGAAAAAAAGGTGCGGCGGAGAGTCTTGGTCATGTTGCAGAACGGGCATAATTTAAACAGCACTTCTGCTTCTTCTGGCCTCAAAAGGATTATTTTTATGTATTTTTGAGGGCCTTCACTTCTTGGCTAACCGATTCCACTGAGTGGAGCGCCAAATCAGACACCATCCCAGTCGCCTGTAAAAATGGCATCGGGCTTTATCTGCGGAATAGGACCCCAATTTAAATGTATTGACGAAGCTCCTGCCTGAGTCAGTCAGGCCTCTACCTATTAAAGCAATAGGTGGTGAGGTGGAAAACCAGTGGAAAGTCTATTGCCTTGATTTTTAACTTCCATACTTCCCAGTTTCTGCTAGGCGGAGGAAGGAAAAAGTTGCCTCTTTGTGAATTTTTTTCACCATTTGAAGTGAATCCAAGCTCGAAGATCTCTGAATTGGATTATTTTCAGATTTGACACAAAATAGCTCAATTCTGATCAATTTGGTTTTGTGCTCATCCCCACAGGCTTTTGCTAATACTAAACCACAGTTTATACTTTAGTTAAGTGCACATAATGCTGACACAAATAGAGAAAGTTGAGCCATAAATGTCTTCACAGGACAAAGTACAGTATATCAAATAAAATATAATTTCATTTGCCAAAAAATAAATATACCTTTGTCCCCAATACTAGCACAAAAACATAACTTTGTTACCATAGGCATTTAGAAAGATTATAAATTTATTACTCCTCAGTGAATACAGTGGGCTTATATGAGTGCTGTGTTCCAAACATAACATAGGGATTTAATGACCTAATCAAAAATAACATGCACTAAAGCCCTTTCACTCTCTGGCCTCGAATTGCCTGCGTAGGCAGATCCCAGAGGTTAGATCCGACAATGCTCCCATTCCCTTGCCCATTTTCCCAATCTCAAGATACATCAGAATTCTCTGACAAACTAAGTAGAATACGACCAAATGTAAAAATGAGTAGAATTGGACATCGGAGCCCAAGCAAAGTGCCAACACATATCATATATTCCTTCAACTGTGACAATTAAAACTGTAACTCATTTAACCATCATTCATGCGTATTCAACAGGGCATGTTTAAGAACCTCCAACCAAGGTAGATTTTCACTTTTTAATGTGACTTATGCCATAAAAATCCATTCAAGGAAACAGCAAATACAGAGCTATAGAAGGATAAATGTAAAGAAAAATGCTCAAAAAATTACAATATAACACCAAAAAAATTACTTTTCCTTGTTGTGCCTGAAAATCTGGTTGTAATTTGAAGAGAGCCTCTGAGTAAGTGCAATTACAGGAAACTCATACATGAAGCTCTATAACTTGGGGGTGAGGCTAATTTTATGGGTGGACATGTGTTCGGGCTGAGGGGTTGAGAGGCAACAGTGAAAAGATCGAGGAAACTTGGGTGTATTGTCATTAGGTGTGCAACTCACTTATGCCCAAAATTCCGCAATCTTTTGAGGCAGGTGATTTGCTCCCAGGTTACAAGTGTCTCTGGGTGTAAATATGGAAGAAATTCAAGGCCTGAATGACAACTGTGATGTAGGAAAAGGCTACATGCAGTGGATTGTGTACTGTGCAATAGGACAGGACTGACAACCAAAACAATCATCTTTGCTTTTAAGAGGTGTACACATGAAGAATGGGAACAGCAAGTAACATTCTTGAGATCACTACTATAGTTTTGTGAATCTGTTACCTTTAAAATAGAAGCATGACTAATGAAGTAATTGCTGCTGAAAAAAATAAGTTTCAAGTGATATCTTGCCTTCCACAGTTCATCAAAGAATCTGCGATTTACTGAAAAGGGATATTCTTCTAACGATTTGTGGTAATCTGAAGTGTAATACGCCTTTAAGAGAAGGTGAGCAGATTGACCATGTGACTGTAAGACCCAATAGCTAGTTAGCATGGGCTACCATGTTAATATTAGTCTAGAGTAGGGTCTGCTTGGAGAACCACACATCATGTTAGTCCTTTGTTTCTTTGTGGGAGTAAATAGTATTTGCTTCATTTCATATTGGACTCTGCATCTGCAGTATATTGTAATCGACTCATCGGCCAACACACGGGTGCAACCGGTTCGTGAGCAAAGCGACCCCAAAGTGAAACATAACTGGCGACGAGGCAAAACACAACCAGCCGACGACACCAGGAAAGCCGTGAAAACTCAACTGTAGTGAATCAGCCACGTCTTGCAGGCTGACTGTAAGTACATTGCAATTGTAAGCCCTCGCCATAATCGAAGCTATCACCCTCCAGTGTGCCACAAATTGGTTGCATCAAACCATTCGATCAGACCACCGATGGCTGGTCACATTATGTTCTTTTTGGCCAACGACATATTAGGGGAGGAGAAGAGGCGAGCGATCCTCTTTATCAACATGTGGCAGTAAAACATACGGCCTAATTCGTAGTCTAATGGCACCCAACGCCCCAGATTCCAAGAGCTTTGATGAGTTGGTGAACCTTGTGAAAAGCTGATTTCAGCCGAAACCCTTGGTAACAATGCAACGTTTTAAATTCAATTCGAAGTGTTACACCCCTGGACAGACAGTCGCTTGCCAAGTAGCAGCCTTAAAACAATTGACAGAGCACTGTGAGTTCGGGAAGTCGATTAATGACAATTTATGAGACCGATTAGTGTATGGGATTCACGAAGACGCCAGTCAAAAAAGGTTGTTGTCAGAAACAAATTTAGACTTCAGCAAGACGCTGGAGTTGGCGCTTGCAATGGTGAGCACAGACAGGGATTCAGAAGCAATCAAGGGGGCACAAACTGGCGCCGTCTTTCAGGTCGGGTGGGAGGCACCGGCTAGAAATGTCACAGGGCTCTGTGGAAAGGCAGGAAACAGCTGCCATTAACAGACCAGCAAAAAGCAACGGTTTAACAAATAAAAACCACATTAATAATAGCAGAATTGGAACCAGGCAGCCTACAAATGAACAATAATTTAAAAGAACCGAGTGTTTCTACTGCCATTGCATTGGGCGCATTGTGATATTGTAAAGAGAGATTGAGACCAAATTTCAAACAAAAAGGCAGAAGTTGTGAAATTTATATAATGGAGGAACCAGAAGAAACAGAGTCAGGTATTTACTCACTGCACAACTTGAAAATGGGTAAAACAGAGCCCATCTACGTGATAGTAGAAGTCAACAGAAAACCCATTCGAATGGAGGTGGATACAGGCGCATCCACGACACTCACAGGGGAACATACGTTTAAGTATCTGAATGGAAGAGGCCTCTCACAAAAGCTGGAAAATTCGGATGCCAGACCAAAGACATTTACGGGTGAAGACAATACGAGTAAAATGTATATGCAAGGTTCCAGTACAATATAGAAGCCAGTCTGCTAACCTATCCTTGATAGTGGTAGCAGATGAGGGTCCAACTCTACTTGGTCGGAACTGGCTTAAGGAAATAAAGTTGGAGTGGACTGAGATTTTTCAACTCAGAATGAAAGATCTGCAACAATTATTACAGAAATACGTCTCTGTGATCAGGGAAGAGCTCAGGAAGATTCAGGGGCTGCAAGCTAAAATCCACATGAATCCTGGAGCAACCCCCAGATATTTGAAGGCAAGGCCAGTCCCCTATGCATTACGAAAAAAAGTGGATATTGAATTGGACAGGCTGGAAAGTTTGGGAGTCTTACAACCTGTACAGCTTTCTGAATGGGCAGCGCCCATAGTTCCAGCACTAAAGCCTGAGCAGAGTGTGTGAATATGCAGGGACTACGAGTTGACCGCTAACAAAATGGTCAGACTTGACAGGCACCCTATACCAAAAATTGATGAATTGTACTCCAAGCTGGCAGGGGGAACCACATATACGAAACTCGACCTGAGCCACGCTTACCAGCAAATCGAGATAGAAGAGGCCTCTCGGGATTTTGTGATTGTCAACACACATAGGGGGTTATACCAGTATACCAGGTTACCCTTCGGAGTCTCATCGGCTTGTGCCATTTTCCAACAGACTATGGAAAATTTGATCCAAGGTCTGCTCCATGTGGTGGCTTATCTTGATGACGTCCTAGTAACAGGACTAAATGATGAAGAACACCTGGCTAATCTGGGAAGCATTTCTCACAAGCCAGAGTATGCTTGAAAAGGGAAAAATGTATCCTCCAAGCAAAAGAAGTGATTTACCTGGGTCATAGGGTCGACTTGCAGGGCCTTCACCCAGTAGAAGACAAGGTGAGAGCTATTCGTGAGGCGCCAGCCCTGAAAAATGTCTACAGAACTCAAGTCCTTCTTGGGAATGGTCAACTACTATGGGCGTTTTCTCCCAAATTTGTCAACAGTACTGGCTCCATTATACGGGTTACTCAAGGAAAACCACAGGTGGACTTGGCAAACTCCACAACAGACGTTTATGACAATAAAGCAGTTGCTACATTCATCGGCCCTGTTGGTACATTTCAACGCAAAGAAAGAATTGATTTTAACCTGTGATGCATCCCCTTATGGAGTAGGGGCAGTACTCTCCCACTGGATGGCCCTTTGACTCCGAACAGCCCTTTGGCTATGTCTTAAGAACACTCTGTGTGGCAGAATGAAGATACTCACAAATGGAGAAAGAAGGCTTATCCATTGTATTTGGCTTTAAGAAATTCTGCCAATACATTCATGGTTGCCACTTTACCATCGTATCCAATCACAAGCCAGTACTAGGCTTGTTTGGGGAGGATAAGGTAATTCCCCCAATTGCCTCAGCAATCATCCAAAGGTGCGCACTGATTCTAGCTGCTTACGAATATACTTTTATCCACCGGCTGGGAAGCCAGATTGCCAATGCCGATGTGCTGAGCTGTTTACCTCTAAAGGACAGCAATGTGAATGCCCCCATCCCTCAAGAACTTGTCTTGTTATTAAACTTTCTGGATTCATCACCAGTGAATGCCAAACAGATCAGAGAATGGACAAGCCGCAATCCAGTTTTGGTTCAATTCAGGGAACAAGTCTTGCAGGGATGGTCTAACCAGCCAAAGTCAGACGAAATGAAACCCTATTTTAACAGGAGATACGAGCTCACCTGCCAGGATGGCATCTCACTGTGGGAAGCATGAGCCACTGTGCCTCCCAGAGAGAGGCAACCATTATTGATAGAATTGCATAGCGCTCACCCCAGCATTTCCAGAATGAAAATGTTGATGCGCAGTTACTTATGGTGGCCAGGGATGGACACTGAAATCGGAAACATGGTCAAGAGCTGCACGCAGTGCCGACAGGTGCAGAAATTGCATCCTTCTGCTCCACTGCATCCTTGAGAATGGCCAGGAAGGCCAAGGATCCGCTTCATACATTGACTATGTGGGGCCTTTTTTGCACACAATGTTCCTCTTACTTATCAACGCTCACTCCAAATGGATGGATGTATACGAGGTGCATCACCCACATCTGCCGCCACCATAGACAGATTGCTTCAAAGTTTTGCAATACACGGTTTACCAGAGATAATAGCGCCTGATAATGGAATGGCACTCACTAGTGGGGAATTCGAAAGATTTACAATTCTTAATGGCATAACACATGTCAAGGCCTCGCCACACCACCCTGTATCCAATGGATTGGCTGAGAAGGCAGTCCAGACCTTCAAGGCCAGAATGAAAACACTAGAGGAGGACTCTATAGCAACAAAGCTATCATGTTTCCTGCTCAGCTATAGGACTACGCCACATACGACCACTGGTATTGACCCCGCAGAGTCATTAATGAAGAGACATCTCAGGACATGGTTAAGCCTCATAAGGCCAAATTTAGAGGGGAGGGTAGGAAGAAGTCAGGAGGCCCAGAAAAATGAACACAATTACCACAGTTGTGAAAGAAACTTCACTGTAGGAGAAGCAGTTTTTGCAAAGAGCTTTGGAGATGGGCCCAAATGGCTATCAGGTGAAGTCAGTAGCATGACAGGACCCCTGTCCTACCACGTATCGGTTGAAGGCAGGATAATCAGGAGACATGTAGATCACCTCAGGAAAAGGGAAACAGATCCATGAGAAAAGGTGTGCCAAACATTCCTGTTGGAGTCTACACCATAGGTAGAAGGAACTCCTCTTGCTTTGGAAGTACCTGTAGAACCCGTTGAGCCTGAGAGAGTTGAAGAGGCAAACTTACAGGTTTTTGCTGGGGGGCTTAGTGGACAGATAACTCCTGAGAGGGAGGCCTCAGACAAACCATCTCAAGTCGTAGAACTACGATGGTCGACACGTTTGAAAAAGTCACCAGAGAGACTGAATCTGGAAGTAGTTCATTTTTGTAAATATTAATATATTGTAAAATGTACTTTCAAGTAAAGGGGGAGGGATGTGGTAATCTGAGGCTTTAAGAGAATGTGAGCAGATTGACCATGTGACTGTAAGACCCAGTAGCTGTGTAGAGCAGGCTACCATGTTAATGTTAGTCGAGAGTAGGGACTGGCTGGAGAAGCACATATCATGTTAGTGCTCTGCTGTTTGTATAAATAAATAGTATGTGCTTCATTTCATATTGGTCTCTACATCTGCCGTATATTGTAATCGACTCACATGCCGACAGATAAGCATGCAACCGGTTCCGCGAGCAAAGTGACCCCAAAGTAAAACATAGCACAATTTTTCATGAAGGTGTACATAAAATCAAAATTGTATTCTACTCAAATTATATTGAATAATTCTTATGCAAAAACATAACACATCACAATGATGTGTTAATATTCAATTTACCAGTGATAAGATGGAAGATAAAAGCTAAGTACTGCAGATGTTGGAAATCTGAAATAAAAACAGAAAATGCTGGAAATACTCTGCCGGTCTGGCAGCAACTGTGGAGAGAGACAGGGTTGACTTAACAGGGCTAGCGTTTCAAGTCATGACCTTTCAACAGAACTGTTCTGGTGAAATTTAACTTTGTTTTTCTCTCTTGACAGTTGTTGTCAGACTTGCTGAGTATTTCCAGTATTTTCTGTTTATACAAGATGGAAACTGTCTTATATTGCTAACTACAAAATGGAGGACCCTTTTTTGTTCAATGGGATGTTGCTGGCAAAGCCACATTTGTTGCCCATCCTAAATTGCCTTTTAACCAAGTGGCTTACTTGGCCTTTTCAGAGGGCAGTTAATAGTCAACCGCTGTGGATCTGGATTCATATGTAGGTAGATTTCCTTCCCTAAATGTCAGCAAACCAGATGGGGTTTTATGACAATCAATGGTAGTTTCATGGCTTGGTTGCCATTACTGAGACTAGCTTTCAATTCCAGATTTCAATAATTGAATTTAAATTCCACCAGCTGCCGTGGTGGGATCTGTTCTCAGGGCATTAGCCTAGGCCACCCAATTACTAGTCCAGTGATATTACCACTACACCACCATCTCCCTCATGTGAATAAGCCTATCAGGACATGGGCAAGATTCTTTTTGCAGATCTGGTGGGATGTGGAGAACTTTTAATGAAATTCAGACATGCAAAAGCATGAATTAGATATGTGAATCTGGTGGCAGGTATAGATGATAATTGCTCATGTTGTTTTATGGCACCAAATGCACAATTGGGCCAGAATTTGGTCTGGGTAGATTGCCAGTCCTCTATTCAGAGGTGTAATAAAGGGTGTATGTGTTAGACAGTTATTCCTGTAGTCTGAGTTTAGTATTGATTGTGCCTAAAGCTCACAGCTGAGTTGTGTGGCAAATGGGAGGTATCAGGAGGTCTATAGAATACAAAAATCATTATCCTCCACAAATCATGCAGTTTATTGCACTGTGCAAGAAATATGCTTGAATAAGATATTTTAAACCACTGTGGAGAGATTCAATGTTTGTTGCTTTATAAGTAATGGTGGTAAGAACACAGGAACAGGATACTTAGCTTCTCAAGCCTGTTCCGCCATTTAATGAGATAATGACTGATCTGGGACCAAACTCTAGATACCTGTCTTTGTCCCATACCCCTAAATATCATGGTTATTAAAAACCATCATTTAGCATCACTTGCTATTTGGCGAAGCAAGTTTCAAGCTTCTAACATTCTCTCTGTATAAAAGTGTCACCTACTTCTCACTCCTGAAAGGTCTGGCTCTAATTATTACACTATGCCCCCTAGTCCCAGACTCATCAACCAGCGGAAATAATTTCTCTATAACTACCCTATCTGTTCCGCTTGATTTCTTGAAAATTTTGATCAACTCACCCCCTAACCTTTTAAATTCCAATGAATGCAACCCTAGTTTGTGTAATCTCATCTTGTAATTTAACTCTTTGTGTCTAAGTATGATTCTCTTAAATCTACGCTGCACGCCTTCCAAGGTCAATGTACCTTTCTAAGGTATAGTGCACAAAACCATTCACAATTACTCCAGGTGTTGTCAAACAAGGGTTTTGTATAACTCTAGCATGATTTCTACTTGGTCATATCCAATGCTCTGAATTTAAAGGTCAACATTCCATTAGCCATTTTGATTATTTTCTGTAACATGTCCATGACATTTTCACAATTATCTATATGGACCTCCAGGTCTCTTTAGACCTGTACTGTTTCTATCTTTCCACCATTTCTCTTCTCTTCTACCCTTTTTTGGTCCAAACTGCATGACATCACATTTGCCTACATGTAAATTAATTTGCTTCCACTTACACTGCTGACCATGCTGCCTATCTTTGTGTCATCAGCAAACTTGGATATTTGGCTTTCTATCCCATCATCTACGTCATGAATAAATATAGTGAATACCTGAGGCCTCAACACAGATCCTTGCAGGACACCACTAATTGCATAGGAGTACCAGCCCATTATCCCCATTATCTGTCTCCTTCCGCTCCACCAATTTCCTAACCAGGTCAATAATTTGCCTTCAATTCCATGAGCTTCAACTTTCGTTAACAATCATCTTTGAGGGGATTCATCAAATACCTTCTGAAAATTCATATAAGTAACTTCCATAGACATTTTTCTATTCACTACTTTAGTCAGCTTTTAAAATAAGTTTATCAAAAATGACTTACTCCTTACAAATCCAGGCTCTCTAATAAGTTGAAAATTTTCATTATTATTATTGACTCATTAATTATTGACTCTACCCGACAACAGAAGTTAGACTAACTGGTGTGTAATCTGCTGGTTTCCCTCTGTCACCTTTCTTAAATAGTGGAGTGACACATGGAATTTTCCAATCTAATGGAACAGTTCCTGAATTGAAAGAACTTTGGAAGATTATAATTGCTGCATCTCTAATGTTGTCACTTACTTTCTTCAAAAGTCTGGGATAGAAACATTTATAGTGATGGTGTTTACTTTTGCTTCAATTTAATTATATATCATATAAATACATTCAATGTCCAGTTTTAGACTGAACAGCATAGTTGGACAGAAAGCCATTTTCCATCTTTTGCAAAGGTCAGAAGTGAATGGTGGGCAGCCCATGGAATGTCCGGGGCTAAATCAATCAGGGTTCCTGTACGTGGCAGCCAACTCCCATGCATGACACACGTAAAGGCATATGCTTCAGACTAAAGGAAATGTGGGTCTACTAGAGAATTGCATTTTACACAAATAAGCAGGGTTGGAAAAGAACACCAATTGTTATTGTTATTGTTTATGGAACTGCCTGGACTTTGCAGAACATCCTCCTCTCTTTATGCTGTAGCTAAGATGTTTGTCAAACATTTATCCCTGTTGTGGTTAACCAGCTGAAGATTCACCTCAGGGTTGGTTGTGACAAGGGCCGGGATTTTCCGGCCCCGTCACGGGTGGGACCCGCCACAGGCGAGATGGTGCCTCAGCCAGGAGTCCATTGACTTGCGGCAGAACCGGAAGATCGCAGCGGTGAGCAGGTGCAGAAAATCCCGCCAAATGTCCCCATTACAACCAGTGCAAAAAAACCTAAGCTGCTATTTATTTAAATAGCTCATTTTGGTACTAGTTTCAGTTTAAGAAGTAAAAATCTCTATATATTTGTTAATGCTGGAGGAGCACAAGAAAAGCATGAAACCAGAAAAGACTATTTAGCCCATTAAGCACACTCCTCCTCGAGACCATATACAGCACTTTTTTCTGAATTCTACCCTTTGTTCTGTTGTGTTCTTCAGGACTCCTTGGCCTGTGGAGCAAATCAGAGACCTACACAGGAATGGAACTCCTAAATTACTTGGACCCTTCTTCAGTGCAGTTTAAAGTGACCTATATTGGGTAGTAATTTTGAGTTAATTTGTGAACACTTGAATTTTGTGCAATTTGGATGACTTGAGGTTGAGGTTGGGCTGCTTTTTGAAAATAAATGCGGCACACATGCATAAAGAAGCTAAAAGTCAGCCCATATGTACCATTTTATATATCCTGCCATTCATATTCTCACCATTATAGTGGATGGAGATGAAGATACTGATGTGTTGGCGCCGGATCTGGAGCTATAGCAACAACATGTTGTAGGCTATTTCTACCACTCTAGATATCAATGACCCAAAACTCAAGACTTCACCCAAAACAACTGCAATTTATTATTTGATTTCTGTTACAGGCAGTTCAATAATACTTACACCAGTGACTACTCACCCCGTGCTTTAGTTGCTTGGCTTCCCTGAGAAACAGACAGGATCGGGTGGTCGATCTGTTCTTGTCCGTTCTCTGTTCAGATAGCTGACCAGGCTATCCCCCTTCCTTGCCTGGCTGCAGCAACGGCCTCAAGCTTAATGAACACCGTGCTCAAATAGGTCTCTGCTTCCCGCCATGTCATGTATGTGCTTGCTGATTGGCTCATTTCTCTGATAGCAACGGTGCATGATTGGCCCCTTTCTCCGAGAGCAACAGTCCATGATTGGTTCATTTTCACCCCTGGCAATCCTCCCTAGAGCAGGAAGGTCCTGACAGCAATTTTGGCCGATCTCTTCCTAGATCTGCATGCTTCAGCAGCTCCCCCATCTATCCCCGGTTCACCAAGCAATCATTGCATAAGGGTGATTCCAAACTGCCAAATTTCTACTTATTCAATGATATTCTAAACAAACAGCAATCTTCAGTTGCATTACATTAAGACATTGCCTTCTGACCTTGCTTTGAGTTTTAAGCAAGCAACTTTACACGATGTTTGTAATCAAAAAAGTCGTAAACTGGGAAAAAGAATTGTTGCCTGGCCTTTAACCAGCCACCTACCTAATGTTAGCACAAAACCATGAACAAGGCATAAAGATTCTCTGCTAACTCATTTGCAGAAGTTAGCCTATGTTAGCCTTATTAATAATGTTAAATAGTAATAATAATGTTACATAGTAATTTAATAATTGTAAGCTTAACTTTTCCCTGTATCTATAAAAAGATTCCACAATGTAATGACCCTTTTATTATATTCAAAATGCAGCAGCTGCCCACAGCTGTCCACCCTTTAAGTACATTTTAGTCACTCTGGGCTCCAAATGTGCTTACAGTAATTTCCGCATTTCCCACTTCTCTTCCTCTTTCCCCTTTAAGGCCTTTTCCATTAACCTCGTTTCCTTGTATTTCTTCCTTCGCTGGAAGGTGCAAGTGAGACAAATCATGTATATCAGCACCACCATTTGGGCACTACCAAAACATGGGGGAATATTCTGATCCAGGGATGAATTTGAATATTAAGCCCAGTCCCACAAGTCCTCCCCCCAAGTTGTGACTTGGATTTCCTCGATATCCTGCGGTACCTGCCTCTCCTTTGTTGGAGGATGTAATAGGTTTTAGGCACCCTGTTCAGGCCCTGCCTGATCTCTGTCAAATGTTCTGGCAGGGGAGGGATGGGATAGGACAATTGATTAATGTATTGCTCTAGGTTTTCCCTTAGGTCTTCTGTGGCATTCAAAATCATTGTCTGTCTCTTACGTATGTCCACTAGCTCGACCCTTCCCACTCGTGATGGGAACTCCAGTGTGAAATAAAACAGTTCTGTTCAACAGTCGGTATTCCATGGTCCCATGCCAGAATGAGGTTCTGGTGACACAATATCGCTCTTTGCCCATTTAAACCAATTGGGTTGGGCTTGTGACAGCTGACACTGCCTCATGGTACAGTTTACTGTCACATTGAACACACACAGAACCTCCTCAGTTGCATAGATAGGATGTGGCCATACAATGGCCGTTTCCACCATGCTACGCTCCTGCAGGGATGTCCCAAGCATCACTTCTCTGGTCCTCACAACATTGGTGTGGATGTGATGGTACATCACGTGGTGACCCTCTCTCATTACTCTGATATTTTCTACCCTATGTACTCCCTTACGAACGTTGTCTGGTGTTATAATAGGTATGGCCAATACCATTCCCAGCAACATTCCTCTCTTTACTATACAATCCGTATTATTAGAATATACCCATGTAACATCTCTGAATTGGGAACTGGTTATGCTGGACTTTCCCATAGTTAAGTTATCCAATTGGTCATTACTAATCCATAGAGGCACCTCCCCTTGGTGAACCTGTTTCAGGTTTTCTCTGGTTTGCTGTACTACCTAAGATCCCGTAAGTGCTACATGTATCTTTCTTGACAGCCTGTTCAAAAGCCCACTGTTCCTCCTTGATCAAGTTGTTCATTGTTTTGGCATGATCCTCCAAAACAGTGGCTATCTTTTAAACTCGATCCACAAAATACTGGCTATTACCCAAACTGTCGGTCTGGATCTTTTGTCCATCTCTTAGGATTTCCTTCAGCTGTGTGCTGAAGGTGCGCACATTTTGGTCCAACTTGGTTATGTCCAAGGTATTTAAAATTCCCGTCCCTGTTATAAACCCGATCACTAAATCATTAACCAATTGTCATGTTTTTTCCTCTTCAAGCCTCGTTGGGGCTTTGGTTGGTGGAGTTTCCACTTGGGCTCTCCCCTTTCTGGAGCTTTCGCCTGTGATCTTTGAGCCTGTTTTTCCTGTTTAATAATCTGTTTTACCAACCTTTCATATCATGCCCTGGTCTGATTGGAGCACCAGGGTGGGAGTTCAATATGTGAGATGTTCAACACAACAGGTACCAACTCATGGTGTTATTTTCTTTAACTAATGCAAGTCCATTGGTGGGCCCTTCTTCTAGTTTGGGACACGGGGTGGGATTCAGAGTGTTCACAGTGGTAGTTGGGGCTGATATGGTTGCCGGTGTGGTTGGTGGTGGAGCCCAGCAAATGGGTGTCATTGCGTTGTATCCCCTACGGGTACTCTTGACTGCTACACTTCTGTTGGGTGCCCCTCCTAGCTGTTATTGTTGCTTTATCCCCTCTGAGGGCACATTCCACCACCTGACAGTTTGAATCTGGTCCAAAACTCAGGTCCACTTTCACATCAGTTTTACACATTAAAGCTCCAGTCCCCCCGCTGTTGCGCACAACATGCAAATTGTGTCCACCCCTCAGGCGACGTTGATCCATCCATCCCGACATGACCCATCCATTATGTTGAATATTACCCATGGGGAGCCACCAGGCCGGGTTTTCCACTCGATTTTATTGTCCCTGCGACACCGGTAACCATGACCACCACAACAACCCCCATGATCAGGTACCACTTCATGTTCATGCAAAATAAAATATTTACAAGTCACTGAGGTCCTCCCTTTTCTGGTTCATTGCCTGGAAAGTTAGTTTGTTTTTTTTATCCTTCCCGGCCCCCTTTTAGTATTGGTATTCGGGCAGGCGGTGTGGCTTTGGGCTCTTACTACTCTGGCATCTTTGGTGATTAGCTGGGACCCTCTGTCTTTGTGTGTCGTTCCACATGCAAGGCAGTAGGATTCCCTCCCAACTGGCCATGGGTGCCACTGCCTGTCCTTGATCTGGGGTTGGGACATGTACCCTTTTCATTTGATTGATGTGGAACCATGGGTTACTGAATGGCATACACTATGGGGCTTGCCATGTCCACAATGTCGTAGGGACCTTTATACAAGGGTTCAAATATCCCCACCCTTGCATAGTTTCAGATCATTACCTGGTCACCAGTGCCCCACTCTTGAGGTTTCCCAGGCATCAAGAGCAGTTTGTTCTGATGGTGTCGCTTCCCAATATTGTTTGCTATGCTTTCATGCAGTAGCTGCAATTGATCCTACAGATCTTGGGTGAATGTGTGTTTAGTCATCTCCTGCATCTGTCATTCCGTCTGGGTGGGAATCGATAAATGGGTTGGTGTTTTCATGGGTCTGCCTGTTACTAGTTCATGCAAGGAACTTTGGACTTCTGACCTCGGATGTTCATTAGAACCAGGGGTAGCACCTCATCCCATCTCTGAGACTGACCCTCTAGTTTTCCTCAACTATCCCTGATGACTGGGGGTTATGGGATACTTGCCGTTTTCCCTCTATCCCCGGTAAATTCAAAGTTGCTTGCATTGCTTGCCCTGTAAAGTGGCTCCCCTGATCGGAATTCACTAAGTCTGGCAGTCCCCAACGAGAAAATACTTCCTTCACTAGGGTCCTGGCAGCTCACAAAGCTGTTGCTGACTTATATGGAAATACTTCCACCCACTTCATGAAGATATCCACTAATACCAGACAGTGCTTATTCGCCTTTTTGGTGGTGGGTAAGGGTCCGATAAAGTCAATCTGGATTGACTGGCATGGCCCCTGTACCCTTTGGGTCACTCCCAATTCTGCCTTCCTTTTCTGGGGGTCTGGATTGTTTGCCAGGCACACCGGACATCCTTTCACATAATCCTCTGCGTAGACTCATAGACGTTTACAGCACTGAAGGAGGCCATTTGGCCCATCGTGTCTGCGCTGGTCAACAAAGATCTGACAACACTAATCCCATTTTCCAGTGCTTGGCCCATAGCCTTGGAGGCAATGGCAACGCAAGTGAATAACTAAATACCTCTTAAATGTTACGAGAGTTTCTGACTCAACCACCCTTTCAGGCAGTGAGTTCCAGACTCCCACCACCCTCTGGGTGAAAAAATTTCTCCTCAACTTCCCTCTTAATCTTCTACCTCTTACCATACCATGTTCCGGATCCCCATTTACTACCTCCAATATGATTCTCAACATGGGTCCGGTGACCAGATGCTTCCCTTCTGCTGAGGTAAAGCCTCTTCTGGCTCAAGTAGCCAGGTACTCCTTGCAGGAGTTACAGGTGAACATTAGATCGTATATGGCACCGGGAATTTTTGGGGTTGACCATATACGTTACTGCTGCCAACTCGGCCTGCTGAGCACTTATGGTGGAGGATAATTTCAAAGCCAATTCAGTCCCTTTATCGGGGTTGTAAACCTCACAACTGTCCTTCTCTCTCCCTCTGTCAATGAGCTAGACCTGTCCACGTAAACATCCCTTCTCTCGGGATGTATACCCGCGCGCATGCCCCCTTTAGTATCCCAGACATCTGCGACTGTGCCTATGTGGGTTTCCCTTTTATAGTCCATATTCCTTGCCAACTTGGGCTCTACCCACAGTTTCACTTTCAGATTCATCCCATTTAATAACAACTCTTGTCACCCTTGCATTACTGACTGTCCTATCCTTAATTCTCCCTTCTAAGAGTAACCTGGTGGGGGTACGATGGGTTGTTAGGCTGACGCTTCGGGTACCTGTGTATACCACAAAGTGTTTTACCGTCCAGAAGGTGACTAGCAGGAATTGTTCACAAGTCGAGTACGCGTTTTCGACATCCAACAGTACCCTGGAGGCATACGCCACCAGTCTAGCCTGTCCGGGTACTTCCTGCATTAGGACTGCACTCAGGCTTGAGTCCGTAGCAGGCATCTCCAAAGTGAAATCTTTCTCGGGTTTATGGGGCAGTCTCCATCTTCAATTGTACAAAGGCATTTTCACATGCCTCCATCCATTCCCACTTTACCCCCTTTCTTAGCAATCTGAGGAGTGGGGCTGCTGTGGTGGCATATCCTTCTATGAACTCTTGGCAATAATTGGTGAGTTCTAGAAATGATCACACACTCGAAACACCACTTGGCCGCTTGAGTCCTTTTCCTTTTCCCTCCTCTATGGCTCTCTCGCCTGGCTGTATAGTGAGTCCCAAGAATTAGACTTCCTCCTGACCTATCTGTGCCTTTTTGGGATTTATTTTCAGTCCCATGTCCCTTAGTAGTTGTAACAATTCAATTAGTAGACTCAGGTGCTCTTCCTCCATTTCAGAGAACAGCAACAAGTCATCGACATATTGCACAAACTGATTGGGGGTACTGAAGCCTCCCAAACCCTGTGCCACGCATTGATGGAATATGGAGAGACTGTTGTGGAATCCATGCGGCAAGCACTTCCACGTATACTGCTGTCCCTTGAAAGTGAATGCAAACTTATACTGACCCCCTTTCAGATCGGTATTGACCTAGACCCATTGGATATGTCAAGAACTGTAAATACTCAAGCTTCACGGGGAATAGCCACTATTAGACCTGCCACTGCAGCTACTGTGGGGGCGCAGGCTGATATATTCTTGTTCATGATCCTATAGTCCACCGTCATTCGCCAGGATCCATCCAGTTTCTGGACTGGCCATATGGGTGAATTTACGTTAGTGGCAACGGGACATAGCACTCCCTGTTCTACTAAAGACCCTAGCACTGTCTCTGGATCTCGTTCTGCTTCATTTGGAAACATACTGTTTTTGTGGTTTACTCATGGGGTCCCCATCTATCTGCACCTCCCCATACTGCATCCTCCCACAATCATGTTTATGGCTTGCAAAAGCTGTCACATTTTGCTGTACATGGCTCCGGTATAATTCAGGCACATTTATCAATAACTCCTGTAAGTCATATGATTTCATGGCAGCTACCCGGCCACCCTTCTGTCGTTGGGCAGGGATCACCAGTATTTCCGGTTCCTGCATCACCCCTCCCCACAGGCAGTCATTGGCCATATTGACGGCCACACAATGGGCTGTCAACCAGTCTGCTCCTAAAACTCCTTTGGTCAAATCCCCCCATTTGGCTAATATGCATTCCCATTGCGTCTCAAGGGGCCTCATCCTTAGGCCCAATGGCTTAGATGCTGCTCCCATTGCCGGATCACCTGTGAACCCTCCCAGCTGGAAAACCATGCCACTAGATAAGGGCAATTTTTGCAGCATGGTCGAGCGGATCACTGTTCTGGAGGCTCCTGAATCCACCAGATAGCAACCACCCTTCCCCTCCACTCTCACATGGATACAAGATCTTCCCCATTCACCATAAATTATCAGGCACAGGTACTTGGGTTGAGCGCAGCCCCTTCATGCCTGGGAGGGGGTTGACGGGGAGCTCACGCCCCCCATCACCCACTCTGGTTTGTGAGTGGACCTTCCACATTTGGGCCTTTAACTCTGCCGTTTCCCTTCACAACTCCTCCACCTCAGAACTTGCCCTGTCCAGGCATCTATTCCTTTCTAGAGATGGCCTTCTCCTTTTCGGGAGATTTTGACACTCCCATTTAAAATGTCCCTTTTGTCCACAGTTATAACACTCCAAACTACTGCTGCTACCTTCCTTAAGTTTTCCCTCCTGTTTCCATGACATCAGAGCTGTACTCTCGGCCTCACAGACATTTCTTTTTTGCTTCTGCTCAGACCCAACTTCTTTATCCCATTGGTGCCTTTCAAACCTCAAGGTCATTTTCCTTAACACCCCTACCCCTGTGTTGTCGGCGGTTCCGAGATCAAAAGTCCTCGGAGGCTGCCTGTAAGTATAACAAAGAATGGGCTATCAGGGTCCTCAGCCAATGATTCAGGAAACGTCCCTGTAACTGACCCCGATTCAGGGGTGGTCCCCCATGTGCCGTATCATAGGTGGCCCAGAGACGCTCGGTGTAAGCACTAAGTGATTCTGTGGGTCCCTGTGTAACCCCTTCCAGTGGCTTGTGGGCATCACCCTGAGTGATTTCCATGGCGGCTAAAACATTGTTCTGCAAGGCAGCATATTGCCCTCCTCCCTTGGTGGGGAGGGTGGCAAGGAGACTACTACCTAATGTGAACAGTAGTACTTTCTTCTTTTCATCACCATCCAGACTGTGTAAGATGGCCAACTGATCCATCTTTAAGTGACCATCCAGAACCCTTCCCATTTTTAATTTCGGGATCTTTGAGGTCATACCCGAAACTGATCAGGAGTAAATGGAACAACAAATTTCCAGTCCAATTGACCATTGGGCAATCTACCTTCTTGCCCTATAAGTGCCATCAGTGGACACCCACCAGCGTTCTGGGACGGCGGCCATTTGCCCGGATGCCCTGTCATTTGTCTGTCTTCATCCTCTGACTCCTCCTCAGTATCCTCCTCTACTTGTCCTCCCCCCACATTGCATATACTATCCCCCATTTTATCTGTAATTCCCTTTTCAACTTCTCAATCTTGTCCTAACATTCCGTGTGATCTGCTAGTGCCTGTGGGTCTGGTAATGTTCCTCCACCAAATGCTGGTAGGCAACCCTCAGATCAGCACACTGTCTTTCAGCCTCCTCCGCCCTGTATCATTGTGTGTATTTCTTTTCTGCCCATGAGTCATGCTGCCCTTGGTTATTCACGCACTGGCTTTCCACAAATTGTAACCGACTTCCCCACTTTTGCTTCTCTACCTCGTGCTTTTCTACCTCCTCTTTTCGCCCCTGCGATTCTTCTTCGAGTTCCTTCATTAGCCAATTGACAATGGCTTCCCTTTCATACATGTATACGAACATACGAATAAGGAGCAGGAGTAGGCCATTCAGCCCCTCGAGCCTGCTCTGCCATTTAATAGATCATGGCTGATCTGATAGTAACCTCAAATCTGCACAAGAATCTATCCACCTCTACCTTAAAAATATTCAAAGACTCTGCTTCCACTGCCTTTTCAGGAACTGAGTTCCAAAGACTCACGACACTCTGAGGGTAAAAATTTCACCTCATCTCTGTCTTAAATGGGGGACCCCTTATTTTTAAACTGTGGCCCCTAGTTCTAGATTTTCCCACAAGAGGAAACATCCTCTCCATATCCACCCTGTCAAGTCCAGTCAGGATCTTATATGTTTCAATCAAATCGCCTCTTACTCTTCTAAACTCCAGCAGATATGAGCCTAGTCTGTCCAACCTTTCCTCATAAGACAACCCACCTGTTCCAGGTTTTAGTCTGGTAAACCTCTAACTTCTGTTTCAGTTGTTCCATCTCTTCCAGTTGTATAGCTTGTTCTTTTGATATGCCATCAACCAGACAGCCTTTTCCATGTTTGGCTTCCTGGTTGACCCCTGCATTCACCCGTCCACTTCATCCACTGGATTCTTACTTTGTAAGATCGTCTGGTCCCATCACTCTTTGAGAGATATTTTTTGACTACATACTGAGTCAGTAAACCCTCCAACCTGAGTTGAGCCATTTCTCTACCTTCAAAATCCTGTATTTCTACTACCTGGGTTCGGAGGTCTCGTCTGGATATCAATGACCCAAAACTTGAGACTTCGCCCAAAACAACTGCAATTTATTATTTGATTTCTGTCACAGGCAGTTCAATAATACTTATACCAGTGACTACTCACCCCGTGCTTTAGTTGCTTGGCTTCCCCGAGAAACAGACAGGATCGGGTGGTTGATCTGTTCTTGTACATTCTCTGTTCAGATAGCTGACCAGGCTATCCCCCTTCCTTGTCTGGCTGCAGCAACGGCCTCAAGCTTAATGAACACCGTGCTCAAATAGGTCTCTGCTTCCCGCCTTGTCATGTACGTGCTTGCTGATTGGCTCATTTCTCTGATAGCAACAGTCCATGATTGGCTCCTTTCTCTGATGGCAACAGTCCATGATTGGTTCATTTTCACCCCTGGCAATCCTCCTTAGAGCAGGAAGGTCCTGACAGCAATTTTGGCCGATCTCTTCCTAGATCTGCATGCTTCAGCAGCTCCCCCATCTGTCCCCCGTTCACCGAGCAATCATTGCATAAGGGTGATTCCAAACTGCCAAATTTCTAAAAGCAAAATACTGTGGATGCTGGAAATCTGAAACAAAAACAAAAATTGCTGGAAAAACTCAGCAGGTCTGTCAGCATCTGTGGAAAGAAATAGTTAACGTTTCGAGTCCAGATGACTGGATCAGATGGACTTGGTTCTGAAGAAGAGTCATCTGGACTCGAAACGTTACCTCTTTCTTTCCACAGATGCTATTGGACCTGCTGAGTGTTTCCAGCAATTTTTGTTTTTGTTTCTGCCAAATTTCTACTTATTCAATGATATTCTAAACAAACAGCAATCATCAGTTGCATTACATTAAGACATTGCCTTTTGACCTTACTTTGAGTTTTAAGCAAACAACTTTACATGATATTTGTAATCAAAAAGGTCACAAACTGAGAAAAAAATTGTTGCCTGGCCTTTAACCAGTCACCTTCCTAATATTAGCACAAAACCGTGAACACACCATAAAGACTCTCTGTTAATCCCTGTCAGTCTATTCACGTATCATATATTTCCAATTGGCTAATGTAATGATCTGGGGGCTGGAAGTATTTACATAGCCATTGCCTAGTTCGACCTTTATTAGAGACACGGGGAGTGTATTTACTCTGTTCTGTGATTAGTCACATGGCAGCTATTGGAATTACATCATTGGCTTCAATGACTCAACTAACTATTTGGTACCAAAGCCATATTACAAATGAATGGATTTGCTGATTAGATATTGGGCTGGATTATGCACTGAGGGCAAGCTCCCTACACCCTAGTGTAAATTTTGGGGGCAAATTTGCCTCCATTTGGCCTGCTAGCCTTGCTTTAGTTTTTTGAGTGACGACCCTTTAATTAGTAGAGGACAGAATTCTGTTTGTCCCCAGAATGAAGTCCCGCCTCATAGAGCTGCTGGCCAATTGGAGGCCAGCAGCTATGTGCCACGCCAGGATTGGTGGCCACTGACAGTATTGCAGGAGGCCCAGGAGGAAGAGGAACCATGGATGCCCCCAAACTCAGGTAAGTCCAGGATCTCGCTTGAGCCAAGTTGGCAGGCTCCAGGATGGGAAGGGGTGTGTGGCATGTCGGACAGGGCAGGAGGAGAGGCAATACTGGGGGGGGCCTAGGAACAAGGCACCCACCCCTTTCACTGACCAGGGTTAAATTAAACCTGCCAGGCTATATGTTGGGTGCAGGATTTTCCTGCTGCCCATTAAATCGGAGTGGTGGTGGGATTAAGACCTTAGTTGGGTATTAATTGCCCACTGAAGGGCCTCATTTGGGCCATGGACCACCCAACGGCTCCCCTTCTGTGTATAAAATCGTGGCGGTGGTTCGGTATGAATGTGGTGCTCTAATTTACAGGTCCATTCATCTATTTTCTCGCCCGCAGGTGGTCTGTAAAATTCAGTCCATCACTTGTCAAATATCTAGTTTATTATTACAGTCAAAGCCTGCCTATGATGGTAGGAAATAAAATGAACTTAATAAGTCAACAAATCTTTCATCGTTAATTATGATTAAATAATAATTTTCTATTAAAGCCCAATATCCATGTTAGTTGTATATTATCCTGCCACCTGGCAGACAAAAATTAGAAAGAACAATGCTCATAAATTATATCTGAGAATTATTTCCTTCTATATTACAGAGAAGGGGCCAAGTTGCTTCAGCAGAGGGTGCTTAAGACTTATTCCTACTTGTTGGAAACATAGCTGAATTTTGAGAAGATTTTGGCCTCGAAATTACACCACATCCAAATTTGCTTAAAGAGGCCAGCACAGGGCTACAAGAAATTGGGTTGCTGAACTTATTTGTACATTATTGGCAAGCTAAGGACACCAGTCACAAGTGCATAAGCAATAGGAACTGGAGTAGGCTATTTGGCTCTTCAAACCTTGTCCACCATTCAACAAGATAATGGTTAATCTTTTGCCTACACTCCACCTTTACTATCTCCAAATCTCTTAATTTCCTTACAACCACAACTTTCATCGACCTCTGTATTAAAAATACTCAATTATTCAGCTTCTATGGCTCTCTGGGATAGAGAATTTCAAAGACTCACAACCTTTTGAATGAAGAAATTTGTCCTTATTACAGTCCTAAATGGGCACTCCCCTTTTCGTGAGAGTGTGACTCCATGTTCTAGATTCTCCAACCAGAGGAAACATTTTTTAAGCAATGTTGAGCCCCTTAAGAATTTTACATGTTTTAATTAGATTCTTCTAAACTCCAGGGAATAGTCCTAGTCTATTAAATTCTCCTTATAAGACAATCCTCTCATACCAGGAACCAGTCTAGTGAACTTTAGTTGCACTCCCTCTAGGGAAGTCCTTCCGTAGGTAAGGAGACCAAAACTACACACACTACTCCATGTGTGGCCTCATCAATGCCCTGTGTAATTGAGTAAGACTTCAGCCTGAATTGTTGCTCCCAGGTCAGGAGCGCAGAGTCAGGACAATTCCTACCTTCACGAAACTGATTCCTGAAAAGCAGCCCTGGGAATTCCGATTTTCATTCCAGGGTGTGGGGTGGGGGGGGGGGGGGGGTTGGTGTTAACTGGCGTCAGGCCCACCCTCCCCCAAAACAGTTCAGAGGCAGCACAGGGGCTGCCAGGTGTGGAGGTGTGCTGTGTGAAAGGCTGGCCTCGGTGATCTGGCACTTTGTCCTAGCTGCAAAAAAAACCTGCAATAAAACACAAAACAACCCTCCAGCCCTCATCCCACTCCCCACCCCAGCACTCCCAATGCCTCATTCATGTCAACTAATACCCCCTCACCCACTCCCCATGGTTCTTTATAGCCCCTATGCCAAACCAAGCCCTTCTACCAACCCCCCTATGGACCCTCATACCCTCCATGCCAACCCATCAACCCTTCCACCCATCACACTTTGCCCTTACACTCTCCATGCCACCTGACCCAGTATCCACTATGGACAGGCCTCAGGACCCATGCTGAGGAGAATTAAAATGAAGGTCTAAAGTGTCTTTGGTTGAATTCATTATTTTTTTAAAAACTCTCATTGATAAAATACCAATCACTACATTTAAATTCCTTCAACTCCTTATAACAACAAACATTTGTATTCATAGTCCCACTTAAAAGACTTTATAAGCACTTGGAGCTGCCAATCAAACTGTGAATTAATAGGCACCACACTATGATAATGGTAGGTTGTGAAATCAGTCGTGCAGCACTAAATCTATAATGATAATCCTCAGGTATATATCAACAGAGTGAAATAGCAAGTAATGTTTTTTTCTAAACACTGCAGACAGTTTTCTCAAATACTTAAAGGGAAGGAGATTTAAATGGCTTGTCAGTTCCCTTGATAGTTCCAATGAGTTTATCCACTATTTATGCGCATTCATGTCTAGTTCTAACATTCCCAAAGGGCACTTGACCTCACCCACCACTGCCCCCCCCGCCAGAGTAAAAATTGTGAGGGCTGGGTTCGGGGCCAGGTCTTTTAGATTCAGGCCTCTGGCATCATTTTGGCTAAACTGGGGCCCCTCCCACTGTATGTGAAAATTCAGGCCTTCTTCACTCTTATATTCCAATCCCTTTGTAACAAAAGCTAACACACCACTTGCCTCCTTAATTGCTTGCTGTACCTACATGCTGATTTTCTAGGATTCATGTGCAAGGAAACCCAGGTCACTCTGAATGCAAATATTTCCCAATCTCTCACCATTCAAAAATTATTCTGCTTTTTTATTTTTCCTTTCAAAGAGGGCAACTTCTCACTTCATTGTATTCTATCTACCATGCTCTTGACCACACACCTAACCTGTCTGTATCCCTCTGAGGCAGATTGGGGGTGTTGGGCCATGTGATGGGCCAGCTGGAGCACCAGTAAAGAATAACAGGTACCTCTGAGGGGAGGTGCAGTGGGGTGAGCAATCAAAAGGAACCCAAGTGCTGGAAGTCAGTGGCTGGCTGTTTTAGTGTGGGGCCAGGACAAGTTCTGCTGACTCAAGGGGCAAATAGGATGAGTGCTAGGATGGTATTTTTACACAAGAAAATAAAAATAAAAGTATGGTAGTTGGTGATGCAATGGTCACAACACTCAGGTAAGTTGCAGGGACAAGTTTTGAGGGGGCCTTGCAGCCAGGTGGGAGGTGTGGTGGGCTGGGGGGGAAGCCTGGAGCACGGGAGGTTTAAACTTTCCTTTTGAGGCCCAGACCAGCACTCCTGGTCCAACAAGGAAAGTAAAAATAAAACACACCTCTAATGGCCCCGACTCCTCTTCCTGCTAGGCAAATCTGATGGGAAAAGCCACAACTGATTCCCCATTGGGGGCCAAGGTTAAAATAGTCGTCAGTCCGCGATTATGGCAGCAAAGCCCCATCTGCCTATTTAAAGAAAGGAAGGGAGGTAGTGGGGGAACAGGGAGATTGCAGGATGGTCCTAATCTCCTTCTGTATCTTAGCTGGGAGATCAATAGAACATGCAGAGGAACAAGCAGACGTTTAAACCACGCACAACATTTCTGAGGGGGATTCTGCTATCTCCATGCAACAGCATTTTCCAAAAATGGAAAAAGAAAGCCAGCCACTGACCTGTTGTTTACAAACATTCACAGCTGCCTTTTGTTGGACCCCTCAGCAGTTTATAAGCATCTAAAAATACCTTGATTTGCTGATTAAAGTTGCCTATTTTTCATTGGGTGCCCATCAACACAGAAGTGTTAATCTAACAAATGAGGACTCTTTAACCCTGGAGCAAAGAGCTGAGGCCAGTTAGCTGCTGAACATTATAACCCTGCTCCAGATCCGGGACACCTCATGAGAAATGTCACAGAGTGATTAAGTAGTTATCTATTAAATTTGTCAGCAGATGGTGACATCACCAATATGTTCAAGGCAAATGTTTGGAAACTTTAGTATCTTGCCCCTTTTTGCTATTTATAGTTTGCTGATTCTCCATAGACACAATAGATTCCATTAACTGCACAACCTGTCAAGAGAGTTTTACTTCCACTTTGAGGATTAAAGAATTGAGCTTTCCAAAGTGTCTAAGAGTAAAAAAACCTGAGCATATGTTTGTACTCTGTGCTTTACAGGCACATGTGGGCTGCAGCATATTGACATATCCTAAATCACAAGCCCTGGGGCAAATAAGCTTAAGAGTTGGAATGAGTAAATGGTCGAGATAAATCTTCTGTTTAGACTTACTTAACAGCAATAAAATTATCATAATTTGAAAATAGAAAACATAACTTGAAGCTTTTCAAAGACTTAATTAAAAACATCAACTGCTAGTTAAAACTTAAGTGATATTGCCCACAGTGCTGTAAATGGCAATGATTTAATTCAAACATTTTATAGCATTGTTTTTATAGCTAGTTGTTAATTAATGATTCTCTTTTGATTATCTGAAATGTTCTGTTAAATAATGTTACTGTGAATATCAAAAATCATTTCATTGCTGTTTGTTTATTTGGGTGTTGAACTGATACTTGGCTGTATTATATGTCAATAGAGCAGCATTGGGAAGTGGAGTAGATTTCTTGGTTGCTTAATTTGTTGGCTTGGAATCAGTCATTGACATCTGTTAGATTGCTAGTGTTTTATCCCTTGTTGAACACATGCCATCATTTATTTACTTGAGCTGGGAGGTCTCAGAGATATTCAGGAATAAGTGGACAATTTGTAAATAGTTTATTTTCATTATGTGGGATATGTTTGGGAAGCTTGTGATTTTGAGCAGCTTGTTATAAAATTGGGAAAGAGATTAAGGGCTGGATTTTCACTTCTCAGGTGGGTGGTTTGAGTCAGGAAATTTTCGGACTTGGCAGACCTGCCTCTGTTTAAAGGGCTCTAGTTAGACCCAATTTTTGCTCCGGGGAGTCGGGGACAGGATAGAGTCGGGTCCACTGACCCGAGAAGCAGATTGTGGTTGGCCATGAGGCGGGCGAGTGCCAAGGTGGGCTGGTTCGAATGCCTGCCTCAGTGCTCTGGGACTTTATCCCAACTGTTTTAGAAGCAGCTTCTCCAATCTATGCATGTAACTGAAGTTCCTCACCCTTAGAGCCATTCTCATAAATCTTGCCTGAACCCTTTCTAAAGCCTCCACGTCCCTCCTAAAGTGTGGTGCCCAGAATTAGATACAACACTCCAGCGGAGGTGGAACCAGTGCCTTAAAAAGGTTCATCATAACTTCCTTGCTTTTTCACTGTGGCCTGAATTTTCATCCTTGAGGTAGGCAGTGGGAGTTGGGAAAATTCCCAGCTCAGCCCGTCCGTCTTGGTGGGCTGGAGTTGGGCCAGCTGACCTGGGAAGAATTTTGGAAGCAGCCACAGGGGCTGCCTGGTGCGGAGGAGGCCTGTTCCAATGGCCCGCCTTGGTGCACAGGGACTTCGTTCCGGTTAAAATAAAAACACAAAGGCACTCCAGCCTTCACTCCTCACATCCCCTCACCCGAACAAATACTCCCCATACCCCATCCTTGCCACCTCATACCCCTATCCCCTGGCCCCTCATGCTCTGTATACCAAGCTCTGCCCTTCCATACATCCGCTATGGCCCCTCATACCTCTGATACCAATCTATAGCACTTCCACCCACCACCCTATGGCCACTCATGGTCTCAATGCCACTTCATGGCATTTTCATGCTCGTTGACCTGCTATACACTGTAAAGAACCAATGAACCCTATAGTGATAGTAGTAAGTGTAAATTACTATGTTTAAAAAAAAAGTCATTTCACTCTGAAGGCAATAAAAATGCCAATCCTCCAAACTCCTTAAAGCATCAATAACTAAAACCATAAGCCTTGAAACAACTTAACATTTGTGTATACAAACATTGTGCAATTGACAGCAGAGTTCAGAGAGTGTGAGCTGTTAATCAAACAATGTTTCCTCTGGAACGAAAACAAAATTACCTGGAAAAACTCAGCAGGTCTGGCAGCATCGGCGGAGAAGAAAAGAGTTGACGTTTCGAGTCCTCACGACCCTTCAGTTCTGTTGAAGGGTCGTGAGGACTCGAAACGTCAACTCTTTTCTTCTCCGCCGATGCTGCCAGACCTGCTGAGTTTTTCCAGGTAATTTTGTTTTTGTTTTGGATTTCCAGCATCCGCAGTAGTTTTTTATTTTTATCTCAATGTTTCCTCTGGGACGCATGTGCTTCAACAAGTTTAATAGTTGTCTGGGCTGAAGGGTTGGTGCTTTTTTTATTATTGATACTTTAAAGGGTCTGGATGATGAACACTTTTATTGCCATCTAAGTGAAATTACTTTTTTTTTAACATAGTAGAGAGTTATGAACGAATTACTTTTTAAAAGTTTTTTTTTACACATCCTACTCTCACTATATGGTTCATTGATTCTATACACTGTATAGTGGGTCAATGGACATAGAGGTGCCATAGCTTGGCAGAGGGAGCATGAGGAGTCATGGGAGATTGACAGAAGTGTCATAGACTAGCATTATAGGTATGAAGGGCCATAAGGGGTGGGTCAAAGGACAGAGTTGCAATAGGGGGCATGAGGGGCCATAACGGATGTGTGGAAGGCCATAGCTTGGCATGGGGGCATGCAGGGCATTAAGGGGTGGTTGGAAAGGCAGAGGATGCATAGCAGGCATGAGAGGCCACTGGGGTTAGTGGAAGGGCAGAACTTGGCATGGAGGCATGACAAGGACATTTTGAACTTTGTAAAAATTAATTTAAGAGATGTGGGAATCACTGGCTAGGCCAGCATTTATTGCCCATCCCTATTTCCCCTTGAGAAGGTGGTGGTGAGCTGCCTTCTCAAACTGCTGCAGTTCCTGTGGTGTAGGTACACCCACAGTGCTGTTAGGAAGGGAGTTCCAGGATTTTGACCCAGCGACAGTGAAGGAACGGCGACATATTACCAAGTCAGGATAGTGAGTGGCTTGGAGGGGAACTTCCAGGTGGTGGTGTTCCCATGTGTCTGCTGCCCTTGTCCTTCTAGATGGTAGCGGTTGTGGGTTTGGAAGATGCTGCCTAAGGAACCTCGGCAAGTTTCTGCAGTGCATCTTGTCGATGTTACACATTACTGCCACTGATTTTCGGTGGCGAAGTGAGTGAATGTTTGTGGAAGGGGTGCCAATCAAGCAGACTGCTATGTCCTGGATAGTGTCAAGCTTCTTCAGTATTGTTGGAGCTGCACTCATCCAGGCAAGCAGGAAGTATTCTATCACACTCCTGACTTGTGCCTTGTAGATGATGGACAGGCTTTGGGGAGTGAGGAGATGTGTTACTCGCTGCAGGATTCCCAGCCTCTGACCTGCTCTTGTAGCCACATTATTTATCTGGCTAGTCCAGTTCAGTTTCTGGTCAATCTCCAGGATGTTGATAGTGGAGAATTCAATGATGATAATGCCATTGAATATCAAGGGGCGATGGTTAGATTCTCTCTTGTTGGAGATAGTTATTGCCTGGCACCTGTGTGGCGTGAATGTTACTTGCCACTTGTCAGCCCAAGACTGGATATTGTCCAGGTCTTGCTGCATTTGGACATGGGCTGCTTCAATATCTGAGGAGTCGTGAATGGTGCTAAACATTGTACAATCATTAGCAAACATCCCCATTCTGACCTTATGATGGAAGGAAGGTCATTGATGTAGGAGGTGAGATGGTTGCACCTAGGACACTACCCTGAGGAACTCCTGCAGTGATGTCCTGGAACTGAGATGATTGAGCTCCAACAACCACAACCACCCTCCTTTGTGCTGGGTATGACTCCAACCAGCGGAGAGTTTTCGGCCTGATTTCCTTTGATGAGTTTTGTCAGGGACCCTTGATGCCACACTCAGTCAAATTCTGCCTTGATGTCAAGGCCAGTCACTCTCACCTCACCTCTGAAGTTCATCTCTTTTGTCCATTTTTGAACCAAGGCTGTAATGAGGTCTGAAGCTGGGTGACCCTGGCGGAACCCAAACTCAGTGAGCAGGTTATTGCTAAGCAAGTGCTATTTGATAGCATTGTTGATGACTTCTTCCATTACTTTACTAATGATCAAGAATAGACTGATGGGGCGGTAACTATTGGATTTGTCCTGCTTTTTGTGTACAGGGCATACCTGGAAAATTTTCCACATAGCCAGGTAGATGCCAGTGTTGTAGCTGTACTGGAACAGCTTGGCTAGAGGCATGGCAAGTTCTGGAGCACAAGTCTTCAGTACTATTGCTGGAATATTGTCAGGGCCCATAGCCTTTGCAGTATCCAGTGCCTTTAGCCATTTCTTAATATCATGTGGAGTGAATCGAATTGACTGAAAACTGGCATCTATGATGCTGGGGACCTCCAGAGGAGGCCGAGATGGATCATCCACTTGGCACTTCTGGCTGAAGATTGTTGCGAAAGCTTCAGCCTTATCTTTTGCACTGATGTGCTAGGCTCCTACATCATTGAGGATGGGGAAATTTGTGGAACCTCCTCCTCCAGTGAGTTGTTTAATTGTCCACCACCATTCACGACTGGATGTGGCAGGATTGCAGAGCTTAGATCTGATCCGTTGGTTGTGGAATTGCTTAGCCCCATCTATCGTTTGCTGCTTATGCTGTTTGGCATGCAAGTAGTCTTGTGTTGTAGCTTCATTAGGTTGACACCTCATTTTTAGGTATGCCTGGTGCTGCTCCTGGCATGCCCTCCTGCACTCTTCATTGCACCAGAGTTGATCCCTGGTAATGGTAATAATCCTTTGGTGGTAATGGTAGAGTGGGGGATATGCTGGGCCATGAGGTTACAGATTGTGGTTGAGTACAATTATACTGTTGCTGATGGCCCACAGCGCCTCATGGATGCCCAGTCTTGAGTTGCTAAATTTGTTCAAAATCTGTCCCATTTAGCATGGTGGTAGTGCCACACAACACGATGGAGAGTATGCTCAGTGTTAAAACGGGATTTTGTCTCCATAAGGAATGTGTGGCAGTCACTCCTACTGATACTGTCATGGACAGATGCATCTGCGGCAGGCTGGTTGGCGAGGATGAAGTCAAATATGTTTTCCCTCTTGTTGGTTCTCTCACCACCTGCCACAGACCCAGCCTAGCAGCTAAGTCCTTTAGAACTCAGCCAGTTCAGTCTGCGGTGGTGCTACTGAGCCACTCTTGGTGATGGACATTGAGGTTGCCCACCCAGAATGCATTCCTCCAAGTGGTGTTCAACATAGAGGAGCACTGAATCATCAGCTGAAGGGGAGCGGTATGTGGTAATCAGCAGGAGGTTTCCTGCTACTGTCCCAGCCTAGCAGACTGATGGGGACCCATACTTGACCTGATGCCATAGGGTCCGGATTTGATGTTGAGGACTCCCAGGGCAACTCCCTCCCGACTGTATACCACTGTGCCACCACCTCTGCTGGGTCTGCCTTGCCGATGGGACAGGGCATATCAGGGATGGTGATGGTGGTTTCTGGGACATGATCTGTAAGGTATGATTCCATGAGTTGCTTGACTAGTCTGTGAGACAGCTCTCCCAACTTTGGCACAAGCGCCCAGGTGTTAGTAAGGAGGACTTTGCAGTGTCGACAGGGCTGGGTTTGGTGTTGTCGTTTCTGGTGCCTATGTTGATGCTGGGTGGTCCATCCGGTTTCATTCCTTTTTATTGATGTTTTAGTGGTTTGATACAACTGAGTGGCTTGCCATATCAGAGTCAACCACATTATTGTGGATCTGGAGTCACATGTGGGCCAGATCGAGTGAGGACGGCAGATTTCCTTCCCTAAAGGGAATTAATGAACCAGATGGGTTTTTACAACAAATTACAATGGTTTCATGGTCATTGTTAGACTTTTAATTCCAGATTTTTACTGAATTCAAATTCCATCATCTGCTGTGGTGTGATTCAAACCCGGGTCTCCAGAGCATTACCCTGGGTCTCTGGATTTCCAGCCCAGTGACAATATAACTATGCCATTGCCTCCCCCACTTACCCCTCATGGAGACTATGGTCCATTGCTCCTCTGAGGGGCTGTTAACCACGACGCTTTAAAAACCTGGCCTGACTCCATGAAAATTGCAGAGGAGTAGGAGATGCCCACCTCCGCAATGCAGCTGGCCAGGTCAGGAGTGCTGGGTGGAGGCTTTTGATCGGAACCAGCCCACACCTTTCAAAGGCCCTCCTAAAAATCAGACAGGCTGGGAATGGGGTCGGAAATCCCAGAATCCAGACCCATTCGCCATTTTTAAAGGGCTCCCGAGTTGGCAAAAATCCAGGCCTATATCTCAAATCCAGGATCCTGTCTGATTTACTGATGTCATGGTGGGTGTGGGTTGCCGTATCTTTTACTGTTAGTGTACATTCTGTTTGTTAGGAAAAACCTTTGTAACCTCTTTTCTGGTTGTTATTGAGGAAGAATAAGCAAACTTCAGGACATCTTGTCATGGCAGCATGTCAGAGCATTTACCATCACTCATACCATCTCCCCTAACTTCAAAGGAGGTAAATTGTGAGCCAGGGTAACCACGTTTGGTAACACAGCAATGGTCAAAAGGACCTGTTGGTGACACATGGTCTTAGGATCATTTGGTCTAGCCTCTCAAATGAAGAACTTGAGGACCAGTATTCCAAGGCTGCTTGCTTTAAAGGGAAAGATACATGCTAATCATATGCCATTGGTACAAGCACCAGGGGCTATTTACATGGTGTTCTGCTGCTGGCAGTGTAGGTAGAGGAGTCCACTAGCAGCATGCACAGTAAGTTCAAATACCGTAATGCAGTAATACCGTAAATACGGTAATACCGCAATGCACCTTGGCGACTGTGGGAGCTCCAAGGACATGTCCAGCAGAGGACCCTTTTCAATAATGTATCCAAAGTTAAGTACAGATAGTTCTATAGCTGTCTTCTCTCAAACCTAGAAATGTTTGATTCAAGCAATTCACTGATGATGGATGATGAATACAGACCTCACATTTTGATGCTCTGCAGTTTTTGCTAGTTTGTTACTTAACTGCTTAATACCCATGATGGGAGTTCTTAAGGGCAGCCTGTGCTTCCCCCATGAATGCTCACACTATTGCCATAATGATTCTAGGGTTCCAGATAGGAGAAGGCTTTGGTGACCTCAGGGACTATTAGCTATCCCTTCCTGCAGATCATTGGCCATGCTGCCCAATACTAGGAGAATGGAATGAATGGTCACAGTTGAAAGTACTGGTTTTCTGGATTGCAGCCCCTCACACCAAATCCTTCTTTGCCTGCATGTGAGACCTAGAGTCCACAGGATCAGGCTACCTGTGCAACATCACAAGAGGTACATGTAGCGGTTACATCTGAGGATTTAGCTACTTTGAGATGAATACCCCATCAGTCTCAGCAGATTTTTATTGCAATTCAACAACCAGCCTCCTGCACTCCTGCCACTGAGGTAGCAGAAAACTGGGGATAAGACAACAGACTTTATACCCTGGGACCTTGAGGAAAAGCAGCATGGTAAGAAGCACTGGTATGAACATTCAACAATATTATTTTAGCATTAAAATTGCTGGTAAGGCTTGGAAGTTTCTTTAAATATGTGGCATGAATGGGAACTTGGTGAGATGATGCACAAGGTCTGTACATGTTGGCATCTTTATGGAAGGAAGTAGGAAGATGTAGACAGACTTGTTACCCTAACCCTAACCTAGTCTGCTGAGACTGATGGGGTATTCATCTCAAAGTAGCTAAATCCTCAGATGTTACTGCTACATGTACCTCTTGTGATGTTGCACAGGTAGCCTGATCCTGTGGACTCTATGTCTCACATGCAGGCAAAGAAGGATTTGTTGTGAGAGGCTGCCATCCAGAAAACCAGTACTATCTGGAATTAAAAGTCGAACAATGTGGAAGTTAAGAAAAGTAATTGTTATGAGTGTAGCATGTTTCTTACAGCTGGAAATGGGTTGTGTTGTGCATCGCCTCCAGATTTCTGCTGATCCCTTGCTATCCGTGTAATCTTTCTTCTTTGAGGCTTCTAAGGAGGCCTCGTGGTAAGGCAAAGTTGTAATGCGGTACCCCACCATGATTCATGCTGGATGACGCTGCAGAATGCATTTCTTAGCTAGCTGGTGGCTAGCCAACAGAATTGGGATTGTTTATCTATCTCCGCTTGTCCTCATCCTATTGTCCCATTGAGATTCTTCCAGGCCTCAACTAAAACTCCATCTCATTTATGTAACTAAGTTCTCTGCCATCTGGAGGCACATGTGCACTGAGGTTAACTCTTTAACTACCAATATACTGACAAACTGTTTTTTCTGATATCAAGTCCTTGATGTCCTATTACTCCTTTTAGTTCATTGAACATTGAGAATACCAAAGCCATTGTTTTTTCACCCTCTGTGATTCTATGCTCTCTGCACCCACCTATATGTAGACCTAGTTATGCAAATGAGAAAATTTGGACAACTGGAACCATTTGAAACTGCCTGAAACCTTCCAAATAGGCTTTTGAGTCTGAACTGCACCCATTTTGAAAAATCTGAACTGTTGTGTTAGGTAATGACATTGCCTAGTCGTTCAGATACCTGCATGTAAATCTGTATCCATTGACTTTGATTAAAAGTTAGGAAATTCTTTTGAGACTGATAAACCCACTACAAAGGATATTAACTTCTCTCAGTATATTCTTTGCCTAGTAGCAGCTGCCAGAGGCACAGCTCACCAGAATATTTTACTTTATTGCCTGAATGTGTCTTGCTTACTGAAAACTCTTTCATATGGGTCTGCCATATTAAGACCAGGTGAAAATGAGATAAATGAACTCCAGATTTTAAGGCTGGATGGTGAAAGGAAAACTGCAGAGTGCTGCTAACACCCCCACCAAGTTTATGTACACACAATGTGGACAGTTTAGTTTACCATGAGCATGACTTTGTGCCGAAAGAAACAGAAAATAGTGTAATAGTGTTTGTTACTGTACTAAACTCCCAACCTGTGCTTTTTATGCCTGGAGGTCACCTGTTAATTTTCTTAGGGTCAGTGCACAGAAAGATGGGTGATGTGATTAGATTTACATTCGATCAGAAAATTTACATAGTTTTGGCATCTTAATTTTGGTATTTGGAAATTTCTCCTAAGGATCACTTTACATATGAACATTGGGCAGTTCTCATTATGCATGTATATTTCTGCTTCCCAGGATTTTCCCTTCTGGACTGTGCCCAGATGATTCTTTGGGATAGATTTTGACTTTGTGGGATGGTGTTAAATGAGTGATCATGCGTTGATAGCCTGTATAAGGAGGGACTGGCAGCTAACATAAAAGGGAATCCAAAAGTCTTCTATAGGCTTAGAACTAGTAAAAGGTGGTCAAAGGAGAAGTTGGGCCGATTGGGGAGATAAAAGAGGATTTACCCATGAAGACAGGCTGCATTGTTGAGGTACTAAATGAATACTTTACAGCTGTCTTTACCAAGGGATAAGATGCTGCCCCAGTCACAGTGAAAAAGGAGGTTGTTGAGGCACTGGATGAGCTAAAAACTGATAAAGAAGAGGTATTAGAATGGTTGGCTGTACTTAAAAGTTGATAAGTCACCAGGATCGGATGAGCTGCATCCAATGATAGTGAGGGAAGTAAGGGTGGAAATTACAGAGGCATTGGCCAAATCTTTCAATCCTCCTTAGATACAGGGGTGGTGTCAAAGGATGGGAGAATTGCAGGTGTTACACCCTGGTTGAAAAAAGGGTGCAAGGATAAGCCTAGCAACTACAGAACAATCAGTTAAACTTCGGTGGTGGGAAAGATAATTCAGAACAAAATTAACAGTCGCTTGGATAAATGTGGGTTAATTAGGGAAAGCTACTGCAGATTTGTTAAGGGCAAATCATGTTTAACTAACTTGGTTGAGTTTTTTGATGAGGGAACAGAGAAGGCTGATGAGGGTAATGCTGTTAATGTGGTGTACATGGACTTCCAAAAGGCATCTGATAAAGTGCCACATAACAGGCTTGTCAGCAAAGTTAGAGCCCATGCAATAAAAGGGACATTAGCAATATAGAAAAAGAGTGGGGTGAGTAACAGAGTAGTGGTGAACAGTTGTTTTTTTTGACTGGAGGAAGGTATTTAGTGGGGTTCTCCAGGGATCTATATTAGGACCCCTGATTTTTCTTGATATGTAGTAATGACCTAGACTTGAGCATATAGAGTGGAATTTAAAAATTTGTGGATGATGCTAAACTTGGAAGTATTGTGAACTGTGAGTGGTATAGTGATAAACTTCAAGAGGACATGGACAGGCCGATCATGCGTGCCCGCCAAGGGTAAAATTCAGGCTATGGGTTCAAATCTAATCATGGCAACTGGTGGAATATAAGTTCAGTTAATTAATAAATCTGGAACTAAAAGCTGATCTGAGTAATGGTGAACATGAAACTGTCGTTAATTGTCGTAAAAACCCATCTGTTTAACTAATGCCCCTTAGGGCAGGAAATCTGCCATTCTTAGCTGACATCAGACCCACAGCAATGTGGTTGACTCTTAAATTCCCTCCAAACTGGGCTATCAAGCCACTCAGTTGTACCAAACCATTGCAGCAAAGTCAAAATGGAATGAAAGTGGGCAGACCACCTGGTATTAACCTAGGCACTGAAAATAACAACAGCACACGCAGCCCTGTCATTAAAGATACCCTCCATTGTGATGTGTGGCACTACCACCATGCTTAAATGAGAGAGATTTTGAAAAGATCTAGAAAATCAAAATTAGGCATCCATGGGGTGGTGTGGGCCATCAACAGCAGCAGAATTGTACTCAGCCACAATCAGTAACCTCATGGCCCAGCATATCCCTCACTCTACCATTACCATCAAGCTGGGGGACCAACCCTCGCTCAATGAAGAGCACAGGACAGGATGCTAGGAGCAGCAGCAGGCATGTCTAAAAATGAGCTGCCAACACGGTGAAGCTACAACACAGGGCTACTTGCACGCCAAACAGTGGAAGCATGTGACAGACAGAGCTAAGCAATCCCACAACCAATGGATCAGATCAAAGCTCTGCAATCCTGTCACATCTAGTTGTGTCAATGGTGGTGGATAATTAAACAGCTAAATTGGAGGGGGAGGCTCCACAAATATCCCCATTCTCAATAATGGGGGAGTCCAGCACATCAGTGCAAATGACAAGGTTGAAACATTTGCTACAATTTTGAGCCAGAAGTACCGAGTGGATGATCCATTTCAGCCTCCTCTGGAGGTCCTCAGCATCACAGATGTCAGTCTTCAGCCAATTTGATTCACTCAACGTGATACCAAGAAATGGCTGAAGGCACTGGATGTTGCAAAGGCTATGGGCCCTGACAATATTCCAGCAGTAGTACTGAAGACTTGTGCTCCAGCACTAGTTGTGCCCTAGCAAAGCTTTTCCATGTTACAACACTATCCAACCCAACATCTACCCCACAATGTGGAAAATCGCCCTGATACATCCTGTACATGAATAGGAGGACAAATTCAACCTATTATCATCCCATCAGTCTACTCTTGATCATTCGCAAAGTGATGATCAACACTGCTATCAAGTGGCACTTAAAGCAAAACCTGCTCACTGATGCTCAGTTTGGGTTCCGCCAGGGCCACTTGGCTTCTGATCCCATTACACACTTGGTCCAAATATGACAAAAGAACTGAATTCAAGAGGTGAGGTGAGAATGACTGACATCAAGGCAGCATTTGACCAAGTGTGGCATCGAGGACCCTGAGCAAAACTGAAGTCAATGGGTATCAGTGGCAAACTCTCCGCTGGTTGAAGGCATACCTAGTACAAAGGAAGATGGTTGTGGTTGTTGGAGGCTAATCGTCTAATTCCAGGGCATTGCTGAGGAGCTCCTCAGGGTAGTTTCCTAGGCACAACTATTTTCAGCTGCTTCATCAATGACCTTCCCTCCGTCATAAGGTCAGAAGTGGTGATTTTTCTGATGATTGCAAATAGTTCAGAACCATTTGCAACTGCTCAGACACTGAAGCAGTCCGTGTCTATATGCAGCAAGACTTGGACAATATTCAGGCTTGGGCTGGTAAGTGGAAACTAACATTTGTGCTATATAAGTGCCAGACAATGACCATCTCCAACAAGAGAGAAACTAACCATCTCCCCTTGACATTCAATGACATTACCATCGCTGGATCCGCCACTATCAACATCCTGGAGGTTACCATTGACCAGAAATTGAACTGGACTAGCCACATAAATACTGTGGCTGCAAGAGCAGGTCAGAGGCTAGGAATTCTGTGGTGAGTAACTCATTTTCTGACTCCCCAAAGCCTGTCCACCATCTGCAAGACACAAAGTCAGGAATGTCATGGAATATTCTCCATTTGCTCAGATGAGTGCCACTCCAACAACACTCAAGAAACTTGACACCATCCAGGACAAAGCAACTACTTGATTGGCACCCCATCCATCACCTTAAGCACCCACTCCCTCCACCGCTGACACACAGTGACAACAATTTGTATCATCTACATGATGCACTGCAGCAACTCTTCAAACCTCCTTTGACTGCACCTTCTAAACCCATGACTCTACCACTTAGAAGGAAAGGGAAGCAGATGCATGGGAACACTGCCACCTGCAAGTTCCCTTCCAAGCTACACACCATCCTGACTTGGAACTGTATTGCCATTCCTTCACTCTCGCCGAGTCAAAATCCTGGAACCCCTGCCTTATAGCACTGAGAGTGTACCTACACTACATGGGCTGCAGCGGCTCAAGAAGGCTGCTCACTACCACCTTCTCAAAGGCAATTAGGGATGACAACCAATGCTAGCCTAGCCAGTGATGCCCACATTCCATGAAAGAATAAAAAATATAAATATCTTGGATCTTCATGTACAAATATCAAGGACATTATGATAAATCGTATAAAACACTGGTTTGGCCTCAAGTGGAGCATTGTGTCCAGTTCTGGGCACCACACTTTAGGAAGGATGTGAAGGCATTAGAGAGGGTGCAGAAAAGATTCATGAGAATGGTTCCATTGATGAGGAATTCAGTTACAATGGATAGATTGGAGAAGCTGTGACTGTTCTCCTTGGACAAGAGAACATTAAGAGTAGATTTAATAGAAATATTCAAAATCACGAGGGGTCTGGACAGAGTACATAGAGAGAAACTGTTCCCATTGGCAGTTGATTGAGAACCAAAGGACACTGATTTAAGGTGATTGGCAAAAGAAGCACCTTCAATATGAGGAAATGCTTTTTTATGTAGCACTTGGCAATGATCTGAAATCTGCTGCCTGAGAGTGTTGCGAATGCACATTGAATCATGGATTAAAAAAGGGAATTGAATAATTAGCCGAAGAAAAAATATTGGCAGGGCTTTGGGGAAAGGGTGGGGAATGGGACTAGGTGAGTTTTTCTTGCAGAGAGCCAGCACCAATACAATGGGCTGAATAGTCTTCTTCTGTGCTATAACCATTCTATTATTCTATGAATCATGTGACTCCAATTAAAATAAAATTTGTACTCATGTTATAGTCATGATGTGCTGTGACTCAGTGAATATGGACTTTTACTTCATGTGTGCCTTTATAAATAAAACTGTGTATATATTAATTACATTTCTTAAAGAGACATGGTAAGTGTTTCCTTAAAATGGATAATATGACAATCCCTTAAAATAATCTGATGGTGAAAAAGATTTTGTGGCAGTTCTCTTCAGCATCCCAAAAAGAACATCCATTACCTGACATCTTTGAAGAATTCTTTTACTACACATATAGAACAATGAAAGCAGGCATTAGTAATCATTCTTAAATATTACCTTGTCAGAAATCCAGCCACAGTTGAGGACGCACTTAGTTATATACTGCTTGTGAGTAAAGCACAAATCATTACAAACTGACAAGACAGCAAAGGATTGAGGAACAGGTAGGGTCATTTAAAAATGTTACAGCTCATTGTGTTGTACAATAGCTCCACTTTAACTTATTATTGTAACTGTAAATGTGCTCATTTGAAACTTTAAAAGAGCTGCTATGATATATGACACACCTTTGGAGCTACTTTTTATTGTCCTTGAAATAAATTCCAGCACTGCAGGAGATGTGGGCCAACTCTGATCTGCAACCCTCTATGGATTTTGGCTAGGAGTCTTTTCCTCAATGCTTAATCAAAGAATGATGTGAAAGTCAACATCTTCAAGGCTATTGAAGGAATAAAAGATGTGTTTTCCAGATGTACACCTTGAAAATGATCGAGTTACAGAGCTACAGTTAAATAAAACACAATATTCCTTTTGCTTTGCAGCAGAATTTGATTGTGTACTTTGTAAATCTTATAAGAGTAGAATGTTAAATTGGAGTGGAAGAGAATTCATTTTGCAAATTAATTTTCACTGAAATGGGGTTATTACGGTTAATTTCAGAAATGCAAAGCTTGATAGTTTAGTCAAGAAATGTAGATAAGGCTAATTTGAGATTTTGCTTTTTATTTTTTCCCCTTAAGATGTTCCATCAACATTGAAGCGATTGCCTTAGCTTTCTATGCTGCTGCATAAAAGTATTCCCAAAACAAAAATAAAATTTCAATGAAACAGCATTCGATTTCTTGATTCATGAAGATTATAATTTAAAAAAAGGAGTTGCATTCACTTATCTCTGCAACTTGTGTTTATATTATTAGGTTCTGCGGCAGGCAGATGGATTGGTCCATATTCTTTGGTTTAAAGCAGAGGAGGTGTATGATTCCACAATGTAAAAGTGCCCTTGTCAAAGATTATAGGAACATTGAAAAATAAGTAGGCTATTCAGCTCCTCAAGCTTGTTTTGTGATTCTCTCAGATCAGTGTCTCTCAAGCTTCTTTTTCACAAACTACTTAGGTGGGGCAAAAGACTTTGCAGACCATCTATCAGACTTAGCATACCTGCTTTCACTTGCCACTTCAAAACGCTCGTCAGAATTAATGGGAACTTATGGAAACTATGGGCAGAATTTTGCCCTTGGCGGGTGGGCTCGGCAGGCGGCGGGGGCAGCCTGGAAGCCGACCGCTGCCCGCGTTTGGCACCGGACCACGATTACACCCTAGTGGGCCAGTTAAGGCCCACCCAGCATGAAACACGAGCAGCAGCGCTGAGCGCTGCCTGTAGGTGGGCGAGGAAGGAGGGCAAGCAGGCCGAGCGCGAACTTCGTGCATGCGACTCATGCCGCGCACACGGGAGCTGGTCTGGCTGTGTGACGTTCCGAGTGGTGGTAGGGATGAGGCTTCTGGCTGTTCTCTTGTATGGCCTTGACTATGGCATCAGTGACTTGCATTTGGATCAGCCCGCATACCACCTGGAGGACTGTCACGGATAACAAGTGTTTTGCAGACCACACTTTAAGAATCACTGTCTTAGATCATGACTAATCTGTGCTCGGCTGCACTTGACCGAGTGTGGCATCAAGAAGCCCTGGCAAAACTGGAGTCAATGGAAATCAACGGGAATACTCTCCACTGGTTGGAATCATACCTAGCACAAAGGAAGATGACCTACAAAGCACAAGTCAGGAGTGTGATGGAATACTCTCCCATTGCCTGGATGAGTGTAGCTCCAGCAACACTTAAGAAGTTCAACACCATCCAGGACAAAGCAGCCTGCAGTTCTGTTGAAGGGTCGTGAGGACTCGAAACGTCGACTCTTTTCTTCTCCGCCGATGCTGCCAGTTCTGTTGAAGGGTCGTGAGGACTCGAAACATCGACTCTTTTCTTCTCCGCCGATGCTGCCAGACCTGCTGAGTTTTTCCAGGTAATTCTGTTTCTGCTTAATTGATACCTCATTCACAAATATTCACTCCCTTCACCACTGACGCACAGTGGCAGCAGTGTGTACCATCTACAAGATGCACTGCAGAAACTCATCAAGCCTCCTTAAACAGCACCTTCCAAACCCATGACCACTACCATCTAGAATTAGGACAAGGTCAGCAGACAAATGGGAACATCACTACCTGTAAGTTCCCCTCCAAGCCACTCACCACCCTGATTTAGGAATATATTGTCATTCCTTCATTGTCGCTGGGTTAAAAACTCGGAATTCCACCCCCCCCCCCCCCCACCCCAGGCCGTAACAGCACTGTGGGTGTACCTACAGCACATGGACTACAGTGGTTCAAGAAGGCAGCTCACCACCATCTTTAAAAGGGCAATTAGGGATGGACAATAAATGCTGGCCTAGCCAGCGAAGGCCACATCCCACGAATGAATTTTAAAAAATCACCTCTGTCAACACTCTGGGATGTAGATTACCAGGTCCAGGTTTTTTATCTACTTTAAGTCCTATTAATTTCTCTAGTACTTTTTTTTTTACTAACATTAATATCACACAGTTCCTTACATACACCACATGGACTGCAGTGGTTCATAGGTATTTCTGGAATGTTTTTAGTATTTTATTCCATGAAGACAGACAAGAAGCATTTGCTTAGCTTCTCTGCCATTTCCTTATTCCCCATTATAAATTCTCCTGACTCTGCTTATAATAGACCCACATTTGTTTTTTTTAATATTCATTGACAGGATGTGGGCCCATCCCTCATTGCCCTTGTTCAGAGGGCATTTAAGAATCAACCACATTGCTGTGGGTCTGGAGTCACATGGTAAGGACAGCAGGTTTGGCATTAGTGAACCAGATGGGTTTTTATGACAATCAGCAATGGTTTCATGGTCCTCATTAGACTTATAAGTCCAGATTTTTATTGAAATCAAATTCTACCATCTGCAATGGTGGGATTCAAACCCAGGTCCCCAGAGTTTACCCTGGGTCTCTGAATTACCAGTCCAGTGATAATACCACTATGCCACCGTCTCCCCGACCTAATCTTTTCCTTTTCACATACCTATAGAAGCTTTTACAGTCCGTATTTGTGTTTCTTGCTAATTTACCCTCATATTCCATTTTCTCTTTCTTAATCTTTTTCTTGACCCTCCTTTGCAGAATTCTAAAATGCTCCCACTTCTCAGGGTTACCTTTTTGGGCAACTTTATATGCCTCTTCCTTTGATCTACTACAATCCTTGATTTCTTTTGACAGCCATGTTTAGAACACTTCCTTTGCTGGGTTTTTGTGGATTAAAGGAATGTATCTTTGTTGTAAACTATGTATTAGTTCTTTAAATGTTAGCCATTGCCTATCTACCAACATTCCTTTTAACGTAGTTCCCCAAACAACCAAAGCCATTTGCCCCTCATAACCTCATAGTTTCCTTTGTTTAGATTTAAGATGCTAGTCTCTGATTGTTTGAACATGATGTAGTTCAATGTAAAATTCTTTAATATTATGGTTACTCTTTCCTAAAGGTTCCTTTCCAACAAGATTTTTAATTAGCCTCTTTTCATTGCACAATACTACATCTAAAATAGCCGATTCCCTAGTTGGTTCCTCAACATACTGCTCTAGAAAAACATCTTGCATGAATTCCAAGAATTAATTCTCCACAACATTAGTACTAATTAGGTTTGCTCTGTCTACATGTAGATTGAAATCCCCCATGATCACTGTATTACCCACACCTCTAATTTCCTGATTTATACTGTGATTTACATTATCACTGCTGTTTGGTGGCCTATAAACAACTCCCACCAATATTTTCTGACCCTTGCTGTTTCTTAGTTCCACTCAAACTGATTCCATGTCTTGATCTTTAGAACTAAGGTCATCTTTCACTGCAGCACTGTGAATGAGTTGCAGTAATCACTCTAGTAAGCAGTTTCTTTTCATGTTTATCTCCATTTTGGCCCACCAAACTAGTGCTAAGCCCTGTGCTTGGCTTGCATCTAGACATGGCATCCCCACCCTACCCCTTCCAGGTGAAGGACATCCTGGAGGAACAGAGATGAGTGTTCCTCCCATTCATACATGACTGTGTATGGAGACATTGCACTTTGAGCAGGTGATGGCAGCCATGTGCAAGAACCCTCCCTCCCTCAGACACTATTCAGCTTGCGTCCATGACTCAGAAGAGGAGAAAATTGTCTTGGCATCATAGAAAGACTTACCACAGGAGCCCTTGTCAGACATGACCATTTGCGCAGGAGGATGGAGGTTTGGAGTCAGGTGTTTGCTGCTGCCCAGCAGCCGAGTCCCTTGGAGGCATCAAGCTCCGCCCCTCCTCTGACAGTAGCAGATGGCAAATTGCACAGAATAGCAGCTCCACACCTTACTGGGATCTCAATGTTATGAGACCCATAAGTCAGGGGAGAAACCTTTTTTTAAATTCATTCATGGGACATGGGCATCACTGGCCAGGCCAGCATTTATTACCCATCCCTAGTTGCCCTCTTATTTAAAGGGCATTTAAGAGTCAACCACATTGCTGTCAGTCTAGAGTCACATGTAGGCCAGACCAGGTAAGGACAGCAGATTTTCTTCCCTAAAGGGCATTAGTGACAATGGCTTCATGGTCATCATTAGACTTTTAATTCCAGATTTTTATTGAATTCAAATTCTTCAATGGTGGAATTTGAACCTAGGTCCCCAGAGCATTACCCTGGGTCTCTGGGTTACTAGCCCAGCGACAATACCACTATGCCATCGCCTCCCCTGCTGCCATGTGGGCTTCACCATAGAGAGGAGAACACAACTGAGCATGGTCCACACCCAGTTACCTCATGATTATTAGGGTGTTCCGTTAGTTATTTTATTGTGCTCACCTTGAACTCCATTCACTTGAAAAGACCCTCCTCTCACTTCGGATATTGCCGTTTCAGAGCGACATCGTTGGAGAGTTGAGAACACAAAAATGCTACACGTCACATTCCAGACTCACTCCACCACCTTCTATTCCCCCCGTTCGTCAGCCACCAACATCCCTGCATCACCATTAACCCACCCAATATAACCATTCCTCTCCCCTCTGTGACCCTTTAACCTCCCCCCGTTACTCTCGCACCTATAACCATCACCCTCCACATGCCTTCTCTCCCCTCTGAGTCTACACCCATTACCGTCCCCATGCCCACCCCAACCCTGACCCCTCCCATTATCTGAGCCACCTGTTTCATCTGTTTCTATGACCACCACTGCCGCCACAATGAAACCTTCATCCACCTGTTACCCTGGACGTGCCACCCTATTGCATCCCACTCCACCCACTCACTGTGACTGTTCCCTCCGCTGCCCAATGCCCTCAGTTCAACACCCAGGACCCCACCATAGACAGCACCAACAGCGCCCTCTAGGATCATCTCTCTGCCACCATCCCTGCCCATAAAGCCTCTCCCCCCCCCCCCCACCTGCCACCCCCCCCCCCACCTTCCCCCCCAACCACAGGAACCCCAGGCCTGACAAGCAAGGCCCTATCCTCCATTCCATATTGCTATGCCCTTGCATTCTCGTGCTCTCTCCCTCCCTGCCTTGGACATTCTATCTTCCTTCCCCAGTAAGCCTCCCCTGCTTCCACCCCTAGCCTGCCTCCCATGTCCAGATTTCACTTAGCCTGGACTCTGGCACCCAAACTGAGTTAAAAGGCTGAGACTTATGAGCAGTCCCCAAGAAGGCCAAAGCAGCATCTACTCACTTCAAGTCAAGCTTGCCAGGTGCACGTCACTTATAACAGTTGTAAATGTGAGCATTTAATTTCACTCTGGAGGGGAACTTAATTTGGATAGGGGCTTAATTCCATTGAAGTGGCCTTTTAATTAGCATGCATGACATGCTAATGCATACAAAAGGGCTTCCTGGCGTTGCTCATCGGGGAGCTTGGCCTGCCTTTTCCCTGTCTTTAAAGTTTCGAGAACTTAATTCTTAAATTTAAGCCTGCTGTCAGGAAATTATTTTTAGCCGCCCACCAAATTAAGTTCCCCCACCTGCCAAGCTTTTTCTGCTGCTGGTGGGACTGGAGGATTCTGTCCTTAGTATTCACAGCCTTCTGGAGGAGAGATTTGCAGATTTTTACTATCTTTTGTGTGCTTCCTGAATTTATTCTTAAATGGCTTAGCTCTAATTTTAATATTATGCCCTCTTATTCTGGACTCATCCATTAAAGGATATTGAGGTGGAAGTTGGTATGCAGTGTGTCTGTCATTTTGGAAGTAAGATGGGTGTAAAGAATACCTATTTAGTTGTTGGTGCAGCTGGTATCCCTTGAATTTTCCAAGTAATACCTTCAAGATCACCTCATTTGATCCATAATGTTATGTTTTTATAATGATTTAAGGCACCAATCACTCATAAGGGATTGCATAAACATGTTGTGGGTTGATTTATTAAGTCTAAGCACGTGTGAACAGATAGACATACATATTAACTTGAAGATATCAGAGCTGCAGAGCTGTGTGTGTGCTCTGCTGAAAGAAAAAGTAAAAACTAACCTGGATCATATGACACACTTCCTTTCCTGTGATGTCATGCTCCTATCCCATAAAGGCATTTTGCAACATCCCCCTTCCTTTTTAAAGATACTTTTCAAAGAAGTATAACTAATTACGATACATGTTCAGTTGCTATTAGTGAAGTATATAGAACTGATGAATCAATGAGTCTCTAAAGCATTTTTAAAAAATTATTTGTTCATGGGATGTGGGTGTTGCTGACTAGACCAGCATTTATTCCCTATCCCTATTTGTCCTTGTTCAGAGTGCATTTTAAGAGTCCACCATATTGCTGTAGGTCTAGAGTCACATGTAGGCCAGACCAGCAGATTTCCTTCCTGAATTACATTAGTGAACCAAATAGGTTTTTACAACAATCAGCAATGATTTTGTGGTTATCATCAGACTTTCAGTTCCAGATTTTTATTGAATTCAAATTTCACCATCTGCTGTGGTGGGATTCAAACCCAAACCCCCAGAGGATTAGCCTGGGTCTCTGGAATGCCAGTCCAGTGACAGTACCATTACACCACTGCCTCCCCCCATAGAGATAATCTGCTGGTACTCCCAGATCTTATAATGGTAATCTTGTTTGAGGTGTATTTAATTGCTCACCATGATGTGTGGGATTGTTTTTCTTCGATGTTGTTCCTGGTTGCATTTGGGAGCTTGTCCTCCATTCAATAGGATGGCACAGTGATGGAGGAGCTGGAATGCATCTGATTTGGCCTTGGTTATGCTTCACTGTTGTGCCTTTGTGTGTAATGAATTCATAGGACCTTGGTTCCGAACAAATTCTTGTCACTTCGACTGGTTGCTACATACCTTCTGTGGGATCCTGGATACAAATTCGTTAGAACATCTGTAAACTTGGCAATTTTGTACCAGCATTTTTATGTGCACGTTGGTCATCTTCTCTTGTAGTTTTAAAAGTTGTTCTCTAGTTTCTGAGAGAATAGAATGGGTAAGAGTAGGTAAATTGATATACACTGGTCTGCCAAACATGAGTTCTGTCAGTGATGGAATAGTTGCACTTAAAGGTGTCACTGTCATATGTGACATTGCAATGTGTAGATCATTCTTGGTCCGTATACATTTGAGAATTAGGGATTTCACCATGTGAGTCATTTGTTCAGCTAGACTGTTAGATCTAGGGCAACAAGCATTATGATTCCAGCTGGTGTTATTACTGCACAAGTCAGATTCCAGAAAGGAACCTGGCTTGATAGATCATAATTTAAATTATTTTTAACCGTGGAGAGTATTGACTGAGCAGATTCACAGGAGTCTGCTTTTAACTTTTTAACAAAGGATAAAGCCTTTATTAAACAAGAAACACTAACTATATTACACCAGATAACAAACAGGTTGGAAAGATTTTTAATACAGACCCAAGAGAACAAATGATTCAAACTCACACTTTCCCTTTTATCCTAGCAATAATCTTTGCAGACCCAACACTATAGTGAAGCTGTACCACTATTTCCACACCAAGGATAGAGCTGGTTCAGTTGCAAAGAGATTTCTCTTCCACAATTGGTATCTCCCTTGAAATACCCAGAAAACTCACTCTGAATTCATTATGACTTTATCTCTAAAGCAATATGTAACAGTCTGGCAGCATTTCCAGCTAGAGAGAGAGAGCCTTAAACTTTTCTGTCTTCACCCTGTTGTATACTCATACCAATTGACTAAAAAACTACTTTCTATTCCTGCCTTTGTGGGTGTCTCTCTTGATCCCCTGTTGCTGAGCAACAGTAGTTTTTTCTACTTCATTTTTAAAAACTTCCCTCAACTACTAACCTCATAATCACTTCAAGAGTCGTAAAACCTCATAAAAATGCATGTATACAAAGAGGGGCCTAGACTTGCCGGCTCCACCTTACAAAACCTGTAAATGAAACTAAACCAGGGGCAGAAATTTTCAGTTGGTGGGCAGGTGCATGCTCGACCTGCTTGAGCATGAAGTGATGTGCATTGATGTTGGCCGAGTGTGCCGACATCAACGTGCAGTCGCGCAATAGTTCGGTCGGCAGATGTGCGCCGGAGTCGGCAGTGCACCCGCCAACAATTAAAAGGCCTGTTAAGGCCATTAAATAATCAATTAATCTTAAATTTTCGCTGCCCATCCAACCTAACGGTTAGCGGGCAGGCAAAAAGGCCAAGCGGCCTTTGCATTTTTTGGGAAACCTCATCCACGGGCCGGACAGAGTTACATGAAGGGACATGTTTTATTACATTTTTATTTTGTTTATTTTCTTTTTTTTAATAACGCTTCATCTCCCTACGGCAGCTCAGTGCATCAGGGAGATTATGAAGTGCTCATCCACGCACATGTGCAAAGTTCACACTCAGCCCGCTCACCCTCCCCACCCCCCCACTCGCACAGGCAGCACTGAGCACTGCCGCTCATGTTTCATGTTGGGAGGGCCTTAATTGGCCCGCCAGTGTGAAATCGCAGTCTGACCATACCTCCATCAGCCCCTGCCAAGCCCACCCGTCAAGGACAAATTTCTGCCCCAGGTTTCACTTTTCTCAACACACAAAAATAAAAAAGGATATCAATTAAATTTAAAGTTATATCTTGTTCCTAACACCCACAACTACACATATAACTTACATATAACTATATCTAGTTTCTAACATGAGGAGAAGAAGTAGTATGATCAATATTACACCTCTCACACATATCCTGAAATGGCTTACCAATAAAGTGCGGATCATTATCCGTAATGATTTCTCCAGGCACACCAAATAAAATAACACTTTGAGCGTGTGCACCAGTTTGCTTGACGTATTGTGCAATTGTCGAATAATGGGGTACGTGTTAAAATAGCTGACGATGTCAATGAAGTCAGTGCCATGGACATGAAAGTGGTTGGATGCAATTTTGGACCAAGGATGGGTAGGAATTTAATATGGAATCAGTGGTTCTTTGCGCTGGCTTGGAATATGCTTTTGATATGCCTCGTACTTCTTGACGACGACTTTAATGTCATTGTTCATAGCCAGTCAATAGACTGTCTCTCTTCCGAGTCTTCTCATCCGATCTACGCCCATGTGTGATGATGAAATTGTTGAAGAATATCAGGTCACAAAGATTCTGGTATGAAGACCTGCCTGCTTTTAAAAATGATTCCCCGGGAGATGCCTAGCTCAACCCGGTAAGGCCAAAACGGTCTCATGTGTTTGTAGACATGCTTAATTGCATTAGGCCATCTTTCGGTGAGGATTTTCCACAGTTTCTGTAGTGTAGAATCTTTTGCCATTTCTTCCTGTAGCTGCTGGCATTTGCATTGCGCAAAATCTAGTTGACTGACTTGCATTCTCCTGTGAGTGTAGCATTGCAGCTCCCTTGAAACTGACAATTTTGTCAAAATATTCGGGATATTTTGATGTTAGGTCATGAACTGAGATGATAGGAGTAGTTTCTGAGGTTGCTGTGATGTGTGAGGTCTGACTGATTCCATATATTGTGACTAGTGCAAGGTCATGGCATGCCGGTAGGCCTGCAATCATGGGGCCTTTAGTGTCCACGACGTAGAACATCTGTGACACCCAGGAGAATTGATTGTACTTGCACTCCAGGACTTTGGATCCCGCGCATGGAATTAGTGAACCTTTGTACGCTGAAAGTTGCATAGCAGTAGGTTTCTCCATGGCCTTCTGTGTCTGTGGATAGGTAGCATGTTGGCACTTGCCCCTGTGCCAATCTTGGCTAATAACAAATTGTTGCCAACTTTCTTAGGGCAGATAATTTGAATCTTGGCAAACACTTTAGATGATGTGACGGTATCTATGTTTTCCACAAGATTGACAGTATGAAACATGTGTTCACCGCTCTTCGTCTCATCATGCACATCATCGTCGTTTTCTGGTTTGTCAATCACCCCATGTATGTGTTTCTTACAGGATACTGGATGGTCATTCTTATTGCTTGAAGGTACCCATTGTGTATGGTCTCTTTGTTTTAGTGCATTACTGCTGCCACATGTCTTGCAGAATTCATTAAAAGCTGGGCATTTCCTTGGTGCATGCAGAAGACCACAACTTCTACATAAATTGTTAAGTTTGGGTGTTTTAGTAAATGTGTCAACAATTGGCGTTGTGTTTAGGGCTTGTAAGCTTAGTCGACCTGCGAGGATCGCTTCGTACTTAGGTCCATCCTTGAGTAGCTTTTCAATGCTATAGATTTTGGGATTGTCTAGCAGATCTTTCCAGAGGCTTCCATGGGGCTGGATGTGGTCACCAATGCAACAATTCTGTCTGCTAGTTCTACATCTGAAAAATCACAGTATGTACCCTTTTCTCTGCATCTGCTGATGAAGTGGTTTATGGATTCTGTAGGCTGTTGTTGAAATGACATGAACTCTAGTCGGTGAATACGGAAGTTTAACATGATACTGAACCCGCCTTCCAATGTGATCCAAGTCTTTTGAAAATCCTTTAGCTCTTCTGCTGTTAATCCTGACGTGTTCAGCCTATGTAGACCTTCATTTTCAATTGCTAAGCAAATGTTTATGGCTTGCATCTCTGGCTCAAACATACCTGAATCAAGAAACCATAGCTCTGTATGCTATTTAAATATTTTGAATTCAGAAAGGAGGTCAGCTGCATCCCAATTCAACCTAGGAAATTTTGTGGTCATTTTGACAACATCCCTTTGACCTGAACTGACAGGCAATGCATTGAGTCTCACCACAAGGGATCTGTCTGCTTACCAGTCCTTTATTTGAGTACTCTAGGCATTCTGTCTTCAAAGCTTTTCTGTGCAGTCACCACGTTGAGAGTCAACACTCTCTGACGCTGTGTCTTGTTGCAGTCTTACCGAAATGCCAAGGATCATCTCATGCCATGTAGCATGATCGAAGGCTGTTCACCATGTCATACCTGTATTTAATCATGCTGCTAGGCTGAGCGCCATGTCATTTAGAAGGAACCACTGCTGCACACCATGTAGTGTGTGTTATAATGATATAAAAACACCACTCACTCACAAGGGATTGGGTAAACACATTGTTGGTTCATTTATTAGGTATAGGCACATGTGAACAGATATACATGGATATGAAGTTTGAAGATAAGAGAGCTACAGAGCTGTGTGTGTGTTCCACTGGAAAAAAAGTGAAAACGAAACTGGATCACATGATACATTTCCTTTCTAGTGATGTCATGCCTTTATCCCTTAAAGGCATATTACAACATATAATTCTGCACTTAGGATACCTATTGTGAAAACCCAATGGTTAAGTCATTGTTCATGATAGACGTGTACTCAGGTAACACACAATCTTGGAAAAAGGACCAGCAGAGTGCTTTCAAGAATCCTTGGAACAGACAGACTGAACTTACCCCTTATGATGCTATTCAACGTATTAAGAATGAAGAAATCAAATAAGATGCATGACAGTTAAAGCCTTACCAGATTCTTTTTTTGAGGAAAATGGGCTTTTGGAGTCTAAAACCTACCCTGAGGTGCGCATTGGAGTTGGAGTCCACAATTTGGATAACGTCAAAGATTTCCTTCCGCAGCTTCCAGCTTTATGTGAGTTGGTTTAGAATCCTCCCTTCTGATTCAGTAGATCATGGGTTCAACTATCATTTCAGGGCTTGAGTGCATATTCTAGGCTGATACTTGAACGCAGTACTGAAGGAATGCAACACTGTCATAAGACAATGAGGTGTTCCATTGAAATGTCCTTTGTCTGTTCAGCTGGATGTAAACTATATCATCGCGCTATAAGTAGGCAAAGTTAGCCGACAGTTGGAGCATGGGGTTGGATGCAATTTTGGGAAAGGAACCCTTGCAGGATTTAACAGTAGGTTAAGTTTTTCTTGCTGGCTCCTCCTGACCCCACAAAAATTAAAGCTAAATCTTTGTCCACTCCTTGAGTGGCCTCCAGTGATTTGTTTAAAGACGATAGGCTTGTCAATATGAGCGCAAATGAAAGGCACGTCAGCTGTGTCCATTGGTAACTCCAAATTTCAACTCAGGCCACTCATTCACCCTCCTCAGATCTCACCCAAGATCATGGTAGATACAGTGCTAGCACAAACAGGGGGTAAATGACCAAATACAATTTCAGGCCACTACCATCCTGTTTATAGCAGGTGGAAGGACTTAAATTGGCCCAAATTCATGCAAAGTGTTTATCAATTACTGAGACAGGCTAATGAATTACATACTCTTTTTTGTCTTTAATGAAACAGTTTCGATGTCCAGGACATTATTCTGGATGTTTCAGTCAGTGGCAAAGCATTAGGGTTCTCTGCTAAACTTGAAGAAAGCTGCTCACAGTGATCTAGCGATTTTTGTTCTGTGGATTTCCTCTTTCCTGGTGTTAATTTGAGTCTGGTACTAAATTAAGGATATTCCTTCACACCCAGCGACAGTGATGTCATCAATCAGGATAAGCAGTTAATCAATTTAAGGGTTCATTTACAGGGCAAAGCAGAAAGTAAAATGCATTAATTATTCTTCACCTTTTATGCATCTTCCAGAGAGCAAAATAAAGATTGGGGCATGCATGTTAAAAGCTGAAGTATCATAAATCATTTTTGCCGTCATTATAACAGCAAAATCTATGCCATGAACAAGATAACCACCTTTTCTTTCAGTTTTTTAAAGTCTTGTAAATGTTTTAAAACTTGAACATTAAATGTAACTCTTTCTCAAAGTCCTTTTTTGTGGAAAAATGGCCAAAAGTCCCAATATGTAAAATACTCCAAGTTCAGAGGATGCCGGCCTCAGCTAAATATCTTGATCCGATCCAGTCTAGTACTAAGGACACTACATTTGGTCTCAGTACCTTGAAGATAGGGAGGAAAAAAAATCACCTAGACTGTCACTCCTCATCCATTAACACTGACCCATGCAGGAAAGCTGTGTGTGTGGATACTGGTTGAGTACCAGATTAAACTTGGCTGTAATGCCCTCCTGCAGAGAGCCAGCCTTTAATAAATGAAAACTGGTCATGAGCAACATACTGCAGAAAGATATCAATGCCTTCAGGAGATAAGGAATGGGGGAAGAACAGAAATTCATGACTGCTGTTAGCATCACAGTTGCAGGTTGTGAAAATGAAAGTAGAGGATTGTAGGTTGACGTATTACTGATGTCACATCACATAGCACATCTCAGATCAGCTTTTCCTCCATGGTTTCCATCTGCTCACTTATTTTCTCTGATCCTTGAATTAATAATTTATTCGCATGAAATATTGCCGCATTTTCTACATTATAACTGTGACTACATTTCAAAAGCACTTCATTGGCTGCAAAGTGCCTTGGGACACCCTGAGGTCATGAAAGATGCAGTATAAATGCATGTTCATTCTTTTACTTAAACATGTGATTAAAAGAGCTAGCATATATTGGTGTAATAAACCAACATGATTGGTAACTTAGTGAAGCATAATGTTATTCAGGGGTATATTGTCCTAATATGTTCTGAGAGTGAATAATCTCATTCGTCACCAGTGCACATGATAGATTGCAGGCAGTGTAGCTGAACTTTTCCAGTATGCTGCCTCATTTTTGCAATTTTTAAGCTTTCATAAGGAAATGGCGGACTGACTGGTTCCTTTCTGAATCACTGGTATAATCAGTAGTTTTGTCGTCCTCTATACTGTGCTTAATTCATTGTGGGCAGTGTGAACTTAAAATAATGCTATCAAAAGTAATGCTAATGCCAAACAGATGCATTGCAAGAAATGACAACTAGATGACTATATGACAGCAGACTGAACAATTTCAGCAGTGAGACTTACAATTGGTTAACATACAAATCAGTATACATAGTTTGGGGCCCCAGCATAGAACTGCCATGGAGGATCAGCTGCCCATTACAAAAATGGACACATTTGCATTTCCACTGAAGTCAAATTTTTGAATGCCCAGGTGGCATGCTGACAATCTGCCCCTTTGTGCTGATATGAAAGCAGAACATCTTCACATATAACTGTAAAATCTGCACTATAACTCTGGAGTGAAATTAGCAAGATAGAATTCTGGTCAACTGCTTTTGCTTCAGAATGTCTGATGTATAATTACAACTTATACAAACAAAACTTTAACAAGTTACTGGGCAGATTGGGCTCCTGAGGGGATTTTAAACTTGATGTGCAAGCTTCTTAATGTTAACAGAGCACAACATGCATCATTGGCTCTCACTGACATTAAAATTGTAACTGGCATTTGGAGACTTGTAAGACAAATCTGAAATTGCGTGAAAATATGCATGTACAGAGCTTTAGTTTGTTAAGCAGGGAACAATGTAGAGTTGCAGTGCAGCTCAGCAATACTATTATCACCTTAAGAAATCATAGTTCTTAAGCTGTTTAAATGATGGCTATTGGCACACCTCACTGCCTTAATTTCCCAACATTAATCTTGCTTTTGGCAAAGGTTGACCTGCTTTACTAGGATGACACCTGGATACCAAGGGTCAGATTTTTGCGATCGAGCAGGGTAGCTGGAGTCGGGAAATTACCTGACTCAGCAGACTTGCCTCGATATAAAGGGCCCCATCACACACAATTTTCACTCCGGGGAGGGAGGGTCGGATTGAGTCAGGCCCACCAATCCCAGAAGCAGATTGGAGGTGGTCACGGGTGTGGGCAAGACCATTTGGAGAAACAGATGTATGCCAATCTGTCTCTGTTGATACAGTTTCCAGATGGTCTCATTATGAATGCTTGGTTGAGCTTCAGACTCACAGATGGTTTAGCTCAGCAGTGGTCCTGCTTTAACTGGTGGAATTGGAGTGTTTGCTTTGAATTATTGACAAGATTATAATAAGTTATTCTTCCTTGTTTTTTTGTTAATGTCTGTATGTTTATTTGAACAAGACTAAAGAGTGTGAAATGAGGAAAAACCTCTGTTATTGATACTATAAATGTCTCTGATTGACACTTTTATAAGGTCCTAAGAACAGTAGTTTTTTTCAAAGCCAATTGCTGATTTGCTATTAATATCTAATATTGTTATTATATGGTGCTATACACAGTGCATACAAGGACAGTGGGAATTTAGGGGACATGGGGGCACAAAAGGGAATGGGGAATGGGTAAGATCTTTTAAACTTGCCTTTCAGATTATGGTTCACGATTGCTCTGAGGGGCTATGAACCATGATTCCTCCAGAAACTGGCCCGACTCCACGAAAATTATGAGGTGCATGAGATGCCTACCGTGCAGTGGAGGTGGCCAGGTCAGGAGTGCAGGGTGTGGTTAATCCTGCACCGGCAAAAATTGCCAGTACCAGAAATGGGGTTGGGAATCCCCGAATTTGGGTCCCATCTGCTATTTTTAAACCTCTGTCTCTGTTCCAACACGGATGCATGCATGAAAATCTGGGCCCAAGGGTTAACTTATCAGGTGAGATTCCATAAACTAGGGTGGCACTCCCTGGAATTTAGAAGGGTCACAGGTGATTTGACTGAAGTTTGCAAGATACTAAGTGGAACAGATAGGCTAGATGGAGAGAAACTATTTCTGCTGGTTAGGGAGTCTAGAACTAGATGGCTTCATTTAAAATTAGAGCCTGACCTTTCAGCAATGTAATTAGAAAACTGTTCTCCACATGAAGGGTTGTAGAAGTTTGGAACTCTCTTCTGCAAAAGGCAATTGATGCTGGATCAATTGTTAACTTTAAATGTGAAGTTGTAGAGTTAACCAAAGGTATTAAGGCATATGGGGCCATGGCAGGCTTATGGAGTTGGCTCGTCAGGATCTCATTTGGTGGTGGAGCAGGCATGAGGACTAAATGGCCACTCCTGTACCTGCATTCCCAAGTTTCTATACACTTCATGACAAAGGTTTCAATAAGTAGCCTTTGGATCATTGAACTGGCTTCAGCAAGAAGGTACACTCTGGAAAGACTTCACCAAATACGCTTTTGCATCTTAATTTGTATTTGGTGGCATCACAAGATCATCAACAATACAGCACAGGAACATGCTTAAATATTGGTATTGAGAAGGAAAAGATCCGGGATTTAGATTAGGTAAAGTGACGTGTGTATATTTGATGGGGCAAAAAAAACTTTTTTGAGTAAAAGTCACAACCATAGCGACTTTAACCAGGTCACAGTGAGGTCAGATAAATTTATTTGAAATGGTAAATTTTACCTGTTTTTCTTAGAAAAAGGTAGAAAAATGGAAAAGAAAATAGCTGAAGACAGACAGGCAACACAAATATGACCAAAGAAAGTCATAGAGTCATAGAGGTCTACAGCACAGAAAAAGGCCCTTCAGCTAATTGAGTTTACGCTGGTCAAACAAGTACCTAATTATTCAAATCACATTTTCCAGCACATAGCCTTGTATGTCATGGCATCACAAGTGCACATCCAAATAATTCTTAAATGTTATGAGGGTTTCTGCCTCTACCTTTCAGGCAGAGAGTTCCAGATTCCCTCCACACTCTGCGTGAAAAAATTCTTCCTCACATCCCTTCTAAACCTCCTGCCCCTTACCTTAAATCTATGCCACCTGGTTATTGATTCCTCCACCAAGGGGAAAAGTTCCTTACTGTCTACCCTATATATGCCCCTCATAATTTTATAAACCTCAATCATGTCCCTTCTCAATCTTCTCTGCTCCAGGGAAAATAACCCCAGTCTATCTAATCTCTCCTCATGACTAAAACTCTCCAGCCCAGGCAACATCCTGGTAAATCTCCTCTGCTCTCTCTCTAGTACAATCACATCCTTCCTATAATGCGGATTCCAGAACTGCACCAATACTCTAGCTGTGGCCTAACCAGCGTTTTATACAGTTCCAGCATAACCTCCCTGCTCTTATATTCTATGCCTCGGCTAATAAAGGCAGTATCCCATATGCCTTCTTAACCACCTTATCTATCTGTCCTGCTACCTTAAGGGACCGGTGGACATGCACACCAAGGTCCCTCTGATCCTCGGTACTTCTCAGGGTCCTGCCATTCATCGTGTATCCCCATGCCTTGTTTGTCCTGCCCAAGTGCATCACCTCACACTTATCCAGATTAAATTCCATTTGTCACTGATCAGCCCATCTGACCAGCCCGTCTATACCCTCCTGTAATCTAAGGCTATCCTCCTCACTATTTACCACCTCACCAATTTTCGTGTCATCCCCGAACTTACTGATCAACCCTCCTACATTCAAGTCTAAATTGTTTATATATACCACAAACAGCAAGGACCCAACACAGATCCCTGTGGAACCCCACTGGACACAGGCATCCAGTCACAAAAACACCCTTGACCATCACCCTCTGCTTCCTGCCACTCAGCCACTTCTAGATCCAATTTGCCAAATTGCCTTGGATCCCATGGGCTCTTACCTTCGTTATCAGTCTCCCATGTGGGACCTTATCAAAAGCCTTGCTGAAGTCCAAGTAGACTACGTCAAATGCATTGCCTTCATCTACACACCTGGTCACCTCTTCGAAAAGTTCAATCAAATTGGGCAGACATGACCTCCCCTTAACAAAACCATGCTGACTGTCCTTGATTAATCCCTGCCTCTCCAAGTGTAGATTAACTCTGTCCCTCAGAATTGCTTCCAAAATTTTCCCCACCACTGAGGTTAGACTGACTGGCCTGTAGTTCCCTGGTTTATCCTTTCCTCCCTTCTTGAATAACGGTACCACATTGGCTGTCCTCCAGTCCTCTGGCACTGCTCCTATGGCCAGAAAGGTATTGAAAATTATTGCCAGCACCCCTCCTATCTCCTCCCTTGCCTCACTTAACAGCCTGGGATATATTTCATCTGGGCCTGGAGATTTATCTACTTTTAAGCCTACCAGACCACTAAGAACCTCCTTCCTTTCTATGCTAATTTCTTTAATTACATCTTAGTCCTTCTGCCTGATTTCCATACCCACATCGTCCCTCTCACTTGTGAGCAAAGTATTCATTTAGAACCCTACCTACACCTTCCGGCTCCACACACAAATTGCCACTATGGTTGTAAATGGGCCCTACTCTTTCCCTAGTTATCTTCTTACTCTTAATGTACTTGTAAAATAACTTTGGATTTTCCTTTATTTTATCTGCTAATGTTTTTTCATGCCCCCTTTTTGTTCTCCTAATTTCCTTTTTAGGTTCCCCCCTACACATTTTATACTCCACTAGGACTTCCGCTGTTTTGAGCCCTTGGTATCTGCCATAAGCCTCCCTTTTTCTCTTTGTCTAATCCTGTATATCCCTTGACATCCAGGGTTCCCTGGATTTTTTGGTCCCACCCTTTGTCATTACTAGAATATGTTGGCTCTGTACTCTCCCTATTTCTAACTTGAATGAGTCCCACTGCTCTGATGCAGATTTACCTAAAAGTAGCTGCTCCCAGTCCACTCTGGCCAAATCATATATGATCTTATTAAAATCGGCCTTCCCCAATTTAGAACTCTGATTTCTGGCCCATCCTTGTCCTTTTCCATAACAACCTTGAATCGAATGGAGTTATGATCGCTATCTGCAAAATGATCCCCCACTGATACTTCTAACACTTACCCGGCTTCATTGCCTAAAATTAAGCCCAGGATCACCCTCTCTCTGGTAGGACCTTCTACTGCTTGCTTTAAAAGCTCTCCTGGATGCATTTTAAGAATTCCGCTCCCTCTAAACCTATCACACTATGACTAACCCAGTTAATGTTGGAGAAGTTGAAATCCCCCACTGTTACTACCCTATTATTTTTACACTTCTCTGTAACTTGCTTATATATCTGCTCTTCTATTTCTCTCTGACTGTTTGGGGGCCTGAAGTACACTCCCAGCAATGTGATTGCTCCTTTTTTGTTTTTCAGTTCTACCCACATGGCTTCATTTGAGGAGCCTTCTAAGATGTCATCCCTCCTTACTGTTGTAATTGATTACTTGATCAATATTGCAATACCCCCTCCTCTTTTACCTCCTTCCCTGTCTCGCCTGAAGACCCTATAGCCTGGGATATTGAGCTGCCAATCCTGCCCCTCTCTCAACCATGTCTCTGTGACAGCAATGACATCATACTTCCATGTGTTAATTTGTGCCCTTAACTCATCTGCCTTATCCGTCAAACTCCTCGCATTAAAATAAATACCATCCAATTTTGTCAAACTCCCTTGTGCCTTAACTGGCCTATAATTTCTATGCCTTCCAGACTCACTTGCTCTCTCTTCTAATTTTGGCTGTGCATCTACCCCTGCTGAACCTCCTCTCAGGATCCCATCCCCCTGCCAAGTTAGTTTAAATCCTCCCCAACAGCACTAGCAAACCTCCCTGCAAGGATGTTGGTCCCATTCGGGATCAGGTGCAATCCGTCTGCCTTGTATAGGTCCCACCGCTCCCAGAACCGGTCCCAATGTCCCAGAAATCTAAAGCCCTCCCTCCTGCACCATTTTTCCAGCCACACATTCATCTGGACTAACCTCCTATTTCTATACTCACTAACGAGTGGCACCGGAAGTACTCCAGAGATTACTACCTTTGAGGTCCTGTTTTTTAATCTGTTTCCTAGTTCTCTAAATTCAGCTTGCAGGACCTCATTCCTCTTTCTACCTATGTCGTTGGTACCAATATGTACCACGATCTCTGTCTGTTTGCCCTCCCCCTTTAGAATGCCCTACAGCCATTCAGTGACATCCTTGACTCTGGCACCAGGGAGGCAACATACAATCCTGGAGTCACGTCTACGATCACAGGAATGCCTGTCTGTTCCCCTTACAGTGCAATGAGTGTGGCTGCACTCCCCAGAGGAACTATCACTCTCATTGCTTTCCAACACAGAAAAACAGTTCTTGAACAACATGCACCCAGGGGATTTCCTGACTACCTGCCTGACACCTTTCTTCTGACTGATGGTCACTCATTTCCTCTCTGTCTGCACTTCTGTAAGTTGTGGGGTGACCACATCTAAAAACGTACTATCCACGAAACTCACAGCCTCGCAGATACACCTCAGTGTCTCCAGCTGCCGCTCAAGCTCCGAAACTTGGAGCTCAAGAAGCTGCAGCTGGTTGCACTTCCTATACATGTGGTCGGTCAGAGTGCAAGTAGCGTCGAGGACTTCCCACATATTGCAGGCAGTACATAACAAGGGACTGAGCTGCCCTGCCATGCCTTTAAGTGAAAAAAAACTCTTACTTTAAGTTGAATACAGTAAAAAAATGTTAAATTATTTATGTACTTTAAATAAAAACTAGAACGCTTACCTTTCCTTAGCTTAATCTATTTTAAACTGGAGAAAAACTGGAGAAAAAAACTTATCTACTACTCACCAATCAGCTCTCACCTTTGTGTTGATGTCACTTTTTGGCGCTTCCCCGCACTCGCACTGGTTCTGATCTCTCCGCTGCTCTCTCACGCTATCTTGTGATGTCACTCTTGTTATTTTCAATAAGAACTGACTGATGGACACTCTTCCCATACTACTTCACCATGATGCTCACTGCAGGACACTCTTCCCAGACTGCTTCACAGCAATGCTGTCTGCAGGACACTCTTCCCAGGCTTCTTCACCGTGATGCTGACTGCAGGGCACTCTTCCCAGACTGCTTCACCGTGATGCTGACTGCAGGGCATTCTTCCCAAGCTGCTTCACAGCGATGCTGACTGCAGGACACTCTTCCCAGGCTGCTTCACAGCAATGCTGACTGCAGGACACTCTTCCCAGGCTGCTTCACAGCAATGCTGACTGCAGGACACTCTTCCCAGGCTGCTTCACAGCAACGCTGACTGCAGGGCACTCTTCCCAGGCTGCTTCACAGCAATGCTGACTGCAGGGCACTCTTCCCAGGCTTCTTCACTGTGATGCTGACTGCAGGGCATTCTTCCCAGACTGCTTCACAGTGATGCTGACTACAGGGCACTCTTCCCAGACTGCTTCACAGCAATGCTGACTGCAGGACACTCTTCCCAGGATGTTTCACAGCAATGCTGACTGCAGGACACTCTTCCCAGACTGCTTCACAGCGATGCTGACTACAGGGCACTCTTCCCAGACTGCTTCACAGCAATGCTGACTGCAGGGCACTCTTCCCAGGCTTCTTCACCGTGATGCTGACTGCAGGACACTCTTCCCAGGCTGCTTCACTGTGATGCTGTCTGCAGGACATTCTTCGCAAACTGCTTCACCGTGATGCTCACTGCAGGACACTCTTCCCAGACTGCTTCACAGCAATGCTGACTGCAGGACTCTCTTCCCAGGCTGCTTCACCGTGATGCTGACTGCAGGACATTCTTCCCAGACTGCTTCACAGCAATGCTGACTGCAGGACACTCTTCCCAGGCTGTTTCACAGCAATGCTGACTGCAGGACACTCTTCCCAGGCTGCTTCACCATGATGCTGACTGCAGGGCACTCTTCCCAGACTGCTTCACAGCAATGCTGACTGCAGGACACTCTTCCCAGGATGTTTCACAGCAATGCTGACTGCAGGACACTCTTCCCAGACTGCTTCACAGCGATGCTGACTACAGGGCACTCTTCCCAGACTGCTTCACAGCAATGCTGACTGCAGGGCACTCTTCCCAGGCTTCTTCACCGTGATGCTGACTGCAGGACACTCTTTCCAGGCTGCTTCACTGTGATGCTGTCTGCAGGACATTCTTCGCAAACTGCTTCACCGTGATGCTCACTGCAGGACACTCTTCCCAGACTGCTTCACAGCAATGCTGACTGCAGGACTCTCTTCCCAGGCTGCTTCACCGTGATGCTGACTGCAGGACATTCTTCCCAGACTGCTTCACAGCAATGCTGACTGCAGGACACTCTTCCCAGGCTGTTTCACAGCAATGCTGACTGCAGGACACTCTTCCCAGGCTGCTTCACCATGATGCTGACTGCAGGGCACTCTTCCCAGGCTGCTTCACCGTGATGCTGACTGCAGGGCATTCTTCCCAGGCTGCTTCACAGCAATGCTGACTGCAGGAGACTCTTCCCAGGCTGTTTCACAGCAATGCTGACTGCAGGACACTCTTCCCAGGCTGCTTCACAGCAATGCTGACTGCAGGACACTCTTCCCAGGCTGCTTCACAGCAATGCTGACTGCAGGGCACTCTTCCCAGACTGCTTCACAGCGATGCTGACTACTGGGCACTCTTCTCATGCTGCTTCACTGCGATGGTGACTGCAGGGCACTCTTCCCAGGCTGCTTCACCATGATGCTGACTGCAGGACACTCTTCCCAGGCTGCTTCACCATGATGCTGACTGCAGGGCACTCTTCCCAGGCTGCTTCACCATGATGCTGACTGCAGGACACTCTTCCCAGGCTGCTTCACTGTGATGCTGACTGCAGGGCACTCTTCCCAGACTGCTTCATAGCAATGCTGACTGTAGGACGCTCTACCCAGGCTGCTTCACCGTGATGCTGACGCAGGGGACTCTTCCCAGACTGCTTCACAGCAATGCTGACTGCAGGACGCTCTACCCAGGCTGCTTCACCATGATGTTGACTGCAGGGCACTCTTCCCAGACTGCTTCACAGCAATGCTGACTGCAGGACACACTTCCCAGGCTGCTTCACTGTGATGCTGACTGCAGGGTACTCTTCCCAGACTGCTTCACCATGATGCTGACTGCAGGACACTCTTCCCAGGCTGCTTCACCGTGATGCTGACTGCAGGGGACTCTTCCCAGACTGCTTCACAGCAATGCTGACTGCAGGACGCTCTACCCAGGTTGCTTCACCAGGATGCTGACTGCAGGGCACTCTTCCCAGACTGCTTCACAGCAATGCTGACTGCAGGATGCTCTACCCAGGCTGCTTCACTGTGATGCTGACTGCAGGACACTCTTCCCAGGCTGCTTCACTGTGATGCTGACTGCAGGGCAATCTTCCCAGACTGCTTCACCGTGATGCTGACTGCAGGATGCTCTTCCCAGACTGCTTCACTGCGATGCTGACTGCAGGACACTTTCCACAAAGTCTGTGGGAGTTACAGAATTAGAAAGATGAGGAAGAGAGACAAAGGGAAACAGATAGTATGGAAAACACTGAGAAAGACAGGGACAGACAGAAATAATTAGAAAGCAGCAGACAGAAGAGACAATTGAAGAAAAAGAGAAAGATGCTTTTTTTTGCTTTTGTCTGTCAGCAAAACCACATGAGATTATCCAGTTTATTAAAACTATTATTAAGGGTAGGAGGTACAGCTTGATGATATAAATCATTCATAAGAAGGTAACTGCAGAAGTTAGGAAACAGGCATCAATACTCTTGGGAGTTTCCTGGCGCTTCAAGTATTTGAACAAAGAATCCGTTGTATTCATGTTACAGGTGCAAGATGATGAAGTGCCAACCAACGCTCCTTTTACACTTACTCTTAGATCCTTGTCCAGATACAATCAGAATCAGTAGATTGTCTTCTTGCTGAAAATATAAAAGTCAATTATTGTAATCGTCGTTCCCTGTGAAACTGATTTGGCTGTTCCTCTGTTTAAAAATGAATGTATGCACTGTGATGTTGAAATTAATAGCAAATATTGAAATAGAACAGAATTACACTTGAAGCTTGAATCTGTTGCTAAGGTATGGCGCTCACCAACCTGGGGGAGAAGCAGCAGAACTCCCTCGTAAATGGCGGCATTCCTAGGATTTCCAACCTGCTTTCTACATGGATGGAGGGGTGGGGGCTGGGGTAAGACCCCCAGCCTGTTGCTTATCAAGAAAATATCATGTTAAGGAAGAGGAGCAATGGTTGTCTGGCTCAGTGTGGACATGGTGCATCTCCGGGGTCAGTCAACCAAGTCAGCTGAGGTGCACCAGCAAATACATTGACAATAATAGACTCCGCCAGTGGGGTCAAGGCCAGACCTGGATACTTGGGAAAGGGGGCATTTTAAAAAAAAAATCGGTTCCTCCCCGATACCTGAGAGGGTCATGGTTGGGGTCAAGAATGGGAAACCCCAAAATCCAATAGTGGGCAAGTACCACTCTTCCCAGCTGCGTGGAGCAGGTGGGCATAGTAGGGTGTTTATACCACCCTGCCCTATGCGAGGTATGTGCCCTCCCATGGACTTTGTGAAGTCTTGGGGAGAGAACTGTGTCGCTCGGGATTTCAGTACCAAGTTGTTTGCAGGTAGGATGGCTCACAAATAGACATGTACAGGGATTATTCTGCACAGTAGGCACAGGTATACCAATCGCAGACAAAAGCACAATCTTTGCTGTACCATATTCTCTGAGACCAGTGTCGATAGTATGCCATAGTAATGACAGATATCAAAAACCACAACACAGAATTTCGAAATTGAAGGCTAATGATAATTTAAGAATGGTTAGAAAGTCAAAGCAAGATTTTGTATAATATGTATATTATAAGGTGGGTTTGATAGCTGTCAACTAAAGGGAAGAGAGCACATCTGGGATTATAGTGAGTACACATGCTGACTGGCGTGAATGAACAAGTGTGTGTGTCAAATATTATGAAATGTCAAAAATTTCAGTTGTTTCTTATTATTTTTCAATGTTGTCGAGAGCAAAGCTTTATCACCTTGGGAATTCCAAATGGCTTTGATACATAAAAAAATAATTGATTTTGATCTTTTGGGACCTACAGTAACTGGGGCCCCTGGCAGGAACATTGCAAAGGTTATAAGGACAAGGACTCACGTGAGACCATTCCATTTTTGAGTTATTAATTTTCATGAGGTTTCCCAATTCCTTAACTGAAAGATTTTTTGTGGAAAATTCATGTTAACTTTTTAACTTCTGGAGGCTTTGTTTTGATACTGCATCAGTATGATAGAAAGAAGAAAACAGGAGCACAGTTATATTCCAAATGCATTATTGATTACATAACTACATGAACAAAAATCTGATAAATATTTGATATAAAAGTAGAATTAGGAAAATTTCCCCTGTAAGCTATTTACCACAAGAGTTCATAAACGAGTTGCGAATGCTGTTACAATTTGCAGATACAATAATTATTTTTCTTGTGGCCTAAACTAAAATGCAGAAAAATCTTTTTGTTTATCCTACTGTTCTAAGTGACACCAAAGTTGGATTCCAAAGTGGACCAGGGGCAACAGATGAGGCAGGTACAGTTTCTCATTGCGCAAATTCCAATACCAAATGGGAAGTCTATGGAGGCTAAATTGGATAACCCCGAAAATGGGTGTGGCGATGGCATTGTGCAATTATCCCATGCCCATTTGATGCAATCAGCATGAGTTTTATGTGCAGCCAAAACTCATTGTGCTGTTGGCTGGCTGCTTGCATCACAGGTGGCCAAAATTGATACTTGCCAGCACGACTTAAAGCCAGCCTGCACTACTTAAAGTTAACCTGTACCACTTAAAGTGGAGGTGCGTTGTGGCTGGAGTAGGTGCAATGAGTTCTTTGTGAGCTGACTCTGACCTGGAAAAAACTGAAGAATGTCTGTGCATGGGAGACAGCAGACGCCCAGATTTTCCGATGCTGCACTGAAGTCTTGGTGGAGGAACTAGAATGTGGCACAGGTGCCCTGTATCTGCAGGGGACCAGACACACAGTGGGAAAGCAGTGAGCAGATAGCCACAGAGATCAATGCCAAGAGATTAGCCCCAAGGATCTGGATGCAGTTCTGCAGGAAGTTCAATGACCTCATACAAATGATTAAGGACAGTAAATGCATCTTCAAATGCCACATCCGATTAACTGCACCAGTGGTCTCAGCCACTGCGCAAGTCATCATGCCCCCAACACTCACCTGCCATCTATCAATTAGGATTCACACTGAACATTCGTAAGCTTCATCTCACTTAGCTCTGTTGTAAGCCTCACACTCACATCTCACAGCTTGCACACTCTCAGCCTTTCAATTATGACCGCCACACATTGCATGACACTCACTGACACATTTCCCTCTCTCCTGTATGAGAAGATGGCGTACAACTGGAGACAGCAGGGACTAACTGAAGGAGGACAGGTGCATCTGCATGCTTTAATACCCATGAAGGAGTTGGTGCTGGCCATTATCAGGAGGACTATTGCTGCACTGAAGGTCAGTTTGGAGGGTGAAGGGGCTGAGGGCTGGATTTTTTCACTGGGGCAAAGTCCCAGGGCACTGGGTTGTGCCTTTTAAACAGCCCGCCTCTACCCCAGCAGCCCCTGTGGCTGCCTCCAAAGTTGTTTTTAGGTTGGCTGACCTGACCCCAGCCTGTGCCCGGCCCCTGCAATAAAGATCCCGCCTTTGCGGGCACTTCCTCAAGAAGCAGGCGGGCTGAGCCGGCAATTTTCCCGACTCCCCTACCAGCCTTGAGGATGAGAATCCAGGCCCAAGTGTCCTTTTGATTTGCAGGATGGGATTCTGCAATAATCCTAAGAAAGGGAGCGGGGTCAGCAAGAGGAGGAGGCAATGAAAATCATGGGCCTGAATTTTTAGGATAGCGGGGGCTCATCTCCCGCCATCTGAAGAGCCAGCGGGGAACACATCCCAGCTGGTTCTGGCTGCCCCAGGCCATGAGAACTCACTAAGCCAAAGCTATAGATGATGGGAGGATCCACATCAACAAATGGTTTGTGCTAATTAGGTACTGATGGTCAAAGATGAGAAATGTTTTTTTCTTTTTGTGTCTCATATGGTGCCTCTCACATGGGTCTAACCAGAAGGAAAATGTGGACAGTGGGAATTCACTATGTTCCTAATCCTTCTTTTTACCACAGAAACTGGAAGCAAGAAAGATATTGGGGATTGGAAGAGGGAGAAGAGGAACTAGAATCACAACCTTCAACATGAAAAGGCAGAGGAGTGGACACGATGCGATGGATGACCTACCTCTGTGGTATAACCATTCTATGATTCTATGGCACTGCAAATAGAAATTGGCCTGCTGCGTAATTATTTTTTATTCTTTCTTGGGATGTGGGCAGCACTGGCAAGGCTGGCATTTGTTGCCCATCCCTAATTGCCCTTGAACTGAGTGGCTTGCTGAGCCATTTCAGAGGGCAGTTAAGAGTCAACCACATTGCTGTGGGTCTGGGTCAGTTGTAGGCCAGACCAGGTAGGGACAGCAGATTTCCTTCCCTGAATGACATTAGTGAACCAGATGGATTTTTACAACAATCAGTGATGATTGTCATGGTCCATTACTGAGGCTAGCTTTATAGTCCTGATTTATTAATTGAATTTAAATTCCACCAGCTGCCACATTGGGATTTGAACCCATGTCCCCAGAGAATTAGCCATGATTACTGGTCTAGTGACATTACCAATATGCCACCAACTCCCCCTTTGCAACCAGCAGCCCAGATGGTATGTAATAGAAGCAAAATAAAAGCATATCTGCTCTGAAAAAGGATCACACTCGGCTTGAAATGTTAACTCTGTTTCTCTCTCCACAGATGCTGCCAGACCTGCTGAGTATTTCCAACACTTTCCGCTTTTATTGGCCCAGATGAGATAACTAGTCTGGATGAGCAATTGTCAGGATGGTCTGCAATTCACAAGGGAGCCCAAGGATGGAGATGGAGCAGGACATATTGGAGTGACAGCTTAGGTGATGCCAGATACTGCTGAGCATTCAGTTGATGATCTCAGGGGCCCAGTCATAAAAAGACAAATTCTTGCAGAGCATCAGAACCGCATAAAGTCACAACAAAGATTGTCTGACGATATGCAGCAGATGGCAAGGATGGCAGCAGCATTCAGTGCTCTCCTGTGCACCAGTATCAGAGGAGGATTCGTTATCAAGCATCTTGGAGCAATTGGCAACCTCAGGAACTTCTACACATACTCCACAAAACAAAGAGGCCTCTTTTATAGACATATAACCCAAACAAGAAATAGTCTCAAGGAAGATTTCAAAATGAAAGCTGGAGCCTTTAGCCAAAAAGCAAAATATTGTAACAATATCCCACCATAAGACACAACCCCATGAAATCTCCCTGGCCTTTGGGATTTCATGTCCAGGGGTTCAGAATTCCGAGGGTACCTCCATTCCTTGGGATCAGGCCCCTACTGGATTGGGAATCAAAGCCTATTACATGGTTAGGAATCAGATCTACCTAGTCCTGCGACATCCTCCGGAATGTTCCCTGCTCCACTGGAAATTAAAACTGCCAATCAAGCTGATTTACAGTTGGGGAACCTGTTAGGGCCAAACTTCATTGTCTGCAGGGAAACCCAGAGTTCCAGGTTTCCCGTGAACTACCCGACCACCCCCACTCCCCCCCGTTCCCAGCATGTTGGCAAGGAAGTCCTCCCACCATGAAATCTGATAGTACAATAAAACACAGCAATTCACCTTCATGGCCTCATCAGATACAGAGACAGGAATCTTGGAAAATAGGAGACACGGGCAGCGAAAGTAAACATTGCCCAGATTTCCAGCTTTTAATTCCTACTATGCAAAGGAAAATATTTTGAAAATGAATCATGTTTGGGACTGGGTTTTTTTTTGTCGGTCATGTAAGCTTCTTTAGCTCTGATCTATATGCACAATATTGTGATTATAGGGTGCTCTAGCTTTAACCTTTGAACTTCTACACAAATTCTTGTGCAGCTTCTCCACCTCGCTCCACTCAAATGCTTCGATAGCGAATTATATTTTTGACACAACATTATGTCATTAGCATAGTGCTGGAGGGGGGGAGAAGAAACTGCTGGCGATAGAAGGTTTAAAAAGAGACACAGAATAAGCAAGGACTTCTTGGAGAATACCTATCCAAAGATACTGAAGTAAATTCTCTTTGGTGTATTTCTTGTATTTGGCTGTGTGGACTGACCAAGGGAAGCTGTTCTTTTTTAGAAGATTCTCCTGGTTTTGAGGGTCCATGTGTTTCAGCTCACTGTTATTTTTAAATTAGCTGTGGGATAAATTAGAGGGTTAAGAATAAAGCAAAACCATCTGATGGGGAGGCAGGAAACAGATGTGGTTTGTGCTGTGAAAGAATAGTATCAGTTCACTGGCTTTTACAAAGCCACTTTTTGAATTCCATTTTGCTGGTCACAAGGAAAATTTATGAGCTGTATTAACTTTTCCACTGCCACTTAATGGTTTAAGAACATAACTTTCAACTCTTTGAACTCTTCTAAGAGCATTCCAGAAAAATACACTAAATATGGGAAAGTTTAGAAGTATTGATTTTTATAGTCTGGATGCAAGGTACTTAACTGGATGTGGGGGTCACCCAGTTAGTGTCACAGTTGAACATATCATGGATACACTATTCTATTCCGTTAGTAAGAACTCATGAGTGGCAAGATAAGAGGAAAAATGTTTCTTCAAAGTGGAACAGAACTTCCACTGTACACCTTCGAGCATTCTATTTACACTACAGGTGAAAATTTTGAAACACAATAAAAAGTGTATTGAAAAAATGAGATTAAGTTTTTTTTGATATTACAAAGAAACGACTGTGATGCTAGAGCTTGTTGTAACAAAATGAAGTGATAGTTCCAAAGTGTAAGTTATTTTATAAAAATAACAACAATCTGTGTTATAAAGAGGAATCTGTACATCATGGGAAGACTGTGAAATATGTAAAGTATTGCCATGAATGGACTGGCAATGAGAGAACCAAATCAAATTGGACTGGTTTGACAGAAACCATGATTTTGGTTGATGATAAGAAAACATTATGTATGTGTCCAATCTCTATAAATTAAATAACTTGTAGAAACTGGATAATATGTTTTCACTATGGGGCCCATGTCATGCTTTATATTCAGTCAGTTCACCTATTCCCAAGAACCATCATCCACGGCTGCTTCAGCCCCTTCTAATACAGATGTGGTGTTCTCCAGTTAATAGTCAGAGTCAAACCAAGTTTAACAAGCTCCTCAATATGATGAATGTAGCTTATTAAAGAACCATAACAACGAAGAGACTCCAAATCAGTGCATAGCCTAGAAAAGTTACCCTTGACATGTGAAACTCTCAACTATAAGCATAGTTATGGAAAAGCTGGACTTGGGACACAAGGAAAGACTCTTATATTTGGCAGGAGGGTACATTGCTGTGCATTAGCTAGGTGTGTATAACAGTAGGAGCACATGAGTTAAAAGATACTTAGTACTGTAGCTCAGATTAAGATGAAGTATTTATCAAATGTATGAATTTCAGGGACACAAATTTCTTGAGAGCCACAATTTTAATAGAAATTTCTGCCTTTTGTGCCAAGAATCAATAAGTTCAACAAGTTAGGTAGTTTTTGTGAACAGCCTCGGGACAGTAAGGGTGCTGCAAAAATGCAAAATTTTGTACTAAAGATGATGATATGACAAAATGGAATATATTTGTCCATAGATTGTAAATCTCTGTAGTTTATAAGATAATTTTGTAAAGCTGGCTCTTTTAAGAGGGGTGTCATTTGCAAAATGGCTTCTACTGGTGGATGTTGGAATATTTAACTCTGTTTTTACAGCCCTGCCTGAGGCATTTTGAAAATAAATTGTTTACTCTGTTGATTACTAATAGTCATATGTTAGTAAATTTTGAGGGTGTTTCTGCCAAAGTTACAGGGAACTCCTGTGGAAATGCTACCCTGTGGTATCTGAGGAAAGCCATGATCTAAGTGGTTGGAATAGTAAAACATATCAAATTTTTAATTGATGCCAGAATCTATTCTGGACAATTTAACTTGCCAAAACTCACTTAACATCCCCCACCCTGGCAGCTGGTCTTTAATAAGCCTCTTGTATATGTAAATTTGTTGGGTTCCATTGTGCGTGTCATTGCCTTAGATTGGTCTCTAAGCATATTGGTCTCTCAAAAGAAAAGGCTGCATTTAAGAGTATAAGCAGTATAGGCTTTGAGCATATTTGGTATATGTTGGATTTCAAATGAGTCAGAATTGATGTAGAAGCAAAACATGGGGCTAAATTTTAACTCCCAAAAATGGATGGGTTGGGGGTCAGGTCAGAGGCTAAAATTAAAAAAGAACTGAAATAGAAACCAATTCACCTCAAACTCACACACTTCCAGTTTTAATAGAGGCAGAATGAGGGGTGGACAACCAATCCAATGCAAGGTGTGGGTTGGTCATTTAAATACTTTTATAGGCTTTGTATGGATGTGTGCCTTCATTTCAACAGTGATTTTATTTTATTCACAGGTAGCTGGGACTTTCAGGCCTTAGGGAAACCCAGCAAGTGAAAGGAGGTGAAAAGGGATGAATCCATGAGGTAGGTGCCTTTACAAGAATGCTTCTGGGACAGAAGGAACAGGTGCATTTCCTACAGGCCCAGCAAGCTAACCTAGTAAACCAGCCTTGCCTCCCCCTCCACCCAGGTCTGTCTGTTTCCTCCAAACATCATTAAACAACTAATCCCCACTCTGAACACCACCCCCCCACCTCACCAACCACTATCAAACATTCACCAGGCCATGTTTGGAACAACCTGACCGCCATATGTCCTCTCCTGTGATAGGAACACTTGCCCCTGTGATTGGAAGCTCTCCCCTCCACTAATCAGAACACACCACCCACTCTTCGAACACTAACAGTCAGACCATGCCCCCATTGGAAACCAACCCCCACCCCTGCCCTCCTCACGATTGGAATCATGCTCCATATCTCCTACCCTCCTACTAGAGTGACAGCAGCTGGGTCTAATGTGCTTGTGACCTTGTGTTGTAGGATTTCCTGCCCAACAGATCTCTAGCCCGTCAGTCTGTGGGAAATGTAAAGACGTTTGGGAAACTGGTCCTTCTGGAGTTCTCAACCTCACACAGACCCCCCAATATTCGCCTCAAGGGCCTGCCTCTGTGCTAAAATCCAGTTCATGAACTCTCTAGGTAGGAATACCTGTGAAAGTCTGCACATGACAACAAAGAGCTGGGATTGGAATGCCACTCAGTGCTGCCCAGCTGACTAGTTTTCCTGTTTAACCCTTTCATGTCTTGTTTCAGAATTACTGTAATATTTGAAATGCTGTTAAACAACCCTCAGTATTCTTAGCTATGGCAAAAAAAAATTGCATGGATTAATTAATTCAGTCTGGTACAGAGGGTGCCAAAATGTCTGACATGAGGTGAAATTAATCATCCTCTGAAACACCATGGGGAAAAAAGAATTTGTTTGCAACTGCTGCTTGCAGATTTCCATTGATTCCTCAGAGGCAGAGAGTGATGTGGACAACTTCCTGCGCAGTCTGCACTGCGCTCCTCATTGATATCATTGAAGAAGCAGCATTTTGCAAACAAATTCATTCCCCTTGATTTCTGGCAGTATAGTCACTGGATAATGAATTTGACCAGACGCTATGCTGATTTTTGTTTTTCTTTCCTAGCCCAGGGTGCTTAAACCAATTGTAGAGCCACTACCACTGCTTTAGCGGGAGCTACTGAATAAGCAAAAAATAGGAATCAAACCCACAACAACCCTGATCTATATACCTCAGTTTCACACGAGACAGTGCAATTACCAACTGAGCCATTGATGGAGCTGAAAAAGCATTGTTATGATCCCCATGGGGGAACTATAAACCAAAATAAGCAAACTTACTGAATCGCTCCCTCCCCATTGGAGAAATTGCCACGATTGCACTTTTTGCAGCTTTTACTTTAACACGAATCAGAATCAATGGAAATTAAACATGAATTAACAGGCAAATGTTACTTCAAATAAAAATGTAAGTTTCACTTGAATAGCCGATACAGGAAAGATACATCTTACACAACCACAAGCATTCCCCTTCAGCAGGTATGATATTCTGTAGTTACACAATTCCACAATATGCTGTTCTTTATTCACGCAGGGTAGGTCAGGAGTCCTATCCAACAACAGCTTTCACCTTCGAGTTTCATGGATATGATTATAATGAGCAAGGCACACTTCCACGAACCCCCTCTCCCTCGTGTCACAACATTCCTAATTGTGTAGCTTTCCAGAGTTCCTTTTCAATCAACCAACCAATAGCGCCCCGATTCACAGTGTTTGGGAAAACACCCAGCTTTTTAGTGTCATGGAGGTATTCACAAATCTTCCCAGCTTTTAGATCTTTTCAGCCATCTCACACACAGCCTCCAAGAGCTCCTGCCTCCTTTTCTGCCAAACAGAAAAACTAACATCTTCCTGTAATGGGCAGGCAATACAGCCTTCAGGACTCAAGCTCTTGGTTGCAGTTACAGTACAGGTACAATTTTCCTTTTATGTTAGTATAAACTAGCTGCTCACTTTAAACTCCACAATAGAAAGGCAATACTTGAGCTCTATATGGGGGCTTGGATAGCTCAGTTGGCTGGACAGCTGGTTTGTGATGCAGAGTGATACCAACAGTGTGAGTTCAATTCCTGTAGCAGCTGAGGTCCTCCGTGAAGCCTCTGTTTTCTCAACCTCAAGGTGATTAAGTGGCTGCTGCTCCAAGAGGTGCCAACACAATCAGCAGGTTGGCAGCTCAGCAGAGCCACCACTAATGGTGACCTGTCCTGAAGCTGCATCTGCAGGATGAGGGTACAGCAATACCACATGCCTTTCAAAGTGGGTTAAGTGCTGTTGGATGGCCTTGGTGATCAGGTGGGAAGGGTCACTGAGGGCAGGCAGTGCCATGGGGACAGCCACTGCCACCAGGATCCCCCTCTGTAGATAATGGTGTGTCCCTAAAAGAGAGCCCCCAAGTCTGCTGTTTTAACTGGGTGGTCACCCCATGCACCCCCACTGTGGGAAAATTACCATTGAGGTGGGAAGTGGCCTTTAATTGACCAGTTAAGTGGCTCAATTGGATTGCTGATGGATGGTTGATCTGCCAATTTTCCTGTCACTGGCAAAATGGCAGGAAGACTGGAAGAAGTCGAGCATTCCCTGGGCACCTTCCACCTCCCAGTCTATCCCCAAAGGGCTGGAAAATTTAACCCCTAGGTCTTAAATTTCTGTTACCTAATCTAATTCTTTCCCTGGACTGCATAGCTTTGAAAATATTCATCTTCCCCAGTCTTTCTTTTCCACTACCACTAAAATTGGCTTCACCTTCAATTATTTTCAACCTTTGGCTGTACTGAATTTTCAACCTTGACCTTTGCCACTAATTCTTTTATCAAAGTATACATGACTCAGAAATCCCAGTGGCTTAAACCAGAATTTTGCTTGCTTTCCTTTGATTTTTTTTTTAATATACTCAGTATTACATATTATACAAACTAAGGTTATGAATCCACAGTAAAATTTCCTTTCCAAATCTTGGGTGTGTTAGTGAAATAGAAAGGTGACTTACTTTAGTGGAACCTGATATTTAAAATGAATACCATAAATTTAGTGCTTTGCAGGTGTGAAAGGAACAACAGCAACTTGGTTCCTATTCCAGTTCACTATCCAATGATTAGCGTCAGAAAGTACATTCTGTGGAGGTGCTGCGGTCCTGCATTTATACCCATATTGACCTATGACCCCATTTACCTACAGCAATTGACCTTCCCCCATAATACAGAAATAGAAAATTCAGTGTCTGTGTGTTTAACCACCTGCAAGACTCTCTTGACTTATAAACTGCCAATAACAGGGCCACTGACCTAAGAGACAAAGGCCAAGTGGTATGTTTTGTTTGGGGTGAATTTAATAAATGAAACACAGAATACACTGAAAATAACAGCGTCTTTATGGAATTTTATGAAATGCCAGCTGTATAAATATAAAAAGTATGGTGCCAATTTCTTTTTAGATTTCAACGAATGTATTATATTTTCCACCTCTTCTCCTTTCAAGGAATTTTCCTTGCCTGGGAAATGAGAGGATGAGTTGTAGGCTTTTTCATCATATCATCATATTTGAAACTGCTGTTACTTCACAGCTTTAGTGACAGTAGCTTCAAGTCAGATTGAGATGTGGGCCTGTCACCTTTTCCGCAAAAGTGAAGAACCAATTTTAGTCGCCCACTCCCAAGATCCAATGAAAACTCATAACACGTTGGCTTCAAACCTCAGCTAAGCTTTAATCTGAATTTCTGGAAATTGAGCATTTTAAAGGTGACGCTGTCAAGCTGCCATTTGTCAACCTGTCCCAATGAGCAAAAGTAATACAGTAACTTCCATGTTAAAATTTGTCAGAGAACTTCACATAGGCCAGAATTTTTTGCTCATCAGGCGGGCTTGGCAGGGGTGGGTGGGAACCATGATTTTATGCGGGTGGGCCAATTAAGGCATGCCCAGCGTAAGACGCAGCAGCAGCGAGAAGGAGCGGGTGCACAGGCAAGCGGGAACTCAATGTCTGCTGGGTCCAATGGCAACCCAGCAGCCGATTCAAAAGCGGCCCAGGCAGCCCCTGGAAGGACGTGAAGTCGTCACGATGGATCCAGTTGCTGGTGGACACGGCAGGCGGGAGGGCAGGTCGGCGGGGCAGTTGGCCCCGCGTTTCTCTGACAAATGTCCCACTGTCCTCCTGGAGGAGGTGGCAGCATGGCGAGAAATCCTTGTCCCCAGGGACAGGAGGTGGAGGCCACCCCCCCCACCACCACCACCCAAAAGGGCCAGGGAGGAGGTGACATCCAGGGTCAGCAGCCTTGATGTGGTGAGGCGCACATGGGCCCAATGCCGGAAGAGCTTCAACCATCTCCTGCGATCGGGAAGGGTGAGTACCGTTTTGGCATGGGTCACTTAGCACAGCATTACCCCCCCCCACCACCTTGGACCTCACAGGTCTTACAGTGTGAGTGGCAAATGTCAAAGAGGAAGCATCTTGGCAAGGGGGTGAGCCCTGGCTGCTTGGACTGAGTGTCTTGTGGCTCCAGGGTCACGTATTGGCTGAGCCCTGCGAGGTCTTCCTCAGGTGGGGGTGGCAGGGCTGCAATGGCAATGCAGGTACAGGGTGGACTAATCAATGCTCCTCTCTCCTTTCAGGAGAAAACATCCCACAACAATGCCAAGAGGTTGCGGACTGGCGGGGGACCGGCCCACCTACTCATCTTGACCCAATATGAGCAGGAGGCTGTGCACCTCGGTCAACCGGCTGTGGTGAGGTTGGGGTGCCACTGGGAGGTAAGAGTGCAGTGCACTGTCAGAATGTCTGTCATTGCAACCATTCCACTGTAGTCTCTATATTGACGTGAGCCTCGAACCTGTAATCCCCATTGATAATGAAAAGACGGCACTCTGATGCATATCTCTGTCTCATCCAGGTGCCAGGCAGGCACAGTAACAGTGTAATGGCTTCAACTAATGACATGTCCTGTTCTTCCTTTCAGGCTCACTAGCAGCTTATCAGGGTGCGGAGCCCACCACTGACCCCAGATGACAGCACCCAACAGAACGCACCTGCGTCACAACCTTCTGCCAAGCAGCACAGATACCAGCAGCTTGGTGGGTATTAGGTTGGCAGCTAGTATCTTGGTGCACATTGGTGAGGGCACTTCACACTCACTTGAGTTGCGGTGGAGGCAGAGAGTGCCCAGGGTGTCGGCAGTCGGAGGACTGCTGGGGACCAGGATAATGCTCAATCGGCGGCTGATGATAAGCCTCTAGAGGCATCCCTGAGGCAGCAGATGCTGGATATCCAGCGGGGTGTGCGGTAGGATCTGGCGGGGATACATGAGGGAATGCGTGCCATGGTGTCCGTTGTGGAGTCCTTGAGGAGCGTGAGCAATGCAATGACCCTCATGGCCGAGCACAATGCCTCCTCCATGGAGAGAGTGGCGAACCTCATGGAGAAGCTCCTGCAGGATGGGTTCCTGGGGATGTGCTCAGACCTGCAAGCCCTCACATCCGCAATGACCTCAAGCAATCACTGTCAGTGTGGGAGATGGATTGGGCACCCAGTATCCCAGCTAGGTGCCCATCCATCAATCGTGAGCAAGGAGGTCCAGAGCAACCTCACATTGGCACATGAGCTGCCTGTTGTTTCTGCGGGCTCCTCTCAGGACACTCCAGATGAGGGCAGCAGCTCCTCCGCCCCTCTGCCAGTGATGGTGGCATCCTATGAGGCTGCGGCAACTGGGGAAAAGCCGGTCGTGACACTGGCTGCTCCCTCCCAGGCGGGGCCAGCACAGGCTCCATGGGCCAGAGGACACCCACCAAAATCATCAAGGCCAACAAGACAGCAGAGTGAGCAGGCTGTCTGCAATGCCGGTGCCAGCGAGGGGGGAGCACCTAGATGTAGCACTCACAAGTGCAAACTTAAAGCACCTTAATCACAACATGGGCTGATCACGGGTGATATTTGTTTTCCCCACTTTTAATTTAATTCTTAATTGGTGTGATGGAGAACATCTCTGAATTTCATTTGTTAACTTTATGGTAGGCACCATATCATTAAATATGTTTTTGTACAACAAGCCTCTGGGTGTTTCATTTGTTCTGTAGGTGCAGGGTAACCTATGATGTTATGAGTGACTTGTTTTTCATTAAACTTTGAAATGGCACATAGTGCATGTTGTTGACCAAGCAAATGTTCCTGCCAGGGATCGAGTATGGACCTGCAGCCCCGGCATGTGGTGGTTGTTCTTATTTGGTAGGCTAGCTGAAGAAGCATTGGATCAAAGTGTCCCGAGTGTCCCTGCCTCCCTGGAGGTTTCCCAGGTCAGCGTCTATCCCCTCAGTGTTCTCCTCACCTTGCTCGTCCTCGGACTCACTACTAGACTCATTGTCTGTTGCCTGAGCAGCTGTGTCAAGACCTTCTTCCTCCACTGCGTCCCCACTTTCCAGCGCCAGATTGTGGAGAGCGCAGTATGCACCCACTATCAGTGACACACAATCTGGGGGCTATTGGAGCATGCCCCCTGAACGGTCCAGACATCGGAAGCGCATCTTGAGAAGACTTATGGTTCTCTCTACCACAGCCCTTGTGGAGGTGTGGCTCCTATTGTACCACTACTCAGCCTCTGTTCTTGGGTGGCGGAGAGGCATCATGAGCCACCTTCGCAGGGGATAGCCCTTGTCACCCAGCAGCCAACCATCCACGGAAGAGCCCCGGCACCTGGGAGCATCTGAGGATGTAGGCGTCGTGGGAGCTGCCTGGGTATTTTGCACAGACTTGTAGAATCAACATCCTGTGATCACACACTATCTGCACGTTCATGGAGTGGAAGCCCTTCCTGTTGATGAAGGCACCGGGCTCACCTGCTGGCGTCTTGATGGCCACATGTGTACAGTCGATGGCGTCCTGGACGCGGGGGAAGCCAGCAATCGTTGCAAAGCCTCTGGATCACTCCGCCTGGTTGGCCTCGCCTGTACGATAGTGAATGAAAGTCAGTGCTCACCTGAACAGAGCGTCTATCACCAGCTTGACACAACTGTGGACAGCTGATTGGGAGACTCCGCACAGATTCCCCACTGACCCCTGGAAAGAGCCGGAGGCATAGAAGTTGAGGACCACTGTGACCTTCAGAGCCACTGGCATGGGGTGTCCACCCACACAGTTGGAGCTAATCTCAGGGCCGGTGCTCTGACAAATGGAGGTCGCTGTCTCCCTTGAGAGGCGGAGCCTCCTTTGACATTGCACCTCAAACATACTGAGGTAGCTGCATCGCTGCCTGTAAACCCTGGCAGTAGGATAGTGGTGTTTTCTGCAGCCCCTTCTGCCTTGCACTTCCTGTTGGCCCTACGCCTCTTCTGCCTCCGCCTCTCTTCCCACAGGTCGCACCTCTGGAGGCTAAATAGGGACACCTGGCCTCTTCCCTCTTCTGGCCCTTTCTTGCTTCTCAGAGGAGTTGCCTCCAGCGGAGACCACAATCCCGATTTCCAGGGTAACGGAAGGCTGTCTGATAGTGGAAGGCCCCAAGTGGTATGAATCCTCCGGGATCCTGGAAAACAACACTGAGTTCTGAACTGAAGCCTCCTATTTCTGTCAAAGCAGCTCTGAAGTGAAATGAAGCTGCCCCGTTCAGACAAGCAAGCAGCAGCAACTTATAAGCTAAAGTAGAAACTACTTGCATTAACAAGCGCACTCACCCCTCTTATCCCACCCGTGGACACGGTTTTTGAAAATGTGGCCTGCCCGCCTGCCCGTTTAGCCCATGCGACGGCCTGAAAATCACATGGGCCAAGTAAACTCTGGGACAATTGGTATCTCAAGAGCCTTAACTGGCCAGTTAATTAATGCTGGGCGCGCCTCCATCTTCATTGCGGCCCACCTAGCGAAATATTGTGAGGGAGCGCATTGATGTCAGCACGCTTGGCGGACGTCAATGCGCTCCATTTCTCGGTCAGACGTGTCAGGCACACGCACCCGCACGTTGACCTAAAAATTCTGCCCATAAATTACTTCTTGAAATTCATGAACTTTTATAATGTAGACAACAGTGCAGCCACTCTACACTAGTAGGATTCTATAACTAGCATTGAAAGCATTGGATTGATGAGAACTTCCACTCTTACTCTGTCTCAATGTAAAAACTTTTGAAAAATATCAACTTTGCTGAATGACTGTAACTGGGTTAAGGGCATGCTAAACTCATAGGGCAGAATTTTCTGCCTGTCGGGCAGGCGGGCCCGACCCAATCTCCGGCGGACGAGGAGCCGATCCCCGCCGGAGAAGCGGGCCCCGCCACCATTTTATGTGGGCGGGCCAATTAAGGCCCACCCAGCATGACGCCCGGTGGGAAGCGCTATGCGCTTCCTGTGCGGGCGGGGGGGAGGATCCCTCAAAAGCAAGAGTGCGCTCTTTCACGCTTGCGCACGAAAGAGTGCACATCTCCCTGAGGCTAAGTGCTGCCTCAGGGAGATCGCCAACACTTTTAAAAGTGTTAAAAATAGAAAAAAAAAATCCTTAACATGTCCCCCTCATGGGACATGTTCATAAATTACATTAAAACTTTATTAAACTTTTTAAATCCCTACATGAAACCTCATCCCGCTGGTGGATGAGGTTTCATGTTTTTTCTATTTGTCGCCGGGGCTCCTGGCCTGCCCGCCAGCCTTAAGGTTGGATGGGCAGGTCCTTTAATTGTTTCAATGATCCTGTCAATGGCCTCAATTGGCCATTGACAGGTCGGCAGGCCCGCAGCTGATTTTGCTGCGCCCCCGCCTTCCTGAAAATTTAAATGGGGCGGGATGACATTGGGGGTTCCGCTCGACGTCATCCCGCGTCATTTTACGCATTGGCGAGCGGGCCCCGCCCCCTGCTCGCCGACAGCAAAATTCAGCCCATAGTTAGTGCTAAACAGCCTTATTGGCCCTGAAAGAGTAATTTTATATTTATTGATTGTTAAATTTCTCTGTTATGCTAAGAAGTTCCACATATTTTTTAAAAGTTTGCTTGTGGTATTTTATCTTCTACCTTGAACTCATATATGTATCCCAAACATTTATTTTTCTATCTGCATAACTTGAATATTAGAAGTGAAGGGTTCAGTGGGTTTTACTGCCTGGTAATGTCTGTGAGAATACTTCAATGTGTTATGATGTGGCAGGTGATACGTGCCAGGTGGACCAAATCCACAAGAGAAACTTGGCCGCACTACTACAATGGTTTTGCAATTTATGTTTATTATGAGAAGATTTGTGCACTGAATTCAGAAGTAGTGAGTCCACTAATGCCTTTAGTGATTTTAAAAATTAAATTAAAACATTTATTAACAAAAGAAAGGAATTCAAACACAGACATAAGATTACAGTTACTTGATATTATAACAAATCCCAAAATTCCTGACTCGCAGCTACTTTAAAGCCCTTTAAGGCAACAGTCCAAAATAGATTTTAAATTTAAATAGGCAATCCAGCAAGGTTACCACAGCACCCACCCGATAGTGGAATTCCAAAGGCTTTTAACACAACTTTAGTTACTGGACACCGCAGACTTCTGCAAAATTGGTTAGAGGCTTTCCCCAAGGCTGCTTTGTACCTTGCAGTCTACCTTTCAAGATGTTTTCAAGATGTTACTTGGCCACGCACCACACAGCCTTCCATCTTTCTTTATATGTGTTTCTCTTTCTATAATGTGTAAAATCCAATTATTCTACATCTCTTTGGAAATTTCCTTTTCCTGTAATATAAAAATCTTTCATATTGTCAATATAGCCTTTTTCCTTTTGGAAAAAATAACTGTAATAACCTTGCCCCATTTATCTTGTTAATTGTAAACATCCAACCATCTCTTTGAAAATCAAAAAACCCCTCCACTTATCTAAAAATGCAACTTTCCTTCACACCTTATCTACTGACTCTTTTCAAATAACTTTTTTATACCTGACTCATCTGATAATTTCTACTTTGCAGTCTATCTGACTTTAATTCAGTTAAACCAGTCACACAGAACCATCCACACTCACAACCATAAACCTACCTTACAATATCCCGCATATTATGAAAAATATGATAGTTTTGTGGCAAATATGATTGACTGATTACACTGCTTGATGACATCACTGTCGCTGGACAGTTGTAGATGCCCTTGACTTGGCACCAGAAACAAACTTATGTTGGGGAAGGGGAAGTCTACGCCACAGAGTTCATGGGCAGAATTTTCTAGCTGACGCGCGGGTGGCGGAGCCCACAAGTCTGCGCTTAAAATGTCGCGAGTGGACAATCAGCCTCCAGGGGAGCCACCTTTGGGAGGCCAGGCGCAGGCACAAGGGGCGCAGGGCCAAGAGGTTATCTAAGGTAGAAGGGGCCGCAGAAGCCGCCACTATTCTGCTGCCAGGGTATACAGGTGGCGAAGCAGCTACCTCAATATGACTGAGGTGCAGTGCCGAAGGAGGCTCCGTCTGTCAAGGGAAACAGTCAACTATATCTGTCAGATGATTGGCCCTGAGATCTCCCCTAACTGTGTGGGTGGACACCCCATGCCAGCGGCTCTGAAGCTCACAGTTGCCCTCCACTTCTATGCATCTGGATCCTTCCAGGGCTCGGTGGGTGATCTTTGTGGTGTCTCCCAATCAGCTGTCCACACTTGTGTCAAGCGAGTGTCCTGACATCAGCGCGCAGCATCGTGATATTTAGGCGGGCGGGCGCGCTATGCACCAATCCCTGCTGTACCCCACTAGTCAATGCTTGCCATTCGGAAAAAGACCAGTCTATTCCTATTCTTTGTTTCCTATCTGCCAACCAGTTTTCTATCCATCTCAATACACTACCCCCAATCCCATGCGCTTTAATTTTACATGCTAATCTTTTATGTGGGACTTTGTCGAAAGCCTTCTGAAAGTGCAAATAAACCACATCCACTGGCTCCCCCTCATCAACTCTACTAGTTACATCCTCGAAAAATTCCAGTAGATTTGTTAAGCATGATTTCCCTTTCGTAAATCCATGCTGAATCTGTCCGATTCTGCCACTGTTTTCAAAGTGCTCAGTTATTAAATCTTTTATAATGGACTCTAGAATTTCCCCCACTACCGACATCAGGCTGACTGGTCTATAATTCCCTGTTTTCTCTCTACCTCCCTTTTTAAATAATGGGGTTACATTGGCTACCCTCCAATCTGTAGGAACTATTCCAGAGTCTATAGCTAAGTAAGGAACGTTAAAGTCCAAATGAAAAGTTAAAAGAATATATGGTTAAGTCCTTTGTCCTTGAGGCGTAGATTGTTGAACGTTACAGCCATTTTAAGTTAGCTGGTTCCTTTAAAAAATCCTAGAGTTGAACATATGAACATGCAAATTAGGAGCAGGAGTAGGCCACTCAGACCCTTGAGCCTGCTCTGCCATTCAATAAGATCATGGCTGATCTGAATGTAACCTCAACCCCACACTCCTGCCTACTCCCGATAACCTTTCACCCCCTTGTTAATCAAGAATCTGTCTAGGTCTGCCTTAAAAATATTCAAAAACTCTGCTTCCACTGCCTTTTGAGCAAGAGAGTTCCAAAGACTCTCAACCCTCTGAGAGAAAAAAATTTTCCTCAGCTCTATCTTGAATGAGCAACCACTTATTTTTAAACAGTGACCCCTAGTTCTAGAGGAAACATCCTCTCCACATCCACCTTGTCAGGACCCCTTAGGATCTTAAAGGTTTCAATTAAGTCACTTCTTACTCTTCTAAATTCCAGTGGATACAAGCCTAACCTGTCCAGCCTCTCCTCATAGGACAACCCGCCCATTCCTGGTATTAGCCTAGTAAACCTTCTCTAAATTGCTTCTAATGCATTTACATCTTTCTTTAAATAAGGAGACCAGTACAGTACACAATACTCCAGATGTGGTCTCACCAATGCCTTGCACAACTGAAGCATAACTGCCCTACTTTTGTATTCAATTCCAATAAATTATAACATTCGATTAGCTTTCCTCATTACCTGCTGTACCTGCATACTAACCTTATGTGATTCATGCACTAGGACACCCAGAACCCTCTGGGCAGAATTTAGCCCTTGATGGGCGGGCACTAGCTCGGCGGCGGGCAGCCAGCCGAACTCCGCTGCTGAAACGGGCCCCGCCGCCATTTTGAGTGGTGGGCCAATTAAGGCCCGTCCAGCGGGCTGCCCGATGGGAAGCGCTATGCGCTTCCTGTGCGGGGGGGGAGGGATTCCCCAACTGTCAAAGTGCACTCTTTCACGCATGTGTGCGGAAGAGCGCACATCTCCCTGAGACTAAGTGCTGTCTCAGGGAGAGCGTTGAAAGTTTAATAAACCTAAAAAATAGCAAAATAAAAAAATTATTAACATGTCCCCCTCATGTGACAACGTCACACAAGATGGGACATGTTAATAAATATTACATAAAGTTTATTAAAGTTTTTAAAAACAGACATGAAACCTCATCCTGCCGGTGGATGAGGTTTCATGTTTTTTCAGACGCCCCTGGGGCTCCTGGCTTGCCCGCCAGCCTTAAGGTTGGACGGGCAGGGCCTTTAATTGCCTTAAATTATCCTGTCAATGGCCTCAATTGGCCATTGACAGGTCGGCGGGCGGACAGCTGATCGCGCTGTCCACCTGCCTTCCTGAATATTTAAATAGGGCGGGATGACATTGGGGCCCCGCCCCCAACTCACCGATGGAAAAATTCTGGCCTCTGAATCTCAGAGCTCCGCAAACTCTCACCATTTAGATAATAAGCTCCTTTTTTATTCTTCCTGCCAAAATGAACGATTTCACATTTGCCCACATTATACTCCATTTGCCAGATCTTTTCCCACTCACTTAACCTAATTATGTCACTTTGTAGCCTCCTTACGTCCTCTTCACAATTTACTTTCCTACCTATTTTTGTGTCATCAGCAAATGTAGCAACCATTCCTTCAGTCCCTTCATCCAAGTCATTTATATAAATTGTATAAAGTTGAGGCCCCAGCACTGCTCCCTGTGGCACACCACTTGTCACATCCTGCCAACCAGAAAAGGACCCATTTATGCAAACTCTGCTTCCTGTTAGCTTCTTCTTATCGTGTCCACGGACAGTCTATACATGGCCCAGCCAGAACTGTACACATGTTTGCGCCTTGTTGTTGAATTCGGCAAGATCTGCAACAGTGCAGGGTTCCTCTAGCGATAGGCATTGCAGGAGATGTTTCATAGTCTGTGGCTCAATTCCACATTCACAAGTTGTCGGGCTGGTTGTATATCCCCATTTACTTAGTGACACCTTTGAACAACCTACACCAGTCCTAAGTCTGTTAAGGCACTTCCAGGTTGCCCAGTTGCAATAAGCTCCTGGGGGAAGGCTTTCATCTGGTAGAATTGCCATCGCTGGGGGTTGTTCGAGACTGGCGAGCCAGCCTTTCCACAAGGCGATGAGGGCTTCAGATGGGGTTGATTGTAATGGAACAACACTGTTCATGAAGCTCTTCTTTGACTTTAGGCGGCTGGGTGTAGGTGTATGACCATGTAGAGGGTGCCTCTCATCTGATGTTTGACGGAGTCGCTCTTTCTTGCTGGCTACCATTCTTCTTATATCAGGGGGACTGATACCCGCCAGGATATATAGGCTGTTGGTGTTTGTTGGTTTTAAACAACCTGTGATAAGTCGGCAGCTTGCATTCAGAATGGCATCCATCTTCTTAGCATGAGTAGATCTTTCCCATGCAGGGCAGGCGTATTCGGCAGTGGAATAGCAAAGAGCAAGTGCACTGATTCGCAATGTTTTCAAGCTTACTCCCCATTTTGTGTTAGTGAGCTTATTCAGGATGTTGTTTCGTGCGCTCGTGCCTTTGTCTTTTTGATGTGGTTCTTGAAGGTGAGGCATCTGTCAAGGGTGACTCCTAAGTAGGTAGGGTGCTCGCAATGTGTCAGTGTTGCTCCACACCAGGTTACTTTAAGCTGGCGTTTGGCTTCACGGTTTCTGAGGTGGAATGCACAAACTTCCGTCTTTGATGGGTTTGTGCAAAGATGGTTTTCTTCATAGTAGGATGTTAGTCCCTTCAAGGCCTCAGAAAGCGTTTTCTCCACGGTGTTAAAATCAGTGCTTTGGGCAATGACACATAAGTCATCAGCATATATAAAACGGCGTGTGACACTGTCTATAGGTTGGTCATTCGTGTAGATGTTGTACAGCAGCGGTGCAAGCATGCTTCCCTGAGGAAGACCATTCTTCTGAATACGCCACCTGCTGCGCTTCCCACCTAGTTCAACATAGAACCGGCGATTCTGAAGCATGCTTTCTAACAGCTCTGTTAAGTGAATATCTTTTGTCATCTCGAGGATCTTGCAGAGGAGACGTCTATGGTTCACTGTATCGTATGCTGCTGACAGGTCTACAAAAACAGCACCTGTTACAATCCCTTGCTCAAACCCATCTTTGATGTGTTGTGTGAGGTTGAGCATTTGGCTTGTTGTTGATTTGCCGGGGCGGAAACTTGCTTGCTCTGGAATGATCTTCTCATCTACAGTTGGTGCTATCCTTTTGAGTATCAGGCATTCAAACAGCTTATTGGTGTGGCAAAGCAGTGAAATTGGCCGAAAACTTTGGATCTGAGGGATCTTTCCCGGGCTTTAATAGTGCTATTACATGTGCCTTCTGCCAAATATTAGGTAGCTTGTGTGTTGCCAGGCAGTGGTTGAACAATTGTAGGAGCCATTTCTTTGCTTGCTGTCCAAAATGCTTTATCTGCTCCGTTGCTATGTTGTTAAGATCAATTGCTTTCCCGTGTTTTAGACTAGATATACCAGTTTCCAGCTCTTCCATGGTGAATGGTCCAGTGAAGCCAGGGTCATCGCTGTACTTCTTCCTATCTAGTTGTGATCTTGGTTGTTTTTTGTTAATTTTTCCATTAAGGAGCAACTAGTGTGCAACTTGGTTAGCAGACACATTTCGGGCAACTTTCTTGGGATCGCCTCCAAGTTTGCGTATGAGAGACCATGCCTTCTTGCTGCTTTTTGTAAGATCTGTTGTCTCTATCAAGGTGTCCCAGGTGTTTTGACGCTCTTGAGAGATACTTAACATCACCCTCTCACCGGTAGATATTGTTTCCTCTGAGAAGGGGTCAGATTCAAACATTGAGACATACTCCCAGTAGAGTTCAGCATTCTCCTTGGTGAGACCAGAGATGTAGTGTGTCTACAACCTCGGGGGATCTTCCTTCTGGCTGTTTTCTGGACAGCTTTTGCAAACAGGTTGTAGTGCTCAGGTAATGGTTTAATGCGTTTAACCTTGCAGTCAAGTATTTGTATGAACCAGTTCCAATCGGCCTTCTTGAAGTTGAAGCGCCTTTTGAATGGTACGACGGTTGGTAACACTGCTGCATTTACCTGGATACCAATAGGACGGTGTTGTGTCTGTGGTATTGGGTCTGTGACAAGCTTCTTGCAGAGGTCAGCGATGTCATTGCTGACAATGGCAAGATCTGGGTTATAACTACACTTCCAGCGGGCACTGTGGAAGGAGGCTGGCAATTTAGGATTGTGGGTGAGACTAAGCTGGTTAGCATCCATCCATTCTTTGACTGCTTCTCCATCGTTGTTAGACTCCTAGTACCCCCATTGGGTACTGTGGCTATTAAAGTCTCCAATGATGATCTGTGATTTACTGTGCAGGTTGGGTACAGAGTTAGAGAAGCTGAAAACTGTGCCAGGTGGCTTGTACACTGAGGTCACTACTACTTTGCTCAGCTCTACAGTTAGAATTTCAGTCTTTGTCCTCCTCTGTTTTGGAAGTGGCTTCTACAACTGAACCAGCTCTAACAAATACAGCACTGCCATATTGTTGATGAGGTCTTTCAATAACCAGGAACATTCCTGGTATTTTTGGGCGGTTGTTCTCACTTCCTCTATGTGTCTCCTGCAGGCAGAGGACATCACACTGCAGCTTATTGCATAATGTAGCGAGGATGTTTTGTTTAGCTACAAAGAACCCTTCAACGTTAGCAGATATAACAGTCAATGCCGGTCTTGAAAAAGACCCGTGTTTCTGACATCGACGACTTCCGTCTTCAGGCATGATGTTGGTACTTGATCAAATCAGCGGTACGAAAATGTTGTATACACTACTTGCTGTGCGTGGTGGTGTTAGAATTGGTTGAAACAGGGCCGTGACCTGAACGCTTCTACCTTGGCCCCTCCTGTTAGCTAACCAATCTTCTATCCATGCCAACATGTTAACCCCTACACCATAGCTTTTATTTTCTGCAATGTGGCACTTTATCAAATGCCTTCCGTAAATCTAAGTACAGATCCACCAGTTCCCCTTTATCCACAACACATGTGACTCCTTTGAAGAACTCCAATAAATTGGTTAAACATGGTTTCCCTTTTACAAAACCATGTTGACTCTGCCTTGATTTTTTCTAAGTGCCCTGCTATAACATCTTTAATAATAGGTTCTAACATTTTCCCTATGACAGGAGTTAGGCTAACTGGCCCATAGTTTCCTGTTTTCTGTCTTCCTCCTTTTTTGAATGAAGAAGTTATATTTTCTATTTTGCAATCTAATGGAACCTTCCCCGAATCTATGGAATTCTGTAAAATTAAAACCAGTGCATCAAGTATCTCATGAGCTACTTCTTTCAAGACCTTAGGATGAAGTCCATCCAGACCTGGACATTTGTCAGTCCCTAGCCCCAACAATTTGCTCAATACCCCTTCCCTGGTGATTGTAATTTTCCTGAGTTCCTCCCTCCCTCCCATTTCCTGATTTACAGCTATTTCCAGGATATTACTTGTGTCCTCTATAGTGAAGACCGATGCAAAATACCTGTTTGATTCTTTCATCATCTCCCTACTTTCCATTGCCAATTCCCGAGACGCACTTTCTATAGGGCCAACGCTCACTTAGTTAAATATTTTCTTGTTTAAATATCTATAGAAACTCTTACTATCCGTCTTTATGTTACTAACTAGCTTTCTTCCATTCTTTAATTTTTCCCTCCTTATTAACCTTTTAATCATTCTTTGCTGTTCTTTATATTCTTTCCAATCTTCTGACCTGCCATCTTTCTTTGCGTAATTATATGCTTTTTCTTTAAGTTTGACACTGTCTTTTACTTTATTAGTTAACCACAGATGGCGGGTCCTCCCTTTGGAATTTTTCTTTCTCATTGGAATGTATATATTCTGTGTATTCTGAAATATCCCTTTAAATGTCTGGCACTGAACTTCTATTGACATATCACTTGATCTAATTTGCCAGATCACTTTAGCTAGCTCTGCTTTCATGCCCTCATAATTGCCCTTATTCAAAATTAATTGAAGTCCATGTAACTGCATTTGCTGGAGACAACTTCTCTTTTATTTAAAATCTGTAATCCATCTTCCAGAAATTGATGAGTTTCTCCTGAGCTTCTATCCAATGGACACTCACTATCTTGTGTGAATGATTTTTAGACTGCAGAGATAGGGATTTACTTAATTTAAAAGACAGAGAGAAAAAAAAATTCCCTACTGCTCCATTGGCAGCTTCTCCAGATTCCTCTGCCTCTGCTTAGCAAATCCAGTTCTTAAAGTCCTGCTTGCTGTATATTCCAAAGGAATTTGATTACCATGTCTGTTGTGGTCATTGTTGTAGAACAAGTTTTGAACATATTTTGATGTTTCATCTCAGAAACTTTTGACACGTTTCAAGATCGGAGAAACCAACTGGAGATGGAGTTCTTTCATTCCCCCACAGTGGGTTTGAGTTTCTGTTCGTTGTATATCCTGGTTGGCTAGCAGTTACCCATTGTCTTGATAGAATTACAGCTGATTAAAGTCCAGAACTTTGCATTTTCGATATCTTCCTTTCAATAGCCCTTTTTGAAGTGGACCTAGACACTCCCAGCTGTGAGGTTCCATGAGCAAGATGTCAGGGCATGTCTGCAGTGCAATCTACATATTAACTTTCCAGGAAAAGTCAAATTACAATTCCAGACATCAGGTAACTCATAGCAGCCAACTTTAATCAGTCTCTTGTATTTAAGAAAAAGGTCCTCTTTAAACAGTTCAGTATGTTTTTGGTTAGCTGGTGAAGTTATAGGTAGATCTCACTCGGTCACAATTCCCCGTTCTCAAGGGCAATTGGGGATGGACAATAAATGCTGGCCTAGCCAGCGATGCCTACATCCCATAAATTAATTTTTTAAAAAGTCAAAGATTAAACTGGAATCTAGGGCCGAATTTTCTAAGTCCTCTGTATTGGAGGTTGGAGGGTGGGGAGTGTGGTGAAGGGAGGGAGGAAGGAGGTTGTGGGGGACGGAAAGGTGGGGAAAATAGCGGGGAGACATGCAAGAATGGCTTGCAACACATTCCCATTTAGAGGCGATATTTCATGCTCATCAGCATTTTGCTTGTGACAGAGTGGCTCCCTGCCATGTGGGGCGGGGATTTAAGCTCAGTGGAGGTGGCATCCCTGCGGCAGGCTGGTTGGGGGGTAGGCCATCAGAGCTGAAGGCTCCTTGCCTCATTGATGGGGCCTCAGGAAGGAAAGCAGTCTCTGTGGCCCTAACAATCCTCCTGAAGGACTTTCCCCTCTGTTCTGCAGAGCCTGTCACCTTCCCCCCTCTGAAATCTTTAATTATTTTTACCCCTCCGAGGGCACCTCCATTTTGAGGTTCCCTCATGGTCTCAGCCTTGCCTCAGTGGGTAGGACTGCCAAGGCTCTAGGGTAAGTAGCATGGAGGCCAGCTCGATGGAGTACAGCTTCAACAGAGCACTTAACTCAGGAATTTGCAAGTGATGATCTCTTTCTAAAACCTAGTCAAGTTTTGCATTTATCATTTAACTCAACTGTAACCTTAACTTGTAGTTTCTTTCACAATCGTATTCAAAGGTAAATGATTTGCCTGCTAGTGGCAGCTGCACAATTAATCAGGTGACTAGTTAGAACTAGTGATCTGGTTAGCAGGGGTTGACTTGCTAGTATAAATAAAGGACACTTTTGCTAATGCTTGGAGGCCAGCTTGACCGAGTAATGCTTGTATGATATACTTAGCTGAGGGATTTGGTAAGCAAGAGAATTCGGTGCAGTTAGGGAAGTGGTGCTGTTCCGGTCTTTTATAAGACAAGACTGTTTGAGAGGCAGCAAGACCTAAGAGAACTAAGGTCCCAAGGCATTAATTAGGTAAGCCGATAGGTAATTGGTGAGTGTTAAATTTCTCTTTTCTCCAGGCTCGGGCAGTAGTTTAAACTAGGACTAGGGATATATAAGTACTGTATTAAATTTCTAGCTTAATTAGTTAAACTACTTAATATGACCACAAATAATCATTGAGTGATATTTCAGAACTTGCAACTCTAATTAGTTAAATAACATACAATAGAGATGGCAGGGCAGGTGCTATGTTGCAGCAGTAGCACTAATCCCTGGCAACCACATCTACACAAAGAGCAGAATCTTCGGCTCGGCGAGCGGGGGTGGGGCCCACTTGCCGAGGCGTAAAATGACGTGGGGAGACGTCACTGCGCATCATTTAGATTTTCAATTTGGCGGTGCCCCTGACAAACTGTCAAAGGCCTATTAAGGCCTGTTAAAAAGCAATTAAGGCAATCAGCTGAGCTGCCCGTCCAACCTTAAGGTGGGATCCATGGGCAGGATGAGGTTTCATGAATGATTCAAAATTTTCAGAAAAATTTTTATTAAAACTAATGCACATGTCCTAGCTCATGTGACAGTTTCACATGAGGGGACATGTCATAAAAAATTTTTCAACACTTTATTAAACTGTTTAAACTTAAAGCTAACCTACCTGAGGCACAGAAGTGTCTCAGGGAGATTTCTGTGCTCTTTTGCGCACATGCGCAAAAGAGTGCACTCCTGACTCAAGCAACACCCCACCCCACCCCTGCCCACACGGGGAGTGCACAGCACTTCGGGACGCGCGTCACGCTGGGTGGGCCAATTAAGGCCCACCCACGTAAAATGGCGGCGCTTAGCCAATCAGGGGCACCCACCTGCGCCCACCCCCCGCACAACCCCCCAGACAGGGAGAAAATTTTCCCCAAAGTGTCTGCAGCTCAAGAAACTTTGGCTCAGGAACTATCATTGATTGTTGTAAAAACCCATCTGGTTCACTGATTTCCTTTAGGGAAGGAAATCTGCTGTCCTTACCTGGTCTGACCTACATGTGACTCCAGACCCTCAGCAATGTGGTTGACTCTTAATTCACCTCTGAAATGGCCTCACAAGCCACTCAGTTCAAGGGCAATTAGGGATGGACAACAAATGCTGGCCTTGCCAGTGACACCCATATCTTGTGAAAAAATAGAGAAAAATAATAAAGCAGGGAAAAAATGGTAAAAGGACAGAATTAAAGGCTCTTTACCTGAGTGCACACAGCATTTATAATAAGAGTTACACATTACATGTTCTGCATCTCAAATCCAACAACCATAATTCCAGCCTGCTCCTACATAATTGTTAGCCTAACTGAGTCCCCAATTAATGCTTACCACTTGCATCTGATTAAACTCCTATTAACGTACAATTAGCATAACATACTTAGCTTTAACCATTCATAAAATAATTAAATCTATCCTTTTTTGATTCAAAATGGATGAGCTTACATTTACCTGCATAGACTCCATCTGCCACAGGTTTGCTCAGTCAATTCATCTATCAATGTCTCTTTTTAATTTTATTCTCCTAGCTACATTAGTTACTATGCCACCAATCATTATATAGTTGGCAAATTTGGGAATTTTGCTATTTGTTTTATTATCTAAATCATTAATAAGTATAGTAAATAGTTGGAGCACATATCCCAGGGAATACCACTAGTCACTCCCTTTCAATTCAGGTACTTATCCATTATTCCTATTCTGTCACCTACCAATTTCCTAACTAGGATACTAATTTGTTTGCAATTCCATGAACTTAAATTTTAGCTAACAGTCCCTTATGTGAACCTTATCTAATACTTTCTGGGAGTTTATATAAATTACATCCTTAGATATTCCTCTGCTTACTATTTTAGATATTTCATCATAAAAATCATTTAATTTTGTTAGTTATGATCTAACCTTCATGAATCCACATTGCCTCTCTCTGAGCTCAAGTTTCACTAACTGCTCAGTCACTTACATACTTGATTATAAATTCTAATAACTTCACCATGAGATTGATTAGCTCAGGTGGCTAGAGTGTGGTGCAGAATAATGCCACATAATGAAGTGTGAGTTCAATCTGCTTACTAGTTGAGGTAGTTCTTGGGGCATGCCTCCTTGCCTTGCCCCATAGTGACATCATGGCATAAGTCATGACTAACAACCCTTGATCAACAAGGATGAAGAGAGAATAACTTGGCCATAACAGGTAATAGATAAAGAGGTCAACAGGTCCCTGTTTTTTCCTTTCTCACTTTTCTAAGAAATGGAGTTGCATTTCCAATTTTGCAATCTAAAGGGGAAATTCCTGAATTGAAAGATGTCTGAAAGACCTAAAGCATCTGTAATTTCCTCACTTGCATCTTTTAAAACTCTGAATAGAAACCACTGGGTCCTGAGAGTTTGTCAGTCTTTAGTGTGACTATTTTTTCTAATACTGTTTTCTTGCTTTTGTTAATGTTAACAAGGTTTAGTCCTTGATTCACAGATAATTTCCTTGGAATGTCAGGCATGTTATTCTCGTTCTGTACTTTGGAGAATGACACTTTGGGTCTGATTTTAGTTCTGTGTAAGTGAATGGGTGAGTTAAAATTGGGTCCAAACTAACTATTCAATAAGTCTGTTATTTTCTTATTTTCATTTGCAATATTACCTGCATCTGTTTTAAAGTGTTCATATTATCCTTGATGACCCCTTTTCAATAAATATAAATGTAAAAACTTGCATTAATCTTGATATCCCTTGCAAGTTTATTTTTGTATTCTCTTTTGCAGCTCTTACTAGCTTAACTGTCTCCCTTTGTGCTTTCTATCTCTCCCAGTCCTCTGGGTCTACACTATTCTTTGAACTTTTGTGTGCTCTGTTTTCTATTTTTCAAATGGTTCCAATGAGAGTAGTCAAGTCATCGTTTTGGGATTTATAATTCAATTTTTTAGAATGAATTGAACAAACATAAAACCACTAATTAGAAATGCTTACCTTGAGAAATAATATTAAACAATTCAAAATATCTTAACAGTGGCATTTGTTTAATAAAAAATCTTCAGATTCTTACACTTTTATCCATTTAATAGCTGACCTAAACTAAAATCCACAATGAATAATAAAACAGTTCAAGAAACTGCTAAAATCTAAACCAAATTATTTCTTATATGTTTGAATTACACTCAGCCGACCAATCATTTGATGACTTGAGTGACATGCAGGTTATTAATAACCCAGTGAACCTTACCATCCTTCAATAAACACCTCTCTAGTCTACCACTGAACTGTGGTGACCTCATGTAGTACTATGAGCAATAAGGAAAGCAAAGGAAAACCACTGAAGTAAGACTCATTTTTCAACTCGTGCTAAGTATTTGCTTGTAATGTCGGTCCAGATCCAGTTCCGAAGTATATTAGACAATAATTAATGAACTCCTGTTTGCTTATTACTGCAACAATATTGACGGCATTGCTGAAGAATACCCATCAATAACATGGGCCTAGGGTTTAGCTTTGGTCAGCTGAGAAAGAAAGCACCTTGTCATCTCACAAGCAATACCTGTGGGTTAACCCCTCTATCTCCAAACCTCCGCTTTCTTACTCCATTTGATCCTTACTTAATGCTCAAGGGATCTCGGTAAAGTATCAGTGTGATTATTGCAGGAATGACCAAAGCTGAAAATAATGGGCGAGATGAAAAGATAGATCAAGATCGAGGGCTAACGAATCAGATAATATTGCAAGCTCAACACAACAAGGACTGAAGGGGAAGGAAAGGCGTGTAAGATTGATTTTTATGTTTTATTTCCACATTGTCATAATAGCGGACGACAGCTTCACCAACTACCTACGGGCATATTGAACTTTTTGAGTAAGACCTGTGTTTTTTAAAGAAATGCAACTAAAGATGCTGATCAAAAGATGGCTGATACTGTAAAGTGACCACTTTCTGGAAAATTTCTATGTGGATTCTACTGACAGATCTGTCCGGAGAATGTGGGATTTCACACCTGAAGAGGTGTCAAGGCCCACTTCAAACAGAAACACTTGAAATTAGAAAGGTATGGAAAATGTAAAAGGCTGGGCTTTAATCTCCTGTGATTGTGGAAACAATGGACTGTTTCCTACATATCATCAGATATCACCAGATATACAAAAAACTATCTCCTGTTGATCTATATCTCAGGATATGTAAAAAAAAAAGTTCTGAGATGAAAACAAAACAGACTGTGGATGCAAAAAATGCCTATAACCTGCTCCCAGGAATACACAGAGAAAATGGGTTAACATCTGGTTGAAGACCAGTGAGAGCAGAAGAACAAAGAAGCAAGAAGGACCTCTCTTTCTCTTTCTGGAGGCAAGTGTGTTTTAGCAGCAAACAGGAAGGAACAGGGCAGCCTCTTCAATTAACCCTGCACAGATAACCAGGTTATCTCTGCCTCTGGGGACAAACCAACAAGTGTTTCCAACAGACTGCGAATCTACTAAAATTAGCTCGAATGAAATCACCTAACTTAATGGCTGCAACATACCACCATCTATGCCTCATGGACAAGCCAAGGACTGATTTGTATATTCTTTTTAACTTTGATTTGGACTCTTAACTTTCTCATTTATGGTGTGTGTGTGTTTTTATGTTTATGTGTTTGTGTGTGTGTGTTCATTGTGTCTTTATAATTTTTCCTCAGGTTTTTTGTAACTAATAAATTTACTCTTTTTTTGACTTAAGCAAACCTGGTTGATTGGCTCCTTATTAAATTTAAATACATTTTGATTGGGAAAAATTATCCACTGGGAAAGAATTTTAAATAAACCCTTGTTGTGACCAACTGAGGGGGTTGAAAAAGAGGGGAGCCAACTAATTTCGCCTCACCCCGTCGTGACAAAATTCTATTGGGAAAGCTTAGTATTCTACACTCACTTTGTAGTGCTTTGTCACTAAATATGCTATTATCTATTGGTAATCCAGCAAAGTGTGAAGAACTGTATAACCTAAGGCAACCTTAATTTATGTATCTGCAAGTATTGATTGGTGTAGCATGTATTCTGTCATTCTGTGTTGTACTATGATCCGAGAAAGCATGTAAATTTTTGTAAAACTCATTTATTGCAATTAAAAAAACAATTTAGCAAATCTGATTGATTGAGACTATAGCGTATGATTGAGTTGTGAAGGTAAAAAGATGATTAAAGTACAAGGTGGTAGCTGTGTGTTTCCGTCACCTCAGACTGCTTTCTTCCACAGTGTGCTCTCTTCATTCACATGTTAAGAAACACAGCCAAAGTCCAACTGCTTGAGAGTTTGAGAAAACCGCAACATAGCTGAAAAACCTTTTGAGGTGAACCAAGACTTTTCTTTACTTTGGGGAAACACAGAATGAAGCTATTTTTTTTTCAGAAAAGCCGTTGCGGCCACTGGAAATAAATGGCACCTGACAGGTCCTGCAGTGGACCATTATGTGTGGAAACTAGGCAGGGGCAAGTTAAAATGGAGCAGGGGACTTATCCACTTCTTCCCTGCCCTGACCTCTGTGACTGCAATTCTAAATTGCAGGTGGCAAAGACACCTGCCTCAAACTGCAGTTCAATTTAAATTTGCAGATCTGACTTTAATGATATTGACAGAGCCTGAATTGCTATGCTAACCTGAGACCTGAGCAGGTGTGCAGTGTAAATTCCCCCAAAGCCAAAAACTGACCATACCAGCAGTCAGGGCCAGAAGAAGCCTAGTGCTGTAAGTACTCTTCTGGGCCCTACAAGGAAATTTTGGGCCTCCCCTACTCTGGACTTCCTCCCTTTCCCCTTCCAGAACACTTGCCTTGAACTGGGGATCTCAGCAATGGACCCTGCAATCCTGTTTTAATGGCTGAGCTACATTTTGATCAGGAAGCCAACCAGCTGCATGCTAATGAGAACTGGCAATTAAACTCGACCAGGCTAGACCAGCTGCCGCATACGGGTGGGTACATCTCTCACTTTTAGTCACTTGGTACTATGGAACTTAAGTATTGCTGAAAAAAGAGACATGTCGAAGCATTTGCCTTACACTCATCAGGACAGATTACAAGAATACCAATATAAGGGAAAAGCATTTCACGCTGCTTTTATGCAGTAAGAACATGAGTGGCATCTGTCACTAACAGGATACTACCGTCAAGCCAAAAAGTCATTCTGCCTATCACACTAATGAGTAATGTGGTATATGAATTTGCACCAGTGTGATGCTAGGTATGTAGGTCATACTTCCCAAAGTCTGGTGGATGGTATCAAACAGCATGTACCAGCCACTGTTCGCAATGGGCAAGGTACAGACTGTACCCAACCAGCCTGTGCTTGCAAAACTCAAAACACAGTGTCCAACGTTAGATGTGATTCCATGATTGGACAACATTTGCTAAATAATCCTCAGTTTGCTAAGAATTACACTGACGACTAATTTAAATTGTCAGTCGGGCTGCCAGTGTGGCGCATTTGGGTGTACTAGATGCTACGTATATTAATAAATAGGGCACTGTTCCTTGCAGACAAAAAGAACATGTACACACATTGTGCCTGTTTCAGCTAAAAAAAACAGGTGACAGCCATTTGCTGACTCATACCTTAGGGCAATGCCTTGACCAATTATGGTCAAGTTGCCTGGTTTAAATTTCAAACAATGATTGGCAGTTAACTGTCAGTTGCCATAAATTGGTGCATTCTCCATGGCAACACCTCTACTGATCAGAGTCCATTTGCCAATCAATCAGCACTTCCTTCTCACACAGTATAAATTGTTATTTTCCCCTTATATTGGTATTTTTGTGAAATGTCCTGATGAGTGCAAGATGAAAAGTTCTGACATGTCTCTTTTTTTCAGCAATATCTCTCACTTTGCCCAGTACCAAGGTTTGTCACTGAGGGTGGTCGTGCCCTGGAGGGACCCCATGGAATCCCCAGGCAAGGACTGCATGGGAATTGCCCGGGAAGTTTAAATTTCTGATGGACAATTACCCTGGGAAAAATTGTTAGGTTGGCATGTGGGTGCGCGCCTGACCTGATCGGACACAAAATTGTGTGAGATGACGTCGGGCGAGTGTCCCGATGTCATCCTGTGCTCGCGGGATATTTCGGTTGGCGGGCGTGCGCAGCAGTCGGAAGCGAGCCCACTGACAATTAAGAGGCCAATTAGTGTTGTTAAAGTTGCAATTGTCTCCGATTTTTTGTGGTCCATTCAACCTTATGGTTGACGGACGGGCAAATCAGCCAGGGGGACTTTGCATTTTTCATGAAACCTCATCCAAGGGCGGGATGAGGCTTCTATTATTAAATGTAAAAAAAATAAAAATCCATGGGAGGCATTTTTATCATGTATCTGTTCAGGTGACTGATTGTGATGCTTGGACATTTTTTTTCCAGATTTTAAAAGTTTTATTTAATTGTTTTCAAGTCTTCAGCTCCCTGAGGCAGCTCTCTGCCTTCAGGGAGCTTTTATTCAGCACTCACCCTCGCCCGCACTTACGTCAGCACCCGCCCTCCTCCTGCCCTCACCCTGGCAGCTCTGAGCCTTTCAGTGCACACTTCACGCTGGCTGGCCATTAATTGTCCAACCAATGTGAAATCGCGGTCGGGGGCCGATCACAGTCAGTGGTCCATTCCCCGGCTGTTCTCGGGTCCACTGATTGTGCCTGCCCGCCGATCTAAAGGTCCTGCCACCTGTATTTGCAACCCTCTGAAACTCTGATTTAAATAGAAGACTCTCATTTCCCCTGATACTGCTGCCCTGCATGGAAAGGAGTCCGGAGCTGTTACGCTGCACTTTTCTCACCAGGCCAGGGTCGGAAATCCAGGCAAGAAGTGTACAGCTCCAGACTAAGGCTGGGATTTTCCGTGCCTGCTGGCATCAGGTGTGTTCAGTGGCGTGAGAGGACAATATGACATGTTGGGTTTTGCGCCCGCATGAAACCAGTTCGCGATTGTCCGCTCAGCCCATGGGTTCTCTGCTGTCGGACGTCGGGAACCTCATTGTAATACGTTAGCATATCATTATTAGGCCGGCCTGCTGGAATCATCCCCCCCCCACCCCCCCAAACCACCCCCCACCAAGCTGGATCGTCTGCCCACATTAGCGAGAAAACACGCGGGTGTACAACACGTCTTGACAAGTGCGATGTGCAGAAGTCGGGACTTACCGCCAGGGTTTTGCTGATATCGCGGACATCCGAGGAGCAGAAGATGCTGGAGTCCGACAGCAATGACACATTGAAGGAGCGTCCATGGCATGCTGGGGGCATTCTCATGGACATGGCTCTGCTGTGAAGCAGCTCACAGAAGTTAGATAGTCACGGTTGATGCTCACAACGGATGATAGTCGAGGGGGTGGGAGAGGAAGGGCTAGGATCATCTGGGAGAGGAAGAAGTGTCGGGTGAGTGAGGTTGGGAGGGGGGTAATGAATGTGTCAGGATGGGGTGCGGTTGGGAGGGGGAGCAATGAAGGTGTCAGGGTGGGGTGAGATTGGGAGGGGAGGGAGAATGGGGGAGGAGGGGGGTAACTGGAGAGAAGATGGCAACTGGGGAGGTAGGTGTAGGAAGGGTGGAAGGTGCAAGGGAAGGAGCCCGGAGAGAGGAGGGTGTCCAGGGGAGGAAGTGGTGCGGAGAGGGGAGGCTGTCCAGGGGGAAAGAAGGGGTGTGGATAGGGGAGGGTGTCAGGAAGGGGGTAGGAGTAAGGCTGGAGGAAGAGGTAAGACTGGAGGAAGGTGTCTAGAGGAGGGACTAATGGTGGGGGAAGAGGTAAGGGTGGAGGAAGGATTCAGGAAGGGGGAGGGACTAAGCCGGGGGTGGGGAGGAGGACTGGGGGAGGGGAAAGGGATTCTGGGGGGGCAGGGAAGGGGTGTCGAGCGAACGTGCATGGGAGGGATTGGATATGTCCATATCTGCCTCCTGGGGAGCGAACTGAGGGTGTGTGTGGTGTGGAGGAAGCATGAGAATGATCGAGGGCAGAGTGAGGTGGTAGGGTGGGGGGAGTGAGGCTTTGACACTAGTGATAGAAGGGACAGCGAGGGTGTCTGGTGGGGTCGCGGAGGCAGACACGGACTCTGGGGGTGAGAAGGAGGAGGTCAGGGAGGTGAATGTGGGTGGGGGTGGGAGTTTTGGGAAGGAAGGGAATGTGCACATTCACCTGGACATCTCTGAAGGAAAACAGTTGGGGCTGGTAGGCAACGGGGCTGGGGGGAGGTGGAATGTGATGCTGGGTGGAAGTTAACGATGATGGGGGAGAGGAAAGTGTGATTGGGGGACGGTGAAGGATGGGGGAGCGAAAGTAAAACCGAATTAGCACCGTGCTGCCCAAATCGAAAGTGAAGCGAGAATTGTGGTGGGCGAGATCATGTGCTGCATGGGAATCTGATCAGTGGGTGGGTGAAGGTGCAGGTCAGCTCAGATGGAGAACTGAAAACGAACCCCAGCAGGCAGCATTCAAAATGCTCAGGACATTGAGATGAGTGTGAAAATGAAGGATCTGCGTGCGTGGGAGAGTGCTTGCATGAGGCTCTGAAATGCCCTACCCCACACACACATTTCCCTCCAGAATCACTCATGGGCCGGCTGCTCCTTCTGCAGTGACGGGTCTTCCGGACTGCTTATTTCCACCTTTTCACTGGGGGAGGATCCTCTTGGCTGCAGATGAGGATGTGGATGGAGCTGAGGGACTGGCTGGCTGAGGGTGTTGGTCCCTTGGCAGAGCTCCCTGTGAACCAACGTAGAGATAATAGTGCATGGCAGCAGAGTCAAAAGCAGGAGAGAGAGCACTCACAGTTGTGTTGAGGGAGGGATGATGTGGTGCAGGTTCCTCAGATGGGTGTTCACCGCCGACCTCACCATCACCGCAGGCACGGTCCACATTCACACCAGTCAGAGCGATGGCACACTCCTCAAAGTGAGTGAGGCCCTAATGTGGGCCACTCCACCCCCAGTCTGAGACCTCTCCCTGCTGATGTGAGCCAGCTTCTCCTGCATGAAAACAGTTGGAGGGAGTGTGAGCAGGACACATGGCACTGCATGGAATGTTTGTATGGTGAGCGGCACCAATGGACAGGAATGAGGATGTGAGCTTGAGAGGATATTAGCCTGATGGAGATGTGAGGATGTGTATGAGAGTCAGTGGTGTTGCCCCTTGAGATGTGAGATCCCTGAAGGTGTTTGCTGGGTTTGTGAGTATGTGATTTAAGAGTGATGAGAAGGGCAAGTTACCCTGGAGGAACAGATGAGACCATTCATCCTGTGGTAGCACTGGATGGCTGTCCTCTGTTGCAGGACATTGGCGCTGACCACCGCTGCCACTGCCTCCCAAGCCTGGTTGGTAACGCTGCTGCCCAACCTACAGCCAGAGAGAGGGATAGAGGTTATTGGGGCAGACCTCCAAGGCATCCAAAAGGTGTTCCAGTGACGCGTCGCTAAACCAGGAGGCTGTAGTCTTCTTGCCTTTCGTGGACATCTTCCCTGCAGTCGTTGTGGTCTGGAATCACTGAGATGTGTGCACATGGCTGGACTTTAAATATGGCGCCCGGTGTGATGAAGCGGTGAGGTGACGGTGTGTGGGCGAATGAGAGCCAGCCTGCCATGGAAATGGGGTGTTTCCCGGGAATGCATAAATAATGAGGCGGATTTGGGATAATATGATATGAAAACCCAGCGTCGTAGCCGGCGGGTAAAACGTCGTTTTACCCACCTGCTACCGCACTTGGTGCAAATCTGGGACGATTCGATCTTAAGATAGGTAAAGAGGAGCAGAGTGGCATCCGGTGGTGGCTGCTACTCCATTGAAGCTCTGGGCCAATATTTAAAATATTAATGGACCCGATTTTAACTCATTCAAAATCCACCCACTTAGAGTTAAAATTGAGCCCATCATCTCTGCCTGAATCACTCTAACCTTCAGCGAATACTTAAATTGTTGATGAGAGAACTTTATTACAAGGAAGAACAACTAGTCCTCCTGTGAACGCATCAGAAAGTATGGAATAAGTAAAGATTATTTGGCTCATAGAGTCACCAATAGGTTGTGCTCATCATTCACTGACAAGATCTTTCCCAAATAACCTTCCCGATAGCAAAAATTCCAACTAGATTAAGTACTATGAACCTTTTCTTGACCCTAGAAGGCGTTGAATGCAAATTCTAAATATTGGAACACCACTTGCATTATTTAGATTGGTTGCATTCTACAGAGGGCACTTCCATGCCCCAGCAAAACTGGAACAATAGTCCTTCTTATAATAGCTTATCACCTGGGTCTATAACTAATCCTTATAACCACGATCCACATTCCAACCAAACATTTGTCAGACTTGTTTTGAAAAGGTAACTGTTCTCCAGAAAGAGGGTTTGGCTGATCTTACTGTTTGTTTCTTTTCATATATACGCACCAGAGTGATGCAAGTTGCATCAAAGTGTATGTTATTGTGATGAAAGTAATGTTCCCTCCCCTCAAACAAAATAACATTTTGCAGTGGGACAGTACCATTTAAAGAGGTTAATTTGACACAGATTAAATGTTGCTGAGTCCATTCTAGTTATCTATTATTCAGTGGGATTTTCTTTTTTAATGAAAAATTAATTTAAGAGACCAATTAAGTGATCCCATCAACATTGCAGCTGGTTTGCTGTATCTTGTAATGTACAGTGTACATCCAGCCCTGATTTTAGCTTGGAGTGCAAATCGGGCAGATGGACAAATGTCCCATTGATGTTGTCGGCATGAGGCCCAGGCAATTTTACCTCACGGGCCTCACCTATCTGCTGTTCATTGATTGGATGCATCAGCAGAAGACCAATATTGTGATTGACTAGCACCACCTTCTTCCCTGCGGGCTGTTAATCTTTGGAATTCAGTACCCCAGAGAGCAGTGGAGGCTGGGTCATTGAATATAGTCAAGGCTGAGTTAGACAGGTTTTTGATCTATAAGGGAATCAAGGGTTATGGGGGCAGGCAGCAAATTGTAGTTAAATCCACAATCAGGTTAGCCATGAACACACTGAATGGTGGAGCAGGCTTGAGGGGCCAAATGGCCTACTCCTGCTTCTAATACTTATGATTTTATGTTCACAAAAAACCAGCCTGTCTGCACCTCTTAAAGGGGAGGTGCATTGTGGCTGTAGGAAGTGCTGGGAGTTGTGATCAAAGAGATTCTGACCTGGGAAAGAGTGAGGAATGGCACAACAGGGGATTGAGCATCGCCAAGGTTTTAAAATGCTGCATTGGAGATCTTGGTGGAGGAGGTGGAAAGGTGGAGAGATATCCTCTGTCCACAACATGGAAGAAGGCCCTCCAGACACCCATGGTCAAAAGGCAGTGGAAGCAGATAGCCCAGGAAGTCATTGCCAGGCGATAATCCCCGAGGAGCTGGGTGCAGTGCCACAAGAAGTTCAACGATCTGCAATGAATATTCAAGCACGTACATCTTCAAATGCCATTTCCTACTAACTGCACCAGTGGCCTCAGCCACCCTCATATCACAACACACGCTTGAGCCACCTACCAACAAAATCTATCAACCAGGACTCACATTTAACATTCATTTGCTTCATTTCACTCTCACACATTTAACATTGCTGCAAGCCTCACACTCACACCTCACAGTTTGCAAACTTACCAATTACTCAGTCATGTCAGCCACACCACCCAAACAAATTGCACGACATGCACTGACACACTTTCCTCTCTCTTGCAGGATAAAGTGGCAGACAACCAGAGGCAGTAGATGTAAACCGGATGGTGACTGGTGCTCCTACATGGTGATAACTCCTGTAGAAGGAACAATGCTGGCTATTATTGAGACATCCATTCCGGAGGCCATGATCAGCAGCAGGGCTAAAACCAGCAAATACAACATTATCCTTATGCTTAATCTTCCTTCTCAGACACCACTTCCCCTTCACCACACACTTTTTTCTTCTCATTTACAAGTGCAGATGAAGTAAGCATGCACCTATTACTTTGTCTCCACCTTCCCTCACCACAGCCTTGACCTTGTGTCTTTTTTCTTTCAGATACCCAAGTTGTGTAACCTGAAAGGCAGTGGAGGAACAACAAGAAGAGAATGATGTTGAAGACACAGGACAGTCCCTTGGTTTCATGCTCACAACCACCAATTCAGAGACAGAAACTGTACATCTCTTGGAGGACAGATTAGAGTGGGAACCATACATGGTGAAACCCAGGCACAAAAGGCCTGCAGCCAGAGCACAGAGCAAGGATAGCGCAGGTGTCAGCTTGGTGGAGCAAGTCCCAACACTAAATGTCTCCTGAATTCATTTACCCTATTGCCCAGCCTACTGGTGGGCAAGAGATCATACAATTTCAAGAGATAGTTGACAAGAATATCAGAGGTTCGAAAGCAGACAAGAATTTTCTTGAAACGCTTTGGTGGTCCACACTTAACCCTAAAATAACAAGTCAATGATTTCCACAATTATAGCAATGCCATAAACGAGAAGGAAAAAAATCCACCACCAGTTCTCAACCTCTTTAAACACAGGTACTAAAGTCAAATTGGTTGTATCAGTATTAGTGATCGAAATTGTTCCTTTTTAAGATTAGTTTGGCATTTCTACCTCCTCCCTTAGTGGGTCTCACTGCCACTGATCAAGCATTCTAATGGTGTTACTTGTGGTGATCCTCTGTCCCCAGAGTATCCTGTGAAAAGTCTTCCTATAGTAAACAGATTGTATTTTCAGCTGTCAGATGCATGCACAGCTGCTAATACGCCAGTGTTAGAGCTGCTTGCTTGTGGTTCCAATCTGTGTAATATAATCACAATATGGCAAAGCAGCTATATTGATTTCTGCTAAGGATGAGCACATCCTGAACAGCTGAGACCAGACTCCCACAATCATGGACCAAGCCTGCTTTACTGCTAGAATTAAATAGGGATTAAATCTTTGAAACAGCTGCCTCAAAGCACCAGAGACGGAGAGGAAAGGACAGCTAAAGCAGGAGGTACATTACAGGTTTCCTCAGTTCAGCCAATTTTAACAGGCAGATTTACAGCAAGTGGTTAAACTAGATGTTTTATGTTGAACAATAAACACCTTGTTATAAGTATTAAATGGACTGCAGAGATACAAAGGAAGCTATTCCCACATATTGGCTGGATTTAATGCAGCCCATTGCATCAGGAACCATGGTGGCCAAGCGCACTTATCGTGGGCAGGGCCTTGTGTCAGTCTCCTGGCGATGGGAGTATGTGCCCCAATTAAGTCAGAGGGCAGAAGAGGCTGACACGGGATTCCTGGCAACCGGTGGCAGGATGTCAATTAGGCTTATTACTGAGCCAGTTGGCACCCATTATCCCTGAGGCCGAGGCCACCACAACTTAATGGTACCTCAGGGATTTAATGTGAGCTGTGCTGCTTTCCCAAATTCTTGGAAGGCTGCCCAGTAAACCCTGCCAGGTTTGCCAGCAGCTTCCTGGGGTGAGGGGTGTGGGGTGGGGGGAGGGGGGGGGAGGGGGGGGGAGGGGGGGGGTCCCTCATTATCAGGCACTTTGTGTCTGATTGGGGGACTCAGCATCGGGAATTTGGGGGCGGTTGTTGAAAGCCACGTGCTGTGTAAGCCTCCGACCCCTCCTTGTTGCCTAATCTGCGACCCCCATCCCGCCCTCACTCACCTTCGGTCTGGGCCTCTGGGGACCCAAGACATTCCTGGGGCTCTGGGGGGTATAATGCCACCAGCAGCCACTGCTCTAGCTGGTGCTGGCAATGAAGAGTTGCTGCCAGCCTCTGATTAGCTGACATGTCTCAGCAGGTGGGGCTTCCACCCCTGAGGACCTCAATTGTGGGGGAGGCCCAATGCTAGCCACATAAGTGCCCAAGGCACTTAATGTAGTACAAGAGTCGAGCACATGCAGGATTAATGTGGGACTGAGTCCAGTACAACCCACAGTGATGTAAGAAGGCACATGACCCAGGGGTCAGTGTGGTGTTGAGCAGAGACATGTAAAGACCTAAGCATGGAAATAGTTCCTAGCTTGTACCCTTTACTGTACATGGACACATAGTAATTAATAAAAGCTTACAGTTAATCTACTGAAGACTATAAAGACTTCTTTAAGGCATACTGTTCTGTAACCAACACCCTCCCAACATGGTGGCAGAATGGGATCAAAAACTATCAATCTCACTAAAATGCTGAAACAAACCAAAATGCTGGAAGACTAAGACAAACTTCCACAAAGATACTGACCTGAAAGAAGTTCTCAAAAGAAGCTGAGGGCACAGAGAAAAAAATCACCAGAAAATGCTTCAGAGAAAAGGCCTGGAAGCTGAAGGCAGAGATTTTTACTGCAGCAGAAGATTCTACTGAATTTCCCTTTGAAATCAAGCTTTAGAGCAGAGTTGATAGAAGCTGTAAGGGTGTGCTAAATCTTTTTAAGTTCCAGGCTGCAGCTAGTCTTTAGAACCTTTTCACTAATTCAGTGTCATAAATGCTGTTAAAACCCAATCTCCGAGTCATAGCCTCAATACGTGGCCTCCCAGCTCATAAGAAAAAAATAATAATTAAATCTCTCAGGATAGTCATGACTGTCCAACTCATACTCGAGGGTCATACGGACGCGAAACATTAACTGTATCCCTCTCCGCAGATGCTGTCAGACCTGCTGAGTTTTTCCAGGTATTTTTGTTTTTGTTCTAGATTTACAGCTTCCGCAGTATTTTGCTTTTAAGCTTAAATTTGAATTTGAACACCTCCTTACCTGACAGAGCATACTGCTGAACAAAAAAAGTTGGCAGACAGCCGACCCAGACAGCCACTGTTAAAAAAATTTCTTCAAGAAGCAGGCCATCGCCATTTTGCAGAGCCCACCAAAACCGTCAAGTGCAGAAGTTCTTTTGGCCCGGAGTCAACAGCAATGCCTTCTTGAAAGTCTGTAAGCTCTTAAAGCTGCACATACACTTTCGAAAATTTTACCATGGGTCACAAATTCCATACTCCTAATTCAATTCGGATTAATCCAATGTCCAATCCAATCTCAAAGTTGGGGTCTTTGAAGGAAAAGATTCTTGTGATACAGCATTGTTTCAGGTTTAAATAAAAAGTCAGAAGAGCAGGTAAACACACTGCTTTACTCGATAGGCCTGATTGCAGATGACATAATTATAAGACATGGAATTAATGAATCACCTGCCAAATTCAAGGAGTTACTAAAATCTTTTGACATTTATTTTAACTTAAGAAGCAATAAAACACTAGATAGAGCTAAATTCAATAAGGGAGTCCAACTCCAGGGGAACCCGTCAATTCCTTTATAAGTGATCTCTACAGGATGACAGAAGGTTGCGAATATGGAGATTTGAAGTCTGAACTCATCAGAGACAGAGTAGTAGAGGAAGTGAGAAATGATGTGCTCTCTGAGCTCCTAAGAGCTAAGAAAGACCTAACCCTGGACAATGCAATCCAAATAGTTAGACTGCCAGAACTCCATGAGCAGCACAGGACAGTCTTAAGGGGAGAGAATAAAACATGGTGCAGAAGCCAACCCTCAGTCCACCTTGTCAGGCCACCAATACATAGTCCAACCTCCAAGCCAACAAAAGGGCTAGCAACAACAGAGCCTATTACTCCTCTGACAGAATGGCGAATTACATATGGAAGGGTTACAAGGCCTCTAGACCCCTTGAAACTTCAAATTCAAGGACTTGATGGGGGTGGGGGTGGGGTGGGGGGGGTGGCAGGGGAGATGGGTAGTGTTGTAATAGTGCTAAGGTCAAGTAATAGCCATAATGTAGTAACAATGATGTAAATGTATGAGACTGATAACAGTGCAAGACATGAAGTAAACTAATATAACTCCATTTCCATTGGATAAAGACTTGTGGGGAGGTGTAATATAAGGGTCGAGCACATATAGGGTTATTGTAGGACTGAGTAGAGCACTAGTAGTAGTGTAAGAAGGCACATGACCCAGACTCGGATCAGTGCGGTGTTGAGCAGAGACGTGTAAATATCTAAGCGTGGAGCTAACACCTAGCCTGTACCCTTTACTGTTCATGTGTAAATAATTCTAGCAGTTAATAAAGACTTACAGCTAACATACTGAAGACTACAAAGACTTTTTAAGGACACACCATTCTGTAACCAACACCCTCCCAGCAGATTCCATCAGGCCTCCCCCACTGATGGGAGTTCACTACCAGTTCTCCAACAGGTGGGTGAGGCACCCATTGGCCCTACAAAATCCAGCCCATTGACCCTGCTGATTTTGAGTTCAATGAGCTGTTATTTGAAACTGTATATTTTTCAGGTAAAATGTTGCAATTAAAATAAAAGTGCTGGTACAAGCTGAAATTTCAAAAGGGAATGCCCAAAGAAGTTGATGTTGGTCTTATCCTTTGTAGTGTTCTATTTTGAGCAAATGTCAACAACTGAATACTGGGCCAGTTTCACAAATCCAATGTGAGATTCTGTAAATGCCAGCAGGCCTAGGAACATAGACACAGCATCAAATAGTTAAATAATTTAGTGACAGTTTTTAAACTTGAGAATTAGGAAAGCATAGTAGTGTTAAAGATAAATGTTCAGATTTGGTTAAAGTTACAGATTTCAGACTGCATTGATAGCAAGTCATGATGATTAGAACTGAAATCCGCTCTCCCCCCACCTTTTCCTCACTCCCATGTTTGCTGTGAGTGCTGCCTTCAGTCAGCAGAATCATTGAATTGTACAGTATTGACAGAGGCCATTCAGCCCATTATGCCTGTGTCTGCTTCTGCAAAAGCTATTCCCTTTTTCCATACCATTTACATTTTACTTTTTCAAATATTTATCCATTTCCTTTTTTAAATCTATTATGGATTCTGTTTTCACCATTTGTTTCTGCTAGGACATTCTATGATCTACTAATCTTCTGCATAAAAATATTCTCCTTGTTATTTTGGTAATGATCATAAATGTATGCTGCCTAGTTATTGGCTTACTGACTAATGGAAATAATTTTACTTAATTAAACTTATCAAAAACACCCTTATAGTTTTGAACAGCACTGTCAGTTCTTTTCTTCTCATAGAAAAAAACCTTAGTTTCTCTAGACTTTCCTCATAAGCAATTCTATTAATATCTTAATAAATTTTTTCTTCATGGCCTTGACATCTTTCCTGGAGCAAAGCACCCAAAACTGGACTGATGCTTAGCTAATAACATGCATTGGCATTTTGTACTTCATGGGTTGAATTTTCCTGTCCTGACACCAGGCTGAAGTCCATTGGGTGGGTTTTAAAAGTGGCGGATGGGACCAGGATCCAGGATTCCCACCCCCATTTCCGGCACCAGAAATTTTAATTGGTGTGGGAAAGGGCTGGGTCTGGAGCCCACATGCTGCTGTCCAAATGTTGCTGGCACCATTGCGAAAGTGGGCATTTTGGAACTTCTGCAATTTGCTGGAGGAGGGCAGGTTTTTGTTGGTGACGTGAACCACACCAGCACAGAGGCATGTGAACCATGGGGACACCATTGTTTGCAGTCGGGAACCATATCAAAGGTCAGTACAAAGGTGATGCCTACTTCATGTGTTATTAGGAAATGCAATAGCATAAGTTATATCTCTTTTTACTACAGTGAGCGATAATAGTGCTTTGATTTGAAAAGGTGACCATTACATAATGTGGTTGTTGGATTGTTACTGCTGACAACTGGCAAGTTGTCAGGTGAAAGAACAGCATTGAGAAAGTAGGAGAATTTTCAGATGTTTTGGAATAGATTATCCATTGGATAAAGTGATATTTTGCGTTGAACTATTTTGAAAGGCTAACCCAGTTTGAAATCCAGATCACATTGTGTGAAATGTCTCAAATGCTTTCAGTTTTCCTTGAAGCTCAGCTCAGCCATATGTTTGGCTGTTTTAAATCTTTGAAAGATGGTGGAGTTTCTGGCTCTCTTCAAAGGCTCTAATAGATTCTACTCAGGAGGGTTTGTTTACATTGTTGCCCAGGGGAATGTCAGCTTGAATGCTTGGCTGCCTTTCAAACTACAAATGGAATCTACTCAGCAGGGGTTGTTTACACAGCTGTGGAATGTGAACGTGTTCATTCTGGATGATTTATGAGCTTCTGGAGAGGATAATGTTTTTAGGTGGCTATTCAAGTAATGTTTGTTTAGTTTGACAGAATTATGAGCTTTTCAAAGACTTCCAAATGCTATTATAGGGCTCATGGGCTCTGTTTATACAGGGTGAGTGGGTTGGGTGGGTATGGGGAAGGTTGAGGGAGGTATGGGTGTGAGGGGGGAATGGGGATGAAGGGGTGTAATGGGCTGAGGGACCATATGGGGCATTGATGGGGATGTGGGGGCTAAGAGGTGAGGGTTACTGATACTGATCTCTGATGTCTCTGTGGATGAATACAAGCCTTTTAACCTGGCCCACCTCCTTTTCTGCCTTCTCCAGTGGCAGGCCTGACTCCAGGCCTCCTCCGCCAGATGCAAATCCCATCAGTCAGCACTCCTGGGTAGAAAGCAGGATTGCAATGTCAGGAAATTTCCCAACTCCTGATTCTAGCATCAAACTTCAAAATTTGCCCCATATCCCTTTTTCTGAACTCCATATATTATTTACAGTGTTAGCATTTCGTCCCCTCATTTTTAAAGATATGTTTCTCTACCCCTCGCATCCTTTTAAAATTTTACTATGTACGTACAGTGTGCATTTTGGTGTATGCAGCCTCTCCTATTTTATCCTGACAAAATGTTTCACCTTGTATTTTGCCACATTAATTTTCACCTGACACATATCAGTTCAATTTACTATTTTGCGAATGTCCTCTTGTGGTCATTTATAGTCCACTCTGCAATTAACCATGCTCTCAATTTTGTATCTTCTATACCCAAGAAGAAGGTATTAAATAAGAGATACCATTTGGCATTTGAGATGAAAGGCTGAGTCATAATTTTTTAAAAAGAAGTGTGTCTCTTCGGGGTTCCAGGCTGTGGAGACCTTGTCTCCGCACTGGTTGGACTATCCTCCACTGGTATAGCATGTCCTAAATGTATGGAAGGAGTAGAAACTCCCAGCATAGGAAGACCCCACTCCTGGCTCTGCATCTCGCTGTCATTTGTTTTGTCAGAAGTAGGTAGAGTTTTTACCTTTTACAAGGCAAAGAGCAAACTCTCAGAAATGGCAGAGTTCTAGCACAATCTGCCTGTAAGATTCCACTGACCAATTACATGTTGATCTTCTGATGGCATTCATGACACACTGGTATTATTATCATGGAAACAAGGCATTGATGTAATCTTCTTCCCTGAAGAAATTGGAGAGGGTTGAATTTTGTAGTATGGCGGTATCGTGACAATGTCAAGCAGATCCAGTGTTGTCATGGAAGATTCTATATGTACTGTCACACTTAATCTGCACATTGAAGGAGAAGTCATCCTTTCTACTGATGTTCTGTACCCTGGTCTTTAGGAAAGCCAGTAATGCCTTAAAAGTGGATGCCTTCATTTTGTTGCTGCCAATAATGATGGTATAAGTGAGGAAGTTGCCTGCTGTCTCATAAAGGACATCAATGATGTAAAAATGCATGTCCATATTGTTGCTTAATACTATACCAATTGCCTGTGCCTCAGTTCATTCTACCACCCAGCGTAAAAAAAAGAATCAAGTGTAACAAATCAGTGAATAAGAAATAATTGCAAATAGGGCTGTGTGTCTGAACTTTGAGGATAATATTACGAAGGCTGAGGGGTCTCATCATTGAATACCTGTGACCTAGAAAGGAGGTGTTTGTCCTCCTCAAAAATGTATAAATTGAGATTATTTTGTTGTTTTGGGAAGCAGGAACTTTGTGTTTACAAATTACCTTGGGTGGAAGGCAGCAAAGATCAGAACCATGAGCCTACCAATCATATTCTTCTTGAAATCATCCTTGCTAGAAAAAAAAACAAAATGTGTTTTCCTTCAATGAAAACTACTGAGCAGTACACTATTATAAGATGTAAAACTTGTGCTATTTGCATTATTGCTCTTATTAGAGCAACCTATTAGATTGATCAAAATGTGCACCTTATCTTTGGGCCAGGCAAATTAAATTCAGCACAGACAAGGTTGAAGAACACTCCCACTCCTCCAGGATCCACAGAAATTAAAAAACAGCAAATTATTCACTTCCTGTTTTGGTGGCAGCTGCTGACTAGGCCTCATCCAAGTTCCTAAAGCCCACAGAGAGCAGACCCAGACATTTTTGCTGACTGTTTCAAATACAGACACCTGCAGCCTCTTTGTTTAACAGAACACTCACATAAACAGTTCCCAATAAACTTGTTAAAATGTATTTTCCTGCTTATCTTCAAATAATTCCTTTAAAAAAAAACCTGACAGCTCAGGAACTTCTAGAAACCAGGGCAAAGTATACTACCTTTAATGTTGTATGGTAACGATACTTCCCCTTTGGATACAGCTCATTCAGTCACAGCACTGGACAAAAACATAAAATCCAAGCCTGGGCTTTTCAGAGGTGCTGAAGTCCTCAAGTTTAAAAAAAAACATCAAAAGACACAAGAAACAATTTAGTGGATAAATGTAACCATCTTATCCTGCAATGTTTTTTTATTTAATATTTTTAATTAAACCCTTTTGAACATTAGAAGTTTCAGCATCTGAAAAACAATGGTAAATCAAAAATATCAGTGCAAAGCTTTTCAGAAAGCACTATGAGTGCTTTGTGCTTAAAACTGGCCACTGGTCAGGTGGTGCAGTGGCATTTCCTTTATAAATGTGGATAAAGAGATTTATAACGGAAGAGGGCTGGACAAAATGGGATGAAAAGAGTAACAACATGGAGTAAGGTTTTGTAGATGAAAACGCATATGCAGAATAATAGAGATGAAAAACTCAATAAATGAATGTCTGAGCTGTTGTGTTCATCCATTTTTACTGCAAAGCTGAGACATAAAATGGATGGCAAGTGTTAATTGCATTGCTTCCACATTAATGTACAACGGTTGATTTGAAGTTTCTCTTGTGCATAACACGTTGATTTTTTTCCCCTCAATTTTCATCCATTTAGCCTCCCTCAGGCCTCCTGACAAACAGCAATATTCAATGTATTGTTTGAATCATGAAGCATAATGCTGGCTTGTCTGGTCCAGATATAAAGGTGGGCCAGTTATGAAAGACACTTAAAAATGCATCCTGACTAACCAAAGGCTGAGTATTCATTCAGATTAATGGCGCTTCTTTTTCACTCTTCTATTAAACTGCCAATATGAACAGGCCTAATGAAAACCAGGCTGAGGTGGCTTAGATCAACTATCTGAACTGATAATTACCTGTGAAGGATGGAGATAGAAAACTTAACATAAGTCAGGAGAAATAACACGAGAATATAGTCACAGAGAGAAAGGGAGCAATAATGTCATAAATAGAGAGGAAGAATGACACCAAAGAGTGCAATAGGTTATGGAATAGAAATTTATTGAGTAAAATGGTTGCTGCCTGCCCTGGCTTGTATCTTTGATTCATATTTGAGAGGTTCCTGAACATTCAGTACTGAACTGCAGCTGCTTGGCAGCTTGAGTAGAAAAGACAAGGCCAGACCACCATCGTATCAGAGACAGTGTGCATAGTATTGGATTTCACTGAGTCTTCCTCTGAAATATCTGAAAAAGATGTACTGCATATGGTCCTAACTAGGTTGGTGTAAGTTGAGGACCCCTGACAGGCAGGAGGGAATCATTCTCAAGAGACTTACAGACAGCAGAATTAAATTAAATTTCATATTTGATAAAAGACCTGGGTGTCATGTGAAAAGCATTTTATGTACTGTTTAGGAAACTAGAAATTGTTTATAAGCTGGTCTAGAAAAACTCACTATGCTTTTAATAAGAAGATATTTTAGCCTTGTAACCAAAATTTCTGTTCAGCAATTGAAACTGGGACAAGTTTTAAAATGGGATGTTTAAGATATTAATCCATTAGGCATCTGTTTGAATGGTGAATAACATTTCTAAAGTAATATATATTTAACTGCTAACATAAATTGTAAATAAAAGTTGAAGCATTGAGAAAGATTGAATTTAAACTGCAAAACCCATTGGCCCCAAAATGTTTGGGAATGCAATCCTTGCAGTTACTCCAAACTCCTGCTTACTGCTGGTCTTTGGTGTCGACTCCACCAGAATATGCAGTTTTTTTTCGTTTATGGGGTGTGGTTATCCCTGGCTAGGTCAGCATTTATTGCCCATCTCTAATTGCCTTTGAGAAGGTGGTAGTGAGCTGCCTTCTTCAACTTCTGCAGTCCATGTGGTGTAGGTACAACCACAATGCTGCTTGGGAGGGAGTTCCAGGATGTTGACCCAGTGACAGTGAAGAAATGGCGATATATTTCCAAGTCAGGATGGTGTGTGGCTTGGAGGGGAACTTGCAGGCAGTGGTGTTCCCATGCACCTGCTGCCCTTGTCCTTCTTGGTGGTAGAGGTTGTCAGTTTGGAAAATCCTGCTGAAGGAACCTTGATGAGTTGCTGCAGTGCATCTTGTAGGTGGAACACAGCGCTGCCACTGTGCACTGGTGCTGGAGGGAATAAATGTTTAAGGTCGTGAATGGGAAAAGTTGGCTCTTTTATCCTGGATGATGTTGAGTTGCTTGAGTGGAGCTGCACTCATCCAGGCAAATGAAGAGTATTCCATCACACTCCTAACTTCTGTCTTGTATGTGGGTGGACAGGCTCTGGGGAGTCAGGAAGTGAATTACTTCCAACATCTGATCTGCTCTTATAACCACATTATTTATGTGGCTAGTCCATTTAAGTTCTGGTAAAGGGTAACCCCAATGAAGTTTGTTGACACCATGAACAGCTCAACATAGCCCAGCCTCCTGAATAGACACAGGTTCCTGGCATCACCTGAGCCGGAAGCAAGATGCAGATGATTAAAGGTTCCACTTTTATTTGGAGTATTATGAATTTTCATGAACAGAATGTTGATGGCAGGGGATTCAGTGATTGTAATGCTGTTGAATGTCAAGAAGAATTGGGTTAGTTAGGGAAGGGGATGTAATGTGCATTGGCCAGTAAGCACTCATGCCACAATGTGGCGAGCTGGGCTTGGAATCATATGCAGATGTATTACAATGAAGTTCCTGACATGCAGCGATGGGAAACGGGGCCCGTCACTGATGGGTGGAGCAGATGATTGCAAACTGGTTTCCCAACGTCGTGAAACTGATTTTTGGCCCTCCCGCTATATTGTCCACTCACGCCGACCATGACACCCGACGCCAGTGGGCACGGAAAAATGACTGAGGCCTTTTAGCCCATTTGTACCAGTGCTAATTCCTTGACTGAAGGTATTTTCATGAATTTCTAAAGTATCTCTTGCAATTTTACCATATTCTCCTTTCCAGTGAGCTTCAAATTGAGAAAATATATACAATTATTATTAACAAAACATTTTAAAATGAAAAGTGTTTGTGGGCCTTTTGCCCAATTGTACATAACAGGCTTTTAACCTAATAACGGAAGGGTTTAGAGCAGTGAACTGGTCTACAGCATGAAGCCAAAAATGAAAATTCAGTTAAACAAAATCAGTTTATATACATATCCACACACATATAAATATATATATGTCTAAATATTAGGGTATAAAACTAATTTTCAATTAACCCCACAGCCTGCTGAATAAATAACCCCCAATATATAAGGCAAAACAATTTTAGTGGTTAATACTTTGAGGGTAATGTTTGTTTGCACACATGATAAACAAGCATCTGTTGTATATTCAAGATGCTGATCACAAAATTCTGAGATGAGCTGTTAGTCAATGCCTGGGCCTGATTAGCTGACCTCCTCCATAGTAATGCTGATGCACATTTTCAGGATGTGTGTGAAAGAGATCTACCGAAATGACTGGAGTAAAAACAGAAAATGTTGGAAAAATTCAGTCGGTCAAAATTGGATTGACTGGAGCCTTTGTCCAACACCTACATAGTGGAAACGTTACTTTATCTTGTGTTTTGAAGACTATTCTCAGCAGGATTCTGGCACAGGTTCTTTCAGAACTGTTTTCTTTGGAATAAGTTGTTCTTCCAAAGAGCTGAAAATGGATAAATGTTCACCAATCATGAAGCCAGATGACATGTGCCATGTGCATTGCAGAGGGCCCCACAAGTGAAAGGGGGATCATTGTGAGTTTGAAACTGAAACATCTCTGCTGAAAACAGATTCTATTTTCCTGTTTTTTAATTTATATTTTCTTGATGTTTTAATGTTCGCTACATAAACGTGAGCTCATCCAAAACTCTGCTCCCCCTCATCTGAATTCTCACCAAGTCCTGCGCTCATCATTCCTGTGCTCAATGATCAGGCAATGCCTTAATTTTAAAATGTATCCTTTCAAATCCCTCCATGGCCTAAACCTCTGTATCTCTATAACCTCCTTTGACAACGGTGTAAAATTCAATCGTGTAGCACTGCTTCTCCACAGGCTATGCGGACATACTTTCATTGTAGAATGTGGTAGGTAGGTAGGTGCCACCAGCTGCTTCCTGCCCTGGTTACGGGGCATCAGGTGACTGGAGTGGTGCACATGGGTGCATCCTCAGTGAGTGCCCAAAGAAGTCGAAAGGGTGAAATCATGACATCCCAGCTCTCAAAGGCCTGATTCATCATACGAACACTGTAATTGGCTAAAGAATGTGCAAGAAGTGCCTTCCTTATTTCACTCCTAAACCATTAAGCAAAATGGGCCTGGCTCTGGGGCCATTTAAAGGGCCACTCAGCAGTTTGCAATGGAGTTGCTTTTCACTCTCTTGTGCTGAGGCAAAATTGGTGGAACTTTGTTGCAGCTAAGTTGCTGGAGGAGTTTGAAGGTTTCTGCTGACCATAGAAAGGGCCTAAATTATGCGCTCATTGGGCACATGCAATCGGCGGGCCTGGGAGCGGTTGGGAAATGGGTCCCCAACCGCGATATCAGTCCCAGCCAACGTGAAACGTGGGCTGAAAAGCTCAGTGCTGCCAGGGCGGGGACGGGAAGAGGGCGGCGCCGACGATACCGCAGGCGTGGGTGAGCGCTTCCACTGAGCTCCCTGGAGGCAGACAGCTGCTTCAGGGAGCTGTGGACCTTCAAATAATAAAAGGAAGCACAAAAATGCTGTAAAAAATGTCCATGCAGCACAATCAAGTGCCTGAAAGCATACCTCATAAAAATGCTGTCCCCAGATATTTCTTATTTTATATCCTAACGGGGATTTCATCGCGCCCTTGGATGAGATTTCGTCAAAAATGTAAAGGCCCATCCGCCAACTGTAGGTTTGGATGGGCCATGAAAAATCATTCACAATTGCGCCGTTAATGGGCTTAATTGTCGGCAGGTGCTCTTCCGACTGCTGCGTGCGCCCGGCGAGTGAGATACCGTGCGAGTACGCGATGACGTCGGGACACTCGCCTAATGTCATCTTGGACAATTTTATGCCCGTTCGGTTCGGGCGCATGCCCGCCCGCGGAACACAAAACTCTGCCCCTAGGAGAATTATATAACCCTGCATAAGTATGGGGGACAGTAGTTGCAGCACTACTTGCTCTGCAGCATGAGCTGGACGGGCAGAGCAGCAGGCAGAGAGGGGCACATTTGCAAGGTGGGAGGAGAAAGAGGATTAACCTCAAAAAGCCTTTGTTATGTCTCCCAGTTTCCATTAGTTAGAAATAATCACACTTTAGACTCAAAATGCTGGAGCTTCATCGATTTCTTGCATCCCTCTGTGTGGCTGGGAGCCTGATACATTATTGCTCAGCGCATCACTCCAGTGCAACAGTGGATGTGGTGCCCAGGATACATATTTACACAACAATTAGTTCCTAGTTCTTTATGAATAATATAACAACATAAAATCCTATCCCAGGAGGGTCTTCTGGAAGTACCAGTCCTATGTTGGAATTTTATAAATTATTCCTTCATGGGATGTGGGTATCGCTGGCTGGGCCAACATTCATTGCCCATCCCTAATTGCCCTTGTGAAGTTGGTGGTGAGCTGCCTTCTTGAGCTGCTACAGTCCACATAGTGTAGGTACACCCACAGTGCTGTTAGTTGTTGGGGGGTGCGTGGAGTTCCAGGATTTTGATCCCACAACAGTGCAGGAACAGCGATATACTTCCAAGTCAGGTTGGTGTGTGGCTTGTAGGGGAACTTCCAGTTGGTGGTGTTCCCATCTGTCTGCAATAAACCAGGAACAGTGCCTCAGAAGGCTCTGGTTTACAAAGGAGGTAGTGACCGAGATGTGACACCTCCCTCATGAAGCCCTGGACCCTTTTAAATATTATGCAGACTGTGCCTTTAAATAGGGAAGGCTGCCTAGACCACAAGCTTTCTGCAGAACACTACTCGGCTCCCTGTAGTGTGCAGAAAATATCTGCACAGAAATGGAGACAGCCGCTATGTAGGGGCTATATCATTCCGCTTTGAAGAGTTATACAGACGCGAAATGTTAACCCTGTTTCTCTCTCCATGGATGCTGCCAGACCTGCTGAGTTTTTCCAGCATTTCCTGTTTTTATAAGAAGAAAACTTCTTATAAAACACAAGAAAACTGCCCTACAAGGTCATTGGTCCCAGTTCTAAGATGCAACTCACCCGTCCTTAATAGGTCCTACCTTCCTGGGGCTGGTCCCAATGTCCCAGGAATCTAAAGCCCTCTCTCCTGCACCATCTCTCTAACCATGCTCTCTAGCACGTGGCACCAGGAGTAATCAGGAGGCTGCTCCTTTGAGGTCCTGCTTTCTATCCGCTCCCTAAACTCTGCCTAAAGGAGTTCATCCCTCTTTCAACCTATATCATTGGTACTGATATTATCCACAAGCTCTGGGTTTTCAGAGTGATCTGCTGTTGCTCAGTGATATCCTTGAACCTAGAACCAGGGAGGCAACATACTGGATTCACATCCACCTGAACAAATAAATCCCCTAACACTATTGCTTTCCCAGTCTTCCTCCCACCCCCTGTGCAGCTGAACCAGTCATGGTGCCATTGACATGGCACTAGCTGCACTTCCTAAATGAACCACCACCCTCACCAGTGCTCAGTACATATGGGTTGGAAAGCAAGATGCACCCAGGGGATGCCTATATCACCTGCCTGGATGTCCTTGACTGGCTGCAGTTACCCATTTCCACTCTGTCTGCCCATTCTTAAGCGGTAGGGTGTCCACCTCCTGAAATGCACTATTTCTCAGTCTTGTGGACATACTGCAGTGACTCCAGCCTGCTGCTCAAGTTCTGAAACTGGAGCTCCAGCTCCTCTAGCTGACAACACTTCCTGTGCAAGTGTTCTCTTTTATTCATTCATGGGATGTGGGCATTGCTGGCCAGGCCAGCATTTATTATCCATTCCTAATTGCCCTTGTTCAGGAGGCACTTAAGAGCCAAACACATTGCAATGGGTCTCTCGCATGTATGCCAGACCAGATAAGGAGACATTAGTGAACCAGACAGGTTTTTATAACAATCACTTCATGGTCATCATTAGACTTTCAATTCCAGATTTTTAATTGAATTCAAATTCCACCAACTGCTGTGATGGGATTTGAACCCAGGCTCTACCCTGGGTCTCTGGATTACTAGTCCAGCGACAATACAACTACACCATCACCTCCCCTATGGTTGTCCAGGGCATGAAAATGCCGTAACTTTAACAAAGTGGGGACCATTTCCTGCTGGTGTCACTGAAGCACACAATCTAGTCAGTCAATTTACACAGAAACTTATGAGTAGAAAGAGCAGAGTATCACTAATACAATATAACTGAGTGAAATCCAGACTGCGAGTCCCATTTCAAGAGGGAAAAAAACAATCAGAACATTTTTATTCAGGAAAGAAGAGAGAGCAAGCAGAAAGGATTAATGAAGGGAATGATGAGATCTGTTTATTCAAGAACAATTTTATAACCATTGATCTGCCTTTCCTTATCTGCATAACATCCTCCAGCCATGCAACCCTCTGACATATATGATTCTCCAATTCTGATCTCTTGCGCATTCCCTATTTTAATCATTCCACCATTGGTGGCTGTGCCTTCAGCTGTCTAGGCACGAAGATCTGGAATTCCTTCTTTAATGTCTTTGCCTCACTTTCTCTCTTTCCTCTTTTAAGATGCTCCTTAAAACCTACCTCTTTACCAAGCTTTTGGTCATCTGTCCTAATATGTGCTTGGTGTCAAATTTTGTTTGACGACATTCCTTTGAATTGCTTTGGAGCATTTTGCTACATTAAAGATGCTATACAAATGCATGTTGTTGTTGCCTCGTCTCATTCATTTTAGTTAAAAGATTTGAACTGACCTCCTGACATTTCACTTCATAGGTTTTAAATCTATTTTATTATTAAGCTTGCAAATCAAACTCCTGAAAGGAGCCTTTACAATTCACTAGTGTTAATTATTGTAGATGACTTATAATATCTAATTAGGAATCAGGAATTGACCATTCTTTTCAATCTAATAACTCAGTCTTTAAACCTGAGTAGAAAAGATCTAAGCATGACTTCTGCCCAATCGATCTTTGTTATTGTGTAATCCAATGTGAATTTGCAAACGCTGCATCAAGAATACAATTGTACAAATTATACAGCTCCAATGCTTGGTTAGTAGCTGGGCCCCTGCCTCCTAGTGATCGAGGCATCTTGCAGAATTTGTAATAGAGAAACATAGGGTGGAATCATCCCAGATTTGCACTAAGTGCGGTAGCAGGCGTGAAAAAGGACTTTTACCCACTGGCTGCAATGGTGGATTTTTGCGCCACATCGTCCCCTTCCCCCCTCATAAATTATGCAGTCACAGGAAACATGCCGGGTCACTGGCAGTTAGCCTCCAATTTGTCTGCCACGCAGATACCTTGCCGCTTCCTCACTCCGGATGCCATACTTAAACTGCAGCCACGTGCACAGTTATCAAGGCTTGCAGCCCAGGGCTGCTCTGGTGAAGATGTGGCCCCAAAAGCCAAGAAGAACGCAGCCCCCCGATTCAGTGACAAATACCTGGGATGCCTTTTGGACTCCATGGAGGCCTGCCACGATGTCCTCCACCCCTCTTCTGCCTGCAGGAGGCCCACTATGGCTTGGGATGTGGTGGCAGAGGTGGTCAGTGCCAGCGTTGCACACAAGAGGTCGACCATCCAGTGCAGAAAAAGGATAAATGATCTCACCCGTGCCGCCAGGGTAGTCAACTATCTCATCACTCTTAACTCACACACTCACTAGCCCATCATGCATTCACTGGCATCTCACTCACTGCCAGCTCAAGGGACATCACCACTCACTCTCTCACACACACCCTCACATCTCCATCTGGCCTCATCTCCTCTGGGATCGCCTCCCCATCTCATCCATCCTGTCCATGGCTCCATTCAGCACACACGCATGCCTGGCATCCTTCTCATTTGGCCTGGCATATATATGCCTTGCTCACATTCTCTCCATCTGTCTTTATGCAGGACAAAATCACACACAATCAATGGGAGAGGCCCCAGACCGGGGATGGAGTGCCAGACATCATCCATTCGAGAGTTGCATGTTGGAGCTGTTCTGAGTCCATTGTTCTGTGTGTAATACGGCTCTCAAGCACTAACAATCTCCACTCTCTCTCCTAGGCACATCTGACACATCAACCTCAGGCAACCTTGACCCCGACCCCAGCGCTGAGAGTGCCTCGGATGAGGACCCTGAGGGCAGCACCATTGAAGTTCCGTCACAGCGCTCACCCACACCCCCCACCAGCGCAGCAACACACACCTTGGTGGGACCCAGATGTAGAGCAGCCTCAGGATCACAATCTGGTGAGCACAGCACACAATCTGTTCCACAGCAGGTGGAGGCAGGGATATCTGTGGTCGCGGGCACTTGGAGGACTGCTGGAGGCAAAGAATCTGCTCAGTCCGAGTCAGATGATGAGCCTCTGGGCTCGGTCCTCAATCAGTTGTTGGAGCTGCAAAGATAATCACAGGAACACCAGGAAGAGATGTCCATTGTGCTCCTCGGGTTGCAAGGGATGATGGAGGAGTCCCGTTCACCTTCAGTCTGAGATCATAGCACAGGCATGCCGATGCACTGAGGTCACTGGCAGGATGGTGGCCGCCATGGAGACCTTGGTCCAGGACATCAGTCCTGCACTGCTGCGTGGGCTGAACTCCATCGCTGACGCTGTAGTTGGCCTCCAACAGTGTCAACACGAGAGGGGTGCGGGGCAGCTCGATCTCACTCCAGCTTCTCCATCTCTTCAGGGAGTCAGCCAGGGGCCCTGGGGCACCCATAGGGAGGAGGACCAGCAGCTCGACACCCCGGGTCCATCCACCCAGGTGATTCTGTGAACGTCCAGTCGATCCAAAGCCCCCCTTGCTGCGACCCCATCATCTCCAACTCCAGAGGCCGAGGAGGGCGCAGCTGGCCCACAGCAGGATACCCAAAGCAGGCCAGGGCCTCCAGGACTCGGCCCTCCGCAGGATGCCCACCAAAGTCATCATAGACCAACAGGGCGTGGCAGTCAGCAGGCTGCCTCCACCTCCACTATAGATGTTGGGGGAGCACCAAGTTGTAGCGGCAGGGTTAGGAATGTTAAGAAGATGTAGTTGTACTGCGTGGGCAGAGGTGTTTATCACTTGTTCATAATGTTCGCTATTGTAAATAAACTCCCAAGAATGTCTCCTTGCCTATGGCTCCTTCTTCTGATGAGCAGTGTCTATGTCATTCAGGTGTGAAACGTAAGTTCCTGCACAAGATAAAGGCAGGTGTTTCAGTCCAGGGCCTCTTCCCTATGCAGTGTGTAACATTCAGACCAAAGTGATGGTCCGGCCTCACACTTACAGGACACATTACTGATGCCTGCACCTTGCCGGTGCTGGTCATTGCTGCCAGAATATTGTGGACAGGTGTCACAGAGTTCTCTTACTCTCTCTGTGTGCTCTCAGCACCATCTCTTCAACATCTGCAACCAGTGATAGTGTGGCCCTGAAGGGGACAGATGCTCAAGGCTGCCAAGGAATCAAGTGCGTTTAAAGTTTCACAGCTGCATCTCTATGATATGACCCTGATCACAGGGCGCAAGTGAGCTGCCCTCAGCCAGACAGGAGACAGACGTTCACAGTGGCTATGTGAAGATCTATGGAGTGTCCTCACTGCATATTGTCATCATCCTCCTGGAATCTTGCAACTATTAGGGCCTCCACTGCATGTCCATGACATGTACCTGAGCACTGACAGTGTGTGTGCTGCCATCAACCACATAGGGTTATAGGTGATTCACACTACTACCTCTGTGCGTTGGTGATGAAGGGAGTGAATGTTTGTGGATGGGTGCAAATCAAGCAGGCTGCTTTGTCCTGGATGGTGTCAAGCTTCTTGAGTATTGTTGGAGCTGCACTCATCCAGGCAAGTGGAGTATCCCATCACACTGCTGACTTGTGCCTTGTAGATGGCGGACAGTGTTTGGGGAGTCAGGAGGTGAGTTACTCGTTGCAGGATTCCTAGCCTCTGACCTGCTGTTGTAGCCACAGTATTTATATGGCTAGTCCAGTTCAGTTTCTGGTCAATGGTAACCCCCAGGATGTTGATAGTGGGGGATTCAGCAATTGTAATGCCATTGAATGTCAACGGGCGATGGTTAGATTCTCTCTTAATGGAGATGGTCATTGCCTGGCACTTGTGTGGTGCGAATGTTACTTACCACTTGTCAGCCGTAGCCTGGATGTTGTCCAGGTCTTGCTGCATTTGGACATGGACTGCTTCAGCACCTGAGAAGTTGTGAATGGTGCTGAACATTGTGCAAACATCAGTGAACATCCCCACTTCTGACCTTTGATGGAAGGAAGGCCATTGATGAAGCAGCTGAAGATGGTTGGACCAAGGACACTACCCTGAGGAACTCCTGCAGTGATGTCTTGGAGCTGAGGTGATTGACCTCCAACAACCACAACCATCTTCCTTTGTGCTAGGTATGACTCCAACCAATGGAGAGTTTTCTCCCTGATTCCCATTGACTCCAGTTTTTCTAGGGTCAAATGCTGCCAAGGGCAAGTCACTCTCACCTCACCTCTGGAGTTTAGCGCTTTTGTCCATGTTTGAAACAAGGCTGTAATGAGGTCAGGTGCTGAGTGATCCTGGAAGGACCCAAACTGAGCTTCAAGGAGCAGGTTATTGCTAAGCAAGTGCTCTTGATAGCACTATTAATGACCCCTTCCATCATTTTACTGATGATGGAGAGTAGACTGATACGTGGTAATTGGCCGGGTTGGATTTGTCTTGCTTTTTGCATAAAGGACATACCTGAGCAATTTTCCACATTGCCTAGTAGAGGCCAATAGACCCTGGGTTTAGTGAGTCGCCTCCGAGCGAGGGCTTGCTGTGGATCTTCAGCTGTGTGTGCAGGAGGCCATGCTGTACCTTCCCATGGTGCTCCTCCCATTGCTGAGAAAGGCGACTCAGTCGCACTCTTCTCCTTTCTCTCTGCTCCCTGTAAGCCATGAGGCATTCCATTCAATCACCAGGCTCCTTGATCCTGATGTTCTCCTCCTGCATGATCAAAGAGAGAGACGTGTGGGTTAGCACATGTGTCTTAAGGAGCTCTCTTTGTTAAGTCTCAAGGTCCCTTCACACATGCCGAAGCGTGCCGGCCACCGCTTGGATGGCCAGTGTGTAGTGCGCTTTATGGCTGCCGAAACCATTCCCACCTCCACTTGACCAATTGGCAGCAGCTTTGCCCACTGGACTGCGTGCTGTGCTCTCAGCTCAGGTGCAGGCATTCTCCTAACCCACACTGCAAGGCTGCACTGTTAGCTTGAACCATGAGGGATGCTGGTCCAATCCTTAATAAAGACATTGCAAGGGGCTCTGAGCACCTCCACCAGTGACTGCACCATGGCCACCTTTCACAAGGGGATTCTACAACTTGCCCAGTCGGCCAATTGCTCTGCTGACCCCTAAAAAGCACATTAATTTGCAGTCTGCGCCCAAGGGGTGAAAAGTTCTGGAGCATTTGATGGCACATTCATGCTTTCGTGTTGCTTGAGTGGGCAAAAAAACTTCAGAGGCCCGACTCCAAGCCTGTCAACACAGGTGCTGCTGAACGGTCTCAGCAGCGGAAGAATACTCACTTTTGACAAGCTTTTCCAAGTTCCTCAACCCCTCCACCACTCCACCTCCCTACGCCTACACCCCCCCCACCACCAATGCCCCCACCCCCTCCCATCCCCGGCATGTGCTTGTGTACTTTCTTCAATCTGTGCTGCTTTGCCCCCACCACCCATTCAACCACCCCGGCCCCAACTGCACTGGAACCCTTGACCCGGCACCACACTGAAAGCCAGCCAGGAAAATGTGACGTGCCTGTGCCTCCCGTGAATGCATGGTGCCTCATCCTTGATGTCCTACGGGTGATGCTCCCGAGCCTGTGAAGGATGTGTGCACTCACCTCCGAGTTCCCCTTGAACTTCAGGTCGCCAGGTGAAGGCCTTTTAAAGGCAGTCATGAAGCATGCCGTTCTGAAGTCACGCCAACACGGGCGGTGAATTTGACGGGGGGATGATTCTGGCGTGCGGCCACAATGATGAGATACAAATGCATTAAAATTATGTTCCCAATGTTGGACGGTGGGAAATGCGGCCCACTATTGACGGGTGGAGCAGACGATTGCAAACCGGTTTCACTACGTGTAAAGACGATTTTTGGCCTTCTCGCCATATTGTCTGCTCACGCCCGCCATGACACCTGCTGCCAATGGGAGCGGAAAATCCCGGCCATAGAAATTAATTGGAGTCTAGGTCCTGTGGCGGGTGGGAAAGATTCCTGCTGGGCGGCTGGGCAGGCGAACTTGTACAATCTACTGCTTTTCAGCTCAATAATTATGCATCTGCGAAGAGCTCAGTGAATCTCGTGACAGGTGGGCAGGAAGTCACCTGACCCTCCATTACTTCATGGGATCGAAGGTCCTGGTGCCATATTTAAACGGCACCCAGACAGCCATTCCCTCAATACAGGCCAGGAGCTCCGCATTACTCCTCCAGAGTATTATGGATGCAGCATGTACTGGAGAAGTTCACAGATGTGAGCAACCACATCCCAGGACATATGAGGACGCTTCCAGCATTGCATTTTGCTCATCTCTAGATATGAACACCGCCGGCAGTATACCTATGGTTGGGCCAATGCAGTGGTCCATGCTCGACAGCATCTTGACCTTATAGAGGCTCAGCTGCCTCTTGCTGCTGAGGCCCTTGCTCCTCCTGGCCCTGTGCCAACCTGTGATGGACCCTCCTTCTCCTCATCTGGATGAGAGCCATTACCAAGGCAGGGTTGCCTTCAGCCTGCATCATCGATGCCTCAGCGAATGTGCGAACGAATTGAAGTGATAGATTAAGTGAGCATGTCCTTTACAGGTTTCCTCCATTTCAAAGATAGCAGGCAAGGGCTAAGCCCTTTGCCTGGCCTCTGTCTGGACACAGCATCCCCACGTCGCCCCTTCCAGGTAAAGGACACCCCGGATGATCAGAGATGGATGTTCCCTCTGTCCATACATGAGTGCATGTAGCTCTTAAACCAGTGTAATGAGAGCCATGTGCACGGAGCCTCAAGTGGACGCGTTTCTGCTTGGCTCCACTACCCTCGAAACTCCATAGAGAGATCATTGCCTTGGCAACATAAAAGACTCACCTCATGACCCCTTGTCAACCATGACCATTCACCTGGGAGGGTGGAGGTTTGGAGTCACGAGTTGGCTGCCATCCACCAGCCCTGCCCCTTGGAGGCATACATCTCCCTCCTCACTTCACCCCTGCCTCTGACTACAGCCAATGGCAAACAGCACAGAATGAGCAGCAGCTCCACACCTTGTTGAGGTATCAATGTTTTGAGGCTCATGAGTCGCGAACAAACCAGCTGCAATGTGGGCTTAACCATAGAGAGGAGAACACAATTCAGCATCTTTAACAACCAGTTGCCTCTGAATTATCAGGGTGTTACTTTAGTCAGCCACTTGCATTGACCTTGGACTCCACCCATCTGAAAAGACCCTTCCCGCACCTTGAGGGATCTCACTGACTGACTAACTGTGTGGTCAAGGTCAATTTAGAAAAATAGTGTGTGACATATTTCAAACTTGCTCCACCACATTCTACTCTCCCCTGTCAACCATCAGCTTCCCCACATCACCAGAGACTCACCCAATGTCACCATTCCTCTCTCTTCTGTCACACTTGAGCCTCTCCCTGTTACCCTGGACCTGATCACAATCCACCTCCATATGCCTTTCCTCCTCTTAGAGCCACACCCGTTAGCATCCTTATGCCCACCCTGAGCCTGCCCCCTCCTGTTATCCGAGCTACCAGTCTTGTCCCGCTCTGTGGCCCACCTGATCAGACATTCGCCTACCAGACTCTCACCCTGATCCTGCCACCCTACCGCATTCCACTCTCTCCTCTGACTGTGAGTGTTCCCTCCTATCACCAGTACCCTGAGTTCTTCCCACAGGACCCCACCGTCGACACCACTGAACCCTCCCTCTAAGGCATTCTCCCTCCCCGCCTTCCCTGGACACATGCAGGCCCCCGCCCCTTCCCTGAACACTCTCCCCTCTCCTTCTCCTGATATTGCTCCCCACCCCTTCCCCTATAAGTCGCCTTCCCTGTCCAACTTTTGCTCCACCCTTCCACCCTATCCCGCCACCTTCCAGCCTTCGCCTTGCCTCCCTTGTCCAACCTTGGTGCAGAATTTGCTAATGACTCTCGAGTGAAGTTACATGAGGTCACCAAGCAACATCTACTGACTTCATAGTTGTGCAAGAGGTGAAGCTCACCAGGTGCATGCCACTTCCATGCAGTTGTAAAACTGAATGTTCTAAATCCTCGCTGGTGGGGAACTTAATTTGGAGGGTGAACTTAATTCCGGCGAGGTGGCCTTTTAACGAGCATGCATGAGATGCTAATGCATGCAAATGGGGTTCCCGACATTGCTCATCGGGAATCCCAACCCACCTTGAAAGTCGGGAGATCAAAATTCCAACAGTTTATCCCGCTGTCGGGAAACAGATTTTTTTACCTCCTGCCGAATTAAGTGCCCCTGCCCGCACCTGGTAAAATTCCAGCAGAGGCGGAGAGGCAATGGGCTTGGGACTGCTGCCATGACACCCGATCTTACATCCCTCCCCGCCTGTCATCCCGCTCCCAGGTGTGTTTAAATTCCAGCCTTGAAATTAGAGCAAGTTCCCACCACACGATGTCCCTGGGATTGAAATGCAGATGATATTTGTAAATATTGTACTTACATTTCATATTTCCCTAAATAAAATGATTATGAACACGAGATTGTCAGAAATCCTCCCCACCACTCAGTAACAAGGTAATGTGTACATAATTGCATCTCACATAATTTTACTGTACAATGAAACCTCTTGAACCACTATGCCTAGACCTTGCTGCTTGTCTGAAGCTAAAACATAATCCCAATTCTGTGTCCTTTACCCCTTTAGGATTCTCCCTTTGCCTTTTAAAAGTTATAATGGATTTTGCATCCATTGCTGCTTTTGTTCAGGCATTCCATGTCAATCTGTGAAAGAAATCCCTTCTAATCTCTATTGAGATTGATAAATGCAATGTTTTTTATATTTATATTCTGAATCAATTATAAATTTTTAAAAATCAAGATATAATTCTCTTTTTACAAATACTCATATTCTTCCCCTCAGAATGAGAATAGTCATTGCCATTGTATGCAACTGTTTCATCTGTCCAAGCAGATTAACTGTAACAGCATTCCATTGTAAATGGCAACCCTCTAATTTCAAAATTGCTGTAATGCTGGGGATTTTATTCAAGAGGCCCTCAAAGGAAAAAAACTGCTCTATACCGCAGGGAATCCAAAATGGAATGAATTTATTGTAGAGCTCCCAGTTCAGCCCAAAATAACTCCATCCTCGAAACCTTCAACAACTTTCTCCGTTACTCTGCTGGCCCGTGTGCACTAGATTTATTACACTCATGTGGTCTCAAGTATAATGGGACTTCTCACTGCTTCAATACAATTACAATCACATGAACATCACCTGGATCCACAAGGAAAATTGCTCCATGATTATAAGTCAAATCAAATTTAAAATCCAAAATCAATTTAAATTGATGAAATAGCGCTGAAAATATCAATTGCATTTAATAATGGACAAAATAAAGTGAAATGTAAATATGGTTGGTTGGAAAAATAAGAGCCAAATGCTAACATTTAAGAAAAGGTGCCGTAACAATAAAACACTGTTTAATATTATAGGATCGTATGTATTAACATATTCAAGTTATGGGCACATTACCAAGTCAAGATGAACAAAAACTGATTAGAAACGCTCCACAAAACAACACGCTTAATTACGATTTGGCATATATCACTGTTTTCCACCCTAATGTTTAGCAGGTTCCGTTCAGATTGAATATGGTTGCTGCAGCACATAGTGATGAGGTAATTCACACAGTTACCGCCATGTTAGCATTTTCTTTCACCCACAGTGAGAGCTATATCAGGAAGACTCATGCCATTTTGTGAAATGGTCACTTGGGTCAATTTTGTGCTCATTGCTAAGTCATAAAACACAGCTGATAGCTTTTTGGAGGCAGGTGATTTATTTCACAGCGGACACTTTTCTTCCGTGAATCATTCTAGTTGGGGGAAGTAAAATTAGCCGGTTTCAGAGTAACCCCATACCATATGTAGTTCAACTTGCACAATATTTCCAAAGCGACACTTTCTATGATGTCTTTGATTACCTCTGAAATATCCTACTAGCAGCTGTTTCATATTCTTACCCAAACCCTCTCCTTATTGCAGGAAAAACTCTAAATTTATACTTTGGTGGAGTGAATTGTTCCTTAATGTAAAAGTATATAATATATAAACCACTTCTAAGACTCTGAAATATCTGCTTTACAAGAAGAGATTGTTCTCTCTGGCATGACTAGTGTATGAGAATGAGAAATTAATCTTTAAAGGTGAACCTTCCAGAGCTGAAAGGCATCTTCAACCACCATGGATGCTTATTCCTTAAATCGATTTAATCCCGATTTAAATCATGTTTTGCTGCTAGATTCTTGACACTGGAAAGAAAGACAGTCAATAGGAAGATGTTTTCAAGGTCACTATTAATGCTGCAGAGGGCACTTTCACAACTAAGTGGAAAAGCACATGACATCCAAAAGACATAGATGAGTACATAGCACACCAGGCACATGGAGCAGGATGTTCCCTTCATGAGACTAAGTGCTGTGGCGGGCGGTTTCGGCAGAGCCCACCCCACTGTCCAGAATGGCGGGAACTCGTGGCCGATTCTGCGCTTGAGGGGGGGTCATTAATTATACAAAGCCGCGTATTGGTCCGAACCACCTGGCGGGTTGGGAGCTGATTCGTCCTCCCGTTTGAAGGTCTAGGCGCCATATTTAAAGGTCAGTCCAACACACAATCTCACTCTCTCCAGCTCACCAGAAATGCCTGGCAGCCAGAAGAGGAAGGCCGAGAGCCTGAAAAGAAGGCAGCACCCTGCTTCACGCACCAGGCCCTCCAAGGTCTTGATCAGAGGGGTGAAGGCACAAAGGCATGCGCTCTATCCCAGGGATGGCTGGAGGGAGCACAGCAGCATCATCTCTCTGGCCTGGGAGGCTGTCGCAGAGCAGGTCAGTGCAGCTGGCAATAGTGCCCAAAATGCCACCCAATGCAGGAACAGGGTGAAGGATCTCATCTGCTCTGCCAGGGTAAGTCATCCTTCTACTCCCTCCAATATCAAACTCTCATCATGGCATCATGCACTCAAACAGCTACTCTCTTCAGGGATCTTACCCAACCATTAGCGGGTGACACATATTAACACTTGTTCTTTCACCGAGACTTTCACATCACCACCATCCCATCTATCATGTTGCTCACACTCCATCCTCTGGCCTTTCTGGGGAGGGCTCACCACACACAGGGAACATACATCTCACCCAACCTCGGCTCCATCCCTTCTCATCAAATGCCCCTCTTCTTCATACAGGCCAAACTGGTGCACAACAAGCATGTGATAGCGCAGAATGGGGGAGGGACAGCCGATATCATTGCCCTCAGTGAGTTTGAGGGGGCTGCAGCTGAGCTGGCTGGGGAGGACAGGGTTCGCTCCTGTGGGGAAGGGGAGATCAGACTCTCCCACCAACCTAGTACAGATCACAGCTCCATCACTTCATCAAATCCTCACATTCACAGTAACTCACATGCAGTCTTATCTAGCTCAGGCTCATTAACTGAAACTCTATTTCCTATTTTCCAGGCACCAGCAGATTGAGAGCCCCAAGCCAATCCAGCACCGGTTGCAAACTCATAGACTTCATCCAAAGAGGAAGCTCCGGAAGAACCGTCACGGCACTCATACCACCAGCTCAGAGACACACACGTCGGTGGGTGGGGCACAGCTGTAGATTAGGCTCGGGCTTACTTTCTGGGGAACACCTCACTGATACATCCCCACAGCAGTTGGAGGCAGGGACAGCCCAGGTCTCCAGCACTCGGAGGGTTGCTGGAAACCAGCCACCCGCTCAGTCCGAGTCAGATGATGAGCCTCTGGAAACGGCCACCAAATCAATGCTGGAGATGCAACAAAAGTTAAGACAAATTGTTGTCAGTTTTGGGTCATGGGTGTGATATACTTGTAAATACGGTGCACTTTTGTGAATACATTTGATGGTTATGTGAATGTTCCTGTCAACTGAGGGCGTTGCGATTTTGTACTTTGGAATCTTCTTATTTCGAGGTTTAGCCTCACTCCCGCTCAGTGATAGTGACCCACTGTGAGGTTCATATTCCTGTGATGCCAACCTCAGCTGAAATAGTCTCCGCACCCTTGTGTTATGTCAGGGAGGTGTGTTTAAATCTTTATTGGAAGTGTGTGATGTGACCATTTCTAACTCTTCTTCCATTGAGTGAGGGCAGCTCATCAGCATTGATATTCCAGCGGCACTTATGTCTCCTCAGTGGTAGTGGCAGACGAAAAGTCAAGCACGGGAGGAGGAGATCCCTAGGCATGTCCGCATCTCAGTCGCAGCAGTGTTTGCATCATTAGATGGCGGCAAAGGCTTCAAGTCTTCTCTCGCATCGCTCTTGTTCCTAAGTGGACTCTCAGTTCCCAGAGTGAGCTCACTCACAGGGCCCCACTGACCAAAGCAAAGATCATGGCCTGGCGATTCATGAGGCCAGAACGTGCAAGTGTGAATGCAGGTGTAGTAATTATGGTTTTATTTAGTGTGTAATGTACATTTAAAAATAATACTTGTTAGGAGAGATCATGTGATCTGTAGTAATCAATAGGAGAGTAGCACGGGCTACCTCTGCAGTCAGTTTAGAGATAGAGTTGGAGTTGAAAGCACATGCGTCGTTGCTGCTGAGTATATTGTAAATAAACGTAATATTTTCACCTAGAAGTGTCTGCAGACCAATTCTATTATTAATAGTACAACTCAGCCACCCTACAACAAAATGGCAATGAGGATAAAATAGGACTGAACCGAAGAAATCAAGTTAAAAAGAAATCTGCATTGTACCTCGCCCAGTGATTGTAAGTAGCAAGCTCTATTGGAATTGAAGAAGTTATCCTCTCTCAAAATGCCACAAATTGGGAGAATTGATCTTTTGAACCAGCCACAGACGATTGGTCTCAATAAATATAATGCTTCAAATTCTTTTTTCAAGAGAATGAGATTACAGGGGAAGAGAAGAGGCGAGAAATCCTCTTGAGTACTACTAGGAGCAAAACATACAGTCTGATATGAAGTTGACGGCACCCAGTGCTCCAGCTTTGAAGAATTTTGATGAATTGGTGGACAAGTCTAGTCTGTGCTAGAAAGAAGAAGACATGTAGAAAGAAGATACAGAAATACTAATAGGGCCTTAATTCTGGCAGCATACAAATACACTTTTGCAAATGCTGATGCCCTTATTCATTTGCCTTTACAGTTCCACACAAACTTGTTTTATTGTTGAATTGCTTAGATTCCTCACCGTTATGTGCTCGACAGATCAGAGACTGGACAAGTTTGGACCTAGTCCTATCTCAAGTACGAGAACAAGTGCTACATGGTTGGTCTCAGGAGTGAGTACCCGATGAAATGAAACTGTACTTCAACAGAAGACATGAAATAACCAGCCAGAATGACATCTATTATGGGGTACGCGAGGGATAGTTCCTCCAAAGGAAAGGGAGCCACTTTTAATTGAACTACACAGTGCCCATCCAGGAATTTTCCAAATGAAGACCATAGAATGCAGCTACCTACGGTGGTCTGGGATGGATGGCGAAATAGAGAGTTTAGTATAAAACACTGTGTGCAATGTCAGCAACTGCAAAAGTTGTCGGTGACAGCTCCATTACACCCATGGGAGTGGCCAGGTAGACCCTGTCATTTATGCATTGACTACATTGGACCTTTCCTGGGAACAATGTTTCTGCTCATTGTCGCTGCCCATTCCAAATGGTTGGACATATATGAGGTGAAGTCACCAACGTCGGGTGCTACAATTGAGAAACTACGTCAGAGTTTTACCATTCATGGACTACCAGAAGTAGTTATTTCCAATAATGGCACGGCATTTACAAGTGCTGAGTTTCAACGGTTTATCAGCCTTAACCTTATCACTCATGTGAAAACTGCACAGTAACACCCTTCCTCATACGGACCGGTCGAAAAGGTGGTTCAAATGTTCAAGGCAGGCATGATAAAGCTAACTGGCGATTCCTGGGCAACCAAGCTAGCACACTTTCTTTTTCGTTACAGGACTACCCATGACATAAAAACAGGTGCCACAACTGTTGAGTTATTGTTGAACTGCCATCTCAGAATGAGATTGAGCTTAATAATGCTGAATTTAGAGAGGAAGGTGGAATAGAGTCAGGGAAGCCAGAAAACTAGACACGACTGGCATAGTCGCGAGAGGAAATTCACTGTGGGAGAGCTGGTATACGTGAAGAACTTCGGGGAAGGACAAAGTGGTTACCGGGTGAAATAAGCGCAGTGACTAGACCTCTATCTTACCATGTGGAGGTGGAAGGCTGGATCATCCATAAACATGTGGACCATTTGAGGAAGAGAGAGATAAATCAGCACAACATGGTACCACTGGTGACCATGACCAGGTCTGCGTTTCCTGTTGAGGATACTCAACCCAGGACAGACATGTCTGATGTCCCTGTAAGAGTTGAGGATACAGAACTGCAAGTGTCCACCGAAGTACCTGATGTTCAGGCAACTCCAGAAAAGGAGGTTCCTGACAAGGAATCTGAAGTTGTGGAGCTGAGACGTTCCACACGTACCAGGAAACCACCTGAAAGACTGATCTTGTAAATTCCTTACCCAGTGTAAATATTATGTTGTCTTGAAAAATGTGCACTTATAAATATAATGTGTAGCCGAGTTAAAGCGGGGGTTATGGTTTTATTTAGTGTGTAATGTACCTTTAAGAATAATACTTGTTAGGAGAGATCACATGATCTATAGCAATGAGTAGGAGAGTAGCGCGGGCTATCTCTGCAGTCAGTGTAGAGACAGAGTTGGAGTTGAAAGCACATGTGTAGTTGCTGCTGCGTATATTGTAAATAAACTTAATGTTTCCACTCAAGAAGTGTCTGCAGACCAACTCTATCATTAATAGTACAACTCGGCCACCCTACAACAGCGGGACTCGTTCTTGCTGCAAGTGGATGGACATCCCCTGAGTTCAAAGTAAATGGCGTTGAGTGCTAGGAGAGATCTGGCCATATGCCCTCACTTAACTTTACTCCTCCTGGAGCTGTCAGCATTCAACGTATCACGGTATGTCTCCCACGTCTTCCTTCCTCCATGGCATGATCTCTCTCATACTGACCCTCAGCAGCCTCCTGAGGTTCCTTGGCCTCCGGGTCTTCATCCTCCGATGAACTCTCGTCCTCCTCCATTTCACCCTCCGGCAGGGGTTCACCTCTTTGCATTGCCAGATTGTGAAGGGCACAGAACACTGTGATGATGTGGGAAACCGTGCTGGAATTATATTGTAGTGAGCCACCTGAGCGGTCCAAGCATCTGAAGTGCATCTTCAGGAGCCCTATAGTCTGCTCTTTAAGGGAACGTGTGGAGCTGTGAGCAGCATTGTACCTCTCCTTGGACCGACTCTGAGGGCAAAGCACCAATGTCATCAGCCAGCGTTTCAGTGGGTACCTCTTATCCCCAAGCAGCCATCCCTACAGACGTAATGGCCCCTTGAAAATCTCCGGCACCTGGGAGTGGCTCAGGATGTAGGAGTCATGGCAACTCCCAGGTACCGTGCACAAATGTAACGTGTGTGCTTCCAGTGGTCACACGCCAGTTGTACATTGATGGAATGATAGCCCTTGTGGTTTGTAAAAATTAAGGCCTGCTGCCATGGAGCTTGTATAGCCAGAGAGGTACAGTCTATTGCACCCTCCGCTCTTGGGAAGCCTGAGTTGGCTACAAAGCCGGTGAATCTCGCAACCTGACTATCTTCATCCAGAGCAAACCTGACAAAATGATGGGCCTTCCTGTAAAGGGCACTGGTGACCTCCTTTATACATCAATGTGTTGTGGACTAAGAGATGTCACACAGGTTCCCTCTTGATCCTTAGAAACAATCAGAGGCCAAGAAATTCAGTGCTGCGGTTACCTTCAAAGCCATTGGTAGTTGCTCATGGTGAATGAGTGGATGCCCTTTGGCCCATTAGGAGTGTCAAAGCTGGTGAACACACGACAGGCCTTCATTAATGGAATGCCATATATGATACAGCTGTGCCTCCTTCACTATTTCCTGCATTCCCAAATTCTACATTCCTATGTGTTCCTCTTGAGATGTAGCGACTGTGATGTGAAGCCACTAAGTTCTGAGTAGCCCTTTAACAGTGCTCATGAAACCACTGGTTTTCAGTGGCTTTCATCGCAAGTAGGTCTTCCTCCTTTCTTTCTAAGCAGACTCCTGTTCACCCCGGCGGCAACAAGAGGTTAGAGGGCGACCCCAAAAAGGCCCCCCTTGTGTTCACGCTTCCCCCACACCGCCATTCCACAGCCTTCCTTCCCCATTTCCCCCCTTGAGTTCATCAACTCCACCCTCACCTCTCAGCCCACCCCCAGTTGAAGTGGAGGCCTGTTTCAGTACCACAGCACAGTGGTGTTCCTCAGGACAATGCAGGCAAAGAGCAGGAGCAGACCAACCTTACATCCCCAGCAGTGAGGCGGTCATCGCAACAAGACTGGCACGGTGCTAGGGCAAGTAGGCTACATATGTTCCACTCACCATGGAGTTACCAGTGAACTGAGGTCAGACTTGTGCACACCGCCCCTTTCCAAACGGGTTTGAGGCCGATGTAAATTCCCGCTTCCCAAGATTGGAAGGCGTGGCAAGATTCCGGCGAGCAGCTGTTTTAATGAGTATTCATGACATGTTAATGAATTCAAATGGCGTTCGCGCCACTAGTCGGTGGGATAACCGACCCGCCATAAACCCACCATCTGGAGAATTGCACGTTGTTTTCATGACAGCGGATTTGCGACATTTTGCCTGCCGCTGGATTCTCCGCTCCCACCCGCCGTGAAATCCGCTGCAGGCGGGATGGGAAAATTCCGCCCATATCCCAAGATCTCCGTCTTTGCTAACTACTATGTTGCCGTAAATGTGGTGCGGTGGAACTATTGCCACTCAACTGATGCACTGTTAACTGTGGTGAATTTTTCAGGATTAATCAAGTAGAATTTATTTTTTTGGTGGGCTCCGAGTAGGATAACCGCTGGGAAGTTAGTTGCAGTCGGACTCTTGCACTTGCAGCAGCGTAAAAGGATGTTCTTCCGTCTGGTTGCAAAAATAGACCCAGGGCAGAATATTGCCATCAGTGTGCTGGGGGCAGGCCGCAAAATGAAGCGATGACATTGGGCATGCGTCCCGACGTCATCATGCATCATTTTGATATTGTGTTCGATGGGCACGCGCTGGAGGCGGCTGCAAGCCCATCGAATTGTCAATGGTCAATAAAAAAGTAATTAAAATTGTTAACAGTGCTGCCTGTCCAATCGTAAGGTTGGCGGGCAGGTGAAGAGCTCAAGCGGCCTTCGCATTTTTCAGGAAACCTCATCCATGGGCGGGATGAGGGTTCCTGAAGGTTTTATAAAATAATTAAATAAATTTTGCACACTTCATGAACATGCCCCAGCTCATGTGACACCGTCATGTGAGGGAGCATGCTCTGTGCCTCAGGGAGATCGCTGCGCTCGTTCACGCAGATGCGTGAAAGAGCGCAGGCCCCGACTCTCCCTCCCCCCCCCACCTGCCCAGGTAGTGCTGAGAGCTACTGGCTGCACATTACGCTGGGCGGGCCTTAATTGTCCCACCCGTGTAAAATGGTGGTGTGCAGCCGATCGTCTCAACGCCCACCATAAGAAAAATTCTCCCCCCAGAGTCTGAAACATTCCCCGTGAAGTATTATTAAGGAAGTGCAAATTGACTATATACATCATGGGGAAAACTTTTGTTGGGGTACAGTGAAAGAACAAGGGAGTGGAGCTAATTGGATAGCTCTTATGAAGAGCCAATATAGGCACAAAGGGCCCTTTTATTTTAATTTATTCTTTCATGGGGATCACTGGCAACGACAGTATTTGTTGCCCATTCCTAATTGCCCTAGAACTGAGTGGTTTACTAGGCCATTTCAGTCAGCCACATTGATGTGGGTCTGGAGTCACATGTAGGCCAAACAAGATAAGGGTAGGCATGAGTGAACCTAATGGGTTTAATTGTTTAACAACAATTGATGATAGCATCACAGTCACTATTACCAAGACTATCTTTTAACTCCAGGTTTATTAATTGAATTTAAATTCCACCAGCTGCCCTGGTGGGATTTGAACTGCTATTTTCCATGACAGAAGTCTGGGCCTCTGCATTACTAGTCAAGTGACTTTACCGCTACACCATCATCTCCCCTTTCTGTGCTGTATGATTCCATTGGGCCTGAACATCCTTGGAGTGACAGTCAGTGTCGGATTGCCACTCTGCTCATACTTTCTTACCCAATTTTTTTTCGATCCTGTCTCACCTGACCTTCCGACTCAGGCCGAGTGAGATCCAGGCAGTGCAGTGCGTCCCCCAGGCCTGGCACCGAGCGCAGCTCAGGCATTTGCCAGGAGGCCACACTCCTTTTTTTATGGCACTAGCTGGGGGTGGGGTGGTCGGGTCGGTTCGGGCCTCGGTGGTGGGGCGGTATCAGGGGGAGGTGGTGAAAGTCAGTAGTCGAGCCTTGGGAGGGCACCCTGATGGGGGGAACCAGAATCCCGACTGGGGGAGGGGAGGGTCCCGATGATGGTGGGGGGAAGGGTCCTGAAGGGGGGTGAATCACGTGGGGGGGTGTCTGGGGAGTTCCATGGATGGGGGTGGGGAATTACCATGTGGGAGGAAAATCCTATTTGGCGGGGGGGGTATCTTTTGGGGGTGAATCTTGTAAGGGTGGGGTTCATCATGGGGTGGAGTCCCAGTGGGCTGAGAGGATCCCATGGGGGTTCAGGGATGTGGAGGGAGTTGGTGTGCGTCTGTACAATAGTTACTCAGAAGTTAGAAGTGGTTTTATTCTTTCTAACATTTTCTGGGTAACTGGTTAATTTAAATCACATTTTCGGATGGTTCCCAGTGCAGGGCAGTTGCCATGGGAAGTTTGCACTTAGAAAGCAATTGAGGTGCAAATTTTACCTCAGAACCTACGGTTGGGGTTCCCCAGTGCATCTTTGGGGTGACCCCAGATACGACACCCTGGTGCTCGGAAGTTACGTCTCAATAAACTCGCTTCCTTTGCATCTTTTGGGTTAGGCTTTTCTAATTCTTTAATGAGTCTCCACTAACCTTAACATAGACACCTGAAAGAAGAAACAGGAAGTGTCGAAAATACTCACCAAGTCTGGCATCATCTGTGGAGTGAGGCACAAAGTTAACGCTTCAGGTCAATGACCCTTTGTCAGAACTGCAGTGACCCCCAATGGTATGTTCACAATAAGAACAGAAAATGCCGGCAGTACTCAGCAGGTCTGACAGTAGCTGTGGAGAGAGAAACAGAATTTTCCCAGTCCTAAGGCAATGGGCTGGGAGGTGGGACGACTGGTAATATGGTGGGGGAAGGCATTGGGAGGGGATCCTAACATCTTCCTGCTGCCATGGCATATTAGCAGTGGCAGGAATCTCTGCTGCACGGCCCCTTTCAGTTCCGGTAGTGGGACCTTGCAAGTTCTGACAAAATTCACCCAGCGTTAACATTTCAGGTCTGCAACCTTGAGCAACGGGGAACCCACAGACTGGTTGGAGAACCAGTGGGAACCCCACATCGCCTTCCCACAGAAGGCTTGATGCCATTTCACTTTAAACAGGCTCTGACCTGGATAGCATCGGTCTTCCCACTCGATCTAGTCCTCAGTAGGGCAGAAAGCCTGCCCCCAACAGCAGCTTGCCAATCAGAGACCAGCAGTTCTCCTGTACGGCAGCATCACTGAAACCTTTGGTCACTTAACCTCTCCTGCTTCTCATTCTGTCAGAGACTTTCCCTTTTGTAATATAGTGAGGCCTCCACCAGGGATTGTCACCATCATTAATTCCTGGAGAGAGGTAAGTGGGGTGGGATGGACATGGCTGGGTTGGGGTTTTTGGCAAGGAGGGTCTAGCTAGTTCAGATGGAAAGGCATTGGGAGGCCTCTCACTGGCTCCCCTTTTCCCGGTTCCACGTCCCTCGATTGGGCACGGAGTGCTTGTGAATAAAGGACCACCCTGGCAGGCTGCAAGCAAACCCTTCAGGGTTGCTGGGCGGCTTTCCGTGGGCAGAGGAGACCCATACAAGTCCTGTTAAATTCCTGAGCCACCATTGAATCCAGGTCTCAATTGACCTTGTGGCTCTTTAACAAGCCTGATTGGCATCTTACCACCAAGGGGTGCGTTTTCAGCGACAGACCCTTCCCGCCCCTCACTAAACGCAGGACACTTTTCCTGCCACTGGAAGTCGGACATGGGGCCTCCTGCCTGATTCGCCTGGCCTGCCTGCCATCTTATCTCCTCCAGCGGGCTCCACCAAGTTCCGCCCCTGTCATCAGAACCGGGAAAAGTTAGAAATGTGATAGGTTTTGAATGGGTGAAATGGGGGGAGTGTGGGAAGAAGAACAAAAGGGAAAGTCTCTGATAGAATGGGAAGCAGGAGAGATTAAATGACAAAAGGTTTCGTGGTGCAGAGCCAAAGGGAGCGGTAATGGGACAAGCAAAGACACAAAGGATATTCCAAGACAAAGTGAGAATGGCAGGGTCCTGAATAGCTGCCACCTGAAGCAAAGTCAAGGAAATAAGAAAGGAGTGAGGAAAAAATAAAACAGCAGAGAAACATCAAATCATTGAAGTCAGTTTTGAGTCCAGAAGGCTGTAGGGTGCCCAGCTGAAAGATGAGGTGCTGTTTCTTTAGCTTGAATTGAGTCTTATTGGAACACTGCACAAGTCAGAATTAGAGCAAGGTGGAAAATTAAAATGACAGGTGACTGGAAGCTTGGGTCATGCTTGCGGACTGAATGGAGGTGTCCTGCAAAGTGGTCTGCAGGCCAGCCTATATTTGGTTTCCCTAATGTAGAGAGATCATGAGCAGTGAATACACTATACTAAATTGAAAGAAGTTCAAATAAATTGTTGTTTCACCAGTTCTCCCTCCCACCCACCATTGTTTCATTCTCTCAAAACTTATTGCATTTCTAACTTTGCCCAGTTCCGAGGAAAGATCACAGGCCTGAAACATTAACTCTGTTTCTCTCTCTACATATTCTACCAAACCTGCTGAGCAGTTCCAGCATTTTCTGCTTTTATTTCAGATTTCCGGAAGGTGCAGTATTTTGCCTCATTTACAAGATCAGCTTCTCTTAAAGTCATAGAATCAGATATGGCACAAATGGAGGCCACTCGGTCCATTGAGTCCACACCAGCTCTTCTTGGAGCATTCCAATCAGTTCCACTTTCCCACACGATTCCCGTGGTCCTGCAAGTTAATTTCCTTCAAGTGCCCACACAATTTCCTTTTGAAATGATTGATTGTTTTCACTTCTGCCAACCTCGTGGGCAGCGAGTTCCAGGTCATTACCACTCAATGAGTAAATAAGTTCTTCCTCGTATCCTCCCTGCATCGCTTGCCCAAAACTTTAAATTTCTGTCCCCTAGTCCTTGTACTATCATGTAATGGAAACAGTTGTTTCTTGCCTTATCCAAGCTGTCATAATCTTGTACACTTCCATTAAAACTCCTCTCAATGTGGTTTGCTCTAAGAGGAACAATCGCAGCTTCTCCAACCTCGAATCTTGTAACTAAAATCCCCAATCCCTGGAACTATTCTGGTAAATCTCCACTGCACCCTCTCAAGGGCCCTCACATCCTTCCTATAGTGTGGTGGTCAGAAATGGACACAATGCTACAGTTGGACCCTAACCAGAGCTTTATAAAGGTTCAGCATAACTTCCCTGCTTTTGTACTCAACGTCTCTATTTATGAAGCCTAAGATCCCGTATGCTTTGCTAACCACTCTCTCAATATGTCCTGCATACCTTCAAAGATCACTGCACATGAACCCCCAGAATCCGCTGTTCCTGCACACTCTTTAGAACTGTGACATTAAGTGTACATTACCTGGCCCTGTTCCTTCTGCCAAACGCATCACCTCACACATACAGTCTATGCATGCCTCAAATCAAATCAAGCTGCTGGTCCACAAGGCGTTTAAAGAAGTCTGCTTAAAGAATTGTGAGTTGAGCTATGGGAACCCCTTGCTCATATATAGCTCGTTGGAGCCCGAGACCATTCCTAAAAACTGGAGGGAGAGTTGTCATTGTACCAATATTCCAAAAAGGCAACAGGTCTGAAACTTAACAGCAGTTATATAGGAAGGTTGCTGGAAAAGATCATTAGGCGTCATTAATGATGAGGCACAGCAACAGCAGAGATGGAAAGAAAAGGTAGCAAATCCTGCACTACCTCATGGGATGTCCTGCCCCATGTGCCCAAAGGACCAAGAATCGGCCTGTTCAGTCACATGAAGACATATGGCAGAAACTTGCAACCCTGAGCAGTTGTCATCATCGAATTGAGGGACAGCTGATGATGACGATTAAAGATACTATGTACAACTTAACAGTGGGATGACTCCTGGAAAAGTAGGAGAATCCTAGTTTGATGGATAAAAGTAGCCCTCTGGACATTGTATGATGTGATTTTCAAAAAGCTTTTGACAAGATTCCATATGATTGAGTCCTGTGGAACTGGAAGGCAGATCCTGGGTTTGATATGGAATTGGTTGTATTCTAGCAGGCAAAAAATTATCATTTATATAATGGCTTTACATGGAGTCCAGACACGAGTAGAGTCCCACTGAGATTTAGAAGAGTCACTGTTCACAAGTTTGCAGATGACATGCAAATCCATGTTTGTGTAAGTAACTTTGAGGAGAAAATAGGTTACAATCTAATTTTAATGGGAGGGAGAAATGAGCATCTATGTGGCAAATAACATTTAGGAGGCAATTTTCCCCAAGGTATGGCAAAAATGGAGCCTTGAGCTGAAACACTGGTTAGCCTGCGGTTAGCGCAATTTGCCATCTTGGTAAAGGAGTTAAATTGCACACTACGAATGGTCAGCTGGAGGATCATGAAGGAGCTGGCAATTAAATTGCCTGTTAGTGCTCATTAAAGAGGCTGCTAGTGCATGCCCTAACATCCTCTTGCTGGTATTGAGTTATTTGTTAGAATTGTCAAATAAAATGAATTAACGTTTTGATTTTAAAAAAATCCTTTCGTAAAAGCAACCAGCTGATTAGCCTGTTGACTGGCCTGCTCAACCAGCTGAATCCAGTTACAGAGGATTTTAAGTGTAGCTTATAGATATATCACATTTTAAAGTTCACTTACGGCTGAAGAGAACCTTTGAAACACATCTGGGAGACTTTCTGTGACACACTGGGCAGGATTGTAACTGCCAATGAGGGGCAGATTTGGTTGTGGGTAGTGGAGGGGGGGAGGGTGTTTGCGTGTGGTTAAAGCTCTGAGAAGTAGCTTTGGGTCAGGAACCCAAAGGGAGGGAGTGCTGCTTCATTGAAACTAATGGACTGGGAATCCTTCAAACAGTGATACTGAGCAGCCGTGCAGTCATTACTCTCATAGAATGTGCGCTTACTGCTTGACAGGTGATTTCCAGCTTCTTGGAAGATAGCTCAACTATTTTAGAATTCATTCACCTTGATCTGCACTTTCCTGCTGTTAGCCTTCACTGTAACATGAGAGCAATGTATAGCTTTACCATGCACCTCTGATGAGGAATAAGAGAAACAGCAACACCAACAGCACCGGAAGCAGCAGGAGCAACATCAGCGACAGCGACAGCAGCAGCTCCCTTCTCCTCAGCCACATGGCAGACGGCTTGGACACAGAGATCCAGCTGGAAACAGGTAGAGGATCAGTTTTCTCGATATGTGTGAGCACCAGTGCCTCAAGGGCCTTAGGTTTTCATGGCAAGAAGTTGCTGACGTCTGCAGATTCCTAGAACAAGACCCCCTTCCCATTGGAGCGGGTGGGCACACATTGCCAGTGGTTGACATGTTGCCTGTCATTCGAGACCACCCCCCACCCCAACTACTCCACAACCCCACCCTGGTTCTCTGTGTCTCCCTGAAGAGTACTCTCTTCTCCAGCAATGAGTGAAAGCAGAGGATTGTGTGTCAGAAATGGATTGTTTGGAGAGGAGGGAATGACAACATTTGTAGAGGGTGACTGCGAGGCATGAGCGCCAGATGGCACAAAGATGAGGGTGAGTGCAGGTGAGGCTGCTCAGATGGGATGTGAGGAGGTGCCTTCAGAGAGAGGAACGAATGGAGTAGCTAGGTGTGTTGTTCTAATCGGTGTTGTGCAGGAAAATCCCAGGAAAGTCAGAGTGTGGAACTTGGCACCTGAAAGTGCTGTGCCACTCACCTTCCCTGCCCTACTGAGGTCCTTGAACCTATTGGGGCACTGACTGCAGGTTCAAGGGACCGCACTCCATTCATTCCTCTCTCTGAAGGCACCTCCTCACATCCCATCTGAGCAGCCTTACCCACACTCACCCTCATCTTTGTGCCATCTAGCACTCATGCCTCATAGTCACCCTCTACAAATGTTGTCATTCCCTCCTCTCCATACAGTAGGGACCACACTACTGGTGCTCACTACCTCGGCCACTTCCATCCAAATCTGCTTGGTTTGAAGGGTGGAAAGCTGGCCTCTTCCTCCTGTCCTTCACTTCACTTCAATCCCTCAGATCCTGCAGCGGGATCTCCAGATAAGATGCTACTTTTGGCAATCACTTCATCTCTGTGTACCCCAATCCTCTCTTACAGCAACTGGTGTGTCCTTGATGGCTTCAGGTCATCCTTTCATCATTGCTTCCCGTAACATTTGAAGATTTGCATCTTGTTGTGTAGCTTGTTGGATCTGGCAAGACCGCTTATCTGTCAGATTCAATGCGTGGAATCTTGTGCCTGCCCCAGTTTGATGGCGGGGGGTGGGGGGGATTTAATTGGGTGGGAGGCAGTGAGTGGGGACCCCACCACTTTCCACCTGTTGAAGTCTGTGGTGGAAAGGCCCGTAGATGGCCTTCCTGCCCTGCCACCAATTGAGGCCCTTAAGTGGGCAATTAATGCCCACTAAAGGGCATCATGCCACCTTTGCTAGTATTAACCCAGCGGCAGGCCAGGCACTCACCATGCAGTAAGCATGACAAGTAAACCTGCGCGGGGTTCCTTGTAGGCTCCCGGGGGAGTGGGTGAGGGGGTCCCTTAGTCGAAGGCCTGGTGAAAACCACCTCCCTCCCCTTGCTGCCGACCTCTTCCCCCGACCCCTTCCCCATGCCCTCGTCCCCGCGTCTCTCCTCCTGCCATCACTCACCTCTGCCCTGGGATCAAGCAGTAGTCCACAGCCTCGGTTGGGCATCATACTGGCAGTAGACACCCCCTTCCTGTTCAATAGAGATGCCGGCCTCTGATTGGCTGGCAGTTCACGGTGGTTGGGATTCCGCCCCCCTGGGGAAGGCCTGCTGCAGGCCTGTCAATTGCTTGATTGACACTTAATGCAGGGGGGCCTAATAAAAGTGGCGATGTGGGGCTCTCACTGGCTCTCCAGCTGGTGCTCAGGACCCCCATCGCCTCCACAAGATTCTGTTTAATGTCTCTGCTGAGCTGATGACTTCCAAAGCATTGCTGTGCTGTTGCTTCTTGTTGAATCTGGAAGATTTCACAATCTGTACTAGTATTATCAACTTCCATCATGGGGAGTGCAGCTCTTAACAGCATGTCAGCGATGTACGTCCGCTTCCCTTGCTTATACTTCACTTGCAAGTGATTTCTCTGCAAAAGAAGTAACATTCTTTGCTTTGGAGCAGATGGAAGTGGTTTGAGAAAGATGCTTTGAAGTTGCTTATGGTCAGGCTCCATCACTTTCTCTCTCCCAATTGGTACTAGTTGAAATACCCACAAGCAAAGACAATAACCAGGCACTCTTGCTCATTCAGGGTTGCTCCAAGTCCTGTTTCACTGGTATCACACTGCAGAATGGCTTCATCATTGACAAGATAGTACCTCAGCACTGCCATTGTCATCGCTAGTTGTTTGACATGAGTGAAAGCTGCTTCTTGTTCTGTACCCCACTGCCAGTGAACATCCTTTACAGTGACATTGTGTAGAGTTTCACACTCTGATGAGCAATAACTTGGCTAGGTAGTTAACAAATCCAACAAATCACTGAACCGCCTACACATCTGTTTATTGCTGCATCTCTGCTACAGCTCGCACATTATCAGAATCAGGGCAAAATCCTTTCACTGTTAATACATGACCCATGTACTTGGCCTCAGCTTTTTCTTGCTCAGTTTGTAGTCAGAAAACTGCTGCTTTTATCCAACTTCATTTGCCAGTACCCATCCTTTGCATCTAGGGTAACAAAGGCCTTTGACTTGGATAACTGAGGCAGAATTTCTTCAATGATTAACGTTGGGTTGTGAGATCTCTTCAAAGCTTCATTGATGTCCTTTGGACCTAAACACACTCTTAGCTTTCCCAATTTTTTCACTATTACCATGCTGCTAATCCAGTCTGACACTCTTTTGATTACTCCCATCTTTTCAGACTCCTTTATCTTGTCTTTCAGGCTGGACTTGAGGGCACATGGAATGCTTAACTCTGGGGCAGTTTCAAAATTCTGCCATTGAGATTGGAAGAACTGCAATTCTCTCAAATTTCCCTTCATCTCCAGAGGAGATAATGACTCACTCAGCTGGCGATGTCCTGTACCAAGTTACAGACCAAAGTTTTAATTATTCTCTGCTGTTCACAGCTGCTGGCTCTCTTACAGCCATCAAACTCCACTCAATAATCCCAGCTATTCACCTCTGACACCACGTTCCATGTGGTGTGTAAAATGGCTACTGCCCCTTTATTTATATATAACATCAGAGGTCACATGAATATGGCAAGCCAGTGTACAAAGGTATTTATCCAAACACACAATGCGATTCAACAGGTTGTTATTCAGCCTGCAAATCCTTCCAGCACTCGACACCATTCTCCAAGGGGAAAAAAGAGTGAGAAGGCATGCAAAACAAAACATGATTGTTGGTGGATGGGAAGCATTGGAGTCATGTTGCCTAGTTTCAATGCTATGGAATGGGACAGACCCAATCGACCAGCTGGGATCTGTTTTTGCTTGCCTTTTTCATATATTTGTATGTACTAAGCCTCTAATTTACAGCAGTTTCATCCCTTAACTTTGTACTCTCCTTTTAAATTATCCATCTTCAACTGGGCCTCCTTATATATTTTCTGAGTTGTAGAGATCCAGAGATGCTGAGATGCACCTAAAGAGCTGATTTCCACTGCTATCTGGCCTAGAACCAGCAATACTGGAGCAGCGGTGTGAAATCGTTACCCGGAATATCACCCTGTCTGAATGTGCTTATTTTTTTTATTATTGGTTTATACAGACCTTCCGCTGCCAGAAAATATAGCAAACTTGCACAGTTCATTATTGCCCCACAGTATAAATATGGTGGAATTCACAGCACCCTGAGTCTAAGCTATTGCACAACAACTTTTATTTGAAGTGGCTTTACAGTACAGACACTTTAGGTCTTCCCACCAGTACATGTAGAAGGTTTGGGATTTTGGGTTGGGGTGGTGGGTGGGGATTGTTGGGGTGGGGTGAGGGGAAAGGGGTCTGGTTTTATTAAGTAGTGTAAAATAGCCTTCTTTTCTGATAAGACATATATTCACAGTATTCCATAGCATGCTAAAATCATGCAGTCCATAATAATTTCCAGACGTCGGAAAGTCTTAAATCAGAAGCTGAGCTGTTGATAAGGTTGAAAAACTAGGTAGCTTAAGTTAAGCAAGAGAATAATAAATTCATTGTGAGGTTTCTGCTTTATGTAAACACAACATTGTACATTCTTCACCAAGGCCACAAACAATCTCATATGTACAATAGTCAATAAGTCTCATATGATCCTCGAGTAGTGTGACATTTGCCCTCCAATATATCCATCAGAACTTTGGGTTAACTAGACTACTAGAAGCTGCAATTTCCTTGCTGCTCCTTACTTTACATTTTTTGGTCAATTTTATGCTCAAGTGGTACAGAGGAATAGAAAAAGTATCAATTGATTCTGATTAGCAAACTCACTCAGGGAAGCCATAAACATAATTGATGTAGCAATAAAAATGTCACCCTGATACGGTGAAGGGTGCTTTTCTAGGTATTGGGTTAAAGGTCATTGCTAGGACAGAGTAGAAGGTGTGGTAAACTGTACACTAGCCAAAGACAGGACCAGGAGCGGAGATTGATTGAGATTAATTCACTATTACGAAAAGAAGACTGGAGTTTGCAAATATTTGATAAATAATAAATGCTTTTCTTTAGAACTGAATGACTGTATAACTCACATTTTCCATCCCATCGTGAGCCATGACAATTAAAATTAAAACTACATAATGACACAGTATTTTACCACATTTAAATTTTTGCTCATTAGTGATTTAAATTTGACAAACAGTAACTTAGAAAAATAAAACTCAACTTTGCCAGGCTACTTTAAGACAAAGCAGGCAATGTCATGTATCCTTTGGTTGCTCTTGATCTCATCCATACATAAAACTTAGAAATTCAAATGAAAACCTTACCCTTGATTTTACCCCAACAATAATTACCGAATATTTACTGATCCATTCTACCGTGTAACCCATTGCACACATCTCCATAAAGAAACATTTGAGGCAGAAACTATAATTAAAGGAAATTTACACACTTTCCCTCCAGGAAAAAATGTAATTCCTTTCTGGCAGTTTCATGTTTAACTTACATTAATGGAACAAACGACAGTTTATTAAAATTGAGTATGGTCCAAATGAGCCAAGAGTCAAAATTATTGAGCATTTCCAATAAAACTTTTATAAATATTCAGAAACATTCTTATCTTAAAAAATGACTGGAAGTAATTTAAAATGAACCAGTAGTTTGATTTTTCTATTAATTGCACTAAGTTTTGCTTATTTTAATTTTTTTGTTACTACTGCATTGATTTTAATTTACTATAAATTTCCAACCCCAGTTACAATAAAAAGTGAAATGCTCCAGAAAAGAAGTATGTAGGCCAAAAAGCAAAAAGAAGAGTGTGCACAACATTAAAAGACATTTTCTCAAAAATATTCCATTGTTAGTTTGGTGCAATTTGTCGATAGGCGAAGTTGGAATTTAATGTGATTGGAATATAAGAAAAAGTCAAGGCTATTCAGTCCAGTTGACCCATCAAGTTCATCCCGCTGGTGCTTCAGCTCACTGAACCTGTCATCTAACTGCATCTTTAACTTCTCCAGGAGCTTTGACTTTACTGCTCAGTTGATACATCATTCTAAGCAGATCGTTCAACTTATTTAATCAAGTAAACTATGCCTCACGGACCAGCAAAAGGGCTTAATTGTAGATTCTTTTAACTTTTATTTGGGCTTCAACTTTCTCCTTACTGATATCTGTGTGTGTGTGTTGTTGTGTCCTTATTTTTTTCTCAGGTTTAGTAACTAATAAACTTGCTCTTTCTTTGATTCAAGAAAACCTGGTTTGATTGGCTCCTTATTAACAAATAAATACATTTGGATTGGAAAAGGCATTTACAGGGAAAATAAATTTTTCAAAACCTTTGTTGTGACCAACCGAGGAGGCTAAAATAGAGGGAAGCCAATTCACTCCTCCTCAATTGGTCGTAACAATACATTATATATCCTTCTAATGTTAACGATTTCACTCAGTGTATGAAAGGGTTAAAAATTTAACTCAGCTAAAAGCGCAGCTAAAAATACTTTGCAAAAGAGAGTGAGAGACAACATTAATTTCACGCATATGCACAGACACAAAGGCCTCAAGGAGAGGCTTTCCCAGACAGGCAACCATGCTTAAGCTGATAACATTGTAGCTGTGTTTCAGAAACACATGTTTTAAAAATTTTTTTTGGTTTTCAAGAATTACTCAAAGAGGTCCGACAGTAAGACAGGCAATAGTCATGTTATTCAAAGTCAAAAGATTTTCTTTAAAGTAGAAGCTTAGGTAAACAAGTCAGTCAGACCTATGAAACCTGCAAGGTATTCAGACCTTGTAGTTGTAAGAGTCGAGATCTTAAATGTTTCCCCTCAAGCTGAGTCAAAGACGGCAGAAAACTACACTTTATACTTTTGCTTGTGAGTATAAAAAGCTAGTTGTTATTTGTTTGAATACCCTACTCTTATTTTCTAAGTGGATTTGAAATTTGCATTTACTATATTTAGATGAAGTAATTTACCTTGCATTTTCACTCTGTAATATTCAAAGCATTATTAGAATGTAATCCAAGATTTGAGCTTATAATAAAGTCATATTAAGTAACCATTATAAAAAGTTGTAGACTCACCCTGTAAACCTCAAGAACCCTAACTCTTCTAAGATTCTATAAGAGTGAACTCTAAGTTCTGGAAGAGGTAAAACTCTTTGGGCAGAGTTTTACGAGTTGGCAAGCAGGTGTGGGGCCCACTCGCCGATGCATAAAATGATGCGGGGTGACGTCTGGGGGAAACTCCCTATGTCATCATGCCCCATTTAAATTTTCAGGAAGGCGGGAGCGCAGCAAAATCAGCTGCGTGCCCACCGACCTGTCAATGGCCAATTGAGGCCATTGACAGGGTCAATTAAGTAACTAAAGGACCTGCTCGTCCAACCTTAAGGTTGGTGGGCAGGCCAGAAGCCCCGGCAGGAACTAGAAAAAGCATGAAACCTCATCCACCGGCGGGATGAGGTTTCATGTAGGCTTTAAAAAATTTAAATAAAGGTTTTGTGAAAATTATAGACATGTTCCAACTCATGTGACATTGTCACATGAGGGGACACGTAAGGGAAATTTTATTTTTCTATTTTTGTCTTTTTCACATTTAGAGCCGATCTCCCTGAGGCAGCACTTAGCCTCGGGGAGGTGAATGCGCTCTTTCGTGCGCATGCGCGAAAGAGCACACTCTTGAGTTTGGGATTTCCCCCCCGCCCGCACGGGGAGCGCATAGCACTTCTGTGCAGACGTCACGTTGGGCGGGCCTTAATTGGCCTGCCCACGTAAAATGGCGGTGCGCCTCCGATCGGGGTGCCGATCGGAAGCGCGCTCATACGCGCCAGCCCATCAACTACCCCCCGACAGGGGGGATAATTCAGCCCTTTAAGTCAGACATTCCTGCTATAATATACCTGTAAAGTGTGTGTTTTGTTCTGAGATATCTTTGTTTAGTCTAGATACTCCTTGGAGAGAGGACATTTTATCTTATGACCAAGTCCATAGCTAGCATTGCTAACTTAAGCTCTTGTGATGATTTAAAATCACTTTTAGTTGAGAATTTAAACTGACAATAAGTTTGACTGAATAAATTTACCTTGCCGGGGGTAAAGATAGTAGAACCCTAACACTAACTCCTTTATTTCTGAATAAAAATAAGTGCTAAAAAACAATAGGAGCTCTATCTAAATAAGGACAGATAAATGCTGAGATTTTTTTTCTCAAAACACTAATTTGCCAATTAGGTTACAGAGGAACTCAGTAAATAGAAGACTGGAAATATGTACATGGTAGGAGCACTGTTAGAAGTGCTACTGGGTGAGTTAGCCACTTTATTTTTCACAGTATTTCGGATTGGACAAATGCAAAGATTTTCCCTGAACATTCAGAATTTCTAATTAGGCTACGGTAGTACTCAGCGATTACTCGATTATTTTTCTAATTCACCCCAATTCCACCCGCTCAAAAGGTTGACAGCCTGCAAGTGAAGACTGGTAACAACCAGAAAGAGTTGGATTTGTCCAGTGTCTGTTTTGGCAGCAGTGATATAGACAGTGCAGGTAGTGAAGGCAGGTAACTGGTGAGTGTGGGAGTTTCTACAGTCAGGGTTGGTTTACATTGGGGAGAATTTTTTTCTTCCTTTGAAGGTGCAATCCAGAGATCGTATGGCATATTGCTTCCAGGAGCCATGGTTCAGGACATCATTAACAAAGGCAGAAGGTTCCAGAATTCAATAGTGATCATCAGAGGTTGTGGCTCATGTGGGAATGAATGATGTAAATAAGTGTCGGTTCAAGGTTCTGTAAATGGATTTCTTGGAGTTAAATTCTAGATTAAAGTTCAAAACCTCCAGGGTAGCAATCCCTGGGTTACTCTTAGTGCCATGCACTTGTCTGGACAGTTAGGGAAAAATTAAGATTTTAAATGCACAGCAGGAACAATGGTGTAGAAAGGAGGGTTCCAGATTCATGGAACACTGGAGCACTCTTGGAGCCATGGAAATCTGTACAAACAGGATGGTTTTCAACTAAATTGGAGGGGCATTGTATCCTGGCAGAAAAGGGTAAACAGGGCAGTGGGGAAAGTTTGAAGGTGGTTAGAGGCTAGGAAGAGAAATCCTACACAATGGTTGAATTCAATGGCCACACCCACTGGCCAGAAAGCTGGTGGCAACCCCCAGGAGGCTTGATGGGATTAAATGGTTATCAGGCAGTTAAATGCCTGTCATTGGAGTTCCCAGGCCTTTAACAGTGAACATCCTGCCTCCAAGAGCTGCTGGCTAACCAGATGGCTGGCTCTTCAGTCCCAGTAACACCACCGGGAGCGTTGGCCACTGCTGAAATTGGAGCAGACCCAGACTAGAAGCATTACTGGAGGCCTGGAAGAGACATAAGTAGGTGAACTTGCCGGGGCCAGTCAGGTAGGCCCTTGTGAGAGGGTGCGGGGTGGGGTGGCAGCAGTGGTGATTGGTGTGGAGGGCAGGGAGGGCTCTTACAGCCGGGATGGCCCTAACTGCCAGCAGGGCCATCTGTGAGGCACAGGGTGACCAATCAAAAGGGCCCCTACCTCCAAGCCCATACGCCATTTAAGGAGCTCAGTTGGCCTAGATGTGAAGAGTGAAGTGTGCCTCCCTGCACTCCTCAATGAAGAGAGCAGGAGGACATGCCAGAAGCAGCACCAGCCATATCTAAAATGAGGTATCAACCTGGTAAAGCTATAACACAGGTCCACTTGCGTGCCAAACAGCATAAGTAGCAAGCAATAGACAGAGCTAAGCAATTCCACAACCAACAGATCAGATCTAGTCCTGTGCATCCAGTCATGAATGGTGGTGGACAATTAAACAACTCACTGGAAGAAGAGGTTCCTTAAGTACAGTAAACTCCGACCGTTTGCGGGGGTTTCGTTCCCATGAGATCTCGTGAACAGTGAAGACAGTTTATAATGCAATTGAATTAGATATATTCCAATCATCGCCAATTTTAACATTTTTACCTTGATGGACTCAATAAAAACTACCTTTCTTTTGATTAAATTAAAGACAATTTTACTGAAGAAATTGTCAATATAAGAAAACAAAAACAATGGGGAGGATTATTCCCTCGTTGGGCAGGCTGGGACCAATTAAAGCCCACCCAGCGTGAAACGTGAGTGGCAGCGCTCAGCTCTGCCAGTGTGTGGCACAGAGCTGCCTCAGGGAGATGAACATTTTTCAAAATAAAAAATAAAGATTTCTAAATATTATAAAACATGTCCCCTCATGTGACTCTGTCACATGAGCAGGGGCATGTTATAAATGAAATTTAAAATGTTTTATTTTATTTTTATTTGCTGTCGGAAACCTCATCCTGCCCATGGATAAGGTTTCCTAAAAAATGCAAAGGTCGCTTGGTCCTTACGCCTGCCCGCCAGCCATAAGGTTGGACAGACAGCAAAAACTTTCTTTCAATTACCTTTTTAATGGCCTTAATAGGCCTTTTAATTGTCAATAGGCACGCTGCCAACTCTGGTGTGACTGAAACATCACGTGATGGCGTCAGGATGCTTGCCTGACATCATCGCGTGTCATTTGACACTCGGTCGGATTGGGTGTGTGCCTGTCCAACGAGCTAAAAATTCTCCCCAATGTAAAACTTTTCAATTACAGAATACGTACCCAGTAGCAAATCACAGTACAGTAGTACATTACTTTACAGTACAGGTAGATTGAAGACAATTTTACTGAAGAAATTGTTGGTCAACAGAAGAAAACAGGAACAATTTAAAACTAATCAGTTAGAGAATACAGTGTGTACCTGTAGTATAATTTACAAATCACAGCACAGATACTGTACATTACAGTGCTGGTACTATACTTTACTTGAGAGTGGATATAGATGAAGTAAATGATGTGGCTGATGCAGGCTTTGATGTGGATAATTTGGATGAGAAGAATTATGTTATTGTTGACTGCTTTGCCTTTTGTTTTTGCCTCTGTAAGGAGCAATAGCTGAGTCAATCGATCTAGAAGAGATGATGCTTCTTACCATGCTTGTACCATGGTCTGTTGCCTGTTTTTTCAAATCTTTGCCTGATCTAAAGAGATGTCCCATCACCTTGGTTGTGAACTGAACCTTTTTAGGCTCTTCTTCCTGCTCCTGATGTTTTTTAGGCTCATTTAATCTCATCAGTTCAACCAATTCATCCGCAGAGAGTTCCTCTTGATGGGATTGAAGCAACTCATCCACTTCAGCTATGGTGACGTCTTCAAATCCCTCCCCTCCAACTTGTTTTGCCAAGTCAACAATCCTGGCCACTTGAGCAACCACACTGGGGAACCTTGTGAAATCATGCACAGCCTCAGGCCAAACTTTTTTCCAGCAGGCATTTATGGTTGAAGCTCTAATTTCATCCCCTCAATCCTTAATTATGCCGACTGCTATGAGGATGTTGAATTGCTTCCAGCAATCACAGGGTGTGGTTGATGGGTCTGCTTCCAGAAGATGAAAGATGTGGCTGTAACTTTGTCGGTTGCAGTCAGCCTTGAATGAGGCAATGACCCCCTGGTTCATTGGTTGGATAAATGAGGTCATATTTCAGGGTAAAAACAAAATTTCAATACCTGGATGGTTCTCTGTGAGAGAGTGTGGATGCCCGGGTACATTATTGAGGATTAGCCAAACTTTGAAAGACAAGTTCTTTTCCTTTCGTTAAATGCGGACCTCCGGCAGAAAGCAGTCGGCAAACCAGCCTTCAAATACAGATGCTGTAACCCAGGCATTGCTGTTAGCTTCCAAAAGACTGGCAGATGACATTTACTTTTCCCTTTGAAAGCTCGAGGGTTTTCTGACCTATAAACCGGCATTGGTTTACATTAAAAGCCAGCCACACTGGCATATAGCAGAAGTGTCAACCTGTCCTTTGCTGCTTTAAACCCAGCAGCTGTCTTTTCTTCTTTTGAAATGTAGGTCCTACTTGGCATCTTCTTCCTGAACAGGACAGTTTCGTCTGCATTGAAGACCTGCTCTGCCTGGTAGTCTCTCTCCTCAATGTATTTCAGCTGCACTTTGGGAGACTCTCTTGCAGCTGCATGGTCAGCTGAAGCAGCCTCCCCCACCAACTTCACATTATGCAGCCCGAAACGCTTTTTAAAGCAATCGAACCATCCTGTGCTGGCTGAGAATCCTTTGGAAATAGAAATAGAGTCAATGGGAATCAGGGGGAAAGCTCTCCGCTGGTTGGAGTCATACCTAGCACAAAGGAAGATGGCTATGGTTGTTGGAGGTCAATCATCCAACAAGAGGGAATCCCCTGTACATCTGCGCAAAAGATAAGGCTGAAGCATTTGCACCAATCTTCAGCCAGAAGTGCCAAGTGGATGATCCATCTCAGCTACTTCCGGAGGTCCCCAGAATTACAGATGTCAGTTTTCAACCAATTCGATTCACTCCACGTGATATCAAGAAATGGCTGAAGGCACTGGATACTGCAAAAGCTATGGGCCCTGGCAATATTCCGGCAATAGTACTAAAGCCCTATGCTCCAGAACTTACTGTGCCCCTAGCCAAATGGTTCCAGTGCAGCTACAATGCTGGCATCGACCTGGCAATGTGGAAAATTGCCCAGGTATGTCCTGTACACAAAAAGCAAGAGAAATCTAACCAGGCCAATTACCTCCCCAACGGTCTACTCTTGATCATCAGTAAAGTGATGCAAAGGGTCATCAACAGTGCTATCAAGCGGCACTTGCTAAGCTCACTGGCGCTCAGTTTGGGATCTGCCAGGGCCACTCAGCTCCTGTCCTCATTAAAGCCTTTGTTCAAACATGGACAAAAGAGCTGAACTCCAGGATGAGGTGAGAGTCACTGCCCTTGACATCAAGACCACATTTGACTTAGTGTGGCATCAAAGAATTGTAGCAAAACTGGAGTCAATGGGAATCAGGGGGAAAACTTTCCACTGGTTGGAGTCATACCTAGCACAAAGGAAGATGGTTGTGGTTGTTGGAGATCAGTCATCTCAGTTCCAGGACATCACTGCAGGAGTTATTTAGGGTGGTGTCCTTGACCCAACCATCTTCAGCTGCTTCATCAATGGCCTTCCTTCCATCATAAGGTCAGAAGTGGGGATGTTCACTGATGATTGCACAATGTTCAGCACCATTTGTGACTCCTCAGATACTGATGCAGTCCATGTCCAAATGCAGCAAGACCTGGACAATATCCAGGCTTGAGCTGACAAGTGGCAAGTAACATTTGCGCCACACAAGTGTCAGGCAAAGACCATCTCCAACAAGAGGGAATGTAACCATCGACCCTTGACATTCAATGGCATTACCATAGCTGAATCCCACACTATAAATGTCCTGGGGGGTTACCGTTGACCAGAAATTGAACTGGACTAGCCATATAAACACTGTGGCTACAAGAGCAGGTCAGGAGCAAGGAATCTTGCAGTGAGTCACTCACCTCCAACTCCCCAAAGCCTGTCCACCATGCAGAAGGCACAAGTCAGGAGTGTGATGGAATACTCTCCACTTCCCTGGTTGAGCGCAGCTCCAACACTCTCAAGAAGCTCAACACCATTCAGAGCAAAGCAGCCCACTTGATTGGCACCCCATCCACAAACATTCACTCCCCCCACCACCAACGCATAGTAGCAGCAGTGTGTACCACGTACAAGATGCACTGCAGGAACTCAGGAAGATGGTGAGATGATCCTTAGACAGCACCTTCCAAATCCACAATACCATCAAAAAGGACAAGGGCAACAGACACATGGGAAGCCTACAAGCCATCCACCATCCTGACTTGGATATATATCGCCGTTCCTTCACTGTCACTAGACCAAAGTCCTGGAACTCCCTTCCTAACAGCACTGTGGGTGGACCTATACCATATGGACTGCAGCGGCTCAAGAAGTCAGCTCACCACCACCTTCTCAAGGGCTATTAGGGGTGAGCAATAAATGTGGCCTAGCCAGCAACACCCACATCCCATGAACGAATTTTTAAAAATGGGGTAGGGCTGGCCTTGACCTTCTCTGCCCTGATTTAATTGGTGGAGGGATGGGGAGTGGAGGTAAGTGCAGGAGATGATGAGCTCTCCATCCCACTCCTTTCTACCCGGTTATACAGACCCCCTCCCCTGAGCCTCAGGCTGCTCTGGGCAGGGCATTAACTTTCAACCAGCAAGTCAAAATGTGTGGGAAAAGACTAGCAGGGCATATGGGTGTGGAGGGAACATTTACCCAAAAAAGTATTCATGATCCCTCCACTAAACCACAGGACCCCCACTACCCCTGCCCCCACCGCACTTTTCTCTTCCCTCTTTCACCTTTCTTTACTTCTGCTCGGGTCCTCAGAGGATCCGCTGGATTTCCTATCACTTCCCTGACTGCCACGCTCCCCCCACCCCCAAGGCTGCCCTTGGCTGCTTGTGAGCTCTACCTTAGCGCTTGTATCTTGCTGTGATTATGAGATCCAAGCCTACTTATTGACTCCCACCTGCCTGATGGAATTGTTCAGCTGAACATGTTTTCAGTTTCTTTAGGTAAAGGAAAATAGTTTGGAACATATTTCTACTCAGCACAATGCCAGGTTCATAAAATCAACTTCGAAGTGCAAAAAATAGCAGGAACTGAGCATAATGCTCCATTCAACTTTCCGCTGTTGTAGTCAGATCCCTGTGTCGCTCTTCTCTGAATACTCCTCGATACATCAATCGTTTTTGAGGGTGGGATGCCCAAATATTACATAGAATAATATATTTAAAGATGCTTTTTTACCTTAGAGAAGTGCAGCCAATGCCAGATGTGTGGTTCTCTCTCCATTGGCTGCATTCCTAAATATAAACAGTCCAATGTAGAGAACGTATGGCATCACATTCCCATGAAAATATGGTTCCTGTCAGCTAACCATGGGAAGTCAGTCCTGCATGGCTGCACTCCTCTACAATTGCATCTCTGTATTGCACAGCAGAGCCTGCCAGACCTACAGGGAGATCTGCAAATCAGGGAGAGTGGCATACAGATGCTTCTCTCCCCAACCTAGGATTAAAAAAAAGTAAAAGCCTATATACAGGACTTTCCTAGAGCTAATTTTCATTGTGACCCTCCATTCCAGCATCTGTTGGGTTCTGATGTATCTAATAAGCTACCTATATTTCACCATTCTACATATTTGCATACAAGCACCAGGCAGGATTCAGCCTGCCTTGGCTGCTGGTCCACCAGGCCTAACAATCTTATACAATCTCAAAAGGGCATCACTGCATTATTTGGGGAAGATGTAAGGTCCAAAATATGTTTGCCAGCAATCATAGGCCCCTCACATGGAGGTCATTAATATTTTGCTCCAGCAAGAGCAGTAGATTCCTCAGTCGTCCGTGACTGTCAGCGGGTGGGCTGCAGCATGGATGAGGGTGTGTGGCAGAAGGTGATGGAGAATTACAGCAGAGCAGTGTAGCCATCCTGGCTGTAGTCCCAGAAATGTTTTAATGACTTCACCAGGCATGTTGAAGTAGGAGAAACGACTGTAACCTCATTGCAATCCAATGTATTAACTATGAATGGGATGCACAGATCCTGACAACTCATGGAGTTTTCCAGTATTCACAGTTTTCCATGATTGCTTGTTTTTTCTATGGGTAAGCATTCCAGCACATCACTTTCCCAACAACCTCACCTTTCGTGACATCTTCAACTGCTGTACCTGTCCACTTCTTCCATCTATTGTACCTGCTTCAAGCATTTTTATTTAGTAACAACACATGTGGATAACATTGTGAGACATGGGCATTTGTGTTTTCCATTAGTTTTGCATATAACAAGACAGAGCCAAGATTTAGACTTAGATTTACGTTTAGCTTAATCATAGAAAAGGACAAGGAACAATAAAAGTGAAAATACTCAACTGGAAGGGGGCTAACTTCAGTGAGTTAAATGGGATCTAGTCTGAATGGATTGAAATCAAAGGTTGGAAAGTAAATGAGCAATGTGAGATTTTAGGAAAAAAAGAGATAATTTGGATATGGATTGGACATGTTTGCTTGAGGAAAGAGTGCATCCAAAGCTACAGCTCCCTGGGTCATGAGAGATTATAGACAGTCAGAAAACAGAGACTCATGATAAATGCTTGGCTCATGATGCAGTAGAGAACCTAAACTGAATGCAGAAAGTGCAGAGGAGAACTGGAAAAGAAAATAAGAGAGGCAAAGAGAATGTATGAGAATAACTTAGCAGGTAACATAAAAGTGATGTTAAAAGTTTTTTATAAACATATAAGTTTATAGGGAAGTCAAAAGAAGGGTGAGCCCTATTGGGAACCAAAAAAGGAGATCTTCTTGAAGAGGCAGAGGCCAAGGGCGGGATTTTCCACACCCACCCGCCACCGGGATCTTCAGGTCCCGCCGTAAGTCAATGGACTTCTGGCTGGGGCGCCACCTCGTCCATGGCAGGTCCCACCCGCAACAGGGCTGGAAAATCCCGGTCTAAGGTACAAAATGAGTATTGCACCTATCTTAACTAAAGAAGAGGATGCTTCCAAAGTCACAGCAATGAAGGAAGTAGTAAAAAGGATAGGATAAAAACAGATAAAGAGGAGATACAGATAAGGGCTTATGGGGTTTGGAGGAAATATATTTGTATGGATAGAAAATTAGTTAAAGAATTGGAAACAGACAGTAGGAATAGAGAAAAGAAGTTTTTAGATTGGCAGGCGGTTACTATTGGGATGCCGCAAGGGACAGTGCTGGGGCCCCAGCTATTTACAATCTATATTAATAACTTAGATGAAGGGGCCAAGTGTAATGTATCCAAGTTTTCTGATGATACAAAGCTAAATGGGAAAGTAAGCTGTGAGGAGGACACAAAGAGTCTGCAAATGGATATATGTAGGTTAAGGGAATAGGCAGGAAGCTGGTGGATGGAGAATAATGTGAAGAAGTGTGAGGTTATTCACTTTGGTAGGAAGAATAGAAAAACAGAATGTTTTTTAAATGGTGAGAAACTATTAAATGTTGGTGTTCAGGGGGATTTTGGGGTGCTTGTACAAGAAATACAGAAACTTGACATGCAGATCGATATTTAAGTGCCATGCTGAATGGCATAGGTGACCATGGTCATAGCAAGAGTGGATGGCCTCATTGTTGGAGTTCTGGTTAAGTCAGTCTTTAATGTTGTGTAGCTGCTTCCTTCACTGTCAATCTCTTCTTTTTCTGTTAATCCTCCCAGTGGTGATTAGGCATTCCAACCGTTCTGCATGAATAACATGTTTAAAGAACTCCATTTGTCTTCTTTTAATATTATTTTCGAGTTCTCTTGTTCTTCCGGCCTCATTCAGTATTTCTTTATTAGTTCTTTTCTCCACCCAGCTTATCCTTAGGACCCTTCTTACGCACAACTTTTCGAAACTGTCGATTTTCTTTTCTCCCTCTTCCCAATGCCCCTAGCTTCACACCCATAACTCATTAGTGACCAGACATAACATTTTAGTACACGGATTCTTCTTTCAAGATGCAAGCTGATGTTTCTTAGGATGTTGTTTAATTCTGGAAAAACACTTTTGACTTGTCCAGTGCTTTTCGTGTTTCAGTGCTGCTTTTAACACCAGATCTTACTGTGCTCCCTCTAGTTGAATTGATTGATGTGTCCTAACTTGCTTCCATTTACTATTATGTTGCATACTGGAATGTCCTTTTCCTTTGTCATTATCATAGTGTATGTTTTCTTGCAGTTGAGTGTAAACCCGGATCTACTACTTTCCTTTATGATTGTATCAATTCATTTTGCTAGCCTTCTTCATTTATTGCATTAAGTATGGTGTCATTGGCATAGCAGATGTTACTGATGACTCTCCCTCTTACCTTTATACCATCCATCCTTTCAATTCCTCTGAGAATGCATTCACTGTATAGGGTGAAACAATCCTGTGAGAGTACATAGCCATGTCTAATGCCTCTTTTGATTATTTTCGAATGACCAAATTCGTTCTTACATCTGATCGCTCCAGTAAATGTTCCAGCAAATGTTCCTGATGAATCAAAGATCTTTCCCATCGATGTTGATGTCTTCACTATTTTCATGAAATGATTGTGTTGGACTTTATCAAGTGCTTTAGTATAATCAATAAAACATAGGTAGAGGTTGTTTTGCATTTCATGCATTACATTACATTACATGCAGGCAGAACAATTAGAAACTCAGATGGTCTTTGGTCCATAATTCAAGAGATTGGCGTACAAGAATATGGAGGTCTTGCTGAAATTGTACAGGGCTTTGGTGAGACCACACTTGGAGTACTGTGTACAGTTTTGGTCTCTATACTGAAGGAAGGATATACTTGTTTTGGAGGCAGTGTAACAAAGGTTCACTAAATTGATTCCTAGGATGTTGTTCTTTGAGGAGAGATTGAGTAGAATGGGCCTGTACTTCCTGGAGTTTAGAAGAATAAGAGGTGACCTCATTGGAACATATAAGATTCTGAGAGGGCTTGACAGGGTATATGCTGAGAGTTTGTTTCCCCCGGCTGGAGAGTCTAGAGCTCAAAGGCATAGTCTCAGAATAAGAGACAACTATTTCAGACTGAGATGAGGAGAAATTTCTTCACTCAAAGTATTGGAATTCTCTAACCTAGAGGGCTATGTTTATCAGTTATTGAGCATATTCTAGGCTGATATTGATAGAATATTTGGACTCTAAGGTAATCAAGGGGTATGGGGGTCAGGCAGGAAAGTGAAGATGAAGTTGAAGATCAGCCACGATCTTATTAAATGCCAGAGCAAACTTGAGGGGTCATATGGCCTATTTTTGCTCCTATTTCTTATGTTCCTATATCCTTCAAAGGTTGGTAATACTCAAAGTAGAAAAGTCAACCAGTTCCAATCAAATTCATCCTAGGTTGCTGTCAAAAGTAAGGATGGGGATATTGGAAGATCTGGCCACAATCTTCCAAAAAGTGCCAAAGGACAGGGGAATTGTAAATATTACAGCCATTTTCAAAAAGGGGAAGGGGATAAACACAGAAACTACAGGCCAGTTAGCCTAATGTTGGTCATGTGGAAACTTTTAGAGACAAGGGGCTGGATTTTATGGGGCATTGTGGTCTCAGTCCCTCCAGCTAAAAGGTTGGTGAGAGCCTGCTCATGATCTTGACGGCTGACCTACAGCAATTTAACACTGGGAGAACCATTAATTGCTTTAAGGCAAGACTTCTGCCCCTATCTCAGGAGGAAGTCCCATCTTAGCTGCTAGCCAGTCAGATGGCCAGCAGCTCTGTGGTCCCAGCAGTGAAAGCCAGGAGTGCTGGCCACAGCTGGGACCAGAGGCAGTCCCACCACACCGAGGAGCCCAGATAAGTTCAGGATCGGGAGTCTCAGTGAGGTAGGGGTTGAGGTGGGGGTGAGAGAGCTGGGGGGCTGGGTTAAAGGGGGGGGGAGGGGGGTGCGGGTGGAGGTGCCTTCGATGGGCCAAGGAGACCCACAAAAGAGGGCCCCACCTGGCCTGACACCAGCCCTCGTGGCTAAAGTTGACGGGCTTCTCGCATGGCATGGCCTTCTCCGCCATGGGTAAAATACTGGTGGGAGCAAGATGAGGCCATTAAGTGACCATTAATAGGACACTTAAGGGCCTCTACAGGCCCAAGGGCAGGCAAGCTGACACCCCTCCAACGCGCCCCCCATAAAATTTCAGACAGGTTGGGGGCGGATGGTTAGAATGTGGAAAGGCACCCTCTGGCGGGGAACATAAAATCCAACCCAATAATCCATAAAGGGTACCAGGGATGCAAGACTTCAGTTACACGGAGAAACTAGAGAAGCTGGAATTGTTCTCCTCAGAGCAGAGAAGGTTAAGATGAGATTTAATGGAGGAGTTTAAAATCATACAGAGCTTTGATACAGTAAATAAGGAGAAACCATTTCCAGTAGCAGAAGGGTGTGTAACTAAACGATACAGATTTACAGTAATTGGCAAAAGAACCGGAGGTGTGTTGAAACTACCTTTTTTTTGCACAGCAAGTTTTATGATCTGGAATGCATTGTCTGAAAGTTTGGTAGAAGGAATAGTAAGTTTCAAAATGGAATTGGATAAATTCTTGAAGGGGGAGAATTTGCAATTTTATGGGGAAATGTCACGGGAATGGGACTAACTGTATAGCTCTTTCAAAGAGGTAGCACAGACATGATAGGCCGAATGATTGCCTTTTTGTGTTGTCACCTTCTATGATTCTAAGATGCATGGGAGGAGGTTATCCAAATTCTTGTTTGGCATTTGAGGAGATGAGCATTAAGATCCAGGGAAGATATTCTGTAGAGGAAGGATGTGGTGGAGTAGGGGTTGGGGGTGTGGTGGTGGCGGTGATGGGGGCCAGAATCCCCCCTCGGCTTCCCAGAATCCAAATCTGCAATATCCTTTCAGGATGAAATAATAGGGGCAGAATGAATTGTGTTAAAACAAAAGGCATTTAAGTGCCAACAAGAAAATGTATAAGTGGCAAAAATATGGAAGGATTCCCGTAGACATACATTCCCCAAGTGGGCACAAGATCAGCAAACCTAGACAACACAAAAACTCATTCATCCAGTTATCTACAATGTAGCAAACGAATAAAAACTATACTGTCTAAAAGTGCCAATAATCAACATGAAGTCATACCTGTACATTTCTGGCTGCCTTTTTAAGTAACTTTCTATTTAAAAGTAACAAGGCTAGATGCTCAATTTATTGGGCACAATTAAGAACTAATGTACATCAGAAGTAGAGACTGGGAAATAGTTTGCACCTCAATAATATCACATCTTGTACATTTGACCAGTTTAATATCATTCTAAGCTATTTCCAGCAAAAGCTGCTGGTACCCAGTCAAAAGCCAATAAAAATGTGCAAAACGGGTAGAACGCAGACATCCGTCATTGCCAACATGCTGACTCTAGCCAAGCTGGGCTTTAAACTGGAAGAAGGTGTGTCTTGTGGTGGCGTTGGGTTGTGGTGGGCGAGGGGGGGAATGGATATGGGCTGGGGGTGGAGATCCACTCTCAGGGAAGGGGTGAACATGCTGACGCAGGTTGTTTTTGTGAAGTCAGCCTCACAAAAATAAATTAAAAATGACATGCTGGGTTCCAGATCAACTGAACCACCGGTTGATAGTGTGTGCAGGTAACACAAAATGTATGCTCCGCTCAGTAATGTCCTACAATGGTAAATGGGGGTCTGTGCACTTTGTAGGCTCCCATTTTGCATACTTAAAGATAATGGTCCTTCTAAGCTGTGAGGCTGCACCAAGTCAGCCCCTTTAAATTGCCACACCAAAAAATTTAAAGGGGACGTGCACTTGGAGAAATTGCCTGCACCACTCACAAAGAAAATGAAAGATAACATTACTGAAAGGGTCTACCTCCTGAGTCAGGTGGACAATCTGGTCATCCAGTTGCAGTCTCATTCAAGATTGAAATTAGATGGATTAGTGAGGTTAAGTGGTGGGTCTAGCCACATAGCTGCAGAGCGATCCAAGCAGTTGGACCGCCTATCCCTCGTGGAAAAGTTTATGCAGAAAAACACCTTTGACCACAAGTCCATCAGGCAGTGGTCTGCACGTAACGCCCTAGAAGCCCTGTGGGGAAAGGAGATGGTAGATTCTATTAGATGGTTCCTTGAGCAGACTGTCAAAGTCATTTGGCAGGGTGTCTCATCGCCAGAACTTTCAAACAAGCACCAGGACATAGTTTGGCTGGTGGTGTGAAAGGTCTTCCCCAACAGATCCTTCTGACACACCTGGAGTCTCATCCCACCCGCACATTGCCCTTGAGGTGGCTGTGGTGGGGAAGAGATCATTGTTCACCTCCTTCTGTAAGGTGTCTTTACAGAGAAGGTCTGGAGAGAGATGCAGTAGCTTTTGCTGATGTTCATGAGCAGCTCTGTGACACAGGACTCTGTGCTCTATGGGCTGTCCCCAAGGATGCACATCAAGATAAACATTAACTCCGGCTGGAAGATCATCAACGTGTGAAAGACGCTCTGAGGTCTGCCCAAAACTTGCTGGACTTCCAAGAGTTGTCCTCAACAGAGTGTTGCAGACTGGCACGTTCCAAGATCTAGCACTATGTACTGAGGGATGCACCAAAGCTTGGGGCAGCTGCCACAGAGAAGCAATGGGGAAAAGTCGCTGCCTAAGGCCTTTCAGCCATAGTACACCGAGAGGCTGGAAAATTTGTAGAACCCCTCAGGCTGTAAGCCTGACATTGAATGTACTTTATAATACAAAGAGTATTGAAACTGTATTGAGGCACCTCAGAGAGGAACATAATGTAAGAAGGAAAGTTGAATTCTATTGCACTTTCTGTGATGTTTCAATTTCAAATGGTTTGCCCTCAGACTGTCCACCTCACAAGAAATATATATGTTAAATACCAAGAGAATTGCAATTGTATAGGGGCATCTAAGAGTGGAGCATACTATATGGAGACAAGTCGAATTTTATTACACTTTCTGTAAGTTTCAAGTTGAAATGTTTTGTAATATACTTTTATAAATTTTATGAATAAAGTATATTATTGGAAAAAAAAGTAAGTGGAGGTAATTAAGCTTTTCCCTACTATTTTAAGGCAGTACCACCCTCTTTTTACCCAGTGGTACATGAAAGATCGACCCCCATGTATGCTACTTTACAGAGGGTTTGGCAAACAAAAAGCAGCCTCGATAATATCTCTGCTCACCAGGCATACTAAGCAATGCCATAAATCTTGTCAGAACACTTCCATGACTCATATAATAATCATTGTAACTCTTCTGGCTCTTCTCCCTCCCTAGTGATGAAGGCAGTCTCCCATTTGAATATTTCACTTACTGGATTTCTGTTTGGACTAAAAACAATATGGATGCACACACTCAAGCAACAAGCATTGTAAATTGTAAAACGTCCTGATTGTAGGTCATTAAATCAGAGGTGATTATGTATATGCCTGACCTAATTTAGCCCTGTGGTGCTGAAGCATTCATCAATTCATTAACCAGTCAATCAATACAGATTCTTAAGATGCAGTGTCATGACCCAATGAGTAAAGATGGCAACATGTTGAGCAGTCAGTTTGTTAGTGGAAAAGGCCATTGTTATAATTGATAAAAGCTGTAAGGAATATTGGAAGAAGATTTAATCATGTTTGCACAGGACCAGTGTGCCACCATAATTTTGAAGAGTTTTCACAGAAACATTACCCTGCTTAATCCTGAAATAGAGGAAAGTGGTCATTAAAATATTCCTTTTTTATTTTTTTTCAGATATCTGTAAAATAACTCAAAACTATGAAATTATATCAGGCAGCAGGCCAACATTTCAAATCATCTTGTTACAGGCTGGAAAGCTGAGAAGAACAAACATGAGGAAGAAGAAAGACGCAAATCAGCAGCAAGTCTTTAAACATTTTTTTAATGAGCTGCAATAAATTCTGGTTTAGTAATTAGTTCGGAAACATAAACACTTCATTCTTAACATTTTGTTCTCATAGGGTAATGATTAGACTCTTCCAGGCATCAGAGACTTTGGGCAAAGGCTTGCTTGCTTTCTTTGGAGTTTAACCTAGGAACCCTAAGTATGTGACTGTGTCTCGGAAGGATGGCTTTGTGTATGCATGGAAAAAGTGAATTTACGTGAAGTGAATTAGTTGATTTGTTTTCAAGGTCGATGTTTATTTACAATGATTAACCCGTCGCTTTCACTAGGTCCAAAACTAGCTCTGTCTCTCTCTCTCTGTATGATCAGTTTTGCAAGTTTATGGCTTACAAACTGTGGCACTGAAACAATGCTAATATTACAGTGATGGGGCTATTGCAACAAAAGTAGTGGCTTTCTCGCTGAAATCTTAATCGTAAAAAAACACTAAAAGCATAATTTTACGTTCAGGGAAGAAGCACTTCATTGACTATCACATCCATTTTATCTCCCTTTTTCCAAGCTCTTTTTGTTCTGTTCCTTAATAACTTTAATTTCACTAGCATTATTTTTCAAACTAATATATTCTTCACTATCTACTCCGCCTTGTTTTTTTTTAGAAGTTTATGATAATTTACTTACATTTTTTTCTTCTGCTTCTTTGCCTCCTCAGTCTACTTTGGAAGTGTGAATGACTTTGAAAAATAAATCTACTATTTGATTGGCCCCAAAGTTGTTCAGCTAATTTAATGGCAAAAACAATATAGAATTACACAGAATGTACAGAACAGAAACAGGTCTCCTCCCACTATAATGACTTCTTTCCATCGATATGCCTCTATTCTCTTTTCTTCATGTAGGCATCAAGCTATCCCTTAAATGTGTCATTGCTATCTACTTTAACTACTCCATTTGACAGCAAATGGCACATTCTTACCACACTGTGTGTAAGGGGATCGGCATGTCATAAATATGTGCTACTAAGATAATAAAGCAGCTTCCAAAAAGCTTGCCTTTTTCTCTTTTAGACCAAACACTTAATTTCCTCTCAACAACTCTTAATGGTCTATAAATTCCAAATCTCCAGGAAATGGTTCTCCATCATAAATGCAGCATTAGTCACATAACACTTAATTGTCTTGGCCTCTAAGGTTCTGATTTTCTCCTATTTCTTATAATTTGCTTATTTGAACATGCTGATATGCATAAGTTGTATATTTGCAGAAAGCATTTGCTCTCAGATCAGTTTCCACCCTTAGATACCAGTGAAATTTTATACTTGCCCCCAAAGAAAGAGCTGAGCAGAAAGTGTCTTCTCATAAATTTAAATATCAGAATGCAATAATTATATCATTTGAACGCCAAAACGCTTTGTTATTTCAGTACTTTGTTCTATTTTCCTTCTGTTCTTTAGAAGTAGCTTACAGAACACATGGAAGTGAATATTTATATTAAAGCACTGAGAGCTGAGTTTGACCCCCTGGTCAGTTAATTTTATAATCCACTTAATTGTATAAAGTCTCTAGTTCCAACATTGCACAAGTGAAGTAAGAGCACTACACCAGAATCAAAACGTCATGGCCTGAATCTTACGCTCATCGGGCGCTCACAATCAGCAGGCCCAGAAACAAACATGACATGAGCTTCTGGCCTCTATCGTCCCCTGGCCTCGATTTCACACTGGCCGGCCAATTAACTGGCAGCCAGAGTGAAATACGTGCTGAGAAAGGCTCAGCGCTGCCAGAGCGGGTGTGGGAGGAGGGCGGGTGCCGAGAGAAGGGAGGGTGTGGGCTGGCGCTCCCTGAAGGCTGACAGCTGCTATGGAGCTGTCCCAGGGACCTGCAGTCATTTAGAAATGAAATGAGCTCAATAAACTGCTGCAAACTGTGACAATGCAGCATGTTCAAGTGTCTGGCAGCAGGCCACATAGTAGATCATTCCTCAAACATCTTCTTTTATTCTATTTAACCCTGAGCATTTTATCCCGCTCTTGATGCAGCTTGTCGTGAAAACATGAAGACCACCTGGCCAATTGGCCCATCCACCAACTGTAAAAATGGACGGACCACGTAAAATCGCTGACAAGTGATCCCTTAATGGGCTTAATTGCCTGCTTAATTGTCGGCAGACGCACTTCTGACTCCCACGCATGCCTGCCAACTGTAATGTCGCGAGCGCAATGGCGTCGGGACATGCACAATCAATGTAAAGCTCTGGCCCACATCTGGGTCCTTCACAAACTCTAACTCATTTTTAATAAAGTATACGCTGGATCATTTTACCTGTGGCCCTTCTCATCAAAATAATGGCCTGGAATCTGCGATTATGATAACAGCATTTGCTGTAATTATTTGTAAAACGGATAGCAATTTCTGGCATCCACACATGCGCAGTGAACAAAGAAATCTGGGAGTTGCTGTCAGTGATACCCTACTCCCACCTACAGAGTGTGCTGTTGCAGCCTTTGCAGATGTAATCAGTGAATTGACATGGCCTTAAGCTTATTATGCACTATTCTCACAGTAAAAACTATTGAAAAATGTTAATGCTTTATTGCATGAGTTTTTAGTGGCATACTAGGTTATAGTTACTGCTAAACATACGAACAAGGAGCAGAAGTAGGCAATTCAGCCCCTCGAGCCTGCTCCGCCATTCAATAAGATCATGGCTGATCCAATGGTAACCTGAAATCTGCATCCTACTTAAGCCTAATAACCTATCACCCCCTTGCTTATTAAGAATCTATCCATCTCTGCCTTAAAAATATTCAATGACTCTGCTTCCAACAACTTTTCAGGAAGAGAGCTCCAAATGGTGTAGGTAAGTGGCATAGCGGTATTGTTGCTGGACTAGTAATCCAGAGACCAGGGTAATGCTCCGAGGACCTGGGTTTGAATCCTGCCATGGCAGATGGCGAAATTTGAATTCAATAAATATCGGAAATTAAAAGACTGTTGCTGACTGTGAAACGATTGTTGTAAAAACCCATCTGGTTCACTAATGTCCTTTAGGGAAGGAAATCTGCCATCCTTGCCTGGTCTGTCCTACATGTGACTCCAGATCACAGCAATGTGATTGACTATTAAAATGCCCTCTGAACATGGGCAATAAATGCTAGCCTAGCCAGTGACACCCACATCCCATGAATAAAGAAAAGACTCACAATCCTCTGAGTGAAAACATTTTGCCTCAACTCTGTTTTAAATGGGCGATATCTTTTTTTTAAACAGTGACCCCTGGTTCTAGATTCTTCCACAAGAGGAAACATCCTCTCCACATCCACCCTGCCAAGACCCCTCAGGATCTTAAAGGTTTCAATCAAGTTGCCCTGATGCTAAACAACTGTTCTGACCCGAAAAAAATAATTTTATAAGTGTGGAGACTTACACCCTCAGATGAACATTTAGAAATTCCATGATTTAAAAAATATTAAATATATTTTATTTTAGTTTTTAACACATTTATGATATTGTAGTTTCTACCTTAATCCTATGTATATGTCCCAATCTTTATTTTGTTTTCTCTATAAAGGTTAAAATGTGAATTATAACCTGTGCTTTTTACCTCTTGCTTTGCTGTCTGTGAGAATTCTTCCCAAGAACCGGCATCAAAATTCAAAGTCATATCAGAATAGAGGAAATTGATGCTCCAGAGCCTGCTATGAACAGTTTTTCTTGAGGTTAGCAATGATCACAAAATCCTGGCCTCAATATATATTAAGCCAACTTTGACATAGGAAATATTAATTCTCATTGACCTTCAAAGGTATTGTGTCTGTTAAGGTTGAGTGTTCAGATTAATCTGAATTTCAAATTTATATTTAATTTTGGAATTCCCAAATTTTAGATCTTCTAAATTGTGATAAGTAATAGCAAACAGCAATAATTCTTCTTGAGCCTCTAAGAAAACACAAAGCTATTAATAAGATTATAAAATGTTTTTGTTATTGGGCCTGGAATAAAACTACCATTCAATTGTGATACAAATTACAACATTTTTAGTATAAGTGAAGTCATCTGACTTGGCAAAAGCTTGGGTAGAGATTAACATCCTGATGCTTCCTACCTTTTTACAGATATGCCTCCTAGGTTGGATATTGGCCTCACAACTAGATTTGACATAGATTTGATTGTTGCTTATATACAGAATTCTACACTGGACTGCCAGGGATTTGAGAAACACAAACCAATAAATCCCCACATTACCTGTCCAACTAGAGTAATAGAAACTAGACGGGCTCAAAGTGAAGTTGTATGCTCTTCCCAACTATTTTACTAGGGATTTGGTCTCCATAGGTCAGTATCTTAATTTCTTGGTTAAATAGGAAGTAAATCTTTTCTTTCACTGAAGTGAATTCTTGTCCTTAACACTCAATTGTGCTCCTGGAGCATATAGTTTTACTTTCTATTTTGCCTCTTCTCCTTCAAATTACAATTGAGACTAGTTTTCTGCTTGCATAGTAGGATGGCACAAAATTCAAGGGAGTAGGTTAAGTCTGCAGAGGGGCTCAGAAATCAATACCTTTTAACTCATTTGAAAAAGGCCACTTTGGGTACCCCTGAGCATCACAGCATGGAACAAAGAGGGGAAGGTGAAGGAGCTGGTCTCCCCCTTGTTCCAGGCTGGTTCCATCCCACTATCAAGTCTTGCCCCCTCTCGCTTGTGTCAACACAGGCAAGCACACAACCATAAAAACTTTACATATAGTATGTTACAATGCAAACTTTATATAGCTGTTTCCAGTATAACATTTGTCCTTTTACAATGATTGAAGGCCTGGATTGGCAGTCTGCCAGCACTTGCAGTGGCCTGAAGTACACATCTGTACCTTTCTTATTGAAGTTTGTAAGGAGCTACGCAGTCGCTGGTGGATGCACTTATAGTGAACTTAAGGAAATAGAACCAGCTGAAGCACAGTGAACAGATAAGATAAAGCAAGGACGTGTTAGCCAGATGACAATATGATGCTCTGCACTCATTGGAGTTCTGGCACCTGTTCTGATCACAACCAATGTTATTTGCTGAGCAAGCCAAATCCCAGAGGGAAGCTTGTCTTACTGATTATAACCTTTTATTTTGTATTTTGAAAATGAGGGAAAGAACTACTGATCCCAAAAGCATGGAATCCCAGAATCCCAGTAACATTTTTAAGATTTTAATATTAAAAGATTTATTAATAATAAGAAAAAAGACAAGATTAAAATTATACAGTTGAAACAATCCTACAAAACATCCCCAAAACCCACTTGGTCAGAGCACACGAGTAAACTACTTAGTAACAGCTCCTTTACAGATTTTTAACCACAAAGATCCAGTAATATTACCCAAGCCAAAAACTGCTGTTACATTAGTAAAGGTACACCACATGATTTCCCACTCTCTTCCACTCTGCTGTGGAAATTCAAAAGAAAGGTTCAGAAACAGATTGTTTTCTGAAAACAAAGACTATCTGGGCTTGAAAGCTCGATTGGTGCTTCAAATTCACAACTTTCATACCTTCTCACAGCACAGATCTGGTCTCAGGACATCTCCCCCACATAGCCACCCAACTCAGCTCAACATCTTCCTTAAATATCCTTTTCCCATTTCATCTTAGATTCCAATGTCCTAAGCACCTCTTTGTACTCAACTTTTCCAAAATTTAAAAATGTTTCATGTTTTCCTATTACCTCCTCTTTCGGGTCAAATAATATTTAATAACCTTCCATTGTTTATTTATGAAACCTTTGTAAGTTGTAAAAGTCCCTTGCAGCTCCTAAACTCCACTTTGAAGTTTGACAGCTGAAAAGCCAAGTCCCTACCTATTACATAATGCAAATTTTTAAACCTAACCTATTTACTTGTAATTCCAACTTCACCAGAGCCTCTCATTACAAATGTATGCATCTAGCAACTTTACCTTTCATCTTTCAGTTCCCACAGACAAGCTCTGTTTACTAACCTGCCCCCAGCTAAATTAATCATGAAGGCACAGTGAACAGGTGAGATGTAGCAAGAACCTGTTAGCCAGATGACAATATGATGCACACACACACACAAGCATGCATGCAAGCACACATGCATGCACACACACACGCACACACACACACACACACACACACACACACACACACACGTGTATCCAGGAAAGGTTGTTTGTCTTCTGAAGCTACACAAGGAAAGTGATGAACATGCTTTCTCTTGCAAATATGGTGTCTGCAGTCTGTGGACAGCTAACTGCCTAACTTTGCAAATGTTGCCCCTGGTGGATTGGAGAGGTCAGTGACATAAAGAGTTAATGCAGTTATGACCTCAAAACCCTGTAGAAGAATAGTCCCTGTCCTACAGCTTATCTCAACGCCAGCCTCCAGATACTTGCTTAGTGATATGAAGATATGAGGCCTGCACTGATTGGCCCAGGAAAGATTGGCTGGGTTCACAAATGCAGATTCTGGGGAAAAGCAGGCATAGACAATATACTTGAGGTGTAGCTTTGTTTGCCTTTCTTATTCTCAATAAGTGCCTTGCTTCTTCAAATCATGGAACGCCATTAGAATTTCTGAAGCACTTCCCATTCTGAGCACTTTGCTGCAAGTATAAATTACAGCAATAAGCACAACTGGCGTTATAAGAAAATTAACCTAAAAACTATGAAAAGCTATAAAAGTAATGACCCTGTCTTAGGTTGAAGAACAGCACCACTTCCTTTCCATTATGCATTTTACAACATTCTGGCTCAACACTGAGGTCAACACTTTCAGTTCATAACCTCTGCTCCAATTTTTTTGAACAACAGGTTGATAATTCTGCTGTCACCACTTACAGCTCCTCTGAACCTTTCTTTTGTTTACTGGCCCCATTAGCTGCCACTTCCACCACACCCCCCTTCCCCACCATGCCCCCATCCCCCTTTGCCCTGCACCATCATCCCATTAGTAATTTAATCATCTCTGTCCTCCAATTTTTCACAGACCTTACCTTTCATTCTTTTGTGCCACCCACCCACCCCCATCACCTTTTATTGCCCTCTCCCTGCATTTGCTTTTAGACTGTTAAATCTCCAACTTCTTCCAGTTCTGATAAAAGGTCATCAACTTAAAACATTAACTCTGTTTCTCTTTCCACAGTTCCTGTCTGACCTGAGTATTTCCAACATCTCCTGTTTTTATTTTATGACCTTGCCTTTATGCTGGTGAGGTGCACCAAGGGGTAAAGTGCATGGGAGTTCATTCTTGACTTAAATGCCTGGGCAGTGACCTGGTAGAGCAATTTACACCTATTTCCATTCCCACCCAATTCTTTTCCATTGAAATCAAGGCAGCAAACTTAAAAATTACCCATGTAAAATCCGTGAAACCAACTTGCATCGAAATTTAGGTAAAATATTGCTCTTGCTGTTGTTCGATTGTGTGTGGCACACTTGCCTAACCAATTCTATAGTCTGTACTCTCAATCTGTGTGACTCTATGATCAAGTTCTATAGTTACACCTATTGAACATCACTGCTGAATGTTCAAATGGCAAAGTTTTAAGGTGATTTATTAAATGCCTGGCATGATTAATGAGGCTTGAAAATGAATGTCATCCCAGCTGAGGTGGAGATGTATTTGTGAAATATTTGAACTTCAACCTCAGCCCCTTGACCACAGAATAACAAGTTGCTGACATGTTTATCACATGACATGTGAGATCATCGTGCCAACTTTATCCCTCTGTGTGAAGTCTCAGTGCAAACTATTTGAACAACCAAAATGAGATGAGGTTTGGCCAAAGGTTTTTGGGAACAATATGAGGAGGTAGATTTTTATATTCGCCATTGGCAGTAAGTTCTAGTGGGGCAGATCACATGCCTTGTACTGAAACCCACCTTATTTACATTCTGTTCATTCAATAGATTGAAGATCAGGCAGATTCTATAAAAGGTAGCTGATCAACCCTGCCAGATTACAGCCCAGGCAGCTACTATAAAAGCCCACCCTTACTCTGTCTCAAAGAACGAACATACTACACGTATCTAAAATGAATCATGAAATACTGAAAGAATGTTAACAACAAATAATATTGTGGAACTTGTGCTGTCATAACATAAATGCACAACTTATTTTAGTGAGCTTAAAGCATTTTAAAAATTATATCTGGAGTCAGGGCTGACTCTTCATTTAAGAGCTGTGTCAGGTTTTATAGACTGGGTTGAGTCAGGTTACTGTGCTATTAATAAAGCTCACATGTGAAATGTTGTACAGTGGGTGGGAACATTCCTATTTCACAACTACAGCAGAAAAGTCTCCCCTAATTTGAACTGGTAACCTCTCTATTTCTAAATTGACTATCCACTGGCAGTCTTGTTATGGGCATACTTATGAAATCTTACAAATGATTATATTCAGATACAGACAATAACATTGTACATCTCAATAGATTCCTTCAGATATAGGAAGGCATCCCAGAACATTTTACACAGTAGTGGATGAAGAATGGATGCTGAGTTGGAGGAAAAAAGGGGTAAGAAAGGAGGGGAGAGGTGTATAGCACAGTCAGAGAAAAAGGAGCTGGGTTTTTATGGAGGGTTTGATAGCATCCGGGCAGCAGAGCCAGTATCAGGAACTCTCTAAGCTGGAAATTCCTGTTCTCCTTCTGCTATCAAATCCTGGCATTGTATGGCATTGGCATGCTGAGAGAATGGGAAGAATCAACCTCCACAAAGGCAGACGAGGACTTCGCCAGTGGGGCTCAGAATAGGCAATTGACCCTTTCATAGGAGCCAATTTGACCAGTGTCGGGTTGGGGAGGGCCAAGGGAATCCGCTGCCATTCCCAAGCTACATGAAAACTGAAGTTTTTGCTGATATCTGGCTGAAAAATGTCGAAGGTGTGGCCATTCACCCCATGCTAAAAATTGCCCTCACACTCCGCAAACTCTGGCGATAACAGTGCTGGCAGCCAACATCCAGTATGATCCCAGCATAACCGCAGGAACTGCATCTGGAGTAATTTTAGGACCAAGGTCGTTAGGAGCCTTTTAAAGATAGGGAAGGAGGTGACAAGGCACAAGTGAAGAAGGGAGGCCTCCAGATGGAAGGTGTACACAGACTTAAGGAACAGTTACTGATGTGGAGCAGAGACAGTAAGGAACAAGGAGAATGACAGAAAATATTGAATAATTGTGTATAAATTTTCAGGTGTCCATGTTATCAGCCCACTGGTGTGCACTGAATCCATTTGATGATATCCTCTTGTTGGATTGGAGCCGAACAAGGTATCACATCAGAAGTACAGTTGCAAACCTCCATGAATGAATCATAGAATGTTACTGTACAGGAATGTAGTATTTGGTCCATCAACTTTCTTCCAGTGTTTTTCTCCATAGGCAGAATTTTCTGCCTGTCGGGCGGGGGGCCCGATCCAAACTCCAGTGGGCGTGGAGCCGATCCCCGCCGGAGAAGCGGGCCCCGCCGCCATTTTACGTGGGCGGGCCAATTAAGGCCCACTCAGCCTGACGTCCGCCGGGAAGCGCTATGCACTTCCTGTGTGGGCAGGGGGGGATTCCCCAAAAGCAAGAGTGCGCTCTTTCACGCAGGCGCACGAAAGAGCGCACATCTCCTTGAGGCTAAGTGCAGCTCAGGGAGATCGCTGACACTTTTAAAAACGTTAAAAATAGAAACAAAAAATCCTTAAGATGTCCCCCTCATATGACAATGTCACATGAGATGGGACATGTTCATAAATTACACTAAAACTTTATTAAACTTTTAAAATCCCTACATGAAACCTCATCTTATTTGATGAGGTTTCATGTTTTTTCTAATTCCCGCCTGGGCTCCTGGCCTGCCTGCCAACCCTAAAGTTGGACGGGCAGGTCCTTTAATTGTTTCAATGATCCTGTCAATGGCCTCAATTGGCCATTGACAGGTCGGTCGGCGGGCCTGCAGCTGATTTTGCTGCGCCCCCGCCTTCCTGAAAATTTAAATGGGGCGGGATGACGTCGGGGGTTCTGCCCGACGTCATCCTGCGTCATTTTACGCGTCAGCGAGCGGGCCCTGCCCCCTGCTCACTGTCGGCAAAATTCAGCCCCATGTAGTTTGATATTGCGGCAGCCCTGGTGCAATGGTATCTTGATTTTGTGCTAGAAGGTTACAGGCTAAATCCTTACTCCAGGGCATTGAGCACATAACCCAGGCTGACATGTCAGTGCTGAACTGAGATAAAAGCAAAATACTGCGGATGCTGGAAATTTGAAATAAAAACAGAAAATGCTGGAAATACTCAGCAGGTCTCACAGTATCTGTGGAGAGAGAAACAGAATGATATATAGCCCCTTATGACTCCTTATATATGAGTCCTTTTCAAAGAGTTTTAAAAAAACTTAAGTTTAGGAAAAGTAATTCACTTCAATATTCAGCTTTTGATAGTTATTTGTATTGATGATTTGGACAACGTAGAAAACAAATTTATTAATAAAGCTGGAACATTGACTACAGTAATTATGTTTAGATTAAAAGAGAATATAAATAATGTAACCAATTAGTGCCTAATAATCATTAGTTGTTGTCAATTAACTACAAATAGTGTAAACAACTACGTGAAGAGAAAGATAGTGTAGAATAGGCAAAAAAAGTGAAAACACTGTTTGTTCTTTGAGACTGGGTGTTTGATAGTTTCCATTAAATGATAGCTAATCACAGAGCATTAGTGGCAGGGGCAGCTGCTACTGTAACTATTAAGATAAAGTCAAGAATAGAAAGACTGATGCATGAGTTACTGATCCTCCAATCTATTTATAAACCTGCTCTTCCAGGGTTTAACTAATAACTTTAAATTGCAGCCTGTGTTTTGATGCACCACTGTTCCTCATTTACGAGGAGATCATGCATGTGCTGGTGGCTGTGCTCTTTAGCCTCTGTTCTTGCATGAACTGATAAATTCAGTCATGGTTGACACAACAGTATCCGTGAATTCCAGGGGCTAACCAAACCAATGATGTACTGCATCAAACTCAGCTCATTTTTGGGCACCACAAATGCCTTTAGAGCTCCAAAATGGCATCCACAACGTAAACGCACACTCATGGGGCAAATCATGCCAGACGCCACACTGTTGAGATCAATAACAGGCGCCCAGTGAGTATCTGCTGGAAGTATGCAGAGCAGGCCGATCATGACATTAATCTGTGTGCAATGCTGGCTTGATGTCAGCAGTACCCTTTAGGAGCTCAAAGACCTGTTGTGATATGATGTACATGCGCCTTGAAGTGGTGTATCTTAAACAGCTATCAGTCACTACTATCTCAACAAGATGTGATGTATTAGTCCCAAATATAATGTCTTACATTCAATGTATAAACAGCAGGAGTGCAAAATGCATATACTTAGTCTCCAAGTTAACTCTATTTGTATATGATCTTATCTTCATATAAGGAATGCACATTATTGTTCTGCCAATCCTTGATGTGTAATTGGTACATTCATGTTGAATAGAAGAATGTAACATGGTGGAAGCATGGTTTTTGAAAATTTAACTGAGAAATATGCAAGCCTCAACCCTTCACAGACAGCAGAAGGAAAGAATTGGTAAGAAAGTGAAACAACTATAAAGAGCTGCCATTGAGTAAGTGATTCTGCAGCTCTGTAGAAATCCTATACTCCATACCCTTGTTCTGGGATCACACCTTGATCCAGCCAGCAAGCACCACGTCCGAGTAAGATTGTTCAAATTTGGGAGAGCTTAATCAGTATAAGTCTACCTGCTGTAAAGTTTCAGCAGGAACAGAAATTAAATAGCTGACTCTGGAAAGTCTAATTTTATGCAGAACTGTCAGACAGGAGAGGCTCCATTACTGCTGCTTATTGTCCCTACAGGAGGTCTTGGAAGTTTAAATACTGCGGACTGGATTGGGAGGAAGGATCTATCCAGTAACAGCTCCTAAAAACCAGAAGAAGTCTGTAAAAAATTGTTGTTCACTGTTTTATTTTACTTTTGACGTCTGCAGTTCATATTCATGCCTAAGTCACTTTCATGGGTTGCACTTCAGTAGGCTTGGGAAAAATCAGAAAGAGCTCAAAGACACCACCATTGCAGACAAGCAGTATTCTATGACCAGCTAAGGCAAGGGCCTTTAAAGGTACTGCTACTCTGAGCAAAATTAAGTTCTGAATGGCTTTCATATTTCAGATAAGGTCCTAACAAACCCAAAGGATGACCACAAAATTTCCACCACTCAATTGGAAGGCATATGAACATATGAATTAGGAGCAGGAGTAGGCTGCTCGGTCCCTCAAGCTTGCTCCATCATTCAATAAGATCATGGCTGATCTGATTGTAATCTCAACCCCACATTCCTGCCTACTCCTGATAACCTTTCACCCCCTTGTTAATCAAGAATTTATCCAGCTCTGCCTTAAAAATATTCAAAAATTCTGCTTCCACCATCTTTAGAGGAACAGAGTTCCAAACACTCACGACTCTCTGAGGGAAAAAATTTCTCCTCATCTCTGTCTTAAATGAGCGACCACTTATTTTTAAACAATGACCCCTAGTTCTAGATTCTCTCACAAGAGGAAACAACCTCTCCACATCCACCCTGTCAAGACCCCTCAGGATCTTAAAGGTTTCAATTAAGTCACCTCTTACTCTTCTAAATTCCAGTAGATACAAGCCTAACCTGTCCAGCCTTTCTTCATAAGACAACCCGCCCATTCTTGGTATTAGTCTAGTAAACCTTCTCTGAACTGCTTCTAGTGCATTTACATCTTTCTTTAAATAAGGAGACCAGTACTGTACACAATACTCCAGATGTGGTCTCACCAGTGCCCTGTATAACTGAAGCATAACCTCCCTACTTTTGTAATCAATTCCCCTCACGATAAATGATAACATTCGAATAGCTTTCCTAATTACCTGCTGTACCTGCATACTAATCTTTTGTGATTCATGTACTAGGACACCCAGATCCCTCTGAATCTCAGAGCTCTGAAATCTCTCACCATTTAGATAATAAGTTTATTTTTTATTCTTCCTGCCAAAATGAACGATTTCACATTTGCCCACATTATACTCCATTTGCCAGATCTTTGCCCACTCACTTAACCTTTCTATGTCACTTTGTAGCCTCCTTACATCTTCTTCACGATTTACTTTCTTACCTGTCTTTGTGTCATCAGCAAATTTAGCAACCATTCCTTCAGTCCCTTCATCCAAGTCATTTATATAAACTGTAAAAAATTGAGGCCCCAGCACTGATCCCTGTGGCACAACAATTGTCACATCCTGCCAACCAGAAAAAGGTCAATTTATGCCAACTCTCTGCTTCCTGTTAGCTAACCAATCTTCTATCCATGTCAGTATGTTACCCCCTATACCATGAGCTTTTGTTTTCTGCAATAACCTTTGATGTGATACTTTATCACATGGAAATCTAAGTACAGTACATCCACCAGTTCCCCTTTATCCACAGCACATGTGACTCCTTCAAAGAACTCCAATAAATTGGTTAAACATGATTTCCCTTTTACAAAACCATGTTGACTCTGTCTGATTTCCTTGAATTTCTCTAAGTGCCCTGCTATTACATCTTTACTAATAGCTTCTAACATTTTCTCTATGACAGATGTTAGGCTAACTGGCCCATAGTTTCCTGTTTTCTGTCTCCTTCCCTTTTTGAATAAAGGAATTATATTTGCTATTTTCCAATCTAATGGAACCTTCCCTGAATCTGGAGAATTTTGGATAATTAAAACCAGTGCATCAACTATCTCGCTAGCCACTTCTTCAAGACCTTAGCGTGAAGTCCATCCAGACCTGGGGACAGACCTCCTATCTTATTTTACCTTGTTCCGACAACATGTAGAGCTGTTTTCTGGACCTCAATATTTCTAAACCAGATAAACAAGCCATTAAATTAAAATTGCTTTAGGCAATGAAAGCCTTTGCAGATTGAACGCTTCAGGTTTGTCCGATGACCATCTGAATAATCCAGATAAAATATTGTCAACGCTCGAAGATCAATTATGAGTAAAGCTCACTTCAGAATACACAGTATGGAATTCACAGGCAGAATTTTCTGCCTGTCGGGCAGGTGGGCCCAATCCAATCTCCTGTGGGCGGGGAGCTGATCCCCGCCAATGAAGTGGGCTGCACTGCCATTTTAGGTGGGCGGGCCCAGCGTGATGTCCGGCGGGAAGCACTATGCACTTCCTGTGTGGGCGGGGGGGGGGATTCCCTAAAAGCGAGAGGGCGCTCTTCCGCGCATATGCACGAAAGAGCGCACATCTCCCTGAGGCTAAGTGCAGCCTCAGGGAGATCGCTTACACTTTGAAAAATATTAAAAATAGGAAAAAAAAATTCCCTTATATGTCCCCCTCATGTGACATGTTCATAATTTACAGAATAACTTTATTAAAATTTTTAAAACCCTGCATGAAACCTCATCCCGCCGCTGGGGCTCCTGGCCAGCCCACCAACCTTAAGTTTGGACAGGCAGGTCCTTTAGTTGTTTAAATGATCCTGTCAAAGGCCTCAATTGGCCATTGACAGGTCAGCGGGCCCGCAGCTGATTTTGCTGTGCCCCCGCCTTCCTGAAAATTTAAATGGGGCGGGATGACATCTTTTCGGCAACAACCAAATGAGACCATTGATCAATTCATAAATAGATGCAGAGACAAAGGGCATGATTGCTACTGCACAGCAGCTGAGCTAGCCGACAGAATAATCAAGCTCATGACAGCTTCTACCCTGATAGAAGCGTTCCAAAAAGACATCTTTAACCAATGCAAAGGTTACACTGTGGAAACGCTACTGTAAAGCAGATGCAAGTATGACACCAAACTAAAGGATAGACAGAGTCCACAGGCTATGCGTAATTTGTCTACATTGCCACAGTAGTCAATAAAGGCAATCCTAGTAAACACTGGGGGTGGTGCAGTCTCATACACCCACCCAGCAAATGCCCAGCTTTTAACACTGTATGCAAGGCATGTGGCACCAGATGACACTGGAAGCACCAATACCGAAAGCAAAGGCCAAAACAAGTGGTTCAACATCATGACCAGAGGCCAGACAGGTACGATATTGTAACCAATCAAGAGCATGTACCAAACAGCATCAAGACAAGATCCACAAAATATCTAGCCAAGCTATACGATCAGATGATGAGGATGACCAGACCATTGATATACAAAGTGAGCCAACATTCAGCACGGTCAACGCCAAAGAACGCATAGGTTTAGTGGTACCAACAGAAGCCTTTGCCACCGTCCAGATTATATGACCAGAGATGCAGGGTTAGCATAGCCTAAAGGCTAAACTGGCTACCAGTGCAGGTACAAATATCTTCCATTTCTTACACTGAAATGTATGTACCCACAGAAGTGGCAACTGATGATCGAACCAACCACTGCCAAATACCACCCCAGGATCTATTATGCTCAAATGTCACTACAAAAACTCAACCTGGCCACCCCAGATGTTTTATGTTGTGGACAACACAGACCCTGTGACCACAGGTCTACCGGAGTGCAATAATTAGGGACAAAATCTAGAAACAATAATGAGGCACAAAATTAATAGTCACATAGTCAAATCTGGATTAATTAAGGAAAGCCAGCATGGATTTCTTAAGGGAAAATTGTGTTTAACTTGCTGGAATTTTTTTGAAGAGGTGACAGAGAGGGTTGATGAGGATGACGTTGTTAATATGGTGTACATGGGCTTCCAAAAGGTGTTTGATACAGTGCTTCAAAATAAACTTGTGAGCAAAGTTATAGCTCATGGAATAAAAGCTTCAGTAGCAACATGGGCATGAAATTGGCTGAATGACAGGAAACAGAGAAATGGTTAATGTCTGTTTTTCAGGCTGGAGGAAGGTTTGTAATGGAGTTCCCATGGGGTCAGTGTTGGGACCCTTGCTTTTTCTGATATATTACTGACCAAGATCTTGGTGTAAAGTGCACAATTTCAAAATTTGTGGATGATATGAAACTTGGAAGCATTGTGAACTGTGAGGAGGATAGCATAGACCTTCAAAAGGACAGAGATAAGTTGGTGGAATAGGCAAACAGGTGGCAGATGAATTTCAATGTAGAGAAATGTGAGATGATTCATTTTGGTAGGAAGAACATGGAGACACAATATAAAATAAAGGGTCTAAAGGTGGTGCAGGAGCAGAGGGACCTGGGTGTATATGTGCATAAGTCATTGAAGGCAGCAGGACAGGTTGAGAGAGTGGTTAAAAAAATACATTATCCTAGATTTTATTAATAGGAGCATAGAGTTTAAGAGCAAGGAGGTTATGTTAAACTTGTATAAGACACATCCTGTTCTAGGTGCCACACTTCAGGAAGGATGTGAAGGCATTGGAGAGAGTGCAGAAAAGATTCATCAGAATGGTTCCAGGGATGAGGAACTTCAGTTATGAAGGTAGACTGGAGAAGTTAGGACTGTTTTCCTTGGAGGAGAAGGCTGAGAGGAGATTTGATAGAGGTATTCAAATTCATGAGGAGTCTGGACAGAGTAGATTGGAAGAAACTGTTCCCACTCATGAAATGATCGAGAACGAGAGGCCACAGATTTAAAGTAATTTGTAAAAGAAGCAAAAGCAACATGAGGAACAATTTTTTCATGCAGCGAGTGGTTAAGGCCTAGAATGCACTACCTGAGAGTGTGGTGGAGGAAGTTTCAGTTGAGGCATTAAAAAGGGAACTAAACTGTTATTTGAAAAGGAATAATATGCAGGGAGACAGTGGGAGAATGGCACTAAGTGAAATGCTCATTCGAAGAGCCAGTGCGGACACGATGGGGCTCAGTGGCCTCCTTCTGCACTGTAAAAATTCTGTGATTCTCTGAATGGCAAAGACTGGAGACCACAAGAAGCATCATCAGAAACCCTGTGCTTACACCTAACTCTGCAGTGCAGACGATCAGCCAACAGGCTACACGGCACAATTTGAACCAAGTATGTATAGCCATTCTGAACGTGCACACTTCATCATCATGAGGAACCAATGAAGAATTACTGGAATGGATGACACTCCTCAGTCATCACTCAACGATACTCCCAGGAATATGATGTGCAGAGCTCGACAAACAGGGTGAGATGAAAGATGCCCATGACTGGCATGCAGATAACTAATTACCCACCTTGAAAATTGGACAGGAAGTTTGGGTACAACATCCAACTGATTGCACTAGTGGTGCATTTACAGTTATTGGAGCCCTGTACCTATTGGCAGCAGGGAGGAATCAGCCTGTGATTGGCTGACTAGCTTCACTGCACTTTTCTTTCAGCAGAGCAGTTAGCGGGTCAGTTATGGCTGCCCTGGAAAACCTGGAATGTTGGTTTAATTTGACACTCAGAGACCTCGCGTTCTTTCTGGCAGGCTGAGGAAATTCTGTTTGGTTCTGAAAATCAACAGGAGGGATTGTTTTAGAGGTCTTTAACATTACGAAAGGGTTTGATAGGGTAGGTGTAGTGAAGATGTTTCCACTTGTGGGTGACCAGAACTATAAGGTAGCCACTAAAAAATCCAATAGGGCACTCAGGAGAAACTATTTTACTTAGAGAAGCTTTTAGTAGTCCATCATAATGGCCTAGATTTCAGAGTCAGTGCCTGATATTTAAGGAAGCTGCCTTGTCAGTTTCAGAAGAGAAATACTGGTGAACGTTGGCAGTTTCAATGTCATTACTACCGCAAAATTCAGGACAATTTCCATTTTGTCCAATTACATTTCTCTGGTGTGCCTTGTGGCATTTTCCTGTGTTAAGGGAATCGCATAATTGCATTGGTGTTGCTGACAAAACAAGAAAATTCACAAAAAGGTTCTGATCTTTGTGGAATAAAAGAATGTTCAGAACTGGAAAAGATATTGCAGCCTATCTGACTGGTTCCAATATCCATAAAATGTCTTACCACACAATTCTTCTCATATCCCTCTCTCAAATTTTTGACCCTGTACAACTCTGTCCTAAACCTGCTGGTACAATAAGCCCCAAATCCTTCCCTCGATAGCTCATCCCCATACATTCAGCACTCTCTGTGGTAGTGAAATCTAAACTGTCTTTTCAAACTTCCTTAATTTGAAGCAAATTTGAGGTTGTAGAATCTGTGACCGTGTTAAACCAATTGAGATTAGGAAAGGAAAGCTTTACTTGAGATAAAGTAGACAAATCTTTTTAAGACTGGAAAGGGAGTCAGGTTGCGTTTTAGAGTTAAAATTCAAATCGTGCAAGAAAGAATTGCCAGTCATGTTTGGGTTCAAATGCATCTGCTCTTTTTTTACTAAAATCTAAATATGTTAGTTACGTTCAGGAACTATTTTCAGACTCACTATTGCCAATGTTATCATTCTATTCCTTCAGCCACTTACCTCACTGATGATGGCGGAGATGAACTGATCCTTACTGTAATCCCAACCATCCAAACAAGGCTCCTGTTCTACCTCAGGCATATTGAAGGAATCTGGGTCGGGAAATATCTTTGAAAGATTCATTATCACATCCAACCAGCACTGTGTACATTTGCTGTACCGGAGTTTGTCTCTTTCTTGTTCCAGAGGGCTTCTATCAAACCCAGCTCCATTGTTGCGCTGCGTTAAATGTGCTGGTGGAAATTTCCTCACTTTTTCCAGGTGCCTGGATTGGGGGTGGAATCACACAGCTGCCCTTATTTTTGAAGGCGGGAAAGAAAAATGGTTTCACTTTGAGGAAACAAAAGTGACATCTTTCCCAGAAATAACCAACCGACCAACAGAGGAAATGGCCATGAGTCCCAACCCCATTTATGCTGCAACAATGTTCAAGAGAGTCCTACCTGACACCAGCGTTAATGAACAGTTCCCCTCCCTCTCTAGGAAATCAGACACTATCTGGGTGGGGGAGTGATTTAGAATGGGGCTGGAGTGTCCCTTTTATCCAAAGATATAGTGAATCAAAGATTATTTAAAGTGTCAGTATTGCATCTAAATGTATTTACTTATTTTAACCACTCAGCATGAGTCATGTCACATTTTTAACAGTAATAATTACCTTCTTTCTGTTAAATATAGAACTTCATGCAAAATTAACTAAAAGGGATATACAGGAACTGAGGAGCCAAAAGCTCATGTTAACTGAGAGATTCACAAAGCCTGTTTTTATTTGCGCATTTTCTGTGTTCAATTTCTTGGAAGCAATCTCTGTGTCTTGTTCCCCCCCACCCCCACCAACCCACCCCGAAGCTCTGTGTAGCTTTGTGTGGCCTGGGCTCCACTGTCCTTTACCCTACTATAAACACACCACCTTCACACTTGTTCCCTTACACTAGAACCTGGAGGCTTTACCCCAGACCCATGTTCACAATAGCTAAACATCTTCACAAGTAGGATCTGGAGGGCTCGCTTTATGTGTAGAATTACACAGCACAGAGGAAGGCTACTTGGCCCTTTGTGCCTGTGTTGGCTCTTTTGAAGCATTGATTTGTCCAATTCATCCACGCTTCACTCATGTTGAGATTCTTGGGAATTACGCAGCGATGCTCTGGAATATCCCCAGCAAAGAAACCATGGACATACAGCTGAAACCATTGGGAAAGATACTAAGGCTCAAAATAAAGAAGATAAATATATGGCAGGTGCCATATTATCTCCGAAAAGTGGTGATTTCATCGTAATCCCACATGTTAGTGACAACGGGAGGACTGGCAGTGATTTTATTCTGTAAACCTACAGCAATTTGCCGTTGGAAGAGGGCAGAGCGGAACTGCAGCCTTGAATAATTTCAGACTCGGTTTAAATCTCAGTCATTTCCATCTATAAATACAAATACAAATCTTCATTTGGTCAACTGAAACTCATTCAATTTGGGCCCCCCCATGTCGTTTGGGGGCCCCATACCATGGTACGATGTATTTCACTGTAAATCTGCCCCTGGATGGCACCTGAAATCCTGCAGAAATCCTCAGCATATGCCCAGAACCAAGACTGTATCAAGTACAAACACCAAATAGCATGACAATGTGTCAAAACAGATGCCAAATCAGAACAATATCAAGAACAGTGAGCAATCCCATTGCAAACAGAACATTTAACTTCCAAGACGCAATGTAAATACAACAACCCTAAATAGTGTTCTGAAAATGGACAGCAGCCTCCAGCAACATCACCGGACAGGTAAGCAAACCCCGTGATTACATTTCAGAGACTTGTAAATTTATTGCTCTGTATAATGGTTTATTCAGACACAATGTTATTTTGCTATGCTGTCAAATAAATAGTTTGATTCTGTAAAGATAAACCTTCAGTTTAGAAAAAAAGGGGGGATGTTGTGATATGATGTATATGCATCTTTAGGGGTGTCAAATCACTACCATCTCGACAGGATGTGATGTAATGGTCCCATGACTTGTATTCTCTCTACAAACAGCAGCAGGAGTATGAGATGCCTATATTTCGCCTCTCAGTTAACTCTATATTTTCATATAGTCCTATCTTCAAATAAAGAATGCACATTATTGTTTCACCAATCCTTGTTTGTGATTGGTACCTTTATGTTGAATAGAAGTATGTGACAAGACTTTGCAGAGCAGAACAACCGTTCAAAGGGATCATCACTGCTCACGGGTTAGTTGCTGGTTAATTTCTCCTGGCTGCAGCTACAATTTTTACAAGTGCTTGGTGCTTTCTATAGTTATTTCAAGTTGCAAAGGTCTACAGGGAGCGGTGTAGCAGATGCTGAAGGACTTTTTGCTGACTTCAAGGCTTCTTGTAGTATTCCATCCACTGTTGTAAAAGGGAGGTACCAAGGCTTCAATGAGAGCTAACTACATTTCATTCTCTCTTGCCAGAGAGAGAAAACAGGGCAAATGTACAACTTCTCTCGGACTACAGGCTTCCCCAGGGTGCAGGGTGCTATTAACTGCATGCACAAAACTTTGGTGGTGCCATATGCCAACTCTATCCTGTCCCAGAACTGAAAGTAATTCCACTCTCTCTGGTGTGTGATCATAGGCAGTGAATCATAAAGTTCAACGCCTGGTATCCTGGCCACAGTCATGATGCCTTCATTCTGTGGCAGTTCACTGTGCTACCTGCATTTGAGCTTCCAAAGGATGGGCAAACTAAATGGTGGTCACATGGGTGACGAGGACTATAATGTGACAACATGGCTCATGGCCCTGGTATGCAATCCATGCACATATGTGCAGCATGCATACAATGAAAGTAATGCTGCTACATGAAATGTGATAGGGCAAACCATTGGCTTGCTGAAACAATGCTTCCGCTGCTTGGAACATTCTTGCCAAGCTCTGTTGTATTCAGCAGAACACGTCACAAGGTTCATGGTCTGCTGCATGCTGCACAACACTGTCAGCATGAGGGAAAACCCTTGTCATCAGCTGTATGGTGAACAGCTGCGGAGCATGAGGAGGAGAAGGAGGACAAGAAGGAAGAGGAAGGGAGGAGGCTTCTGGACAGCCTCTTTCTGCCCAGGCTGTCCAGGAAGAACTCATCCAAGTGCTATACCAGTAATGGAAGCCCTAATTCTTCATTCACTAAGTCTCACACCTTACTCTCAATGCTTCCTCACAGCCACACAGTAACCTGGAATTTCCTGCACAGGCCAAGCACAATTTTAATTAACTGTGCGCATGAGACAGCACAATAAAGGGTGGAATTTTGTGGTCCCGTTGTGGCGGGGGCGGGGCTGTAAAATGTGGCGAGCCATTCAACAGTCCATTGGCTTCGATGGGACTGAAAATCCTGCCAGGGGGAGGGGCCGTAAAATTTCGCCCAAAGATATTAAAAGCCCATTAGGTCATGCACAGTCAAAATAAATTGCAGGGAAAATTGCTTAGCTTTCCTCTGTCATTGGCTATGTCACCATTTGCTTGGTCACAATATAAAAATAACAGCTACCACAAAAAAAAATTTCAAAGCAAATTTATAAATTAAATCATGCAACATTGCATACAAACATCAATTAATCACCTTTGTGCATTCCCTTCATGCCTGTTTTCAATGTGCAGTGCTTCTCCAGTGGCAGCAGTTTGGCTGGGGGAAGGCTGTTGGCTTTTAGTGGAGGAAACTGCAAATGGCCCTGAAGGATAACCTTGCACAGCTCTAGGCCTGGAAGGCCCGATTTCCGACTGCACCATTTTGGCATGGGCGGCAGCAGTCTGGGTTGCCTGGCTGATGGATCTCAGCAAGAGAAATGTCGTAGCGAGAGGTTTGGAAGGACATGACTTTTTTCTGAGAAAGAACAGCAGATCGTGCTCCATGGAACCACTGTCACTCCCCCACTGTCGTGCTTCAGGTATTGAAGCAGTCCATTACCAATGCGCAGCAAAACTCAGACAACATTCAGGCTTAGGCTGATAGGTGATATTTGCACCACACAAGTGCCAGGCAATGACCATCTCCAACAAGAGAGAATCTAAATGTCTCCCCTTGACATTTAAACGGCATTATCATCACTGAGTTCCCCATTATCAACGTTCTGGGAGCTATCATTGACCAGAAACTTAACTGGGCCATCTGTATAAACACTGTGATGCAAGAGCAGGTCAGAGGCTGGGAATTCTGCAGTCAGTAACTCACCACCTGACTCCCAAAGCCTCTCCACCATCAATGGGACACATGTCAGGAGTGTGATGGAATTCCCTCCACCTACCTTGACGAGTGCAGCTCTAACAACACTCATGAAGCTCGACACCACCCAGGACAAAGGAGCCCACTTGACTGGCACTCCATCCAATACATTAAACATTTGCTCCCTCAGGCACTGAAGCATGGTGGCAACAGTGTGTACAATCTACAAGATGCACTTCAACAATTCACCAAGCACCTTCCAAACCCATGACCTCTACCACCTAGAGGGTCAAGGGCAGCAGGCACATGGGCACACCTCCAAGAACACCGTGGATGTACACTACACTGCAGTGGTTCAAAAAGGCAATTCATCATCACCTCCACAAGGGCAACTGGGGATGGGCAACAAATGCTAGCCTTACCAGTGATGCTCACAACCCATGAAAGATAGATTTAAAAAGTAATCTGTTGGAGAACAGATGCTGTGAGACCTTCTAAGACCCTTTGCACACTGGTATCCAAAGGTAAGAAGGCAGCAGTCCGAAATCTACTGCAAAACTCAGACATTGTGTGGCTTCTGCTTGTGCTGCAATGAAAGCTGCATTAATGGCCATCAGACGTTGCATCATGGTCGGACCCACAAGTGAGTAAATGGATTTGGCCATCAATTCCATGCTGGAAAGGATGGGCTCCAATCCTTTGTTCTGTGCAAAGCCCTGTGCCAAGTTGGTGCTGGGCTCCCTCCATGCTCCTTGGCATTGACCACAGGCTTTCTAGCAGGCTTCCTAATGCACCAAGCATTTTAGTGTGCATGCCCATCAAAGTTCCGCTGTAGGTTGCTGTAATATTATTTTAATCAAAACTTGTTTTTGAGATTATCCAACCCAGGAGCATCAGTAGTTTAGCTGAAATACAGGGTGTTGTTTCCTGTAGACAGGTATACATAAACTGACCAGCAGGCATTGCGAAGGCCAAAAGGCTTTTTGAAATAAAGTAACTGTTAAAAGCTGCAGAATGTATTTTTTAGAGATAAACAAAGCCACTGGACTGTGATGAAAAACAACATTTTAGGCCATGGGATATCTGGCCAAGAAGCCCAATGGTCATAAAATCAGGCTGTAATAAACAAACAGCCATACTTTAAAGCTGTGTTTTGCTTTGATGCAAAGTTAGAACCTTTATGTTTCAGTAAGCCTGGTAAGAAATGAAACCGGACATAAAGAACATGAAATCGCAATGTCTGTTCCAAGGGTGTTACAAAACCAAACAACAGGGATTTGCCTAATTTAAGTGGTGAGAAAGCTGCGGGAACATAGCACAAGCTGACATTGCTTCATGAGGTTGGGGTTTGTCTTCTTTTGAAATGCAGAGCTGCTAGTTCCACAAGCAACTTTACTGGAAAAAAATGTTTAAGATAAATGGACAGTTTCAAGGCGGGATTTAACCTAATGCTTTAAACAAAGATTTCAAAATATCATTGAATGTTGTTGTTTAAGGTGGATTTTGATAGGATAGTGTGAAGCTGTCAGCAAAACACTCATGCTCACCTTGGAAAGAAACATATAGAGACCATTGTAAGGAATGATTTAACGTTGTGACCAAGCAACTTGGTCAGTTGCAGAAGAGCATGATCGATGGGAGGTGACTTCTAACAGGATGATTGTATGTATAACCTCTTGTATAACCTATTTGTGACTAATGGGTGTATTGTATTGCTAACTGGTATTCCTACCAAGCTTAGTAAAGGCATTAGAGTTTAATTTGAGCTTTGGGTGTTGACTCCTTGCTTCTCGTAATTCTTGTGCTCGAACTGTAGACGATATGCACCCAAGCTCCAAACTCACTTTCCAAAACTGTCAAACTGCCGGCAGCAGTCTGCAGTTTGATCAGCTGCTTGTGCTGTGTGTGCTCAGCTTTGTAAATAGTGGACATGGACAAGCAGTAGTTAGCCAAATAAAGAGGAAAAGGTGAAGTCACCGACACTCTTTGATTAATTCTCAATTAATTGCCCCAGAAAACAGATGTCAAATTCCATTGACTTGCTGCTACACTTACCAGATTTAAACATGGCGGCAAGAGAATGTGCTCTGTTCAGCCTTCCGAGAAAAGAAACCACTGCCGACTGTTAGAAATGATCTGGGGAGGAGAGGGGCAGTACCTCTGATAATGATCGTTCTTGCTCTTTTATTTGTTGACCCTGCTTGCAGATTTTTTTTCTTATAAGGTGCTGATTTGGCAGACCCCTTGAAAACCTCTTGTGGATCCCAAGGGAGCTGAAGCCCCCATTTGAGAAGAGGGGCTGAATGTTCAATTCCTGGTGGGGACGAGAACTGGTGCGGGTGTATTTTGAATATTGCACTCCCAGAGGCTGGCACTGGATCTTGCCACCTTCCGAGTAGTTTGCAATTTTCAAAGGGCCTGCAGTGGGGAGGAAGTGGGAAACCTGTTTGCCTCCAATTAAAAGCCCCTTCAACTCCTGTCTGGAACATCATGGGGTTTTCAATCTTTTATCTGGATGAAGCTGAACAATCTGCTCTGTGTTCGTGTACAGCTGTCAGGGTCATTGCAGAGAAAAATGAAGCTTGCTTCCTTCTGTGCTTTTTGGGAAAATTGAGAGGTCAACTAATGCAAGGTCAAGTGCTGTACTTCAACTCGATGCCCAAGGCTGCTTTGTGCGATATTTATCCTCCCGGCTCTTCCATGAGCTTCTTGCTTGCCTCAGCAGGGCAGTGGCAGCTCCCAACACGGCTGTTGCCTGCCTTTGTCGCTGGCACCAGAGGACCCGTGCCGAAGTCATCAGAAGCAACAGGACCAACCATTGCACAGGCTGTCTCCACCCCTGCTGCAGATGTCAGGGCAGCACTTAGGAGTCTAAGGTGTTCAAAAGTTAAGAAATTCTGATCACAATTGGTTGCACAGGTGAACACGTTTTGTCACTTTCAATCTGAAAATATATTCACTTTCACTGAATAATGTGTAATGGTGTCTTTCAGCTTCATTGACAGGCTTTACGAGTCCACCCACTGCATCCCCCCCTCCCCCCACTAGTAATACAGCTGTATGCAGCTGGCCCACAAGTGATTCAGGAGGGAGAAGGGTGTGTGTGGCAGGGCCTTTCAGAGCTTCATGCGAGCACTCTTCTACGTACATGGATCCTTCCTGCATCACACTTATCTCAGTGCCCTGAGCATTTTCAATGCTGCCTGCTAGGTTTCACCTTCAGTTAACCACCTGAGCTGACCTGTATCTCCGCCCACCCACTGACCACACTCCCATGCAGCACATGTTCTCGCCCACTACAACTCTAGTTTCACTTTCAATTTAGCAAGCATGGTGCGTCTAACATTTTTATTCAGGTCCTCCGTCCTTTCCCTTCCTCCAGTCACCAATTTCCTTTTCCCCCATCATTGTCGACCCCCCTGGCATGACCTTCCACCTCCCCACCATGATGGACCAGCCACAAGGCTTTTCCTTTCAGGATGCCCAGGTGAATATGCAACATTCCCTTGTTTCCCGAAAATCCTACCCCATCCACATTAACCTCCCTGACCTCGTCCTTCCCACCCCAGGGGTCCATATCTGCCTCTGAGTCCCCACCGACCACCTTAGCTGTCCTTTCTACTGATACCATCACACCCTCACCCTCCCACCCTAACGGCTCACTCTGTCCTCGGTCATTGTCACCATTCCCTCCTCCCACGCCCACTCTCAGTTTGTTCTCCAGGAGGCAGTCATTGACTCAATGGAGCCCTCCCTTGCTGATCCATCTGGACATTCCCAACCCCTCCAGAATCCTTCCCCTCTTGGAACTCCTTTGCCCCTTGAAACTCCTTCCCCCCCATGGAAATCTTTCCCTCCACCCCCAATCTCCCCCATTCCCTTGGAACTCCCTCCCAACCGCCCCAGACTCCCCACCTTGGAACTCCTACTCCCCGGACTCCACCCCTCCCTTAGTTCTTCCCTCTTCCTGACTCCTTCCTCCACCCTTACTTCTTTTGCCACCCTTACTCCTTACCCTCCCCGGTCTCCTTCCTCCCCCAGACTCCTTCCCCTCTCTGGACTCCTTCCCCTCTCCGAGCTCCTTCCTGACACCTTCTCCCACCTTGCACCTACCTCCCCAGTTGCCATCTTCTCCCCCATTACCCACTCCTCCCACTTTAGTCCCTCCACAATCCATACCTCACTCCTCTGACACCTTTGTTTCTTCCTTCCCAACCTCACCCCCCTGACACACCTTCCTCTCCCAGTCGAACCTAGACTTTCATCTCCCATCCCACCCCCCACCGCCTCCCCCTGGTACATCTTCCTCTCCCAAACACAGCTGGACCTTCCTCTTCCCTTTACCACCATCCGTTGTGAGCAGACCCTCAACGGTGACTATCCACCTTCTGAGAGCTGCTTCACAACAGAGCCATGTCCATGAGAATCCACCCAGCATGCAATGGACGTACCTCCAGGATCCTGTTGCTGTCGGGCTCAAGCGTCTCCTGCTCCTCAGATGTCCATGATGTTGGCAAGGCCCTGATGGTAAGTTCTGACTGCTGCATATCACAGTTGCCAAGACGTGTTCTGCACCGGCGTGTTTTCCCGTCGACGTGGGCGGATGATCCAGCGTGGAAGGATGATTCAGGCGCGCTGGATTTATAATGATATACAGGTGTATTACAATGAGGTTCCCAACGTCTGACAGTTGGAAACGTGTCATACCATTGATGGGCAGAGTGGATGATTGCAAACTGGTTTTACCAATCGTGAAACCAATTTTTGGCCTTCTATTGTCTGTTTGCACCGTCAAACACGCCTGGTGCCAGCGGGCACGAATTATGAGGTAAGAGACGATCATGGATGTCAAATAATGGCATAGTAGAGTCATAGGCCAGAATTTTACCCTTCCCCCGGCCCCCCCATCCCCTCCCCCTCCCTTGGCAGGTTCTGAGGCTGGGGGGAGCAAGAAATTACATGGATGTGATTCCCTTTGGTTTCCCACCTGCCCCAACCTGGTCATGATTTTACACTGGGGTGAGCAGGGCCTCAAATGGGAAGCCCGCCCTTGCCCCAATTAAGGCCCTGAGATGGCCGCTTAATGGCCACTTTCAGGATTTTCCAACCCAGCCTCAATTTTTAGGCTGACAGGCAGAAGACAGATCGGGGTCGCGGGGGGCGAGGGGGGGAGGTGAGTGGGGTGGGGAGGGTGGGGTCGGTGGGGAGTATGCATAAATAAAGTAAGCTCGATCTCAGGCAGGAAGGTTCTGACTAGGGCCGCCCTCCCCTTAAGGCCCAGTGACCTACAGTCCTACCCCCATCCCCTGGCCTATCCACAGAGACCCCGATCGCCCCCATCACGACTCCCCTCCAGGCCTTCCCTTCCACCCCCTCTCATCCCTCCACCCCCACCCCAGTCCTGGGACCCCTGCCACTTACCTATCCTCCAATTCCCAGAACTTAGTGCCAGGCAGCTCCCTGCAGTGCCTCTTCTGGCCACTGCAGCGCTGTGCCTGGAGGGTCTGGAGAGCTGCCAGCCAATCAGATTAGCCAGCACCTCTCCAAGGTGGGACTTCCTCCTGAGTGAGGGGCGGAAGTCCTGCCTTATGCTAATCAACACTCGTTAGAGCATAATATGGTATTGGGATTCAGCCCATGGAATATTAGAGCATGTTCAGACCTTGGCTGTGACAACAAGACTCCATTGTTTTATAAACTTCTCTCTTGGATTATTGTCATGTCATTCACCCACAGGTAGTTGCTAATTTACAACACTCCCTCAACAACCCATTGCCATTTAAAGATCAATTTTTCAAATTAATACTACAGACAAGCAGGTTTTTGAACATATCGCATATTGTTAAGGCAGTTTCCCTTCTGTCAAGAATTCCTAGTCCAGAAGAAAACTATTTAGTCTGAATTATTCAAGATGGAACATCATTGTGCATGAATTTGAAGCAGACACAAAACACCCCAAATATTTTTGATGGGGGCAATGTACGGAGCAGCCTGCAAAGCCAAACATTAGGTTGTAATACAAAGGCAAGGCAGCCAACAGAGGAGTATCACTGTATCACTAGGCCCAGTGAGTTGTTCGCAAAGGAGAAATTAAACAACAGTAGCTTTTCAGATAAACAAGCCAAATGCTGACACAAATAATCCAACACTGACACTAATATTCAACAGCAAACTACAAGCAGCAAAATTCTATTTACAATCAAGTGAGTTGCGTGCTTGGTACATGGAAATAGGAAGTAGAGATGAGAAAATGCAAGAAAATGAGGTGGATTATTGTCTTGAACTTTTAAAAAAATCAGATCTGGGTAAAAACACAATAAAGCTTTAATAAAACAGTGACATAAAATCTACTGGGGCCAATTACACAGTTCTAAATATGTGAGATGCAAAAGGATACTGCATACTGTATAGACAATGGATAGTTGTCGATATTCAATAGAATTCAGAAGGAATGCCACAATTATTTTGAAGCTTAGATGACCATCTCACTTGGGGACATCCATCACATATGGCTGAAGCTATCATTATTCATGTTTGCATGCTAGACATCAGCATTGTTTGCAGTACTGGTGCCATGAGGTATGTGGGATATGCACTGTAATTATGTATTGGATTACAGGCAAAAGGGGAATTACAAGCCATCAGAAACAGAGAAGTTGATGACATCCAATGGTGGTGTTTGGCATGCTGCTCGTATATCCTGGTATGATAAATGACATCCTTGAAAGGGTGATTTGAAGGGTCGGCAGGAGTGGGAAGAGTAGGGGTGGTGGGGCAGTTTGAAAACTACTAAAACCCTCTGCATGGAAGTTCTCAGAACCCTAACCCTCTGGCTAGCTGAAATTTGTATTTTCTTATTGTCCCAACCACTCTTTGAATTGTCCCAGTGCAACACTGGGGGCAAGGAAAGGCCCACTCTTTAAGTTAATTGGAATAATGTTGTTGTGCTACTCTTGTGTAATAGCAGTATTTTCATGCACCATATTAAACCCTTAAGATGATCTGAAAAATATTATACGTGGAGATGAAAATGGGGTCACAATATAAATAATGTCTAGATTAGCACATTCACCTCTGAGCTCCTTAAATTAATGCCCAAAGTCATAATTCCCATTTCTGCATGGTTTTCCATAGTTCATTTGTGTTATTAACAGGGATGAGGGAGAACTGAAACCCTAATTCTCTTCCCTGACTGTCTATAATTAGTGTGTTTTTTGAAAAGGAAGATATATGTGTTCTCAGCGCTGGAGTATAAGATCAATTGAAATGACCAGCAGCAAGCTTTCATGGGTTTAAATAAAGACAATTACTATTCATGTATTCAACCCAAAAGTCTAACATTACATCACTCATCACTCACTCACACACGCACATTCGAGAAAAAATACAGTTACAAAGGATAGTGCACTTTTACCAATTACAAACAAAAGAACAGTTTATAGGTCATGTGTTTGGCTCACCTTAGGAAAGAAGCATACATTGCAGGCTTGGTGAAGAAGGTGTTTTCATTCCTGAAGTGTAGTCTAGATCAATTCAATAGCCAGAATCAGTTATCAGTATTGTTACAGGATTCCCTCGAAAAGATGGATTTTCAGCTAGTCACAATCTTAGTTACTTGCAATCTTCTTACCTGGAGGTCAAGTTTCTGTACTAGTGGACTTGAAAAGGAACATGCTGGGAGACCTAAGATATTGCAGTCTCCAGGTTTCAAAAGGCAAAGCGATTTGCTGCCTTCTCTGCAGTTGTTGTTCGCACAGAGCCTAGTGTCCCCCTAGTTCTTGGGATAAGATTTGTTATCTGAAGACAGTTTTGATCACATGATCAATATTTCTGTTGTCCACTAAAAATGATTGAAGACATTACTACACAATTGAAGGTGGATGGTGGCCATTCACACCTACTTACTATTAACTGCTTTCTGAAGATCTCTTTTGTTATGATTTGAATTTGGAGGCATGAAGTATGGGACTTGAGTTTTGGGTAAGTCCACAGATAATACAAGGTGCAGATTAATATGGGGAGATGGATGGCATGCTGCCCCTCACCCCCAGAAGCCACATCAGTGTGGAGCCAATACACTCTATGCCAACCTGCCCCGCAGCCATAAAGCACTGCGAGTTGGTCCAATGAAGTTGGAGTGGGATTCTGCCCTTCATTGGGGTGGAAGTCCCACCCTCTGGAGCTGCTGGCCAATTGTATTGGCTGGCAGCTCCATCAGTCCTGGCAACAGGAAGGCATTCGTTGGCTGCCGGGACAGCTGCTGAAGAGAGGAGCCCAAAGGCTAGGCTCCTCGGAGCAGGTAGGTGTGGGTCTTGGGACAGGAGGATGTGGGGATTGTGTTTAAGGGAGGGAATGGGTAGGAAGGAAGGGGGTGTTCAACCTAAGGGGGGGGGGCCGCCCTGTGGTCAGCAAAGGGCAGCTCCCGAAGAGCAATCCTACACTTCCTTCCTGCCCTTTAAACATTTCATGTAAACAAATCAGGCTTCCCAATCCAGCCCTGCTGCCAATGCCAAACATATTATGTTGTGGATAGCATATTATCAGGGTCAATAGGCTTGATAATAAGCCTCATTGACCCTTAATTGTTCATTTAATTATGACAGGTGGACTGCCGATCTTGGTGCCTTCCCACCTGCCCCTCCCCTCCCCTTCTTATAGGGGTGAGCTCAGGGGTAGGAAAAAAGGTGGAGGGGTGGGTGTCCACCCCATTTTACATGCCCCCCCCCCAACCACACCCCATGGGAAATACATGCACCCGGAGCACGTAAAATTCAGCCCAAGGTGTGAATTCCACAAATGCTTTTGTCTTGGTTTGTCCATTCCAGGGTGAGGCACTCCACCCATAGTCATTCAATTCGGAACATTTGGAGACAGGAGATAGTCTGTGCTGAAATTGCCAAAGTCACCTGACCCTCCTCAGCCATCTTAGCCACTTTTTAATATCCGTTTTTAAAAGAGAATGCAGTTCCAGAAAAGTACATACTGAATACAGCCCACGTTTAAAGTTATGAAGATCACATACCTTTACTGGCATGACTGTTAGATTCCCAATAAAGATACAAAGAGTGAACCAGGAATTCCTGAGATTTCATAATGCAAAGGGTTTCTAATATGCCCAAGCAGGAGAGCTAGGGGAGGGAGTCAGACACCTGGCCACAGGGTAGGAGGGAGGGAACTAGGAGAGGGAGAAAGTCAGAGTTCTTGATGCAAGGAGGGAGATGTGGGGGGGTGGAAGTCAGAGACTTAGATACAGGGAAGGAGCTTGGGAAGGGGTGGGGTTGGGGGGGCAGTCAGAAGCCTGGGTACAGGGAAGGACTAGGGGAGGGGGGGCGGGATAGTCAGGGACCTTATACAGGGAGGGAGCTAGGGGAGGGAGGGGGTCAGTGACCTTATACAGGGAGGGAGCTAGGGGACAAAGGGAGTCTAGAAGTTACAGGTTTTGAAATTCTGAATCCTATTCTGAGTCCCATTGTCCACTATTCAAAGTGCAGCAATATTGTAGGACCTCTACTCACCCAATCAGCCCACTGGTGGAATCTCTGAGGTCAACAAATTTAAATATTTCTGGGCAAGGCAAAGGTACTTCTTCTGCCAGCAGATGGCAACTTATGCCAGACATCCCAGTAAATTCATTCAGGAAAGGGAGGACAGAGGAAGCCCTGCTTTGAGCAGTATTGCTGCATTTAAAGCTGGACTGCTCATACGACACTGTCAAGATGCAACAATTTCAAACCAAGGTGCATCAAAATGGAGCCAGGAATAAGAGAGCCCAAAACCTCTCAGAGGATGGATGTAAATATGATCCTGAATGAAATTGGACTTGCAATAGTAGGAGTGGTTGTCAAAAGATCCATAGCCAGGACTGTGTGGAAGGAAATGGCACAATAATGTGGTTGGATGACTTCACAAGGACAGTAAAGATAAGTGTGATGACTTCAAGCGGCTGTTAATGTACAAATCAGCCATTAGCCTAGAATAACCATTAGCCTAAAACTGCATTCACAAATCTAAGGGCATCACCCAGTTCATCAAACAATCTGAGGCAACAACTGCACAGAAAAGGCTTCAATTAAATGAATATAGAATCCTGCAATGCATACCAGCCTATTGAAGCCTCACCACTTTGGCGAGGATTTCATAAGACGAATGATAAAAATTCTCAGATAGCTGTCAAATTCCGCAGTCTGTAACTAACAAAAACAAGCATTTGTCATTATGTAAGAAATAATATGCACAGTTCCTGAGAAGGTCAAGCTACTGGAGGAAGAGGCAATGCAAATTCTGCCAACTCACTAAGCCAATGCTTTGGGGGATGGAGACATGGGAGGATCTGCATCCATTGATGGTGTGTGCTGATTAAATAAGCGTTATGGATCACAAATGGTTTCTCTATTTTTGCAGCTCATACTCTGAGGACACGTACGTGAGTCTAACCAGAAGGAAAATGTGGACAACAGGCAACTTATTATCTTCCTCATTCTTCTTATCACCACAGAAACTGGAAGAAAAAAGATGCAGCGGAGGAGATGAAGAGGTGATTTGATTCAGGTATTTAAAATTCTGAAGCGTTGACAGAGGAGATAGATACAGATTGTTTTCAGTGGTTGAGGAGTCTAGAATGAGGGGAAATATGTAATATATCAAATAAGTATACGCAGTCTTTCTTCATTTATATTTCATTCTACCTGACAGCAGCATAGTAATTCTGCCTGCACTCTGTCTATTACCTCCACATTCTTCCTGCAGTGTGGAACTCAAAGCTACACACAGTACTCAAATTGTGGTCTTACAGAGGTTTTATATTGTTTCATGATTACATCTGTACTTATGTACTCTATACATTTTGCCTGTATTCCAATAGCATTTTACTGGCCTTATTCACTTAATATGCTGTTATTGGTGTTTTTGAACCTGGAAGAAAGGAATAGACTTGCATTGGATGAGCATTTCTCATGACCTCAGGTTGTCTAAAAGTACTTCAGGGTCAGTGAAGTGTAGTGAATGTAACAGCTGATTTGCCTACAGCAAGATCAAACAAAAAGCAGTGAGATAGATGATCAGGCAAGTTGCTTTAGTCGTATTGGTTGAGAGGTAAGTGTTGGCTAGAACACCGGGAGAGCTCCACTGCTCTTCCTTGAAGAGTTCAATGGAATCTCTCATCAGTAAGTGGGTTCAGATATTCAACTGCAGTACACCCATATCACAGATATAAAAGCAGACTCCAAAGGGTCCAATATGGCAGTCATGTGCATTTTCCACACCAGAAGAACGCCAGCCACCATATTGGTTAGGGTTGCTCATTAGGCATCCAGAATGCATTGAAATTGTTATTAGGCCCATTGCATATAACAAATCACGTGCCTTGAACTGACCCATTTGCTAAATTGGACTGCAAATGACTGCAGCATACACCATTTTTACAGGTGATTAGCAGCAAACCAGCAGGCTTTAAATTGAACCCTGGAGGCTGTCACTTGAAAGGGTCAGTTAAAAATTTGATAGAGTAGAACACAAAGGGGGGCGGGGGGGTGTTTTAAATTGTTAACCCACTGGAAGCAGGATGTGGGGGAGGCCCATTAGTGTGTGGGTAACCAAGAAGTAGGAGTGTGCCAGCACCATTAACTCCACAGAGTGCATGCGATGCCACTGGCAGTGGCAAGTTCTTCAATCACAAATCAGCTTGATTGAGAAGTTTGGCTTCAAATCAGATGGGTCAGGACCAGGCAGGTGAACCATGACCCAGCTGGGGGAGATAGTGAGTGGTGGGGTAGGGGGTTTCATTGCAGGAATGTTGGGAGGCAGGAGGGATTGGAGGCTAATGGGGGTGGGTGTCGAAGTGATAACTTGTAACACTCTGCTCTGAAAAGGTAAGGGTGCTATGTTAATTTCAAAACTGACACCAATAGATCTTTATTAGGTAAGATAACCAAGGGATATGGTGAAAAGGTGAGTAAATGAAGTTGAGGTGGAGATCAGCAATAATCTAATTGAATGGCAGAGCAGGCTCAAGGGCTGAGAAACCTACCTGTGTTCCTATTCCTATGCATGCCAACCATCTGTGTCTTTATAGGGACAGACAGCATTTGGAACCATTCTATTCACTCTGTTTACCGCTGTGGCCCATATTAGCAATGAGAACGTCTTACTCCTCAAACTCCACTCTTTTTGATTCTTACGACTAAAGTACAGGAGGGATATTTCTCTTACTTTACATTATACTTTCAGAGGCACTGATCCTAATAGCCCCTCTTCATACTAGAGACTGGAACTGTTGGCACTAGTGATCCTGGAATCTAATGTAATAGGAAGGACTTTTAACTCCTGCATACATTTTTATTCAGGATAATTTTCTGAGTCGCTGAGGTTTTGACATAGCTTAAGGCTCAATGCTAGTAAAATTGCATTTCCCTTGGAAATTTGCTGCTAATTGGCCAGTTAACAAAATTAATTGGCTTCCCGCCACCTTTAGGAAAAGCAGAAGGAGGTGTGAACACACTGCGGAACTGGCACAACGTCTTTCTCTGCTATTTTCCAGAACCCCTGCTTCCAAACTCGGCTCAGAGTCACTGATAAAATTCCCCTCTCTCTAAGTGGGTTTGAGGGATCTCGGAATATGATACACGGATCACAAAAAGTGACAACACAGATTAATAAGGCAATTATTAAAAAGCATACAGAGCACTGGCCTTCATTTCTAGAGGGATAGAATGGGAAAGTAGAGAAGTTATGTTAAACTCGTGTAGAATCCTGATTAGCCAACACTTGGGTTACTGTAAACAATTCTGGTCTACATATTATAAAATGGATATAGAGGTACTGGAGGAGGTGCAGCAAGATTTGTTAGGATGATACCAGATAGAAAGGCTGGAACTCTTTTCTCTAGAAAAGAGAAAACTCGGTGATGACCTGATAAAGTCTATATGAATGGGTTCGAGAGGGTCCATTGGGAAGATGTTTGCAGCTGTGAGCAGCCCAGACCAAGGAGCCATATGTATAAAATAGTCACTAATAAATTAAATAGGGAATTCAGCAGAAGCTTCTTTACCCAGACAGTGGTTAGAATGTGGAACTGGACTGTTTGGGGTGACAAGCATAAAAGGATTTAAGGAGAAGCTAGATAAACACATGAAGGAGAAAGGAATGGAAGAATGTGTTGATGGGGAGATGTTTTATTCTGGAAAGCCAGTTGGTGAAGCCAATCTTCACACATTTTTATATTGATTTTACAGAGTTACACATTACAAGCATACACCTCCTAACCCAACAGCAATTTTAGTCTATGTTTAAATATGCATACTCAAGTGAATCCTCCATTAATGCTCACCACCTGCATTCAATTAAACATAATTTTTTTGCAATTAACAGGAGGAGGACCATGTGGAGCGTAAACACCAGCATGGACCTGTTGAGCTGAATAGCCTGTTACTGTCCTGCACTGTAAATACTAAATAACTATGTAAAGTTATAATTCTCCTTGGTTTGCTTATTCAAACATACACGGGGAAACGTTCAGGAAAATAGAACAAATGCACAGGGAACAAATGTTGCCTTGAAAACTCCAATCAAGATATGCCCAAGTGATATTTGGAAAAAACAATACAAATAAAGGCTGACTTTCTCAACCATATAGATACACACCTGGACAACCTACCTGACTGTGCCCTTGCTTGTCTGTCCATCTATAAAATACAGCTTTATTTGTATTTTCCCCCTTATTGTCCTTTGCATTAGGTCCGTTTTTCACATGCTCCTTTTATTCTCTACCCCATTGCTTTATCACACAGCTTCATGCAGCTTTCGTACTTAATTTGAAGATGAAAGAAACCTTAATGATTTCTGTAATGCACTGCCATCACTGCAGGCTGTAAAAAATGACCTTGTACCAGTGAAATTCATTATGTAAGAACTGTGTTGAACTCTGCACAAAAGTTGAAGTAAGGGAGAGGTCACACAGTTATAAACAAGCTTATAACTCATTTAATAAATATTGTTTCATTTTTGCCATAATTTAAGATTTTTGTTACTCTGTCATTTAAAGATAGATATTTATAACTAGAGATTACCCATTAATCACAAATTTGACTAATTTGTCTTTTGTAGGAGTTTACCCACCAGCATTACTTATGCCATTTACTCTGCACTCTGGACTCAGGCACAATAAGAAAAGAGCCATAATTCACTCTTAGCCATATCAATCAACTGTAAAGATTGATAGAGCTGCTCTGTGCACTGAATGAACTAATTATTTCATTGCATAAGCCATGAATTCATGCATTACACATAAGTGATAGAAAAAAACAGGACTTTGTCAACAGACTTTAGTGAAAAGAAACATTGTAGTTTAAATACCAGTCAAGTAGTTTCGAATCAGTCTTGGAAGGATTAGGCTGTGGCCTTGTAGCGGGTTTTATTAAGGTAACACATAACATCTTGATGATGCTTTCCTGTTGAACTGCGTGAGTGCACGAAGAGAATGAACCCATTCATTTCTGGCTTTTTGGTTTTTCTGCTCTCTGCTGGGTACCTGCAGTATTTTCTATTGGATTAAGATCCTGATTTAAAAAAAGACTAATTGAGCTAGTGTAATTCATTAAGCACTACCAGCGGAGCAAGCTGCGAATTCAACAACAGCTACTGAACCACCTGTATAGGACAATCAAAGTTCAAACCTAGCTGCAAAAGTCTCAGGGGAGGAATTTGTACACGTTGCGTTTGTTTCCAGACATAAAATGGGGCCTGATCTCTGGGCACGAGGTCCCGCACCCGATCTGAGCAAATGGCATGGCTGTCACCCTATTGTCCTCAATGTTGTTTGGTGTCCCGGGTGCCCGCCTGAAAACAGCATTGACCCAATTTAAAAATGCCAACATGGGTCCTGCGCCATATGCAATGTTCTAACTAACTTTTCCAGTTCGACTGCAGCCCAGTCAGTGGTCCTTAAAGGGACCACTGAGAGCTTCGGAAAAAATCTCACCTTTTATTTACCACGACATGGGAACCCGCCCCACTGTTTCCCATTGGATGCAAAATTTTCAGGAGTGCATCTGCAGTTTTCTGATAGGTGCTTTGATGGGCGAGGCTCTCTGGCAGAAGCAGGATTTTTAAAAATTGGTTATTTAGTGTGAACTAACATCGCTAATGGGACATCTGCTAGCAAGTGCCACAGAAACACTTCCATTTACAATGGTTATCTGCAACCATCCAGTTAGTTTGCAGTTGGGGTTAGAAAATGAATCTTCCAGTAGGTATCGTGGGTGGGATGGAGTGTATATATTGTGGCGCACAAGGTGTCACAATTGTGTGGGACAGGCTGAATAACCAAAAGAATCTTTTCCTATTGTAGTCTGTATCTTCATAAAATGTCTGTTTCTAGACCTATTGGTGAAAACAGAAGTCTGTCTGAAATTTTTATTTGATTTTAATAATTTTATTTTAAACTTTTCTTGATGTTTTTAATTTTGACATGTCTTATCATAGTAGCAGTCAGAACTGTTTCTGGTTGTACTACATTGTGGGGCGGGATTGTGCTGCTGATTACATAATTTGTCTATGCCTTCAGCTTGGGGAAAGGATGGAGGGAACTCCTTTATGTTACTGTGTAGAGATTAGTAGCAGTCCACCAATGGAAAGGTTGGGTCCATTGGCTATTTATGTGGTGGTGAACATCATCTGAAGCTTTCCACATACGGCACTGCTTTTAGGAGGTAGAAATGCAGGAAGTGGGTATAAAGCAACCAGAACACATCAACCCAAAGCAGACATTACTGCACTCAGGTATCGATGATTTCTTGATGGTACCTTGATTCCTCCGAATGGGGTTTTGCTGTAGCATACTGTGGTCTTGCAGTGCCTTTAATGTCTGACCCAACCTCCACTGTATTTCCTGTGCACTAACCCAATCAGTGATGTAATAAAATCAACAGCTTGTTTCCGTGAAGGCGTTCATGCCTATGACTCAGACGATAGTGAGTTCTGGGCCCCACAGCAGGGCTTGTATACATAATGTAGGGTGATACTTCAATGCAGTACAAAAGAGAACTACATTGCTGTTTGAAGGCAATGCTAAACTGAGGCCCTGTTTGCTTGTTCAGGTGGACTGCATGGCACTACTCAAAGAGCAGGGGAGCTCTCCCCGGTGTCTTGCCCAACATTTAAACCACAATCAACACCATCAAAGCAGTTAACTTGTCATTTATGTTTGTAAGATCTAGCCATGTGAAAATTGGCTGACACATTTAGTTTGCATTACAGTGACTGTACTTCAGAAGTAATTCATTAGCTGTGAAAGCAGTTTTCACTGAAACAGATGTATAATGAGAATATGTTACCATTTTCTGAGAAATAATCATGTGACCAAGATGAAAATGCTTCTTTTTTTTTGCTTGAGCTGTTACTTCTTTGAGTTGTTATGATGTCAAACGCTGTTTAGGTTCTTCTTGTCAAAAAACCCGTTCAAAAACCAAGTTAATTCTTGGATCTAGTCACACGATAATGTGGGCTGTGCACATCTGCCCCTTGGTGAGCACTCACTCCAGCATCAAAATGATAATACTGGGCAGATTTTAAGAAGCAGGGTGATTCCCGATATAGTGATCACAGCATTTAAGATTATATTGCTCCTAAGTGGCTCACTTTTCCCTGCAGCAGCTTTTATTTTTCAGAATAATAATGCACCCTGTTCAGAAGTTGACCTGCAAGTTCTGGTAGTGGACCAATTTTTCAGTAAGGGGCAGCTGTGAATCTGAAATGAAATCTGTTTGAAACTACCTGCCAGTACCACTCAGGCAGATAGCTCCCAAATACAGGATTAAAGAAAGAGCCCCCTATCTGTGCTTTGTGATGTGAATCTGATTCTCATTACCACTGTTCTCTGGGGAGACAGGAGAGATTGTTACTAAGCATTAAGCAATGAGCAGCCATGTGTTTTCCATGGCTTTTCACAGGCTGGGGATTGTCTTGACATGAGCTGAGGCTGAGTATATACAGTTTGCTTATTTCTAATGTTCTGTCTATGATTCTCTTGACTGCACCGCAGCAGCTCTGACAAGTTCACCATAGTAAAGGGTTCAAATTCCACTGAACACAAGGTAAAATTAGCTAAGAGTAGGAAGGGAAATCAGGCAGAACTAATTTCAGCAAAAGGTAATGGCTTGTGGAATAAGTTAACCAAGAAAAGCCATTAAAGCAAACAGTAGCCTACCAAGAGCCGCTGTCATGGCTAAAGCATGAAGATACAAATTTCAGAGGAATGCCATTACCTGCGCAACAGCATGAGTCAGGAGAAGAGAGAAAAAAGGGAAGAAAACCATTAAAAAGTTTTTTTTTTCTAAATCCCTTCTACCTGCATTTCCAATGAAGCTAACTCAAGCTGGTCAACCAGTGTTGGCACACTCCCCAGCCTAGTTAGGCTGAATGACCTTTGTCCATACAATAAAAACTTTTATAAACTCAAAACAAGGTTAAGAAATAGGATGAAACTAGGCACTTATTCTGGATTTTGTAAAGTTTTTTCAATCTTGATAATTCTGTTTGGTGTCAGGCAAGAAATAAATCTATCGTATCTTGTGATTCACCTTTTACAATATTATGGTGATGCATTATTTTTCACTAATTGTGTTAAAATTACTTGAGGTTTGGCATCATGATTGTGACATGAGCACTTGGTTGTTAATATAATATTTCTGCCAGCTTGATGGGCCTGTATCATTATAACATCCATCTCATTTTTCTTCATGATGAGAATTATGGAATATTACTGCTGTAACTAGCAGGCATTTAAAACATGTTTCAGTTCTGCAGAGTGCAGAGGAAATTGGCTATCTATATGATGATGACTGACTGGGCTACAGTTACTGCAACTATAGGTGACACTGTGAACATTATGTTACGTGACTAATTATCTAAAATCAGGCAACACCTAACATTATGTGACAAACTCCCACTAAACACTAAGTTGTCTTAATTAAACGACCCAAAATAAAAGTACATAATACCAGGAAACTAAAACATTGCCATGCGATCAAAAATCATCTATTAAGCATAGAGCTCCTCAGAAAAAAGATCTGGATCAGGTATTTTAGAAAATGGACACTAACAGCCAAACTAGTTAATCAGAAAACTGTACAAAAAATGAAGATAGGGCAAGAAATATAGAAAGGAGACTTGAGCGTCAGGCATTAAGGCACACAGAAGGATGTTAAAAAAAAGTAATCGTGTGTAGAAAAAAAGAAGCAGCAGATCATTTTGCAGACGCCAGTGAGACTAAATCCAATTCCATTCTACACCGAATCATACCTTTAATCCAACATCCCAGAATTCTTTATCATCATTGCTGGCTATTTCCTGTTCCACAGGCAGGACAGACAAATCAGGGATGGCAGCATGTCAGTGCATAACAGGGAGGGAATGGCGCTGTGAGTCCTTAATGTTGACATTGAATTTAAACATGTCTGGAGGTGCGAATCCTGCAGGTTTAGCAATCAAGCGCTGAATAGACACAATTTCCATGGAGTGGTATGTGTGGGTTACAGGCACCCACCTCCACTGAAGGTTTGGTGTGTGCTGACTGACACACAGCAGCATGTTTCAGGGTGGCTCACAGACAAAGTGAGAGGGCACACAGGTTCTTGGACATAGCACTGGATGTCCTGTTGAGGAGGCCAAGAGGAGGAGGATTGTCCTGTCCTCGCACTGGGGAAGAAATCTATCTTGCCCTCTTTCTCCTGTCACACCCCTCCCCCCACCACCTCTTTTGCAGGAGTTGGTGCAGCTATTTGCCCTTATGCCCTTCTCCCATTCCTTCTGTGAACCAAGGGGGACCTTTAGCAAGATGCTGTGACTAAGCACTCCTTTACTCCTGGTAATTCCAATAAGGTAGAGTTGCATTGCATTCCCTCTTTTTTGGAGAAATCCTGAGAGATTTTCCAGAATAACTTTTGATCGAGTGCTGGGGAAGCCTTGACCAAGTGTCCCAGAAAGTCTACCAATGTGTTTCATTGCCTTCTGCAAACCTCCAGTAGTGAGTGAACAGTAAAAAGTGACATCACAGAATTTTTACAGCACAGAAGAAAGCCAGTTGGCCCATTGTGTCTGTGCCAGCCCTACAATTGTTCCTTACAGTCTAATTCCCTTTTGAATGCCTCAGTTGAACCTTCCTCCCCCGCACTCTCAGGCAGTGCACTCCAGACCTTAACTACTCGCTGTGTGAAATTTTTTTTTCTCATATTGGTTTTGCTTCTTTTGTCAAATACTTTAAATCTGTGCCTTCTCATTCATGTGCCTTTCATGTAGGGCAACGGTTTCTCCCTATCTACTCTGTACAGGCCCCTCATGATTTTGAATACCTCTATCAGATCTCCTTTCAGCCTTCTCTTCTCCAAGGAAAACAGTTTGAACTTCTCCATTCTGTCTTAATAACTGAAGCTCCTCATCCCTGGAACCATTTTCATGAAGCTTTTCTGCACTCTCTCCAATGCCTTCACATCCTTCCTAAAGTGCACCCAGTACTGCAGCTGAGGCCAAACTAGTGTCTTATACAAGTTCAACATTACCTCCTTGCTCTTGTGCTCTTTGCCTCTATTAATAAAGCCTATCCTGCCACCTTCAATGACTTATGCACATATACACCCATGTTCCTCCGCTCCTGCACGCCTTTTAGAGTTGTACCCTTCATTTTATATTGTCTCTTCATGTTCTTCCTACCAAAATGAATCACCTCACATTTCTAAGGAAGACTGAAAGATTATGACCAGCACCTCTGCAATTTCCACTCTCACTTCACTCAGTATCCTTGGGTGCATTTCATCTGATCCCGGTGCCTTACAGCCTATCCAATTACCTCCTCCTTATCAAGTGTCTGAATTACCTCCTCTTTCACCATGGCCTTGCTAGCATCTTCTTCCTTGATAAAGACAGATGACAAATATTCATTTAATACCTCAGCTATGCCTCCTACCTCCATGTGTAAATCCCTTTTTTGTCCGGAATAGGTTCCACTCCTCTTTTTACCGCCCTTTTACTATTTATATACCTATAGAAGATTTTGGGATTCCCTTTTATGTTAGTTGTCTTAAAATAGCACTTGAAATACTTTAAAGTAGCACTTGAAATTCTCCACGATGACCAATTTACTCCCTTTCGCTGTTAGAAGAGGACATTAAGTCGAGTTCTATATCCACGGAAATGACATGTAGCTTCTTTAATGAGCAAGTTTAAATGGCAATTAGCTCCTTAACAGTCCTTCGGGCTCTCGTTTCTAACACACGCTTCAAATCCTGTATCAATATGGCTTTGAGCGCTAAACAAGGGCTAAACTGATATTTCAAATTAAAACACGGCCTCTGAGGCTCTTTAGTGCCTAAAGCATGCAGAGAAAATCGTCGCCATTTTTTGGTTTTCAGAAGGTAAGCATATTCTTTAGAGTAGAACTGAATCTGAGAAAGGAGATGATAAATCTTGTAATTGCACCTTCCCAATGCCGAGTCTTTTCCCCCATGAATGCATATCAGGGTCAACTGATGGTTTTCCATCAGGCAGTTTACTCTCAGGAACTAACTTCTGGAAAAAGAAACTCATGGCTTTCTATTATTCTAACTGATTTTTACATAGGCCCTAAAAACTGTGAAATTCCCTACCCCCCTCGATCTCCTCTTTTCCCCGAAATTTTCAGGCTTTTAATATCGAATTGCTACATTTTAATTTAAACTTTTTCCATTCCCTGACATTTAAATTAAATGGGTTAATACCTCCACTAAATGGCAGAATTTCAGATAAACTCATTACAGAGAAATTTCAATGAGAATGTAATCCCATAAAATTTTATGCAGCGGTTTTACCTCCTGTTCACTTTGAATAGTACAGGTTCTTTATAGAAAGGGAAAAAAACAAGTTTAATCTTAAAATTGCTGCATAAATTCCAGATATTACTTAATTAGTGAAAGGATGAAAGTACCTAGCCATCTGAATACTACATCTAGACTTGGCCCAAATTAAAAGCAAATAACAAATTGAATACAAAACTTCCATAATATGATGAATAATCAGTCCTTCTTTGTCCTTTAAAAGTTCTATGTTTGACTATTTGCAGTAGTCCTCCTGTTTACTCTCTTCCTTCAAATCAGTATCCACCTTAGTTAGAAGAGATAGGAATGGTAAAATAGTGGTTATGTTACTAGACTACTAATCCAGAGACATGGGGCTGAATTTTGCGCTTGACGGGCGGGTGGGCCCTACCGACTTGGCAGCAGGCGGGCAGCTGATCGCCGCCGCCGAAACGGGCCGCGCCGCCATTTTGCGCGGGTGGGCCAATTAAGGCCCGCCCAGTGGGGTTCCAACTGCCGTGTTCATCGGGAAAATTAAATCGGCAGCGGACGTGTTCAGACCACCAGTTCCAATGAGGAACCGGCAGTCTGTATAAAGAGCGGCCAGGCAGCCTCCTGTAGGCTGTTCACCATGGCCAGTCATCGGGCAGCACAAGAGATGAGGGCAGAGGAGGAGGAGGGGGGCAGGCTGCAGGGTAGGCCAGCGGGGGGCCACTGTACCTCTCGGCTCTCAGACGCCTGCCTTGCTGCCCAACCCGAAGAGGTGTCCAACCATCGGGATGTCTTGTTTCCAGAGGATGGGAGGAGGAGGGCCCCCCATGTCACCAGGCAGGCCTGGCAGGAGGTGGCGGTGGCTGTTAGCGCTCATGATGCTGTGCAGTGCACTGGAACGCAGTGCCACAAGCGCTTCAATGAATTGCTGCACTCTGGAAGGGTGAGTACCATGTCAGCCTTGGCCATTTGACCCAGCAGGTAGCCTTTGCCTTTGACGCCCCCCACCCCCCCCACGTCTTAGTGTCATTACTGCATTGGGCATTTGGCTCACGCTGGGTGGGCAAACAGATAGTGACCATGCTTACATCAGCCTTAGTGGCTGAGGAGAAGATGGGTTCTCCCTGCAGCATATGTTGGTGTTTGTCACATTTGAGTAGTCTGGGGGCAACCTGCAGAGGAGGCAGCATGCTACCACTATCACAGAGACGCGATCTGGGAGGTACTGGAGTGCGTCCCCTGAGCGGCCCAGGCAACAGAAGCGCATCTTGAGAAGACCGATGGCTCTCTCCACCACAGCCCTTGTGGTGCCCTGGCTCCTATTGTACCGCTGCTCAGCTTCTGTTCTTGGATGGCTTGGTGGCGTCATGAGCCACCTTCGCAGGGGATAGCCCTTGTCACCCAGCAGCCAACCATCCAGCTGAGCCGGAGCACTGAAGAGCCCCGGCACCTGGGAGTGTCTAAGGATGTAGGCATCGAGGGAGCTGCCTGGGTACCTTGCACAAACTTGTACAATCTGCATCCTGTGATCGCACACTATCTGCACGTTCATGGAGTGGAAGCCCTTCCTGTTGACGAAGGCACTGGGCTCACCTGCTGACGCCTTGATGGCCACATGTGTTCAGTCTATTGCACCCTGGACGCAGGGGAAGCCAGCAATGGCCACGAAGCCTCTGGCTTGCTGTAACTGACTTGCCTGGTCACAGCAGAAGTGGATGAAGGTCATTGCCCATCTGAACAGAGCGTCTGTAACCTGCTTGACACAAGTGTGGACAGCTGTTTGGCAAACACCACAAAGATCACCCACCGAGCCCTGGAAGGAGCCAGATGCATAGAAGTGGAGGGCAACTGTGAGCTTCAGAGCCTCTGGCATGGGGCACAGTTAGGGGAGATCTCAGGGCCAATCATTTGACAGATATAGTTGACTGTTTCCCTTGACAGATGGAGCCTCCTTTGACACTGCACTTTAGTCATATTGAGGTTGCTGTTTCGCCGCCTGTTAACTCTGGCAGCAGGATAGTGGCGTCTTGTGCGGCCCCTTCCACCTTGGACAACCTCTTGGCCCTGCGCCCCTTGTGCCTGCGCCTGGCCTCCCAAAGGTGGCTCCCCCGGAGGCTGATTGTCCACTCCTGGCCTCCTCCTTATTCTATCCCTCCCTTCCTCCTCAGAGAAGCTGCCTCCAGTGGAGATGTTAGAACCCATACCCAGGCTAAATGGAGGCCTCCGGAAAGCTGCAGGCCCGATAAAGATTACTGTCTGCAGACTGGTGAGCTGAAGCTTCAAAGTACAGAGAAAGCTGTTGGAAATCGATCTGAACTACTAACAATCACACAGGCAAGTTTAAAACAGTTTCTGCATTAAATACTTCAGATAAAATAGTAACAACCCCTCTGAGCCCACATATCCCGCCCGTGGATGAGGTTAGTTAAAAAATCAGTTGCCCGCCTGCCCGTTGCGCCCGTGCGCCGAGCCGAAGATCACACGGGCTCCTCAAAATTGGCTTCAATTGCCGAGATAAGGGCCTTAACAAGGCCTTTAATTAATGGCGGCTGTGTCCGCCCGCCTAAATATCGCGATGCCGTGTGCTGACGTCGGGACACTCCCGCGATGTCAGCGCGCGACATTTTAAGCGCTGATGTGTGGGCTCCGCCACCCGCGCGTCAGCCATAAAATCCTGCCCATGATTTTAAGTCATACCACTGTGGATGGGGAATTTGAATTCAGTTAATTAAATAAATTTCAAACAAAAACAATATCTGGATGGTAACAATATACCTAATGGATTGTTATCAAAACCCAACTAGTTCACTGATGCCCTTTAGGAAAGGAAATTTGCTGTCTTTACCAAGGTCTGGACTACATGTGACTCCCGGCCCACAGCGGTGTGGTTGAATCTTAACTGGTGCCTGAAATAGACTAGCAAGCCTCTCAGTTTTCAAGAAGCTGGCTCACCACCACCTTCTCAAAGGCAATTAGGATGGAAAGTAAATGCTGGTCTTGCCAATGAGGCCCACATCCAATGAACAAACAAAAAGATTCAGTCCAGGACCGATCTGCACAGAGATCATCAATAGAAACTGTCAGACTTTCCTTCCCAGTTTTCATCCCCTTCCTCCCTCAGACCCATTATCTAGAATTGATCAACTCAAGTCCTGGGGAAAGTGGGGAGTGCAGTATTAGTTGAGAGTCCTGAGATCCAATGGTGTAGCTGCTCAATCTCCGTCAGCTCAGTAAAATCCAATGTACTTAAAACAGCTTTCTTCTATAAATACAAGAAAAGGAAAATATATTTCAGTGCTCAAAAGGTTAAAAAGAAATGGCCAAGTATACATGTATGAATTATTAAATCATAAATGGAGCCATTTCTACTGCTTTTAATTATAACCTCATGGAAATATTGTTAGAACTACCTTTATTATTTTTGACTGTATTTTTTCAACTTCACCAGTACCTCATACTCTCCACTCAGCAGGAGGCTGCATTACATACTGCTTTATCACTTCCAATGATTCATGATTAATCCTACAATAGATATTGAAAGGGATGATGAAAATTAAAGGAATGTTTTAGCAAGCCCACCAGCCATATTTCAGTTTCAGAGGGCTGAAAGCAGTTGCTTGTTTAGTATCCCCTGGGCTCTCGGTACTAGCATTGGATGTCACCACATGTACTGCATTGCAGAATAGGGACTCCCACAATTCTAAAAAAATAAATTGGATTAAAACCTCATCTGCACTGCATTAGGATGATAATAGCACTCTTCATAAGCAGTGGAAAAGGGGGGAAAAAACCTTTGTTCTTCTAGTCATCATTTTCTGACCTCAAGCCTCTGTGTAACTCATGCTTGGATTTCCAATCCCCGCTCTGAGGAGGTGAAGCTCCTCGCCAAAGGTGTGAACCCAGAAGATTGCCCTTGTAATGAGAAAAATAAATCTTGCCGTTACACAGTCAATTTCCCTTCATCTACTGCATTAGTTATCTACCCTATCCACACCACCACCCTCCCCCCCGCACACACCCTTTTCATGCTACATTCTCCAGTAAAGAGGACAGGTTGGTAATCTAGTTATAGGCCTTTATCATTGCTGCTCAGTTGCGAGGACATAGGAGTCCATGTCCTTCCAATTTGGGAAGTGTACTTTTTTCTCTGCTCAGCCTATCTGAGTTTGATAAAGTGATGGGCCACAGAAGAAATCCCACAGACACCTCCAGAGGCAATTCTTGGAAAGGTCCATATAGGTTAAGTGCCCCTGTCACCTTCACTTCTCATTGGGCTCAGGTCCTGCTCCATCATGTCGCACAGCTCCATGACTGCCTCCCTGGAAGGCAGTGTCTTCAGTGAAACTTATCCTCTGACATCTGCAGGAAGTGGAGCCTCTGTCTGTAAATTTCTCTGGTGGGTGTCTTCTGCGTGCATGAGGCCAGTTGCATAGAGTCAGGAACATTCTGTCAGATAAGTGTTAAATGATTTGACAACTTCAAATGTCACTATTAGATGCCGTATTGTAATGTAGATGTGTTTTTACAGAAGTAATTCTTCATAGATCTCTGCTCTGAAAAAGTAAGTTGACCATTACATTGACCAACATTGTTTAAATGTTGAGATGCATTAGAGTATGTTTTCTCCCACTGGGAAAAGTGCTCTAATGCATTCAAAACTGAAGAAAACACTGCTTGGGATCCCTGGTGTAATGATCTGAAGGCATTTTAAATGCCTATAGCCCTTTCAAATTGAAAAAAAGCCCTCAGCACTTTTATTTAGAGGGTGAAACAGCAGCCACGAGCTGCTGGGCTGCTTTGATGGACAGGATGCCTAGTGTAGCTTAGAAAATAAGGTAATTCTCTTTTCAATTTCAATAGACTACATTGTTTATTTTCCAATGGCTTGTTATTGAAGCTTAGTACATTATGAATGCTTGACTGAGTTTCAAAAAACCCTGAAGTACTTATCTCAGCATGGGGTGTATTCACATTTTGATCGACTGTTTTAAAGGGTTATTGGTTAGTGAATAAATGTTTGTTTTTACAACAGGGTTGACAACCTGAGGGGATTTAATTTTGTTTGAAAGTCTTTTATGAATGAGAGAGTTTTTCTATGTAAAATTTGTTTGAATGACAGTTCTATTAGATTGTTAAAAGTTTATTTTTAATGTCCATTTCAAAGACAACCCGAGGTCTGCCCATAGTGGATACTGGGTGAGTGGCAATGGAGGATACGTGGGGGGCATGAGACAGCATGGATGGATCATGGAGGCAGCATAGGGAGTATGATGGGGCAGGGAGGGGGAATGGGGTGGCACGGGAATATGAAGGGGCATGCAGGCATGGAGGGGGCATGGAAGAGGTATGGGGATGGGTAGGGTGGTGGAGTGGTGAGGATTAGGGAACCTAAGAGTGATGATAGGAGCTGGGCTGCTGTCCCTGAGAACCGAGGTGGGCCTTTAATCAGCCCACCTCTGCACCCAAACTCCTCACACTCCACCTGCATTGCAGTACGGCTTGCAAAACCTGACCCAACCCTGCCCACATCTCTCAGAGACAAAACATGCTGGCAATGAGGTAGGGAAGCAACCTTGGGTTTCGGAAGTCTTTGTTGGACCCATCCAAGATGGCCACAGTATCACAGCCACCATAAAAATATTCATCACAGTAGTGGTGACATCGCTAAGGACCTCGTTCAATGTAGCCAGAAGATCCCAAAGAAGCCATGTTCTCCATGGTGCACTGAGCTTGGTCAGGTAGTCTTGCAGTACTGTTCAGATGCAGATGGCGGACATCTTCAAACTGTACAGGATGCTTAGCAAAGCCTTAAACAAGTCTATGGTGCGTTTATATTAAATTGGGAAATCACACACTCTGGGTGGAATTTTCCGTGCCCCCTGGCATTGGGCGTGTGGGGTGGCGTGAGCAGATAATATGGCAAGAAGGACAAATATTGGTTTCCCGACGTTGTGAAACCAGTTTGTGATTGTCTGCTCAGCCTGTCGATGGCGGGCCGTGTTTCCTGCCATCAGGCATCGGGAACCTCACTGTAATACATCTGTCTATCATTATAAGATCAGCCTGCCAGAATCATCCCCCCCTTGCTGGATCGTCCACCAGCGTCAACATGATTGCATGCCGATGTGTTTCACAACAGCATATATAAGGTGTGCACTTGGCGTCTGCACTTTGAGGGGAACTCGGAGGTGAGTACATAGTAATGTTGCAGAGTGCTCGCCCGGGTCTCATGTTGGGCTTCAAGGTTGAGGCGCGCTAGGGGGGTGGTGGCAAGGGCTGCCCTGCGGTCCAAGGTAGCGCACAAGCAAGTGCGGGGTGGTGGGGGGGAGGGGAGAGGGAAGTGGCCATGCATTAGGAAAATCTTATATAAAGTGATGATTCCTCTGCAGGTGAGGCAGCTCAGATGCAGCCGCATTGACATGCGTGGAGTCAGGCCTCTTGCTTATCTGCCCACTCAAGCAACGCAGGGGCATGAAAGTGCCATCAAATGCTCCAGAGCTTTTCACTCTTTGGGCACAGACTGCAAACAAATGAGCGTTTTAGTGGAATGCAGAGCAGTTGGATGATTGGGCATGTTGTACAATCTCCTTGCTAAAGCTGGCTATGGAGCAGACACTGGTGGAGGCGCTCACAGCCCCTTGTAATGTCATCATCCCAGTTTGAACCAGTCTCCCCCATGATTCAAGCAAACAGCGCAGAGTGGGTTCGGAGAATGCCTGCACCTGAGCTGAGAGCACAGCATGCAGTCCAGTGGGCAAAGCTGCCGCCAATCAGTCATGTGGAGTGGGGTGGGTGTAGTTGGGGTTTCAGGCAGCCAAGTACCACACTAATCTCTGGCCATCCAAGTGGTGGCCAGCACTCTCCAGGATGTGTTAAGGGGCCTTTAGACTTAACCAAGAGAGGTTCTTAGTTTACCCAAGCTAACCCACGCATCTCTCGCTTTCATCCTGCAGGAGGAGTACATCAGGGGCATGGAGCCTGGTGACCTAGCTGTATGCCTCACGGCATAAAGAGAGCTGAGATGATGGAGAAGGGAGTGACAGAGGAACCTGGCTGCACAAGGGGAGGAGCAGCATCCTCAGGAAGAAGGGGTGGCTGGGACTCCTGCACACACACCTGAAGAGCCACAGTGAGCCATTGTTGGTGGGCGCATAGCTTGACCCAGGGTCCATAGACGCCACCTTTTATTCCTGCAGATGACCGAGAACCAGTGTTGCCGAAGACTGCACATGTCCAGGGAACTGGTCGGTCACATCTGCCACCTGCTGCAGGATTTGGCGCCATAGGGATGTAGAGGGCATCCACTGCCCGTGGCCCTGAGAGTGACTGATGCACTCAATATTTACACCAGTGCCTCCTTTCAGGGTCCCACAGGTGGGATATCACAAGCCTCCATGCACAGATACATCCATGAAGTGACGGATGCCATCTTTGTGAGGGCACACAACTTTGTGCATTTCACCCATAACCAAGAGAGCCAGGATGCAAGAGCGATTGGATTTGCCCAGATCTCAGGTTTCCCACAGGTGCAGGGTGCAATCGACTGCACTCACATGGTGCTCAGATCGCTGTTGCAACAAGCGGTCAACTATGTCAACCACAAGGGCTGGTTTGTGGTATGCGACCACCATAAACAGATCCTGCAGGTCTGTGCATGGTTTCCAGGGAATGTCCACAAGTTCTACATTCTCAGTTGGTCACAGATCCCTGACGTCTTCTACAGAGGCTGCAGGGTTGGCTCCTCAGGGACAAGGGCTTCTTGCAGAGGCTGTCGCTGATGACACCCCGTGCAGACTGCTGCAGAACTAAGATATAACGAGGCTCATGCTGCTATTTGCAACTTGGTGAAGCAAACCATGGGGATGCTGAAAATGAGGTTGCAGTGCCTAGATTGGTCTGGTGGAGCCCTGCAATATAGTCCACAGAGGGTGTCACGCATCATCAACTGTGCAACTACATCTTCTTAACCTTCCTAACCTTGGAGCTCCTCGGACATGCACAGCGGAGGTGGAGGCAGCCTGCTGACTACTATGCCCTGTCTGTGATGACCTTGATGGACGTCCTCTGGAGGGCTGAGATCTGGAGGATTCTGGCTTGCTTTCGGGATCCTGCTGTGTGGCAGTGGCACCCTCCTCAGCCTGTGGAGCTGGAGCTGCTGGGGTGACAGGAAGAGGGGCTTCTGATGAGCTGGACACTCCCAGAGTCACATGGATGGATGGCCCCAGGGGGTGCACCTACTGATCCTCCTCCCTATTGATGTCCAGGGGTCCCTGTCTGATTCCTTGAGGAGACAGAGACCGAGAACCAATGTCTCATGGCGGATGCCATCCTACCAGTGTTGATCTTAGTGCATTGGCATACCGGTGCTATCACTCAGCCTGAAGGCGGACAGACTCCTCCATCATGCCTTGGAATCTGAGGAGTGCAGCGGACATCCCTTCCTGATATACCCAAGCTTGCCTTTGCAGCTCCAGCAACTGTGACATGATCGAGTCCAGAGGCTCATCACCTGACTCAAACTCACAAATTCCTGGCCTCCAGCAGTCCTCCAAGTGCCGGACACCTGGGAAGTCTCTGAAGCCGCTTGCTGCAGATCAGACAGTGCGATGTGCTCACCAGATTGTGATCCCAAGACTACTGTAAAGCTAGGTCCCACCAAGGTGTGTGTCTTTGCGCTAGTGGAGGGTGTGGGTGAGCGCTGTGACAGGACTTCAGGGAGGGTTTCAGTGGATTCCTTTTCTGAGCTTCCCCCAGGGCTTGATTTGAGACCCTGGGTCATGGACTCCGTTGGCTGTTTGGCAGATGTGCCTGCGGAAGCAAGGAGAGATAATTAGTGCATGGCAATGGCCTGTGAAACAGGACACATCACTCACAGCATGGTTGTCTGATGGATGTTGCCCTGCTGGATCCTCACTTGGTAGAGCATCGCCGACCTTGCCGTCAGCACAGGAACGGTCCAGATCCTCGCCAGCCAGCTGGATGGCTCTGTTTTCAAAGTCCATGTGGACCTTGACTTCAGGCATCCTTCCACCAGTCTGTGACCTCTCCCTCTTGTTGTGTGTCAGCTTGTCTTGCATGAATTGAGGTGGAGACAGTGTAAGCAGGATGCCTGCCAGGCCAGATGATAAATATGCCAGGCATGTGTGGGTGGTGAGTGGGCCCATGGATGGGATGAGGACATTGAAGGTGTGTGTGAGAGAGTGAATGGTGATGTCCCTTAAAATGGCAGTGAGTGACAGACCTATGGGTCTGAAGAAGGGTCATATAGACTCAAAATGTTAACTCTATTTCTCTCTCCACAGGTGTTGTCAGACCTGCTGAGCTTTTCCAGCATTTTCTGTTTTCATTTCACTATGGATGTGTTACGGGTTTATGAGTGTGTGAGTTGAGAGTGATGAGAAGAGTGACTTACCCTGACCAAACGGAGGAATCATTCATCCTCTTGCGGCATTGGGTGGTTGTCCTCTTTTGCAGGGCATTGTTGCCGACCACAGCTGCAACCGCCTCCCATGCTGGATTGGTGATGCTGCTGCCCCTCCTGCACCCAGAGTGGGAATAGAGGACATCATGGTGGGCCTCCATGGTGTCCAAAAGGTGCTTGAGGGATGCGTCGCTAAACTGGGGGCTGCAGTCTTTTTGCCTTTTGGGACCATCTTGTCTTCTATGCAGCTGTTCTAGGCTGGAAGCGCTGGGAGGTGTGCGCGCGGCTACACTTTAAATGTGGCGCCCGGCATGATGAAGCGGCGAGGTGATGGCGTGGTGGGCGCGCCCACCATTGAAACGGCGTGTTTCCTGGGAAAGCATAATTAATTAATTTGGGACGATACGGCGTGAGAAGCCGCCATTGCGGCCAGCGGGTAAAACATCGCATTTCCCGCCCGCTATTGCACTTGGTGCAAACCTGGGACGATTCCGCCCTCTGAGTATGTCTCATCCCATTTTTAGTATTGCACACTGACATTGACAGAAACCAAGAAGTAGAATGAATCTCAATAAGAGAACATAGTCGTGTCTGCAATGTGGAGGGATCTAAAAGTTGCAAAAAAAAATTGGGTGTTTAAAACAAATTCTAGTAACATGGGAGTTAATAGCTGAAAGCCAATATAGGATCAGACATTTGACACAATTTCCATCCTGTCAAGTGTAAATACATCTTAGGAGTTGAGTGGTTACCGATTAAATACTTGAACCTTCTCTTTGTATTGTACATTTATTTCTTTTAATTTGAGTCTGAGTTTTTAACTGGTGATGTTTTTTTGTTTTTGCGAGCGTGGAAATGGGTTAAATACTTTTTGTAGTGGGCAATGAATAAGAACCTGGTTTTCAGCTGCACAGCAAATGTTTTGATCAGGAACTGTTATGTCTCAAAGTCATTCAGTCTTTCATGCTTCATTCTAAGCTTTCAGTGTTTAAGGCCCCAGCTCTCATGGACAATGTACATGTCTTAATGCTGCATGGGCAGCAATGGGCTCAGAAAAAAATACCTCCTTTTAGTGGTTTCATATATTTTCCGTATTTTCATTCCTCCTTTTCCCATTTTTCTCATGTGTTCCTCATTTTTTCATACCAGGTGCCATTTTCAGACTGAGGGGAAACCAAAATAAATTTTTTCAAAGCCTTTTTTCAGGAGGGTATCAAGCATTTTCCAGCAGAGATGAAGAAAAAAGATCTGAGGATCAAATCAACGCGGAGAATCACAAACACCTGAAGTGGCCAGTTGCAGAGCACCAGGCAGATATGGAGAGCTGGGTTTAATGCAGCTCATCACGGCAGGAACCATGGCAGCCAGGCCTACTTAATCATGGAAGAGGCCCTGCGTCAGTCTCCTGGCAGAGGCCAAAGCTCTCCTGGTTAAGTTGGAGAGTGGAAGGAGCTGACGCGGGATTCCCGACCGGTGGGGGCGGAATGTCAATTAGTCTCATGCATAACGCCCATTATCTCAAAGCCCACCATGGTTTAGTGGTGCTTCAGGGATTAAGTAGAGGCTGGGTGGCTTTCCCATGCTCTCAAAGGCACTCTGTGCCTAAGGGGAGCATCTGCCATCAGGAAGGGGGGGGTGCAGCTGAAAGCCACACCCCCAAATTTGCCTGTGACCCCCCCCTCCCCCTCCTCCCCATGCATCCCCCGCTCTGTGACACCCATCCTGCCATTACTCACCTTAGGTCTGGGATTCCACGATGATCGGGGCCCTGTGGTGGGTGTATTTCTTCCAGAAGCCAGCAGCAAGAGGAACTGCTGGCTTCTGATTAGCCAGCAGTCCTTGGCAGGTGGGACTTCTGCCGCCAAGGACCTCAATCGCGGGAAGGTAGCAACTTACATATGAGCATAGGAATTAGGAGCATGAGTAGGCCATTTGACCTGCTCCGCCATTCAATAAGAGCATGGCTGATCTGATTGTGGCCTCAACTCCACTTTCCTTCCCACAACCTATACCCTTTGAATCCTTTGTCAATCAAGAATCTATCTATCTCAATCTCATGGCCCTCTGAGAGGAAAAAATTGCCCTCAGCTCAGTTTTAAATGGGAGACCCCTTAGTTTTAAACTTTGTTCCTTAGTTCTAGTCTCTCCCACAAGAGGAAACACCTTCTCAACATCCACCCTGTCAAGTACCCCAGGATCTTGTATGTTTCAATAGGATCAGCTCTCATTCTTCTAAACACCAATGGACACAGGACCAACATGTCCAACCTTCCCACATAGGATAGTCCCCTCATCCCAGGAATCAGTCGAGTGAACCTTCTCTGTACTGCTTCTAATGTAATTATGTCCTTTCCTAAATGAGACCTGTACACAATATTGTGGTCTCACCAGTACCCTGTACAACTGTAGTAAAACATCCCTACTTTTATATTCCATTCCCCTTGCAATAAACAACTGTATTCCATTTGCCTTCCTAATCAACTTGATTCCATCGAAATGTAGGCCTGAGTTTCTGGTTTTCTCATTAAATAGATAAAATATGATAACCACTCCACCACCAATATGACCATTTGAGAATTAATGTTTTTTCCAGCAAAAAATATTAAGTTTCGCAACCCAACTCGCACCTCCATTGGGAGAGAAAAATCAGCCTGGAAAAATCAACCCCAATTTCTTTTCCTGTCTGCATAATTGAGATGTGAAACATATTTGAGTGCTTTCATGATTTATCTTATTTGTAATTGTCTCACTGCTTGGATGTAATATTACCTCAGGATTCATAAAAAACCTTTTGGACACCTGCATAGCCCCAGAATCGAAAATTAACATATCTGTACAGTTATGAGATCTCACAGTGACATCAACACATTATTGAGCAGTTACAAGAATTAATTAAAAACTCACTTTGTTTCAGTGAAAGTTACAAGCAGAATGCCTACCCACGGTGCGTAAATAAATAAATAGTTTCAGCAGCTATCAGTTCTAGTCCATTACAATTTTCAGAATTGCAGAATCGCAGAATTGTTACAGCACAGAAGGAGGCCATATATCCCATCGTGTCTGCACTGGCTCTCCAAATGAGCATTTCACCTAGTGCCATTCTCCTCCCTTCTCCCCTAACCCTGCAGATTGTTTCTTTTCAAACAATCATCTAATTTCCTCGAATGCCTCAATTGTACCTGCCGCCACCATACTCTCAGGCAATGCATTCCAGACCCTAACTACTCGCTGCGTGACAAAGTTTTTCTCTCATATAACTTTAGCTGCTTTTGCCAATTATTTTAAGATGAGGAAAAGCTTTTTCAAACGACTTGGATTCCAGGGGCTGATTTTCCATGTACTTCCACTGGGAGTGCACATTCAGAAAATCTGGCCTTAGCAGTGATCTCTGGAGTAGAATCATGTGCTGCAGGACTGGAGCTTGCAATAATCTCCTTATCGCATTGCAAACCTTTACTCAGTGAAGTCTGCTTCTCCCCCAAGTAATTTTTTAATTGTTTCAAGCGTAATGATAGGCCTTCCTCTCAGAGTGGATGGGCTGAGGAGATTCCAGCAGTGTCTGGAATCCCATTCCTTCCCGCTCTCCTTTCTCCATTATGGGTCAATGATAGACACTACACTGCCAATTCAACCCCTCCAAGTAGACGAGAGGGAGTAAACTGCCACTTTAAAGCCATGTCTCATTTACAAATTTTACAAAATATTTTTGGAACTGACTACTCTGCTTACTCAGCTTGTCATCATCTTGTTGCGAAGGTTGAGGTGATAAAATATAACATTATTTCACTCAGCTGCAGTTCCTTGCACCTTTCTGCCTCCCTTCCCCCTGTGGTTTGTGCTTTCAGTACAGCAGCAGATTAACTAATGGGAATGTGACAGAAGGACAATGTCTTAAAAAGAAATTGTTCTTGTATATAACAAATATTTAAAATTCTTTGTGGATCATGAAGATGATCGGTCATTTGTAAGAATTGCTTTTTGGCATTTTGTGCAAGCCAAAATGTGCAGAATTTAATAAATGCAATGTAACAAAAAATGTCCTTTGTTTAGTGAGAGTGATAGAAATGACTCCTCAGTTTGAGCCATGATTTTTCATTCTAACATCTACCATGAAGACACCAGCGCAGCATTGAAAATCAGCACACCATAGGTTAGAGCAGCTCAGCTTAAGAGCAACATTTGATAAAATTGGGCCCTTTGATCCCTTGAGCACATAAACCTTTCACAGGTTAATTGTGCTGCTAGGCAAAGACTGCATGCGTGCTAAAAGCTTCACTCAGTTAGCAATTTGAACTGTGTGGGCCGTCTCATTGTAAAGCTGCTTGATTCTGTGATCATTAACATTTGATTCATCTCTTGTTCTTGGGTGGGATAGCCTCATACTGGGCTGATGACATAGACCCAGTGTGACAAACAAACACATCATTTCTCCAAAGCAGTTGGGATTTCTGGCTTCATGTTGTTCCTAGACATCAGCTGGTTCTGTCCTGATGACCCCCCCAAGCAGTCCTGTGGAGGAAGCTTGTGTAACATCTTGGTTTTAATCACTAACTGACATCCTGAATCTATTATTTAAAATCATCTTTGAAAAGGAATTCAAGAGCAAATCCCTCTTTTTTCTGTAGAGTCCTGGAAAAACGAATTTCTTATCTAATTCCCAAATAATCGTATCCTTGTGACCCAAACATTATAGGATGTTATCGCCTGCTCTGTCCAATTAGCTAATTGTTTTAGATTGACTTCCTAAGCCATGGAGGCTTCATCCAAAGATAAATAAATTCTGCAGTCTGTATTGTGGCTATTATCATATTCCAAAGTGCAACACTGTGATATCTTTGAAACTGTTTGCATATTACTGGCTGCACTTAAGAGCTGTCAGGAGAATATTGAGCAAAAGTCACAAATGTGATTGTGCACCGCATTATCTTTAAAAGGAATACAAAAATAAATCCCATTTGCCTATAGAGGCCTGAGAAACTAATTTCTTACTCAATTTCCAGATTATCTTTGACCCAGACATTATGGGACATAAAAACCTGCGGTCCTGTCTTACAACTGATAAGCCATGACTGAGATATACCTATTTGTTTTAAATTAGCCTCTTTAATCATGGAGCATTTCATCCAATTATAAATAATATAATCACCAAATCATAGAAATTTACAGCTCAGAAGGAGGCCCACTATGTCTGTGCTGGCTGACAAGTAGTCATCTGGCCTTATCCCACTTTCTGGCTCTTGATCAGTAGCCTTGGAGGTGTGGCACTTAAGTGCATATCCAAGTACTTTTTAAATGTTATGAGAGTTTCTGCCTCTATTATTCCTTATGCATGGGTGTTCCAGATCCCCACCACCTTCTGGGTGAAAACATTTCCCTCCAATCCTCTCTAAACCTCCAACTTCTTATCTTAAATATATGCCCCCTTTGTTATGGACCTTCAAACAAGAGGAATTGGACTTTCCCATCCTCTTTATCTACAGCCCTCATAATTTTATACAGTTCAATTCAATCTCCCCTCAGCCTCCACTGTTCCAAAGAAAACATGTGTAGCCTTTTTAATCTTTGCTCATCACTAAATTTCTACAGTCCAGGCAACATCCTCATAAATCTCCTACCATCTCTAGTGCAATCACATCTCTCCTCTGCCAGAAATACATGCAGTACTCCAGCTGTGGCCTAACTGCTTTATTAAGTTCCAGCATAATCTCCCAGTTCTTACATTCTATGCCTTGGCTAATAAAAACAAGTATCCCATATGCCTCTTGACCATCTTATCTACCTGTCCAGTCTACCTTCAAGGATCTGGAGACATGCATTCCAAGGACCCTCTGTTCTGCTACACTTTTCAGTATCCTACCATTTACTATGTATTCCTTTGCCTTGTTAGCCTTCCCCAAATGTATTACCCCACTCTGTTCTGAATTGAACTCCGTTCCACCCACTTGACTAGTCTATTGATATCTTCCCGTAGTCTTCAACTTTCTTCTTCATTATCCTCCCTTCCCCAGGAAGCATCTGGAAGCTGGCTTGGTATATGAGCAGGCCTATTTTGGGGAGGGTTAGATTGTTGAGCTGCGTTGGGACACCTGATTAGCGTCAGTAGCATGCTGACATTATGGAAATAGGGCCCATTTCGAGCTAGCCTTCAGCATTCATTTTCAATGCACCACCATTGTCGCAGATAACCCAGTGTCATCCCCACCCTCCATAGTGTAGATCCTACTATGGCAAGTAGTGAAATTACATTCAATAATTATCTAATTATTATTTATGAGGAAATAAATACCTATGTATGCTACTGGTTTAATAATTTCCCTCAGGGAATGCAAACCTTGACCAATACATCAAAGTTGTCAGCCGTGGTTCAATTGGTTTGTGTTCTTGTCTCTGAATACAAGGTTCTAGGTTCCAATCCGACTTCAGAGCTTAAGCACAAAGATCATGACTGACACTCTTGTGCACTACTGGGGGAGTGCTACGCTGCTGGAGATGTTGGGCAGAATTGTCCCAGATTTGCATTAAGTGTGGTAGTGGGCGTGTAAAGCGGTGTTTTACCCAGCGGCCGCAATGGCGGCTTTTCATGCCGTATCATCCCAAACCCGCCACATTAGTTATGGGTTCCCGGGAAGCACGCAATTTCCATGGCGGGTGGGCGGGCTCTCATTCGCCTACTATGCCATCACCTCGCCACTTCATCATGCTTGGCGCCATTTTTAAAGTCCAGCCGTGCGCACACGTCTCAGTGCTTCTGGCCCACGACTACTGCAGGGAAGATGTCCACGAAAGGCAAAAAGACTGCACCTCCCAGGTTTAATGAAGCATCACTGCAATGCCATTTGGATGCCATGGAAGCCCACCATGGTGCCCTCTACCCCCACTCTGGCACAGGACGAGCAGCGGCATTACCAATCCAGTACGGCAGGCGGTGGCAGTGGTGGTCAGTGCCAATGCCTTGCAAAAGAAGACAGCCACCCAGAGCCACAACAGGATGAATGGTCTCATCCGTTCTGCCAGGGTACTTACCCAAAACAGCACTTACCCACACCTGCCACCAGCCCAGAGAGACACACCTCGATGGGACCTAGATTTAGAGCAGGCTGGAGTTCATAATCTGGTGCTCACCGCACAGACACGTATCTGCAGCAAGAGGAGGCAGGTTCAGCTGAGCTCCCCGGCACTCAGAGGACTGCTGGGGAGGAGGCATCTGGGAGGTCCGAGTCAGATGATGAGCCTCTGGATTCGGCCTTCTGACTCATTCTGGAGAGTCAGCAGAGGGTGGGGGAACATCATGCAGAGCTATTGAAAGCCCTCAACAGAGTGGCATGCGAGTTAGAGGAGTGTGTCTGCCTGCTCTCTGATGAAGTGGTGCTCACATGTGCACATATGGAGATCTCTATGAAGAGGATAGCAGACACCATGGAGAACTTGGTCCAGCAGAATGCCAAGATATGTGCAGATCTGCACTCCATCGCGAGAGCCATGGGTGAGTTCTTGCAGTGGAAACATGAGGGGGAAACGGGCACCTCGACATCCTTTCAGGTGCTCCTTCCCCTCAACAAGTCAGGCCGGGGCCCTCGGGCACCCGAAGGGAGGAGGAGCGGCAGCTGGACATCCCCCGGGTCATCCACTCAGGAATCTCAGAGGCTGTCCTCTCCCTCCGAGTCCCCTTTGCCTGTGACCCCCCTCAACCTCATCCTCTGTCACCACAGAGGGAGCAGCTGGTTCACGAGTGATTCTGGGCGGAGAAGCGTGTGTGTGGCAGGGCCTTTTGGAGCCTCGTGCAAGCACTCTCTCACACACACGCGGATCCTTCACGTATCACACTCATCTCAATGTCCTGAGCATTTTCAATGCTGCCTGCTGGTGTTGTCTTTCAGTTATCCATCTGAGCTGACCTGCATCTCCACCCACCCACTGATCACAGTCCCATGCAGCACCTCATCTTGCCCACCACGACTCTCGTTTCACTTTCGATTTGGGCAGCACGGTCTGGATTCACTATTTCATCAGCTCCTCCATCTTCCCCCCACCCCCCCAGTCACCCATTTCCTTTCCCGCATCACTGCTGACCCCCCCACAACCACATGCTGCCCCCACCCCGGCACCACCTTCCACCTGCCCTCCATGACCTACCAGCCACAACCCTTTTCCTTCGGGGATGTCCAGATGAACGTGTACGTTCCCTTTGTTTCTGAAAATCCCACACCCATTCACATTAACCTCCCCAACCCCCAGGATCCGTGTCTGCCTCCAAGTCCCCACCAACCACCCTCGCCGTCCCTTCTATCACTACTGTCGAACTCTCACTCTCCTACCCTACCGCCTCACTCTGCCCTTGGTCATTCTTACCATTCCCTCATACCACGCCCACCCTAAGTTCGCTCCCCAGGAGACAAGCATGGACCTATCAGACCCCTCCCTTGCACGTTCATCTGCACATCCCCCCATTGGGGCCACTTCCCCCCTCTGGACCTCTCCCCCCCTTGGGGACCCCTTCCCCCACCCTGGGGACCCCTCCCCCTCTTTGGAACTCCTTCCCCCACTCCAAGCCCCTTCCTCCCCTCCCCATCCCATTCCCCTGGAACCCCTGCCCTCCCGGAACTCCTTGCCCCCTTAGTCCTCCCGCTCCGCCCCAGACTCACCCCCGATCTCCGCTTAGTCCCTCCGCCTTTCTGACTCCTTCCTCCACCCTTACTTCTTCTGTCATCCTTAGTCCCGACTCCTTCCTCCAGCCTTTCCTCTTCCTCCAGCCTCACTTCTTCCTCCAGCCTTACTCCTTCCACCTTCCTGACTCTTTCAAACACCCTTAATTCTTCCTCCAGCTTTACTTCTTCCCCCTTCACTCTTACTTCTTCCTCCACCCTTACTCCCTCCCCTCTCCACAGTCCTTCCTCCCCCGGGCTTCCGTCCCTCAACACACTGAGGTCTGATGGTGTGGAATGTGGACCACCATCAGCGGGTGGAGCGATTGGTTGCAAACTGGTTTCACCACATGGTGAAACTGAGTTTTGGCTATCTCACCATGTTGTCTGCTCACGCCACCGAACACACCTGATGCCTGTGGGCACGGATGATTCCGTCCATTGTCTTTCAGATGAGACATTAAACAGGGGCACTTTCTGCCTACTTGGGTGGATGTAGAAGATCCCATGGCACTATTTTGAAAAAGGCCTCCTGGCCAATATTTATCCTTCAATCAATGTTACAAAGTCAGATCATTTGGTCATTATCACATTGATGTTTTTGGGAGTTTGCAGTATGCAAATTGGTTGCTGTGCTTCCCACATTACAACAGTGACTACACTTCAAAAATGCTTCATTGGATGGAAAGCACCGAGACATCCAGTGGTCATGAAAAGCACTATATAAATGCAAGTCTTCTTTTACTCATGAAGCTTCAGTCCCACCCTCTGTGGCAGATTCAACTTGTGATCAGGGTTCTAGGGATGGACAATAAATGTTGTTTTGTCAGTGTTACCCACAGTGTGAAGAACAAATTTAAAAAAACACTTTGTATTTATCTCCTTTGAATTGTTAACTCTTAGTAATGTCAAGAGACTCAACCAGTAATAGAAAAAAAGTCCTGAGTTCACAAAGATTAGGCAGACTGCATCGTTCTCCCAGAGAATTAAATATTAAGATATTTTTCCTTCACATAGCAGGGATTGTCGCATCTTTCAGTTTAAGCTCAAATTCTGAGAGGGCTGATTGCAGTACTCGACATGTCTGCCTCATATATTTACTCCCTACCATTTTCCACACAAACATTCTCAGCCCCTACACATGGGAGGCTCAATGATGCTTGTAGAGAACCAATGATGAATCTCCACCCGCCACCAACCGTTTAAATAGATTTCCAGCAGTAATGGGGTATGCCAGTCAACCAGTTAGAACTTCCAAGGGCGACCTAAAGAACGTCTTGTGGTTCAGTGGGTAGCATCCTGCTGGAGGCTGGCATGAACCTGCTTTGCATCCTGCTGATGGAATGCAAAGTAAAGCCTGACCATAACTGTCCCCCCAAGCCAGATTTACTGTTACACCGGCGGGAGTCCAGGGGGAGGAAGGAGTCCGGGGGAGGAACGAATCCAGGTGGAGGAAGGAGGGAAGGAGTAAAGGTGGAGAAGGGAGTAAAGGTGGAGGAGGGAGTAAGCGGGGATGGAGGGGGTGGGGCGGTGGGATGTCCAGGTGAACGTGCAAGGGAGGGATCTGTGGAGTCAATGACTCCTGGGGAGCAAACTGAGGTTGGGTGTGGTAGGAGGGAATGGTGAGCATGAAAGGGAACAGAGTGAGCCGGATGTGTGGGAGGGTGAGAGTGTGATGATAGCAGTAGAAGAGATGGCGAGGGTAGTTGGTGGGGACTCGTAGGCAGATATGGACCTTGGGGATGGGAAAGAGGAGATCAATGTGGATGCAGGTGGGATTCCCAGGAAGGTAGGGAACCTGCACATTCACCTGGATATCCTAGGAAGAAAAGTGTTCTGGTTGGGGAGGTGATGCCAGGGGAATCAACAGTGATGGAGGAAAGGATAGAGGAGCTGAGCAGAAATGTGATGACTACTATTTTTCTCAAATTGAAAGTGAGCAGAGCCTCGTGTTGGACAGGCACAGGTGGGAGTGCAATCAATGGGCGGGTGGAGATGCAGGTTTTTTTTGTTTTTACTCATTTATGGGATGTGGGCATCACTAGCCAGGCCAGCATTTATTGTCCATCCCTAATTGCCCTCGAGAAGGTGGTGGTAAGCTGCCTTCTTGAATTGTTGCAGTTCATGTGATGTAATTACCCTTAATGACTAGCAGTATTGATACAACTGACTGAGTGGCTTGCTAGGCGTTATGAGTAAACCATATTGCTGTGGGGTCTGGAGTCACATGTGGTCTAGATCAGTAAGGATGGCAGATTTCCTCCCCTAAAAGGGGCAATAGTTTTTATGACAATCAACAGACTTTCAATTCCAGATTTTTATTAATTGAATTCAAATTCCACTATCTGCCATGGCAGGATTTGAACCCAGGTCCCCAGAGAATTACCCTGGGTCTCTGGATTACTAGCCCACTGACAATACCACTACACCACCACCTCAAGATAGGCCTAGAAAAGTTAAGGTCAGCTCAGATGGACAACTGAAAGAGACCCCAGCAGATACATTGAAAATGCTCGGGACAGCCAGATGAATGTGCTGGAGGAAGGCTCTGCGTGCGTGGGAAAGGCTTGCATGAGGCTTCGAAAGGCCCTGATGCACACACACTTCTCCCTCCAGAATCACTCATGGGCCAACTGCGTGCAACTGAACTTCTAGTGGTGGGGGATGCAGGTGGAGGACTCACAAAGCCCGTAAATAAAGTTGAAGGACAACATTACACATTATTCAGTGAAAGTGAATATATTTTCAGATTCTAAAGTGACAGAATGTGTTCACCTATGCAACTACTTGTGATCAGACTTTCTTAACTTTTCTAGGCCTACCACTTCTTCTAGGTGCTGCCCTGACAACCGCAACAGGGGTGGAGACAGCCTGTGTAATGGTTGACCCTGTCACCTCTGATGACTTTGACGTGCGTCCTCTGGAGACCTGAGGCCTTGAGGTCCCTGGCTTGCTTTGGCTGTCCTCCTGTGGGCCAGCTGCTCTCCCTGCAGTGACAAAGGATGAAGTTGAGGGGCTCACAAACAAAGGGGACTCATGGGGAGAGCACAACCTCTGAGAATCCTCAGTGGATGACCCAGGCATGTCCAGTTGCCGCTCCTCCTCCCTTGAGGTGCCTGAGCGACCCGGCCTGGCTCTTTGAAGGGAAGGAGCACCTGGCGGGACGTTGAGGTGCCCCTTTTTCTGCTTGCTTTGCCACTGGAGGAACTCACCTATGGCTCCCGCGATGGAGTGCAGGTCTGCATGCGTCTCCGCATTCTGTTGGACTAGTTTCACCATGGCGTCCACCATCCTTGCCATGGAGACCTCCATATGCACACATGTGGGTACCACTTCATCAGAGAGCAAATGGACGCAGTCCTCCGACTTGAATGCCACTCTATTAAGGGCTTCCAACAGCTCTCCGTGATGTTCCACCACCTTCTGCTGACTCTCCACAATGAGTTGGAAAGCTGAATCCAGAGGCTCATCATCTGAATTGGACTTCCCAGATGCCTCTTCCCCAGCAGTCCTCTAAGTGCCGATGAGCTTGACTGAACCTGCCCCCTCCTGCTGTGGACAAGTGTCCGTGTGGTGACCACCAGATTGTGAACCTGAGCCTGTTCTAGATCTAGGTCTACTGAGGTGTGTGTCTCTGTGGTGATGGAGGGTGTGGGTAAGTGCTATTTCGGGTCTTCCAGACTGCTTATCTCCAGCTCTTCAATGGAGGACGTGTCCTCTTGGCTGGAGGTGAGGATGTGGATGGAACTGAGGGACTGTGTCACAACAGTGAATAACAGTGCTGAATTACTTACGGGCATGTTGAACTTTTTAAGGAAGACGTGTATTTTTTTCAAAAAAAGACATACAAGCAAAGACACTGAGCAAAGGATGGCTGGGAATATGAAGTAACCACTTACTGAGAATTCCTATGTGGATTATACTTGACCAACTAGTCCCGAGAGAACCTAAAAAGTTGTCAAGGCCTACTTCAGGCAGAGACACTTGAAAGGAAGAGATGAAATACAAAAGATTGAACTTTAATCTCCTGTGGTTGAGGAGATATTGGAGACTGATTGCCACATCTCAGCAGACATCCGAAACCATCTCCTGTTGAGTTATATCTCAGAATGTGAAAATGGCCTGAGTTGAAAGAAAACCAACTCTGGGTGAAAAACATGTTTGTTATTTCCCTTCCAGGAATACACAAAGAAGTAGGTTAAAAAGCTATCTGCGGACCTGATCTGTATGTATTAGTGTTCTAGGGTGCTTGTGTGCTGTGGCAGCAGAAGATGATCAATTTTCAGGCAAAGGTTCTCTCTCCCTCTGGCTGGATGCAAGTCAGCAAAGCCACAATCAAAAACGGAAATGGGACAGCTTCTTCAGCAAACCTGCAGAACCAGGTGTCTCCAAACCAACTGCTAAACTGCCAAAGTTCGTTCTACTGGAATCACTCAACTTAACAGCCACAACGTTTCACTATCTACGCCTGTTAAGCCAAAGGCTGATTTGTATATCTTTTAAAACTTTTATTTGGACTCAACTTCTCATTTCTGATCTGTGTGTATGTGTGGTGCATTTTTGTTATTTTTTTCTCGGGTTTTTAGTGACTAATAAACTTACTCCTTCTGTGACTCAAGAAAGCCTGGTTAAATTGGCTCCGTCTAAAACATAAATGCATTTGGACAGGGAATAGGTATCCACAGGGGAAGGGATCCTTTTTAAATTAACATTGTTGTGACCAACCAAGGGGGTTGAATAAAGAAGCGGAGCCGGTTCATTCATCCTCACCCGGAGCATAACAAAATTGGGGTCCGGTTTGGGAAGTTAACATGGGGGACCTCGCCATGGACTGGTCTTAACAATTGGGTGGCTGAGGGCACCAGCCGCTTGGCAGAGCTCCCTGTGAATCAAAGTAGAGATAATTAGTGCATGGCAGCAGAGTCCAAAGCAGGAGCGAGAGCACTCACAGTTGTGTTGAGAGATGATGGGGTGCAGTATCCTCAACTGGGCAACGGCAGGTCTTCCCTGAGATCAAGGACCCCAGGGGCGGAAGTCCTGCTGCCAGGAGCTGCCGGCCAATCAGAGGCCTGCAGCTGTGCTTCGCTTAACAACGCAACCCGGGGAGATGATGATTGCTGCCGGTAATCTTCATCTTTTTCTTCTTAGGCTGTCCCTTGGGGTCGAGGGTTACTTGTGCCCACACTAAAAATGAGTTCTCAGGTGACTGAAGAGTCCAATGTGCGACCTACAGTCTCTGTCACAGGTGGGGCAGACTGTGCTAGGGGGAACGGGTGGGTGGGGTGCCTGGGTTGCCACGCGCTCCTTTCGCTATTGACGTTTGGCTTCAGCTAGCCCTTGGCAATGAGACTTGAGGTGTTCAACTCCTTCCTGGATGCTATCCCTCCACTTCTGGTGGTCTTGGGCCAGGGATTCCCAGATATCAATGTGGATGTTGCGCTTTCTCAAGGAGGCTTTGAGGGTGGCCTTGAAGCATTTCCTCTGCCCTCCTGGGGCTCGCCTGCCGTCTCGAAGCTCCGAGTAGAGCCCTTGTTTCCGGAGTCTCGTGTCAGACATGCGCACGATGTGGCTGCCCAGTGGAGCTGATTGAATGTGGTCAATGCTTCAATGCTGGGGTTGTTGGCCTGAGCGAGAACACTGACATTGGTGCCCCTATCCTGTCAATGGATTTTCAGGATCTTGCGGAAGCAGCGCTGGTGGTTCTTCAGAGTTTTGAGGTGCTTGCTGTAAATAGTTCACTTCTCTGAACCATATAGGAGGACGGGTTTCACTACTGCTCTGTAGACCATGAGACTGGTGTCGGGTTTGAGGTCCTGGCCTTCAAACACTCTCTTCCTCAGGCAGCCAAAGGCTGCGCTGGCACACTAAAGGTGGCGTTGAACCTCATCGTTGATGTCTGTCCTTGTTGACAGTAAGCTTCTAAAGTATGGAAAGTGGTCCACATTGTCCAAGGCCTCATTGTGCATTTTAATAATCAGGGGGCAGTGTGGAGGGGCCAGGTTGGTAGAGGACCTTTGTTTATGGGTGTTTAGTGTAAGGCTCATGCTCATGTATGCCTCGGTGAAGGTGTTGATGATCAGAGGCCTGCGGCTGCGCTTTGCTTGACAGTGCAACCGGGGAGATGGTGGTTGCTGCTGGCAATGCACCTACCCCTGGCCCAGCATTGCTGAGGGACCCAGGCCACAGGTGAGAGATGGCAGGAGGAGGGTCGCGGGCAAGAGGAGGGTTGTTCAGCAGTTAGGGCAGGGGCTGGCTCTCAGCAGGCTCCCCTTTTCCCAATGCCGAGTCCCTTGATCAGGCAACTTTGAAGAACAGATCACCCCTGGAAGCCCGCAATCCACCCCTAAAGGGTTTCCATTTCAGACTTCCCACGTGGTGAGTCCCCTGTCTGCTGCTTGGTGAATACCAGTAGGGGTGGGATGAGGCCTTTAAATGGATATTAATTGCCTACTGAGGGGCTTCAATTGGTGACGGGGTGAGTAGGCTATCCACAGGCCTTCCCACCCAAGACTTAATCGGGCCAGAGGCTGGAAGGTGGTGGGTCCGCACCCAGCACCGTGCTGTCCCATTCAATGCCCCCCGCAACCAAACTTGTTGGCATTAAATCCTTCTCATTATTTCTGCTGTGCTGAATTGTGACAAAATATGCTGTTTTACCTATAAGATTCTCAAACTACTTTAAACAACTGTTGAAAATACTACAATGTCTTTCAATTCCGGTTACATGGATAAGAATAGATATACATGATTCTGTGTTTTTGGGATGGGGGGCTGCTGCATTTGGGTTGCGCCTGGTCAGGGTTGTGTACAATGAGTCTCAGGATTGTATTGAAGTCTGACAGTTTTACTCAATTACTTTCAGGGGTCAGAGAGACATTTCACAGAGTTTTGTTTTCCAGAGTCTTTAACCTGTGACTTATTCAGTTCCCACAGGAGGCTGGCTTGGGTCCATGACAGGCTACATTGTGCATGTTTTGCGAAAGGAACTGATCTGACCAGATATCTGACTGCTCCCACTGCACATAAAAAGGGACAATTGTCTGAGTTCGCATTGCGTTGCCCATGATTTTCTGCTACATGGTGGAACTGAGCAAGGAGCAGCCCTCACCCCATCAGTGTACTCTGAAAATTATTTCCATATAGTGTTCATGCTTGCACATATTTTAAACATCTGCTTTCATCAGTCGTGGTGCAGTGACCAAAATAAGTGGGTAATTCTGCTACATAGGAGTGCGAGCTACTTGGGGAACAATGGGAGTATTGAGAGAAGCAATGGCCATTTGCCCTCACCTGTGAGCTGTGAAAAATGGCAGTAAAATGAAGAGGTGGTGTTAAATTAAAAGTAAACCGGATGCTTATTTTAATACAAAAGCATAATAGTTTCCAACCTTTGTATTGATCCAATGAAGGATGTTATAATATGTTTTTGGAACACATCTATGCATTGATTAAATTAATTTAATTGAATATTTTTCAAGCATGAGAGAAAAGGAAAAAAGGAAGTTGTTCCTGGGAAATTAGTGTTCAGATACACAATTGGAAAACGAATCATCCCATCCCAGTCAATATTCTATCAGCCTAGGTTGGTTTTCATGAGCTCCATGGAACTCCCTTTTTACAACCTGCAACTTGTAGGAAAAGTAGCACAACACAGACATAGCAGGGCATGAACCACTGTGATCAGCTTGTTTCTCTAAATGTGCAAATGCTATTTTCTGTACACCTTAAGATGCTGGTTTACACTGGAACACCGTCCATATGAATATATGAACATACGAATTAGGGGCAGGAGTAGGCCACTCGGCCCTTCAAGCCTGCTCCACCATTCAATAAGATCATGGCTGATCTGAATGTAACCTCAACCCCACATTCCTGCCTACCCACGATATCCTTTCACCCCCTTGTTAATCAATGATCTATCTAGCTCTGCCTTAAAAATATTCAAAGACTCTGCTTCCACTGCTTTTTGAGGAAGTGAGTTTCAAAGACTCACAGACCTCTGAGAGAAAATATTTCTCCTCATCTCTGTCTTAAATGAGGAACCCTTATTTTTAAACAGCGACTCCTAGTTGTAGCCTGTCTGTCAGCGAGTGGAACAGTGTGTTGAGAAGACCAGCACTGGGTTAACTCAGTTGGGACAGGCCAGTGACCAGGGTGTGAAGCAGATAGATTGCAAGCAAGGGGAAATCAAACGAAAAAAACCCCCCAAAAAAACGTCATAAAAATTGGGCCGGAGAAAGTTGCGATAATAACAGGCGGAGCTTTGGAAAAATGCATGAAGGTGGTTACAGTGACACTCATCCCAGGTACCATAGGAGGAGGAAGGTCCAAACGACATTGTCAGAATGCCCACAAAATTCCCCAGTTTGAATGGGGATGCAGCTGACCTACTGTCCAAATTCAAAAATTTTTAACAGCACACAGAGCTATGGCTTCTTGATTCAGGTGTGTTTGAATCGGAAAAGCAAGCCATAAAAATTCACCTAGCAATTAGGAATGAAGGTCTACACAGGCTGAACATATCAGGGTTAACAGAAGAAGAGCTAAAGGGTCCCCATAAGATATGGACTTCATTGGAAGACCAGTTCAGAATCAAGTTAAACTCACATATTCATTGATTAGAGTTCATGTCATTTCGACAACAGCCTACATAATCCAGAGACCACTTTGTCAGCAGATGCAGAGAAAAGGATACGTACTAGATTTTTCAGATGCAGAGCTAGCAGACAGAATTGTTGAGTTGGTGATCGCATCCATTCCCATGGAAGCGTTCCAGAAAGATCTGCTAGACAAGCCCAAAACATCTAGCACTGAAGAGTTACTGAAGGATGGATGTAAGTATGAAGTGAACCTCACAGGTTGACAAAGCTTACAGGTCCTAAGTACAACCCCAATTGTTGATGGACTTTGCTAGAACACCTAAACCTAGCAAGACATGTGGAAGGTGTGGTCTGCATGCACCAAGGAAATGTCCATTTTTCCAGTAATTCCATAAGGTATGTGGCAGAAAGGGCCATTGGCAGCGGCAGTGCACTAGAGCAAAGGCTGATGAAGCTACAAGGAGCCGTGCACTGATCCAAACAGACCATTTACAATGGGTACCTTCAAGCAATAAGACTGACTATCCAGTATCCCTCAGAAACATATACATGAGGTGATTGACAAACTAGAAAATAATGATGAGGTGCGTGACGAGATGAAGAGCGGTGAACATATGTTTCACACCGTCAATCTTGTGGAAAACATAAGATGCCATCACACCACCCGAGATGTTTGCCAGGATTCGAATTATCTGCCCTAAGAAAGTTGGTAACTACTCACTATTGGCCAAGATTGATATAGGTGCAAGTGCCAACATACTACCTTTGTGGATTCTGAAAGGCATGTATTCCACATACATGGAAGGCCATGGCGAAACCTACTACTGCTAAACTTTCGGCGTACAACGGTTCACTTATTCCATGTGCAAGATCCATAGTTCTGGAGTGCAAGTACAATCAATCCTCCTGGGTATCAAAGCTTTCTACATCATGGAGGCTAAAGGCCCAGCAATTGTAGGTCTACCAGTATGCTGTGACCTCACACGAGTGACAATCCATGGAATTAGTCAGACCTCATACAACAGATCAATCTCAGAAACTACTCCTATCACCTCAGTTCACAACCTAACATCAAAATATCCAGAACATTTTGACAAAACTGGCAGTTTTAAGGGAGCTGCAAAATTACGCCTGCAGGAGAATGCAAACCCGTCAACTGACCTGGTATATTTTGCACAATGCAAATGCTAGCATCTACAAGAAGAAATGGCAAAAGATTCTACACTACAGAAACTGTGGAAAAGCATCATCGAAGGAAGGCATGATTCGATTCAGCATGTCCACAAACACATGGGACCACTTTGGCCTTATAGGGATGAGCTAGACATCTCCCAGGCAGGTCACCATACTGGAATCTTTGTGACCTGATATTCTTCAACAAATTCATCACTCACACATGGGCAATCCATTTGGCCCAACAGGTAGGCAGTACAGGTGTTTATGCTCCATATGAGCCTCCTTCCCATTGATTGCATCTTACCATGTCAACATATCAAAATATTGGCCAGTATACCGAAAGAACATCCTGCTATATTCAAAGTAATGCCAAAGGATCATTTTCATTCACCTGAGAAAGTGGATGAAGCCTCATTTAAGCACCTGATCCAAAATATAGCAACTCTAACAGTGCAGCACTCCCTCAGGATTGCACTGAAATGTAAAACTAGATTATGTTCTCAAGTGCTGGAGTTTGCAACCACAGTACTTGTAAATGTGCCACAATTGACACTAGTTATGTCAACATTTCAAACTGCTTTTCTGTTTGCATCTTTAACAAGTTACTTTTGCACCTCACGCACCTTCTTGTTCTCTTAGGATTGCCTGGCACCTGGTTTACTCATTACAACCCTCACTATTTCCTAATCAGTGAACCAGAGGCATAATGTTATGAGTTGAGATGGATGATATTGGCTTTCCATCTTTCCCTGCAGTAGAGGAGTTAGTATCTGCGAGAAGGAGCTGGAGGTCCTCATTTTTTCTTGTTTCCTCGCAATTCAAATTGATTGCTTTGGCCTTTGACCTATTAGTACTGAAAACTGACAGAGCAATTGAAGAAAATGAGTAGCAACTCAGCAGATGTGAAATCATTGGAGTCAGGCCACTAAACTCACAACAGCCAGTCCTTAGATACTAACTGACAATGACAGCTCTCAGATACAAATGGTAAATATCATGAGATTTTAATTCTTGATAGACATCAAGCTATGAACTCTCAAAGGAGACTCTGAGATACTAACTTGTGTTGTAAACAATTCTAACTGACAGTAGGCACTGAGATATTAACCCATGAAGGTCACTGCAACGCTAACTCATGACAGGCACTATGAAATATTAACCCAATACGGATAACCCTGAGATACTAACCGATTTCAAAGACTGAGATTAACTCATGAAGGTCACCATGAGATAATAACTCCTGGGGTTGGTATGAACTTTTGGATGGCCAACTAGCAGCATGCCCTGCCCACTTCTGTACTGCATGGGCCAGAGCCATTTTGAGGCTCTTGCTTCATTTAAATTAAAGCAGTGAGCTTCTCATCCCATATTGATGTCCTGTTATAGCTTGCTGTATTCAGGCCAATACTATATTGGGCAGCTTGGAGCCCAGCCAGCCACATCAAGGTGCTCGGTTGAGTACAGGGCTGATGTTTGTAATTGTGGAATGAGAGGAAGCCCAGGGCAGCAGCGCAGGTTATTTAGGTGGTGCCCATCCTTCTCCTCTTGGCTCCACATAAATAAGTTAAAACTTACCATTTCAGAGCCTCTATAGCTCTATCTCCAGTAAAACTGGTTGCAGTGTGCAGTTCTAAATTGGCAATCAGAGCCTTATGTACATCACCCCAATTTACATATTAAAATGCGGCAACAAACTGAAATGGGCAGACATTTTTTTCTGAAAGTATACAATATACATAAAATTTATAAGAGTACATTGCATGACAGCTCAAATTGGACATTACATAAGGATTATAATCCTAGCCCCTTTTTAGGCCTATTCCAGATCAGGCGTACTCCTCGGATGATCACTCTCACGTAAGGTTGAGAAAGAAAGGCCTCACTTTCACTTAAATGGGTCTGAAGAACTGATCTAACTCTCCCTGAAGGAGAGCAACCATTAGAGAATATTATCATCCTCCGGATAGCTTTTTAACAATTTTTAGCTAGATTATAACCACCCAGATATTATAAGTGTCCAGCCATCTCTCCTCAGCAATGTACCTCTCCACTGAAGAGTGTACAGAGATGGGTTTTCAAGTTTGGACACAGAAAACTATATAAGACAATATATTTTCTACAGATGCTCTTTAATAAAAAAAGCGAACATGCAATTCACTTTCGATGGTAATTGCAACATTGATAGTTCTCGGAAAGGTAAGTATAATCTTCTTTCTATTAGAGAATCCAGGTCCTGATAATGTTACAGAGAGATATTTAAGATATCCATCAATATTTAAAGTAGTATTTACCTTAAATCCCAGAGTAGAGAGCTACTGAGTCTAGAAAGATACCTCCATCCGAAGAAAGGGGAGAACTATCATCGCTACAGTACATCAGCCGTACCTTTACCTTGAGAGATGCTGCACTAAATCCAATGAATCTAAAAATCCTACAGTGTGGTTCCAATATTTATACCATTAAAGGGTTGAACCAGCAGGAAGCATGTTGAGCATACATGCTGTGCAACATCTTTTTTTTTCATCAATGTCCTTAATTTTAGTCAACATCCTTCAAACAAACAGGATGCTGAGTGGTATTCACTCAGTTTCCAGGATTTGGCGGGACAAGTTATTTAGGGGCATCCTTAAAGTTATCTATTGCTAGATCGTGGTATCTTACAATTTATCAATGCCTTGCTGAGGTGGTGCAGAGGCCAGCTCCTGTTTTTTCAGGAACTGCCTTGTGTTAGAGGATAGGCCATATCCTATGCCATAGGATGTTAGTGTCCTTGAGCACACAATTATACCCAGGCATGTTTATAAACTTCTTGAACCTTTGCCTAGCAGATGAACTCTGCTTTTAATTTTTAATCCCTACTTCACAGGAGAATCACTCTTTTTAATCTTATAACTCCATCGCCTAAATCTTCTGATCGGCATGTGGGGTCACCGATGTGTAAAATGACGAATGGTGACGTTGGGCTTGTGTCCCAACATCACCGCATGTCATTCCGATCTTCAGTTCAGCAGGCGCGCACCGGAGTCGGCTGCTCGCCCGCCGACCTGTCAAAGGCCTGTTAAGGCCATTTAAAAACTAATTAAAATAATTAGCAAGGTTGCCTGTCCAACCGTAAGGTTGGCGGGCAGGCGAAGAGCCCAGGCAGCCTTCGCATTTATCATGAAACCTCATCCATGGGCGAGATGAGGTTTCATGAAGGATTTATAAATCAAGTAAATGTTTTAATTAAAATTAATTGACATGCCCCAGCTCATGTGACACTATTACATGAGGGGACGTGTGTGAAATTTTTTTTTCTCCCTCTATTTAAATTTTTCAAAATGAAATTAAACTCCCTGAGGCAGTTCCGTGCCTCAAGAAGATTTCTGCGCTCTTTTGCGTGCATACACATGAAAGAGTGTAGGCACGGCTCAACCTCCTCCCCCTGCCCGCACAGGGAGCACTCAGTGCTTCCGGGTGTGCGTCACGCTGGGCGGGCCTTAATTGGCAAGATATTTGGCCGTGCACAGCTGATCGCAGGTGGCGATCGGCCTCGCGCCCGCCTGCACCCGCTCCCCCGACAGGGAGAAAATTCTCCTCCATATTTATAGCCGGATTACTCCATATTTATAGCTGCATTCCCTCACATTTAAACCAAAGCAGCTTCTTCCAATATTGTACGTTACTCACTACATTTACAATTACAGCTAATATTTACCATATTTATTAGATGTTGAACATACAGCCTGAGGGATTTTTCACAATTTCCAACCCCTGGGGGGACTATGGCTGAAGGCCCTTAGACAGTGGCCTTTCCCCACTGTGCCTTTATTCCGAATCAAACTTCGATTAGCTTTTACCTCAATAGATTCCTCATCTTCTCAGGAGAGGAGATCTCAAGTTCACGAGCCTAATGGTCAACAAATATACAAGAGTCTATTCCTGCCTATCTTTCCTCTGTGGTAACAACTGAGTGTTTCCCTCAGCACATAGGCCTGGTCCTTGGAGTGTGCCAGTCTGCAATACTGGACAGTAGACAGCTCTTTGACTGGAAGACCAGCAAGCTTCGGGCAGACCAATGTGCATCTTTCACTGAGTTGATGGCCCTCCAGTCGAAGTTGATATGTGTAGAGTGCGCAGTTGAACCTCATCACCAAAACTTTCAAACAAACACCAAGATATAGCTTGGCTGGTGGTGAGAAAGGCCCTCCCCATCTGAAACATGCTCTCTCTTACTTACCTTCCATTACAGCCTGTTGCTCTATTCAAAGTGATAAGCCTCTGATGGGACCTCCAGCTTTGAGGGCCTGCCCGCTGTCTTTAATTGGATGGTGAGCCTGCTCTCTGACCGTTACTTAGCCACCCCGGGGAAAATCACAATGAGTGACTGTTTCCAGCACAGTGACGTTCAGAAGCCCACAGGGAAATTCCAGCCCACCGGCTTGTAACAGGCAGCCTTGAGGCACACACAATTATCCAGTACAGGGTACAAGGAAAACAGACTAACATTCAACAGGAAGCTTTGACATTCAATCTCAGCATAGTGAGACTTGGGTCACTCCACTGTTCATTCTATTGGGCTGCCCATAGTTTCTTGAATCTTAACCTATTTCCCTTCTTTGGCCAGTGTGTTCCACTTTTTTAATATATTTACAGAATATCAATATCAGTTATGCACTACTGTAGTTATGGTTCACAGTCTTCCTTTCCCAGCTGAAAATGAAATTGTGGAAATGAGATTTTTGAAATGTTGCATCAACTATTGAAAATATTTTACGAATGTGTGCACCGTGTCATTAAGGCTGTGCAATTTGTGCAATTCCATGAGGATCATGAGGTTTGATACTCCAGTTAAATCCAGGGATAAGTTTAATCAGCTTAACAACCATGTGTAATGAATTAACTAATTCTAAGTTGCAGTCACAGGTGGAAGGATTAATTGGGAGATATGTTTTATAATATTACCTTGATGGCTGTATCGGAATGAACAAGTATTTATCTATAATTTTTAAATATTGTTGTTCCATTTTGGGAACTTACATTACTCACACACACACACACACACACATTCACTCACTCTCTTTAGGTCTCTGTGCCCAGCTTCACAGGTCGTATTTAATAAAGACACCCCATTAATTTGTTTCCTTATAAATGGACCTTTAATGTGTGCAGCCTCACAAGAATCCTTCAGCACCAGCACTTAAGAAAGTGGTTCAGTGTTTACATGAGTGTATAATAGAAGCACCTCAGGTATTTATTTGCCCATTAAATGTGTTTGAAGTGCTTCCCCTGTGCTGATGCACTGAGTCTCATAGGTTGCAGCATGCACAGCGAGACACTGAGTCCTTTATCCTGAAACAAACTCCGATTAGGTTTTACCTCTATGGATTCCTCATCTTCTCAGAAGAGGAGGTCTCAAGTTCATGGGCCTAATGGTCAACCAATATACAAGACTCCATTTCCTGCCTATCTTTCTTCTGTGGTAACAAGGGCTCTTTCTCCGTGCTCTCTGAGGTGGAAAACACTTAGTAACTGCCATCTTTAATTAGAATTCCCCAGCTCCTTTTTTTTTAAAAAAACAACTTAACTTAATCAAACCTAGAACAACCTCACCATTTCAGTGATTATCTTTTCTCTCCATTAATGATAATTCTATTTATCTTGCCACAATCCTTTGTCACTCACTGGCTCCTCTCTAAATGTTGTCCAGCAAATTAAATCAGGAACAAGGAAAAAAGTCTGTTAAGGAAATTTAAAAGTAATTATTATATCTTTGAGATAAAGCAGGTCTCTGTGATTGAATGACTGGCTCTACAAAGGGTGAAACATTAAACTGATGTGAGCAGCACCGCTGACGAATTTGTTTAGATAACGCCTGAATAGATGAAATCTTCGAATTTAAGCTTTTAATGATGGTCCCCTTTTTTGTCGAGTGAGGTAATATATCTTTCCAAAGCTTTACAGTTTCTATTCCAAAATAGATGCCGTGTGTAATTCCAGTTGCTTTGGGTCAAGTATGTCAAGTTCAATCAAAGCTCAGCCAGTAACAGATGGTTTGAATAAAAAAGCAGGTTTTTTTTTTCCCTGAGAACCATTTTTGGCTTCTCTTGCTAAAATATCACTAAAATCAACAATTCCAGGTCATTTGTCAGGGCATGACCAGAAGACTCGGCTTCAGTCTTCAGAGCTGCCTATTTAATGTTTTTAACAAAAATGTTTATGCAGACAATCATTGCAATTCATGTTTCTAGTTGAATAAGATATAGATATCTTTTGGCAACATATGTCCATTATAACCATCACTTTTGTGGCCATATTTCATCAAACACTAAAAGACGTTGACTCACTGTGCTTGGTTTCTTGTGCCACACAATTTATCTCTGACAGTTTGTACTCTAAGCTCCTCAGTGCATGTTCAGACTAGAGTGTGTGTACGAGCAAGTGGTGAACAATAAGTTATAAATTATTATTTCAGTTTTTTTGTCCGTATGCTGACACTGCAATGCAGGGATTGCGTGTGCATTTTTTTTCCAAAGCCTATTGACACCAACATGGTCGGAAATTTATTTTATCACTCAGGGCATAACCCTCATTAATAACAACACTTGCTTTTACACGCTGCCCTATCAGATTCAAATGTCTCAAAGCAATTCAGCAAATATACCGCCTTGCACTTATATAGCACATTTCATGAAGAAGAGTGCTGTAAAATGTCTTTCAGTGGTGCAAACAAAATTTGGATGCAGAGCCAAAATGGGATAAAAAGCTTAGTCAAAGGGTTTTAAGAAAATCATAAAGCAGGAGAGGGAGATAGAGGTAGAGGAGTTTAGGGAAGGAATTCCCGAGCATATGATATAGGTAGTTGAAAATACATCTTTCACTGACAGGAGAAAACGACGGGAGGGTGGGGGATGCACGAGAGATCAGAGCTGGAGGAGTAGAGCGTTTCCGGTTGGAAGGCTGTTGTATTGCTAAAGGATGTTAAAGTGCTTGCAGACAAAGTGGGAAATTTTAAATTTGAGGCAGTTGGGGGACCAAGAGTCAATGCAGTTCAGCGATGACAGGGCTGATGGGAAAGAAAGATTTGGGAGGCAGCAGAGTTTTGAACGAGCTGAACTTTATGAAGGGTGGCAGATAGACGGCAGCAGGAGAGCAATAGTCATGTCTGGTGGTTAAAAAGGCATAGATCATGGTTTGAGCAGCAGACTTCTGGCACTGGGGCAGAATGGGTAATGTTACAGAGGACATAGTGCGCGGACTTTGTGATTTCTCATATAATGAATCCATTTTTGAGTCAAGTCCAATGTTTATATAGGTAGACATGGCAGCCATCATATACCAGTAAGGCCCATGACAAGAATGAGATGAATAGGCTGGTGATCTATTTTTTTGGTGATATTAGTTCAAGGAAGAATTTGGCTAGGACACTTAAGAGAATTGCTTTGAATAATGAAATAGACTCTTTAATATCCAACCCAACATGTAAATAGGGTTAACATCTCAACCATAGAGAGCATTTCCAACAAAGTGGCACTCTCAGTAATGCACTGGAATTTCAATTTAGATTGTAAACTCAAATTACAGTATTGCACTACTGTATACAACCTACTATCCCAGTGGTTAGGCCACAACTGGAGTACTGCACCCAGTTCTGGCCACCACACTTCAGGAAGAATGTGAGGGTGGAGAGGAAATTTACCAGAATCATTCCAGGGATGAGGGATTTTATCTACAAGGTCAGATTGCACCAGCTGGGTTGTTCTTCTTGGAGCATAGGTATTTGATGGGAGGTGTATGCATAGTGGTATTGTCACTGGACTAGCACAAATACCCAGGATAATGCTCTGGGGACCTGGGGTTCGAATCCTAACATAGCAGATGGTGAAATTTGAATTCAATGAAAAACCTGGAATTAAAATTCTAATGATGACCATGAAACCATTGCCGATTGTTGTCAAAACTCATCTGGTTCGCTAATACCCTTTCTGCCGTCCTTACCTGGTCTGGCCTTTGTGTGACTCCAGACCCACGGCAATCTGGTTGACTCTTAAATGCCCTCTGAAATGGCCCAGCAAGCCACTCAGTTCTCAAGGGCAATTAGGAATGGGCAATAAATGCTGGCCCAGCCAGCAATGGTCACATCCCATGAACGAATTTTTAAAAAATTGATAGAGGTGTACAAGATCATGACAAATTCAGATAAGGTAAACATAGGCCAGGATTTTTAGAATGGCGGGGTTTCCCTTCCCGCCATCTGAGGAGTCAGTGGAGATACTGCCTGCCCCGCAGCCATTTAACACTCCAGCAAGCATTAATTGGCTGAAGGTGGGGCTCCCACCCTCACTCAGGAGGAAGTCCTGCTTCAGAGAACTGCTGGCCAACCAGTCAATCAGCCAAACTAGTCCCTGCAGTGCTAGAAGCTGCAGTGGACAGGACTGCGACTGCAAGCAGTCACCAGAGCCTAAGTCCCGAAGTCGGGGACCAGGGTGGACGTGGAAAGGATATTTCCTTTTGTGGGAGAATCTAGAACTAGGGGTCACCGTTTAAAAATAAGGGGTCACTCATTTAAGACAGATGAGGAGAAATTTTTTCTCTCAGAGGATCATGAGTCTTTGGAACTCTCTTCCTCAAAAGGCGGTAGAAGCAGAGCCTTTGAATATTTTTAAGGCAGAGCTAGATAGATTCTTGACTAACAAGGGGGCGAAAGGTTATTGGGGGTAGGCAGGAATTTGGGGTTGAGGTTACAATCAGATCAGCCATGATCTTATTGAATGGTGGAGCAGGCTCGAAGGGCCAAGTGGTCTACTCCTGCTCCTAATTCGTATGTATGTTCATATGTTTTAGGAGTCTCGGTGCAGAGTGGGGAGGTGAGCCCCAGGGGGGGTTGGCAGATGGAGGTGGGGATGTTGGTGGAGAGGAGTGGGGTTAAGGGTAGGTCTGTAGGGGTCAGTCCTTGTTGGGGGGGCTCCTAATGGAGGCGCCTCCGCCTTCCTGCCCAAGGCCTGAACAGGGTTACATTTTGGACTATTCCCCCTGCCCCTGAACTCCTCCCGTCAACCTGAAAACTATGGCTGGACAGGAAATGGCCCTAAAATGGTCAATGATTGGCCACTTAAGGGCCTCAATTGAGACAAGGGCGGGCCAGTCGGCCTAGGCCTTGCCTGCCCCAACATAAAATACAGAGAGGTTATGGGGCAGGAGTCTGGTGAGGTGGCCATCCTAGAAATTTTATGACCACCCCCTGCCTACAAACCTGTTGGTGGGGAATGTAAAATTCTGTCCGTAGAAAAGTTGCTCCCATTAGCTGATGACATGAGGGCCAGAGACACAGATTTAAGGCTTTGGGCAAAAGATGCAGGGGGAATATAAGGTTAGATGTTTTAAAGCAATGTGTGGTAATGACCTGGAATCCACTGCCTCCAGGGTGATGGAAGGAGAGATGATCAAAAGGAAATTCGATGGGCACTTGAGGTAAATAAACTTGCAGGACTACAGGGATAGAGCGGTGAATGGACTGATTGGATTGCTTGACTCAGAGCTGGCATGGACTTGATGAGCTGAATGGCCTCCTTCTGTACTGCAAAGACTCTATGACTATGCTACATTCCCTCATCAAGCCTTGGAAACAGTTTGGGGATGACTTTAAACTTATCCACCTGGTGGAAACTGGATGGGAGGGCACTTATCTACCCTGGAGCTACCAGCATCTGACCATTCCCAATTTTAACCTGCTTCAATATGTAGGTGCCAAAGCCACCCATCCAAAAATGCTGGAGTCCTTTTTTTTTAATCAAAAGCATGTCAGCAGGTCCCAATCACCAGGACCCAACTGCAATTTGAACTGGATAACCTGAGCAGGAAGTCTCAGTGGCATTCCTTCCGGGTAATAACCGTGGAATAGTGGATTAGGGCCAGAAGAGATCCAAATAGCTTCACTAATTTCATTTGCTCCGTGGGACCAGGGGGAGCAAGAGTGTATTACAGCTGTTCCTGCCACCTACCAGATGTCGCGCAACTTTCCACCCATTTCCAACCCAGAATGGTGATAATAGATGAGACCCAACAATTAAAATCGACCAGGTCTCATTTCACTGTGGCTGGGCGGAAGTTAAATAGCTGGCACGATTTCCCACTGAAAACCCACTGGCAGTTAAAATCCAGTGTTTGTTTGTATCTACTCTTGTGCCAAAACATTCAATTAGTTAACTGCATTTAAAGATTGTTTCTGTTGTAAAACATACTTGGGTCAAGGTACAGCTCTCAATTAACAGTCTATGTGCAGTGGCTACAATTACTGCTGTCTGGGCTACTTGCAAGCAATTTTGTCCCTTCATATACACTGCTTTACATGACATTTTATACGCCTAAAGGTGACAGATGTCAGTACTTTCCAATGAATGATGGCGTTTCCCTTCTCTTTATAAGTTGTGTGTCTCTGTATTTTTCTGTAGTATCCTTCTCTTATAAGTATAATTAATGAAGTACAGCTCCTCTAGTGGTTTGGTCATAAAGGCCTTTTCCCCTCTTGTTGCCCTGACACGATCATGGTGTGGAGAACTCCAAGTGACAGAAGAGTAACTGAGCTTTCCAGGCAGCAGGTCTCTGGTTTGTACCGTTGGTCTGTGCTGACCCCAGCCTGGCTGATGGTACAAGCACTGTTGTTTGCCTCAGTGCCTCTTCCCCTGTCTAATGACACCCTCTTCTGCAACATGCCCACCCCTGTCTTGTCCTGCCCCTAATGGAGGGTGTGCAGGTTGGCTGAAGGTGTGGGAATCAGAATTTGCTACAATCCCCCCTGGTTGAATACCCAGCCTCGCATATTATGAACAGTAACTTGGCTGTCGGAGCCCTGTGCCCATGGAGCCGGACCTGAGCATGAGCTAATATATTCAGCAAGGAAGAAGGAATAGAGAAAGCAAGAAAGCCTTATCACATACTCGGGACATCCCAAAGCACTTCACAACTAATCAATTACTGTTTTGATGGAGCCATGTGTGGCAGTCAACTTGCACTTGGCAAAATCATTTGGACGTCATCCCATCACCCCAATTGCTCCACAATTTTCACCTCTAAATTGACCTGCTACACCCCATCACAGCATCCTCCCAGCCCAAAACTTGCGATGAAGGACACCAACAGAAAATCCTTTTATGTAACATTCCAACAACACATCCATATGTATAAAGATAAACAATTCACCCTTTTTGTCTCCTGTTGTGTGGTTGCCTTTGCTAGCATGGTGCTCCTACACAGTACCACCCCAGTGGCTGGAGCATGGCTGGTGGGAGAATGTTGATGGTCACTGCCAGAGGCTGCAGCTGGTCTTGCAGGATACCCTCGAGCAGTTCTGAGGTGGCTTTTGATGGTCCACTTTGGCGTGTGCAGCAGCAGTCTGGGCTTGCTGTTTGGCTGAGAGGCAACAGCAAGGGCACTGGCAGAGGTCCAATTGTGCAAGCGCGAAGGTTGTCATCCTGAGAGAGGACAATGGGTTTGGGCTCTAGGCAGCCATTGGCAGAGTCCCAGGGCGGCGCCTCAAAAATCCTAATAATCTGTTTGAGGACAGATTACTGGATTGCTGTGGGAGGTTGCATACCCCATTGAGCATTGAGATTCACAGCCATTATAGCAGCAGTTTGAGTCTGCATGGCAGTGAGCATGAATCTCATGTCAATCTGAGCTTCCGCAGCAGCGCTCAGGCATTGGGCAGCTCTTGCCTGTGCTGCAGTGGAACTTGACACAGCTCCATCTTGGCTGGGTCCAGAAATGCTGTCATGGAGCTGAAAGCACACTTCAAGGTAAAAAGGAGGAGCTCCAAGTTGTGTGCAAGGTCTTCTGTCACCTTGGAGCCAGACACCCTCCATGCTCTTTGACAGTGGCAAGAGTTGGTCTGGCAAGTCTGCTGATGCACTAAGCATCCTTCTGTATATACACAACAGTTTTCTCCTGTAAGCAGCCCCATCAAAGTCCTCATTTGAGTTCGCCGTAGCAGAACTCATCTGCAATCTGGCTCCCTGGGTATCTGACAAATGAACTGTATTATTTCCCCTGGCTTGATTACAGCCCATTCCTACGTAGTGAATCACTATGGGCTAATTCTGACTCTGTACCATCCTCTAAGGTATGTGCAATACCAGTATCTGAGCTTGTGGCTGCGAGTTTCACATCAAGTGAAGGTGCTTCTCCATCGAAGGTCAGGTGCAGCTCTTGCCCTTCTTCATGAGGCCACAGTAGCTGGCCAGGTGGCTGTTCTTGGGTCTGATATCAGAAAATTAGAAGTGGAGGGTTGGGATGAGGGAAGAGGAAGGTGTAGTGGAAAGTAAGAAGTCCACGTTCACACCATCTGCTACTAGTGCTTCACGTCAGATAGTAGGGTGAGGGTGAGAGGGATTTGAGAAGGCTGTTAAAGCCATAATATAGCATCATTCTGAGCATCATCAGATGCAACGACCACTATGACAGCCAACCTCACACTGCTGAATACAGGTTCCTCCTGTGGGCTTAAGTGACCCAGGCATGCCTGTCCCCCTCTGGTTCTACGCTGTTCCCTCTGGTTATGGATCACTTTGCCCTGTAAGAGAGAGGGAAGCTTGTCAGTGCGTCGCAATCTGTTTAGGTTATGTGCCTGCCAGAGATGGATAGCTCGAGGGGTGGTTATGTGGAAGTTGAGAGAGGTGGGCGTGAGTTTAGTATCATTGGTGAGAGTGAGGTGGAGCATCTGAATGAACCCAAGTCCTGACTGGTAGGGACTGCAGCCGGGTGAGTGATTAGGGTGTGGTTTATGGAGCAAAGAGGGAAGTTGGTAGTGCGGTGTGTATGAGATGTCATTTGAAGATGCATTCACTGACCTTGACCACCCATGTGAGATCATTGAACTTCTTGTGGTATTGCTCCTGGAATTCATGTCTCTTGCTATCTGGCTCCCATTCCCTTTTGAGGGTGTTCCTTGAGGACCTCTTGGTCACCTGTGGAAATATGGCTTCTCTCCTCCTGTTGTGGACTAAAGCTTCCAGCACAGCATATATGAATTGAGCAGCCCCCTTTCTTGCCTGTTGCTGAATGTTGTGTCCTTCTCCCTACAGACAGTAGGCAGTAGGTTCTGTGTAATGAGTGCAGTTCCTCTTTAAGAGAGCAGGCTGCCTTTAAGAGCTGCAGACATGCTGAAACAAGTGCTAGTCATGCTCACTCCTTAGCCCGCTATTGAGCCTTCAGTAACCTAGCGCTGCAGGTCACACTTGGCTAAATGCTACAATCAATCATTTATATCATGTACATGCTATAATACTTTATTCCACTGCCATTTAAATAAAATGTCAATTATTTCTCATTTGCATTTTGGATAGAAGCAATTGATTTCAACTGACAGCATTAACAGTAATATCAACAAAGGCCTCGACCAATCAATCTTTCCTACCTAATGAGATAACTTCCTCATGATTGCAGGGATGAGATCATTTGCTATTGCATATTGATTAGGAATTTAGATTACTTAAAGCACATACAAAAGCAGACTTGAACCAATGAGTTAAATACCTTCAGCATGACACTGCTGCAACACTTGTAGACACTAAGTTTTCAGCCAATAACCCATTTACGCTGATTGTTGTATTACACCGGTATCAGCTCACCAGTGAAGTAACATCAGGAGCTGAATTTTTAGGCCCCATTGGGGGTAAGAACTCAGGAAACCAGCCAAAAAGCGATGGTTAGCTAATTCAGCTTATTAAAGTCCAATTAAGACCTATTGTTAGAGGCCAACTGGAATTTTCCAGTCAGCCTCAAGATCCCGGAAGGTGCCAGGAACAGTGGGCTCGATAATATGCTGAGGGCAGGCTCCCAACACTCCTGCATAAATTTCAGAGGCGACCTCCCCTCCACTTGGCTGACTCACCACGCTTTAATTTTTTGGGCAACGGCCCTTTAATTACTATGAGGCAGGATTTCCGTCCGTCTTCAGGTAGAGGTCCCGCCTCATAAGGTTACCGACCAATCGGTGGTCAGCAGCTGTGCGCCACACCAAGATGTGGGGTGGGGGGGGAATGGGGGGACAGGGAGGCATGTTAGACAGTGCAGGGAGGGAGGGTGTGCGGGGTGAGGCAAAACTGTGGGGAGGGGCCTCTGATTTGCATAGGGGACTTGGGAAGCAGGCCCCCACCACCCCCCAAATCCCACCGCTTCTCTTGACCAGCAGCCCTCAGAGTTAACCCTGCCAGGCTACATGCTGGGCGCAGGCCTCTCCTGCCGCCTGTTAAATCGGAGCAGCGGTGAGGTGAGGTCCTTGATTGGGTATTAATTGCCCACTTAAAGGCCTCAGTCGAACTGCACGCAGGCAGCCCACCCGTCGTCTCACCCTGCCGCCTGTATAATCATGGCGGGGGCAGGGCCGGGGGCGGCCTAGCGGGTGGCGAAGATGCTACCCTAACTTACGGGTCCACTCACCTGTTATCCCGCCCACAGGTGGCCCGTAAAATTCAGTCCAACAAAGCTGCCTGGAGGCAGCCTCCTGGTGGCTGAACGCAGGGAGCAGTGCTCTAGACAGGCTTAGAGGCCTGCCTGGCTTTAGCTGCAGCCATAGGCCATCCTGGGAAGGAGCTCCCCATCCAGGATCCTGGGCCGGCTGCTCAGGGGGTTTTTTTATTTTAAAGTTAAAAAAGCTGGAGTGAGTGCGTATCCATCTTGGGGCACCCTCTCTCTCACTTACCTGAAAAGACAGCTTGCACCTTCTTCTGTCCTCCTATTAGCCCTCCAGCTTTGAGAAGCCACCTGCCATTCTTAATTTCACCATGAGCCTGCCCTCTGGCCATTGATTGGCCAATTCGGGGAAATCACAGCCGGGTGGGTGACTGTTCCCTACGTAGTACGGTGACCTCCATTTGACCCTGATGGTGGGGTCCTGAAGCCCAAGGAGAAAAACCTGCCCCGTGATAAACTATCAGTGAAAACCTGCAGAATGTGCAACACCAATTAAATCAATGCAAGGAAATATATATGCTTCATGGTCTGAATACTCAGCGCACAGTATGTCCTCCTTACTTTACCGAAACTTGCATTCCTCTCATGCATACACCACACTGAATGTGAAAGTGCTCCTCTATCTCAACAGAAAATTTTCGTGGAACATATTTACTTTATCGAAACAATGAAAAATTTAAAATGAACCTGGATTAATTTTATTTTGGTCTCAGAACTGTAGCTAACAGATTGATCCTGAAATGGAAGCCAAATCCATACTGTAGGGAAAATTATTTTTGTAATATATAATTTATGGCCTTATTTTGTTGATTTTATAAAGAGAGATTATTGGTGCAGCTGGATCACTGTGCAACTTGAGGCTGAATGACCAATTAAACCAGTAACATAAACAAAACCAGAAATGTATTCTCGAAAGCAGTTATACATCATGTAATGTTTACCTGAAAATGTAAACAGAAGAGAGAATTACAGAACCAGCTGCACTGTTCTTCCAGACTATCATCATCTGAAATGCTGACAATTTTATTTCAACCAGAAAAAATTGTGAAGGATAGAAGATACTGTACCTAGGAATGACTCATTCAGTAATCTCATCCAGTCACAAATTGTCATAAATCACAAGAGTGAGATTCAGACTTGCAATCATTCCTGTCATTTTTGATATGTTCACTGAGAAGGAATTTTGAAAAAAATACATACATATGTTGCTGCTGAGCTAACTTTAGCCCTGACTGCATTCAGGGCAATCCAATTTCAGGCAAAGCGCCTCAGACAGTTTTTCGTCGCATCATATGCATATGTAAACTTTAGACTTAACACCTGTTGCAGACACTGGCTCTGGACACATAATTATTTGCCTGTGCCACACAATTCTAGCTCGTAATCGGTGCCTGCTTTCTGCCCACCAGATTGTAGTAATCTAGTAAGCGTTTGTATAGCTCGTGAAAAATGGGTCTGCATTTGTACAGCATCAAATTTTTTGGCCAGTTTGTTGGAAAGACCTGATTTACATGAACTCAATGTGGGCGTTGGCTGCCAAGGGCTCAAAACAAACCAAGATTTAAGTGGCAAGTAGAGATTGGGGAAGGGTTAATGGTCAAATCTTTGGATTCCTGGCCAATTAGTAAAGAGAAGACACAGTCAAATTTAATTCAGGTAACGGGGGTTTCACCTGGAGAGCTGGTGAGAGCCGTGTGTCGCCACCTTTGGGGAAGGCCTGGCATATGGAAGTGCCAGTCAGGAATATAAGTAGACGGTGGCAGGCCTTCCTTGGGGTCAAGGACACCAGGGTGGGGGTTGGAAATCCCGCCCCTCTGAGAGTTGCCAGCCAATCGAGGCAGGAAGATAATCCACAAGTTTCCCGGCCCGGACTTAATCGGGGCAGAGGGAGGAAGGCAGCGGGGTCCCCATTGGTGTATGTAGTGGCCTGATAAAGAAATCAAACAGAGAGGGAATTCTTTTTCAACTTTACCACATGACGATATCTGGTGGAGAACACTGTAGAACCAATTCAATCTTCTGAAATCAATTCACTGAAATCACTGGAATAAAAATTGATGAGTTCTACAATGGGTGACCTCATTGAATATTGGATTCTTATTTACATAGAATTGAAAACTCCCCCCTCTGGAAAGTGAGTCCCTCCTTATGTTTAGTGCCCACTAGTTTCAGAGAAATTACTGTCCAGAAGAGTGTATTTAGCTGACCACTCTCGATGATTTAAGAACTTGTTTATTTGAACAGGAATGTAAACTCTCTAACAGCTAAACGAATGCATTGATCATTTTATGGCCTCAAAAGTCCAATTTCTTACCCTCACCCTTCACACCCCATTTCTCTCAACCCCTCCAACTTCTCTCACCCTCCCCTCACTTTGCTGATCCCCCATCTCTTCCCTCACTCTCCTCCCACTTCTCTTACCCTCCTGCAACTTCTCTCACCCTCCCCCCTCTTCTCTCCCCTCCCCCTCTTCTCTCACCTTTCCCCTTCCCTCCCCTCCCCCCTCTTCCCTCCCCTCCTCTTCTCTCACCCTCCCCCACCTCTCCCCTCCCCCCACTTCTCTCACCTTACCTCCTCACTTCTTTCACTGTCCTTCCTTCTGTCCCTCTCGTTCTCTTTTCCTTCCTTCTATTCACAAAACCCTTTCTCTTCTCTTCCTTTCTCCGCCTTCCATTTCAATGTAATTCTTCGACTGTCCTCTGTTCTTGTCACCTAACATGTCCTCTTTTTCTCTCTCATTCACTTCTCCTGCTCTACCACATTCATCATTTCCACCTTGACTCTTTTTTAACCTCAGATTTTATCTCTGCATCTCAACCCGCCGTCGGGAAATCGCAATTTCCCATTCTGCCTAACTCAGTCACCCTGCATGCCACATTTCCCGCTCTTGCGGGCTCCATAAAATCCACCTCCGCTCCACTTCCTCAAACTCACCTCCTCTCTTCTCTCCTTCTCACCTTCTCTCTCCTTTCCCCCTTTTATCACTCCCTCTCCTCTCACCTTCTTTCCTCCCCATATCTATCCTCCTGTCTTCTTCAGTCCTATCTATTGGCCAAGGTTTTCCTAAAACCATAAACAAACAAAAGGATTAAAGAATAAATTGAAGGTTAATCCTGGAAGTTACCTTTTTTTTCAGATTAGCATGACACACAATTAAACACCAGGACCAAAACAGCTCGTTTTGCAGATCTGGCGCAGGTGGAAGGGATTGTGCGATCTTCCATTAACCTGTTTGAAGCAGCATTTTCAATCCCAATTTAGTTTCATTCCCAGAAGTGACGAATCCTTTTCCGGGTAGCCTAAGCCTCATCTCATCAGAATGCCAGATTCCTCATGAAATCCTCCTATTGTTCTGCTGTAAACAGTGGATGATACTGAACAGTGTTTCTATGGTCTTCCTGGCATTGAGATTACTTCCAGCAGTGAATCTGCAAGTCACCACGCAGCATTATTGTAATTGATGGGTTATTATGGCAGAGTGAAACTGGAGAACAGAGTTAAAGCATCTTATAACTGTCATCTGAACCAGGAGATTATGCCGTTACTTTGAAATGACTTGATATTATATTTATATGCAGATACATCATTTTAATTTGATAAGGGCATGTATCTCTGTTTTTGGGGCTGCTGTTGTGATAGCAATAAGTGTCAGTGTTAATGTGGAAAGGCAGTGTGTGCCAGCTCCTTAATTTATGATGATACCAATAAAACTTTCTTCTTAACATCAAGTTTGTTTCATATAAATCCTTTCCTCATGCATTTCAGTTGAACTAATTGGGGTAATTTTGGTCTTCTCAGTCAGGATTAATGAAGGGTCTCGCTCACACTTCACCGAATTTCCCTAGGGAAGGCTGCCCACCCGTGGGGCTGGTGTCAGGGCTTCATTGCTTTGTGTTGGGGTGGTAGGTGTTGGGGAAGCTTCCTTTAAAAACATTTGTAGTCAAATTTTGACTTTGGGTGATAACGGATCAGCCATCCATTATCCATCTCTCCTGATTTTTGTTTCCATTTTGTGATAAAATTCACCCATTCTCCTTAACTGGAGCAGACAAAAGCACAAACTTAGGGCGGAATGTTACAGTCCCCCACTGGCGGGTTTGAAGCGGGGCTGGGGTGGGGCTTGTAAAATGCAGCACGTGGTCTGCCCACTACCTTCCTGCCTGCCCCCAACCTGTCTCCCATTTTACGGAGGACGGTGGAGGCGATGGGCCTATTGAGGCCATTAAATGGCCAATTAATGGCCACTTAGGGCTTCATCCCACCCCCACCACTATTTTACCCACAGCAAGGGGAGGCCCATGCCAGATGGGTACCCTGGCAGCTTCTACATGATGAGCTGGAGTTGGGCAAGGGGAAGGACATTTTGGGGCCCCCTGTTCCCATCAAAGGCACACCCCCACTAGGTCACATCCCCCCACTTTAAGCCTCCCCACCGGCCTCTCAAATCCAGCTTGCAGCCATTTTCAATCTCAATTCAGTTTCATTCCAAGAAGTGACAAATCCTTTTCTGGGTAGTCTAAGCCTCATCTCATCAGAACGCCAGATTCCTCATGAAATCTCCTCTCACTCCCCACCCCCCCCCACCCCTTTCTGGGACTCCCAACCAGATCCCGATATCCTGGGTTTACCTGCAGTCCAGCCTCCATTAGGTCCTCTTCTTCAGGGACTGCCTGTAGTCCTAGGGGTGGCCAATCAGCTGTCTGATTGGCTGACAGCTCTCTGAGGCAGGACTTCTCCCCATTGAGCGGCAGAAGTCCCGTCTCTAGCCAATTAAGGTTTGATGGTGTGTTAAATGGCTGTAAGGCAGTCGGTATCAGCCAGGATGCCTTCCCCACCAACTCTTTGGGTGACAGGGCAGGAAACCCTGACATCCGAAAAATTGTACCCACATTATCTGAGTGAGATGCTTAGTTTTTTGTTGGATAATTGTACTCATTCAGTTAAGTAACTACAAGCTTGGAGAGTAGGACATTTTTTAATTTAATTCCCAGTGTACACATCCAATACTCCCGGCTTAAAATAGGACCAAATGGATTATTTTCTATTCTGCCTAATAATTGTACTTTATACAACCTCTGAAGTACATGTTCTCTTGCACTGATGTTCAATTTTTTCCATTTCTTCTGCCAGCTTGATTACTTATGACCTCCCTGTGTGAGATTGTCAATTTAATCTATAATTGCTATTTCGGCAAAATGGCTGTCTAACTACATAATATAGCTTTTAGAATGTTTCCCTATTTGGCTTCATATCGGTCTGTACTTAAAAACATATGGTTTAGAAGCTATTTGTCTCAATGTTTCAATTCTAGGGTCAACTCTTGAAAATAAAGTCAAATTTCTGGGAATTTCAAGTCACTAATACAGATTTTTTTTTAAAATTAGGTTTTCTCAATTGAACTTGAGTATCATGTGACAAACTTTCCTCTTACACCTGAAATTCAAACAAAATAGATTAAATACCTAAGATTTGTATAAGATGGGTATCTTATTTGAGTTTGTAATAATTGTGATTCGCCTTACATTTAGAAAACAAGGACTTACTGGGGCCAAAAGAGCTCATTAGACCCAACAAACCCACCCCTTTTTCTCATAGGTCAACCCCAACTACCCACCTATGGTGTATATTCCTCAATCCCTTTCTCTCTCCAGATATATATCCAATTGTGTATTGAACCCATTTGTACTGTTAGCCTCAGTAATGTTTCCAGGTAACTTTTTTCACAACTCTATTCCCTTTAGATGTAAAAATGCCACCAGATCTTTCTTACTCCTAACCTCCAAACATTTAAATTATATCCCTTGGTACTTGAACCCTTTACCACAGTGAACAATTTGCCTAGATCAATTTTGTCAATTGCCTTCATGATTCTGACAACTTCAATTAGATCACCACATAGCCTCCTCTTTTCTAAAGAAAATAAACCTAGGGAATTGGATGTTAGGTCACAACCAAAAGCCTGGAACTGGAAACCATATTTGCTTGTCTTCTAGTACCTTGTGCACACAATGGCCGGCTGAAATAATTCTGACTCATTACCCAAGCTACCCATGGAAGGAATTCTCCAAAACATTTAAGAACAGAATTAAAATGCCAGAGGATTAGTACAAACAAAAGTAGACATTAGCATGAAAGATTGAGATGAAATCATTGCATTCTAAGGAAGTGTTGTTTAGCAAAGCTGCCAAAGAATGAAACTGCCTTTGTTCATCCTTACTAGATAAGCATGCTTAAACCAAACAGGTTGGTAACGAGCATTTTAAGGATTCCAGTACTCTTGAGGCATAATACACTTAGTATTGAACAACAAAAAGCTTCTCAGTCCAAACAATACAACAACTTGAACAGTAACAAGGTTTTCAATGCTTCTATGAAACATTCAGTCTCGTCCCTTTCATGTAACTGATGATTCTTCTGTGCTTAGACGCTGAGCTGGAATTTTAGAGTGCTCCCTGAAGGTGATTTCAGTGCAATACAGTTCTGCACTCATCATTTCAATGGGGCATTCAAGGGGAAGCTTGATACACACATTAGGGTAAAGGAGTAGAAAGATACTTTCATAGAGTGAAATAAGTAAAAAGAGAGAGAGGAGGTTGGTGTGGAGCACAAAAGTCAAATAGTCTATTTCTGTGCTGTAAATTCTATGTAATTCACATTGCGGCAACTGCACACTTACTTCTGAATCCAGATTCTCATTCTTGTTTGTCAGCCAATGTTAATATTTTGCCAAATTATATTTCTTCCTGTGCCAGAGAAATTGCCTGCAGCAAAAGAAGGATGCTAAGTTATAATAGCAACAAACAGGAACATAGTGTTGTCTCCATGAAAATCGAATGGTGAACTTTAATTCAAAACATATCCAAATATAATTTAGTCACCATCTCTACCCTTGCACTTAATGTGCAACATTAAATATTGCAACAAACTGCAGAGAGACCAAAGAGAAGGGGAAGACTTTAGGAATAATCGTAGGTTTCATTCATCAAATATCATTTTTATACTCAACCACAAACAGGGTTTATTAAACAGTGTTTAATTGTGTCAGGATGGTTCAAACTGAAAGAGCAGCCCTAGGGCTTGCACAGAGGATTGTTCAGTCAGTTTGTGAGGAGAGGATGTGTTAAATTACCCTTCTGACACGTTTACTAAGATTTGATTGTTACCTGAAATCCTTACATTGGCTGTCTAGATAATTTAGAGGCAAATTTGCTGTTAATCCAGATAACTTTTTAGATATGAAGTCAGAGCTTTACTTCAAACTTGATCAGAATGTTTGGGCTAAAACTTTATTAAAGCCTGTTTTTGGACACGGGGGTTATGATTCGTGCTCTGCCTGTGTACATTCCCACTGAGGCAAGCATCATGCAAACTTTGCACCACTCCTCATTTAAACGATTGTAGCATTGGGCCAAGTGGGACTTGTGTTGCTAGCTGCCTGAACAATCAGCAGGGACCTGAGCAGCATGTACAGTCACTCCTCCGAAAGGCATCCTACCTCTTTTAAAGAACAGCTGCACTCACCGGAAGACAGCTGCTGCTGCCTGCATGTACTGACACTGGATGCAAATAGGAGCTGCACAAGTGGAGCACCAGGGAAGATAAATGGCTCCTGGGTTCATGGATGTGGTTCTGCAGGCTTTAATGGCAGAGGTCGACAGGAGAAGAGAGGTCATGCTTCCACAAGAGGCCAGGAGTCCTTTAAGATCACCCCTTGAAGGGGATGGGAACAAATTGGAAGTCAATGCCAGGAGTCTGGCCCTGAGGACCTGAAAAGAAACTCAATGTCCTCACATGGGTGTTAAAGGTCAGTGAATGAATCTTCAAATGAAATCTTCTACCCGCTGCTCCACCAACCTCTCATGCTGCTCAACGCACCACCTCCCAATCAGCAACCCCTAGCACTGAGGACTCAGGTTTGATATTCACATACTGCATCTCACCTTCCAGCCAGCCTCATACCCACCTCCCCCTGCTTTCACAATCCTGCAGATATTCAGCTCTGGAAGGCACGTCACATAAACATGGTGTTGCACAACCACTGACAATCTGCCCTTTCTCTTGCAAAACAAGGTTGCCACAATAGAAGGGAACAAATCTGAAATAGCAGGCTACAGACACACCTTTATCCCCTGTGCCCGATGGAGGGTATGGTGCTGCACATCATGGGGCCATCTGTGCCTGTTATAGAGCCCAAAGCACACAACAACATCAAAAGATTCAAGATAACTGTATGTTACAATCTTTGTTATGATCCCCTGAGAGATGGATAACTTTTAAAAAGAGATATGAATTTCCCAGTGAGCGACTGAAAGAATCACTCAACAAGATTTCATGTTTTAAGACTTTTACTGTAGCAATCAAACTAAAATCACCATAGATTAAACATTACTTAATAGGCAACTAATACACCAAACTACAGATAAAATACATCCCCATTAACTAATTACCAAAATACTTTATGACTTTTTGTATGTTATGCCACAATATCCACAGATATGTAGCTTTGTACAGTAAGTCCGACACTCCTCCTGGCTTTTCAGCACTAACTCATGGGCACTGAGAACAGCAGCTTTCACTTTATCATATTCACCAGACTGTATGTCTGAAAGAGATAAGTACACTTCCAAAACTTTCCCTACAAACACACTGCAATAAGATAGTCCAACTTTCTTTTAGCCATTGCAGCTTTGTGGCAATTTTCTCAAATGACACAAAATACCTTTCAACTCCTTCCTCGCTGAATTTGTGCACTAAGTGAATATTCTCCTTGCCAAATCAAAACCAGGAATTAAATTTGAGTCATCCTCAAGTTTAACTGCCACCCCCTGTTCATGTAATTGAAGCCTTTCTCTGTCAAGTTCAAATTTCCTTGCTTCTCTTTTTGAAATTCAAGGCTTTCCTTTCTTTTTCTCTTTGGAATTCAAGTTTAATCCCATTCCAGTCTGTAACACACTGAATCACAGCTTCTCTTTCTTTCTGGAACTTGAGTTTTTTCCATTTCTCTTTCACTATCTCCCACTTCAGAACACTCTGTTTTACCGTAAATTAAAGAAAACATTTTCAAACATGGCCATCTTACAAAGTCTTGCATTCATAACACCTTATGCCCCTTCTTAACACCTGTTTCAGCCTCATCTTGCTATCTGGCAAAAAGCGCAAGCTGCAGATAGTATAGTCATGAACTCCTTGCTTCAGATCCCACATTCCACTTGTGATCTTATGCTGTCAAATACCCAGGAAATGCCACCTGTCCAGCCACAGTCACCCTAGGAGGATATGAGAGAACAACAGCACACTAATGAAGAAGCATCATTACTTTATCTGACACTAGCTACCAGCTCAGATACTGCGCTGTGTGAACTTTCGAGGGTAGTCATGTGGTGAGTCACTGGGCATGAGTGGGCTGCATTGGGACCAGGGGGAAGGGATGGATCATGGGCCATCTCAATAGAGGCCAATGCTGCAGACATATTCAGCTGCAGGGAATTCAGGTGAGGACTTTGATGGAGCGGCACATGAGATAAAGCTGATGAACATGCACAGATACTTGGAGCATTGGAGGCCTGCCAGACAGTTAGCTATTATTGTCAAGGAACATGGAGGAGCAGGGCTCCAACATGGTATAGGGCTGCATGAAGAGCTGGGAACCCATTCTTTCCACAATGGAAGTGGTGGCCAACTCCATGAAAACACTTGTGGACCCAGCCATGATATGGTATGTTATGGACTGGAGGGGGATTAATTTAAACAGCCCTAATTTCTCCTCTCACTACCCATCGATAAACAGAAAGGTGTTTTTGATTTCTGATTTACCCCCTTTATAATTGGTGGCATGTTTTCCCCAACCCTTCAGTTTGGAGTTATTCAATACTCTATTAAAAACCCCACAGCAAACTCATGATGAGGTAAAATAAGAGGGTTGGCTTATTGTACATACACAAAAAATGCTGGAAAGGGGTTTTGCAATGACCGCCCCTTTTTGCGCTCATACAACAAAGGAAGGAAAAGAGAAAGAAAGGCGTACAGGGCAAGACCATGATAAAAGTAAGCGTTATGGTTTCACGTCAGTCCAGAGTCCAGAATTAAAAGTCCAGTGGCGTATTCCTTCAGAGGTTAGCAGGCTGATCCAACTTTCCACAAGTGAGGACTTCCACGATGGGAGAAGGCATGTAGAGATGAATTAGTGTTGAAGGCACAGATACAGAAGCTCCAATGTTCCAGTATTTCACAGTGTAGTTGAGGGCCAGGCACTTCACCTGGACAGAGCTCTTTCTGCTGCTACCTGCTAGATGATAAAATGGTAGACTGCCTGGGTTCAACTCCACACAGCAATATTATAGGTTCTAGCAGCTTGGGGGAGGTCATGTGACATACCTCCCACTTCTTCTCCTGGGTGTTGGACAAAAGATGTACTTTCCCAGGTCAGGAATCTTGAGGTGTTTAATAGAGGAGTCAGGGCCCCTTTTGTCCATTGCAGACATACCGGCCGGAATTTTCCAGACCCTCAAGCTGGCGGGATCTTTTGGTCCCGCCAATGTAAACAGAGATTTCAATGGCTTGCTGGCCCTACCCGCGGGGGACCTGCCGCAGGGAGGGGCTGGAAAATTCCAGCCACCATCTCCGTTAGCTGGAGCTCTGCCTTAGAAATGTAGAGAGGATTGGTGTATTTCTTTGGAATGTGGTTCTAGGCAAGTCACAGGGGGCATTAGCACTTCTTTAAAGATATTGAGGTCCCTGCTGGCTTCTGAAGGTTAGAAATTCCTCTGGTATGAGTCTTGGCTAGTCAGGGTAAAGCCTTATTCATTTTTAAAATAAAAATAATAATTTTACAAAGTAGCCAGGTTGACGTATATATTATACGTGTTTATTTTTTCCTTCCTGTCTTTTAGCTGGGTCAAGTGAGTGCTGGCCAACATCTCAGCTTCCATTGTGAAGCAAGTGGACACCACCCAATGTCTAAATACTGCAGTAGAAGGTCAGACAGATATCATGAGATCCATGCGTCCTGCCATGCAGGCTCAAACTGCTGCCTTCATGGTACAGGTCTCAGTGCTCAAAGGAGCATGCAAGGTCTCACAGCAGCCCAGCAATATTCCTTCCAACAGATTACTAGGATTGCTGAGGCACAGCCCCAGGGGAATACCAGTGGCTGTGGTGTGCCAACCCCCTCTCCTCTCTCAGGATGACAGCATTCGTGCTCCTACCACAGCCAACCTGATATGCCCTTGCTGTTATCTGTTGGCCAGATAGCCTAGGCTGCTGCTTGCCCATTCCAACATTAAAACTCAGGCCCTCAAGGCTCAGGGTTGTTCGAGGGCTTCCTGCAAGGCCATTTGTGGTCTCTCCACTGAAAGTCAGCAGCCTTCCACCAGCCAGGCTGCAGCCACTGAGGTAGTTCTGTATAGTAGCACTAGGCCAGGCAAGGACACCCACAAGACAGAACTAAGGAATACACCAAGCTGAATAGTTTATTTTTGCCTGTATAATTGGATGTGTTGTTTGATAAATATGTTATGACAAGCCCTTTGTTGATATCTTTTATTGCAGGATTTTGGCCAGGAGGACACTGATGGAACATTGTAGGTGAATAGGAAGGTGGGTTACAGTGGAGTAATAGTGGTGAACGTGTGCTATCCTGAGGGAACCAAAGTCTGACTGGGGCTCAGGGCGAGCCCTTCCAGAGTGAAGGGGCCCCGGAGGCCTCCTATGCTTCCTCCTCCTCCTCCCTCCGCGCAGGGGTTCACCACATTGCAGCCTCTACTCCAACTCACTGTTGTACTACAGATCCAGAGGCATCACTGCCCCTATACATGTTGCAGCCTTTGCGTAGATAGGTCACCAAATCCTCTACCCTTCCTGTGTGGATGCAGCAACACTCCCTGTCAAATCCAGCAACACACCGCAACACCTCTAAAAACAGCACCTCCATAAATTTCACAGTAGCAGAAGTTAGTGTAAATCACCTTATCTACAATTAGTTGGATGCCTGTCCCTGAACGCATAGGGTGGAATTTTCCGTGCCTGCTGATGTTGGGCGTGTCCGGTGGCATGCGTGGATAATATGGCGAGAAGGCCAAAAATCGGTTTCATGATGTTGCGAAACCAGTTTGCAATCGTCCGCTCCGCCCATCAATGGCGGGCAGCGTTTCTCACCGTCGGACATTGGGAACCTCATTGTAATACATCTGCATATCGTTATAAGGCCAGCCCGCTGGGATCATGCCCCCCATGCTGGATCGTCTGCCCGCGTCGGTGGGAAATCACGGCGGTGCAGAACACGTCTTGACAAGTGTGGCATGCAGGAGTCAGGATTAGCCACCAGGGACTTGCTCACATCATGGGTGTCCAAGGAGCAGAAGATTTTGGAGCCCAACAGCAACGGGACCCTGAAGGAACGACCATTGTATGCTGGGTGGATTCTCGTGGACATTGCCCAGCTGCAAGGCAGCTCACGGAAGTTGGAAAGTCACCATTGAGGGTCTGCTCACAACGGATGATGGCCGAAGGGGAGGAGAAGGAAGGTCCAGCTGTGTTTGGGAGAGTAAGGCATCCTGGGGGGGTGGGAAGAAGGTCCAAGATCAACTGGGAGAGGAAGAGATGATGGGGGGGGTGCGCAGTTAAGGTAGCAGGGGGGAAACAAAGGTGTCGGAGCGGGGTAAGGTTGGGAGGGGAGAAAGAAGGTGTCAGGGGGTGAGGTTGGAGGGGGGAACAAAGGTGCTGGGGTTGAGGTTGGGAAGGGGGAGGCACTATGAGGGAGGAGGGGTTAATGGGAGAGAAGATGGCAACTGAGGAGGTAGGTGTAAGGGGAATGGAAGGTGTAAAGGAAGGAGTTCAGAGGGAGGAAGAAGTCCAAAGAGGGGAAGGAGTCCAGGGGGGAAGGAAGGGCGAGGGGTGGGGGGGTGGTGGGGAGCAGAAGGAGTCCAGGGGGAGGAAAGTGTCCGGGAGGAGGAAGGAGAGGGGTAGGAGCCTGGGGAGAGGTAGGAGTGCGGAGAGGGGAAGATGTAAGGGTGGAGGAAGAAGTAAGGGTGGAGGAAGGAGTCGGGAAGGGGGAAGGAGTAAGGTTGAAGAAAGATGTAAGCACAGGTGAAGGAACCGAGAGAGGGGAAGGAGTAAGGGTAGTGGAAGAAGTAAGTGTGTCTGAAAGAGTCAGGAAGGGGGAAGGACTAAGGGCGGGGGAGTCCAGGTTGGGGGAAGGAGTTCCAAGGGCGGATAGAGTTCCAAGGGGGGAAGGAGTCCGGAGTGGGGATGCCCAAGTGAATGTGCAAGGGAGGGCTCCATTGAGTCCATGACTGCCTCCTGGGGATGGATCTGAGGGTGGGCATGGTATGAGGGAAAGGTGAGAATGATTGAGGGCAGAGTGAGGTGGCAGGATGGGAGGGTATCGGTAGAAGGGATGGCAAAAGTGGCTGGTGGGGACTCGGAGGCAGTCACGGATCCTGGAGGTGGGAAAGAGGAGGTCAAGGAGGCTAATGTGGATGGGTGGGATATTTGGGAAGGAAGGGAACATGCACATGCAGAGGGATTGACAGTGATGGAGGAGAGGGAATGGGTGACTGGGGGAGGGGAAAGGATGGGGGACTTGAAGACAAATGTTAGATGCACTGTGCTTGCTAAATCAAAAGTAAAATGACAGATGTGGTGGGCGAGAACAGTTGCTGCATAGGAGTGTGATCAATGGGTGGGTGGAGATGCAGGTCAGCTCAGATGGACAACTGAAAGAGAACCCCAGCAGGCAGCATTGAAAATGCTCAGGACATTGAGATGAGTGTAGTGCGGTGTGGTGACAGAGCACGAGGTTGAAGGGGTCACAGGCAAAGGGAACTTGGAGGGAGCAGACAATCTCTGAGGTTCCTGAGTGGATGACCCAGGGGTATTCTGCTGTCGCCCCTCCTCCCTTCAGGTGCCAGAGGGCCCCAGCCTGATTCCATGAGGGGAAAGAGCACCTGGGGACGTCGAGGTTCACCATTTCCCTCTTGTGTCGCTACTGCAAGAACTAACCCATGGCTGCCATGATAGAGTATAGATCTGCACACATCCCCATGTTCCGCTGGACCAGGGTCTCCATGGCGTCCGCCATCCTCCCTATGGAAACCTCCTTACACACACATGTGGGCATCACTTCATCAGAGAGCAGGCAGACGCACTCCTCCGACTTGTGTGCCACTCTGTTGAGGGCTTCCAACAGGTCTGCGTGATGTTCCTCCACCTTCTGCTGACTCTACACGATGAGTTGGGAAGCCAAATCCAGAGGCTCATCATCTGACTTAGACCTCACAGATGCCTGATCCCCAGCACTCCTCTGCGTGCCTGGCAGATTGGCTGAACCTGCCTCCTCCTGCTGCGGACACATGTCCATCTAGTTACCGCCAGATTGTGAACCTGAGCCTGCTCTAGATCTAGGTCCCACTGAGGTGTGTGTCTCTGTGCTGCTGGAGGGTGTGGGTAAGCGCTGTGATGGGTCTTCCAGGCTGCTTATTTCCAGCTCTTCACTGGAGGAGGTGTCCTCTTAGCTGGAGGTGAGGACCTGGATGGAACTGAGGGACTGGCTGGCTGAGGGTGTCAGCCGCTTGGCAGAGCTCCCTGTGAACCAAAATAGAGATAATTAGTGCATGGCAGCAGAGTCAAAAGCAGGAGAGAGAACACTAACCTTGCGTTGAGAGAGGGGTGATGTGGTCTGCATCCTCACGAGGGTGTTTACCATTGACATCACCTCGCCTCAGGCATGGTCCATTTCCTCACCGGTCTCAGCATGATGGCACGCTCCTCAAAGTAAGTGAGGGGCCTAATATGGGTCACTGCACCCCTGGTCTCGGTACTCTCCCTGCTGATGTGAGCCAGCTTCTCCTGCGTGAAAACAGATGGAGAGAGTGTGAGCAGGGCACGTGGCACTACATGGAATGTTTGTGTGGTGAGTGGAGCTATGGACAAGATGAGGACGTGAGCTCCAGAGGATATGAGCCTGATGGAGATGTGAGGGTGTGTGTGAGAGTTAGTGGTGTTGTCCCTTGAGGTGTGAGATCCCTGTGGATGTGTGATGGGTTTGTGAGTGTGTGAGTTGAGAGTGATGAGAAGAGTGACTTACCCTGACGGAACGGATGAGACCATTCATCCTGTAGCGGCACTGGGTTGCTGTCCCTTTTTACAGGGCGTTGGTGCTGACCACTGCTGCCACCGCCTCCCATGCTGGATTAGTGATGTTGCTGCCCCTTCTGTGGCCAGAGTGGGGGTAGAGGACATCACAGTGGGCATCCATAGCATCCAAAAGGCGCTCGAGGGACGCACCTTTAAACTGGGTGCTGCAGTCTTCTTGCCTTTTGGGCATGTCTTCTGTGCAGCAGTCCTTGGCTGGATGCACTGAGAGGTGTGTGTGCGGCTGCACTTTAAATATGGTGCCCAGTGTGATGAAGTGGCGAGGTGATGGCGTGGCGGGTGAATGAGAACTCCCCTGCCACCGAAACAGCATGGTTCCCGGGATTGCATGATTAATGAGACGGGATTGGGATGTTGCGGTGTGAAAACCCGCCATTGCGGCCGACAGGAAAAACGTTCATTTTCCCTCCCGTTACTTCACTTATTGCCCATAGTCTTTTGTGAGTGGATAGTGTGGATAGTGCATGTGTTCAGTGGACCTGCGCAGTCCAAGTTTCGAGAACATGTGTCAAATCAGCTGAGTGGCTGATGTCATGATCTGACCAGCTGGCACAACACTCCCGCACTAGCACCATCCTCGTATGTGACTCCACGAAGACGCAGCTGGGAGCATGGCGCAAACTATTCTCAGGGATTCTGACTGAATACATTTAAGTCTGGGATAGACAGATTTTTGGTCTCTCAGGGAATTAAGGGATATGGAAAGCAGACGGGGAAAATGGAGCTGAAGCCCAAGATCAGCAGTGATCGTATTGAATGGCGGAGCAGGCTCGATGGGCCATATGGTCTACTCCTGCTCCTGTTTTTTTGTGTTCTTTCCTATTGCCATCTCCAACAATACTGTGGAGTCAAATTTCTAGCTCTTTATGTTTAATCAATTACATTTTAAAAGCCAATGCAATGTAAAAGATCTTTGGTTAAAAATAGCTCCTAATTTTAGAGAAAGTAACAATCAATGATCTTCATTTCATTTTCAGAAAGAATGTTGTTATAATTAACATTTGTTCATTATCTTATAATTTCTCTGCTCAGTGAGTGCCAAGTAAGTGACCAATTGTAGAAATGCCTTTCTTGATACGCTAAGGAAGCTATATATGAATAACAAAAGTAAACCTATTTGAGAGGGAGAAGAGTTTTAGATTTAAAATCCAAGTTTTAGAATTAAGACAAACTTTGACCTGATGTAAAATGAAGTGACCACAGTAAATGTAGCTGTCTGCTAATGGATCTGCAGGTCAATACTGGGAAGTATTCAAAGAAGTATTTGGTACAATGCATTCTACTTTAGTCCTGACTATTCACTGTTAAAAACAAATCATAAATCTTCCAACATAATAGGTGTGAAATGTTTATTAATTACGGAGTCAAGTCACCAAATTGCTTATTATTTACAGTGTGTGTGGAAGGCAAACCATTAGCATCTAAACTATTTAATATCTCAGGCCCTTTTTTTAATTGCAGGAATACACAATACACAGCGAGGCTAATTTTAGTGTTTAAACATAAAACTATTGGAAGGTGGGGGGCAGGGCAAGAACAAGAGTCGCCTCGAGGAATTGCTGGGATGCCCGTTCCATTTTGTGGATCGCCATCAATATAGCATGTGGTAGGTGATCTGCCAGTATGAAACCTGTGAGTAGTTCATCAATTCGGAAGAAGGAAATACGGCAGCACTGCGGGTTCTTTAGGCCTGCAGCATTTTAAAGGCAGGGTTGGTGAAGGGGATACTTTATGAGGCCAAAAAGCAGGGAAACAATGAGTGTGGAACTGCAGCAAGATGTCTGGCAGTAAGAAACATTCCAACAGGTTCCTTTTAGGGGCCCAGCATTTGAAAAAGAGGATGATTTATGTGCACTAAAAGCTGCTGAAGAGTTTGGACGACCTGCCAGCTTCCAAATCATGTCGGATTGTGGGATGGAGTCCACTAGCCATCTGTGTGAGGTTTTCACCCATGGCACCAACACCCTGCAATTAACCGTGGGGAATGTGCTCTTCTTGGTGGCTGCTGGGTCTCCCCTCTCCTCAGCTGGGCCTTCTGCTACCTGGACATCACCAGTCATGAGCAGCTCCTGAGTCCTTAAATGAGCCACTGCAGCCTTGCTCATTCTATGTTAGAACAACAGGGGAACACCTGTAAAAGCACTTTATTGAGGTACTGGGCTCACATTCAGGTGACAAATAATGTCCTGGCCTTTCTGTAAACCATTAGAAATGCAAATTGTATGTAAAGAGTGTTCCTGTCGTGACATCTTGCAATATTAGATTGCTGTAAAAAGAAATTTTGTTATGTGAGTAGATGCTGTTGGTGGCAGGGTGAAAAGACTGAGAAACATGTTGGACATGACAGTTAATGCAGGGGAACATGGATTGTTCAGCTGAAGTTCTCTTCAATGAGCTGCTGCAGAACAGCGCTGACTGCAGGTGCCGCTTGGCATATTGTAATCCCTCACCATGCTCCATGTCATCATTGTCCTCTCTCTTATCTTGCTGAAGGTCCTGCTACAATGATAGCCCTACATGCTGCCCTCACAGCGTATAGACCAACATTCATATTGGACATTCTTTCTGTGCAGCATTGGAAGAAAGCTCCAAACCTGATCAGGCATCTGAATTAACTGAGGGCTCCATGGCATCATTGCTACATTCATCCGCTGTTTGAATTCCACAGTGAGTTAAAGACCGGCTACTTGGGAACAAGTGCTATCTCTTGCAAGCCTGGCTTATGATACATCTTAAGATGGAAGTCAAACAGCGGGGGAATGCATCAATGACGCCATATAAAAGTATCATGAAGGCTGCCAGAAAAGCTGGCCCGGAAGCTTCAAGATGTGCTGCTGGTTATCACACAGTGATTAAACCTTAATAGTAGTTTATGATTCCTCAATACTCACGTGGTTTAGTACTCTAATGGATGTCTGGGCTCTCAGCCAAGAATGACACTTGGAGTGCACAGAAATCCATTATTCCATTGAAACACCTTTACCCCAGAGTAAACATTAATTGATTGACAGCTCTGGCTCTCTGATCTCTGCTGTCAATTGCACAATGTTTATTTACACAAGGTTAAGATGTATCAAGTGATTGCAGTTTCAGCTATTAAAATTTTTAAGAGTCTGGTTGGCTGACATTTTTATTGGGCTGTAGTAAAAATGAGTTTTTTTAACATAGTGGAAAATTATGAATGAGTAACTTTTTCAAAGCTTTTTTTTCTACATGCTTTTGTCACTCTAGGGTTCATTGGTTTATATAGTGTACAATAGATCAATGGGCATGGAAGTGCCACAGCTTAGCAGGGAGGGCATGAGGGGCAATGGGGGTGGGTGGAGGGACATAGTTTGGCATTGAGGGCATGAGGGACCATAGGGGGTGGGTGGAGGGGCACACTTTGGCGTGAGGGTTATGAAAGGCCATATAGTGTGGGTGGGGTCATGAGGTAGCATGGATGGGGCATGAGAAGTGTGTGTGGGGTGAGAGGATGTGAGGAGTGTGGACTGGAGGGCCTTTCCGTTTTTATTTTAACTGGGTCAAAGTCCCACAGCAACAAGGTGGGTCCTTTAAACAGCCCCCCTCGGCACCCAGCGACCTCCAAACTTTTCCCTGGGTCAGCTGGCTCGATTCCAGCCCGCAACTGCCCCCACATTGAAAATCCCGTCTTTGTGGGCACTTTCTCCCAAGGTGGGAGGGCCAAACTGGGAATATTCCTGACTCCAGCTGCCTGCCTTGAGGATGAAAATCTAGGCCAACGTTTCAGTCCTGATCAAAGGTCACAGACCTGAAATGTTCACTCTGATTTTTCTCTCCACAGATGCTGCCTGGTCCGCTGAGTATATATTATAGTACATCAGTGAACTGTTTCAGAATGATACCAGGTCTTAGAGGGGTAACTTATCAGGAAAGGTTGAAAAAAACTTGACTTGTGTTCCCTTTGGTATAGGAGAAACAGGTATGAACTGAGACCATGGAGAGATTCGAAAGCAGGGCAGAATTTTTCTGAAAGGTAAGCAGTCCCACCACCAGGATCGAAAGTGGGGCCCGAGACTGCCTGGTGGGCAGCAGAATCCTGGGTGGCATTTTACTGGCAGCAGCCGATTAAGAGGCTGCTGCCAGCGCTGCTGCCCAATTAAGGCTGGCTGCCCACCTCCCAGAGCTGCCCACCTAATCAGAGGGCGGGCAGCTCGGCACCAGCAAGGGTGGTCACTGCTCAGGTTGTAGGAAGAAGGAGTGGGCGCCTCCATGCTGGGGCACCCTTGAAGGCGGGGTAAGTTTTTTATCAAGCCAGGGCCAGGCAGGCTCTGACAACCTGGGGGGGGGTAGACCATCCAGTAGCAGTGCCATAGCCATGGGACTGGTCATTGTCAATTGGGGAATGGGGGGTTGGGGGGCCTCCATGGACCATGGAGCGGCCAGGAAAAGAGGGCCCCCCCCAAAATCCGCTGGGAGGCCACCATGGCTTATCTATTTGTCTCCTGTCCTGATGCCGGTAAAATGCCAGTGGGGGTAGGAAGTGGCCTTTAAATAGCCACTTTATTAGTTTGATTGGCTGCACACTTCTGGTCAGCGGGCAGCTGCGCAGCTGACGTTCCTGCCACTGGTAATACCCCATGGCGTTGGGCAGACATAGGACTCCTCTCCCAAATGCATCTGCCACCATTTTCTGAGGCCTCCTAGCACCCAACCTGTCCCCAGAGGGCTAGTAAAATCCAGCTCCAAGGCTGAGAATTTTCAAATGGAGGCTTTAACTGCACTGGGAAATATTCCATAGCCTCAGCTCTCCCTCATGCTGTAACCTCCTCCAGGCCAACAACACTCCAAAGTCTGCACTCCTCCAATTCTGGTTTCTCGTGCATCCCTGATTTTAATTATGTCTATAGCTGCCTCGGCCCTAAGCTCTGAAATTCCCCCCTCAAACTCTCTGCCTCTCTACCTCGCTTTCCTCATCCAAAATATTCTTTAAAACCTACTTCCTTGACTAAACATTTGGTTATCTGTCCTAATATTCCTTTACATGGCTCAGTGCCAAGCATCTCTTTATAGACCAGAGCCTACAATAGACAAGTTAAATAATGTTTTAATAACTTTGATATCAAAACACAAATGAGGTAGTGTGGAAAGAATAACTTCAAAAGCTTGGTACAGCTTTATTTGGGAGCTGAGGATCCCCTTAAATAGTGATTCAGGACTTGTACCACTCATGTTTGGTGGGCAGGAGCAGGAATTAGCATTAGTTAGTAAAGTTAGGAAATTGTATCAGAATCACAATGACCCTGATTTGCAAGTATGCAAGGGGCTGCCACCTGTTTCAGTAGACCTACATTACCTCTCAATTCTCCGGAAACTTAGGTGAGTTCATCAACCAGTGAAAACTAGTTAGGAGCCTCTGAGTCAGTTATGAACCTATGATTCTCCTGCCCCATTTTTGAGTGTAAATGGGTTGGTAGGAAGACCAATATTGCTACAAAATTTAATGCAACTTTTTTTCCAAAAGCCTGTGGGCAGAATCATCCAGTCCCATCGGCAGTGGATGTCATGGAGGGCATGAGCGGACAATATGGCGAGAAGGGCAAAAATCGGCTTCATGCCATTGTGAAACCAGTTTGCAGTGGTCTGCTCCACCGTCAATGGCGGGCCGAGTTTCCCGCCGTCCAGTGTCAGGAACTTAATTCTAATGCATTTGCATCTCATCATTGTGCCCTCATGCCAGAATCATCCCCCCACATCAAATTTACTGTCCATATTGGTGTGACTTCAGAATGGCATGTTTCATGAATATCTGTAAAAGGCATGCACCTGGAGAGCTGAACTTCAAGGGGAACTCGGAGGTGAGTGCACACAACCTTGCGCAGCACTCACGAGGATCGCTCATAGGACAACAAAGAAGAGGCACTGTGCACCCCGGGAGCAGGGGGTGCACAGGCAAGTCACTTCTTCCAGGCTGACTTTCAGTGCACTGCTAGGGCAAGAGCTCCAGTACGGGTGAGGCCGGTGGGGAGGGCAAGGCAGCACAGGCTGAAGGAAGCACACAAGCACATGCTGGGAAGGGGCAGGGGATGGGTTGAGGGAAGCAGCCAGGCACTTGGAAAAGCTTGTCAAAAGTGAGCATTCTTCCGCAGTTGAGGCTGTTCAGCAGCAGCTCCATTGACATGCTTGGAGTCAGGCCTCTGAAGGTCTTATACTCACTCAAGCAACACGAAAGCATGAAAGGGCCACCAAATGCTCCAGAACTTTTCACCCCTCGGGCGCAGACTGCAAATTAATGTGCGTTTTAGGGGGCAGCAGGACAATTTGCTGACTGGGCAAGTTGTAGAATTCCCTTGCCAGAGTGGTGAAACTGATGGGCCTCCTGCGGCCAGAGCGGGCGCAGAGGACATTGCAGCAGGCCTCCACAACGTCCAGGGATGTGTCACTGAATCAGGGGGCTGCAGTCTTCTTGGCTTTCAGGGCCATGTGCAGTTTTGGGCTGCAAGCATTAAGAACTGTGTGCGCAGCTGCATTTGAAGTCTGGCGCCCGGCGTGAGGAAGCAGTGAGGTAATGGCGTGGCAGGCCAATCGGAGGCTGCTCTCCAGCGATCCGCCATGTTTCCCGTGACTGCATCATTTATGAGGCGGGAAGGGGATGATACACGCGAAAACCCACCACTGCGGCCGACCGCACTTAGTGGAAATCTGGGACGACTCCACTCTTTCTGTAGAAAAATGATGAAAAGATTCCAGGCCATAACAGATGCTCTTTAAAACAGAAGATGCTGAATGGTATGGACATCCTTTGGTGCTGCCTTTATCTTACAGTGCTGCTGCTGATGAAACCACCGAATTTAGCAAAGAGGCGGGTTGCACTGACCACTCCAGAAGTAGTTCTGCCCCAGGCAGCAATATAAAGATTGCCAACAGGGGGGAAAAAAAACTAGATTTTCTGGCTGCCAGCAGAGTGAGCAAGTTGGCCCTAAGCAACAATCCAGGTCAGAGATGCAACAATCCAACCATTGTGGACATGACGGTCTGACTGTCAGAAAGTAAAGTTGCAAACCACAAGTTCAAAATACCTGCATGTGCAAGTAAACCGGAACGATGCCAAAGCACCAAGGTCCTCATGCCATATTACAGAACTGCTTCAAGAATCAACTCTGCAACATAAATGCAGCATGAAGTTAAACATTTTCATCGACAGGATGTCTGGTGAATGTTGTATGCTGTAACATGTCCTCAGTTGTTCTATATTTGTACAGTACATACATGGATAATTTATTTAAAACTATTTTCCCTTGAAAGTAATTCAAACCATTAGTGGAAAGAACTTTTCTGTTGCACATGTGAGTTAAAAGCAGTTATCCTTCAATGGGTTTTACCTTCAGAAAGGAAAGGCACTCGTAGCAGCCTATAGGCAATAGACTATTTCATAAGGAAGCAGAAATGCATGGGAATCTCCTGAGGCCTCAGTAAGAACATTAGCTTGAATAATCCCATGCAAATAATCAGCATACCTCAACGGATATTATTTGGTCACTGGTATTAAGTACTGAGGACTGAAGGCAGCAGTTTATAACTTGTAGCAGTAACGGTCAATGCCTATTGTGAATAATCAAGCATTAATTAAGTAAATGCGTAGCTAATAATTTAACATACAGTCATAGTAGGAATGCAGCTAATTATGCAGTTATTTGACAATGTTCACCCTAAAATGAAAAATAATTAGAAATATATATATAATATATATAATAAATATATATGGCAAATTCACTGTGAGATCTGGCTACAATGCTGTAAGGAAGTCACTCAGTGAACAGAAGGAGCTGTTTTTCAAATTGCCCTGCTCTGGGTAGCTATCTGCTGAAGAGAAATCACAGGGAGAAATCATGTGCACCAGATTGGTGATAACAGGGAATAGTTTCTCCCCCGTACATGATCCAATATATGAACCAGTTTGATTAGACTTCCAGAAAATTGAAGGATGTTTGAGAAGAGACACTAGTGATCATTTCAAAAAAATTATACAAAAGGATTGGAGGATGGTGGATGTTACAATCTGAGTAAAAAGAGAATAATAAACTAGCAATTAAAAGGTCAATTAATTTTACCTCAGTTGCAAGTAAATTTCATGATATAGGCTGATAGTGCTGAAAGCCTAAGAGTGGTAAGGGTTAATAAGGATCAGTTATCATGCATCTCACTTTGACTACCTTAACTGAATGTTTGGATTGCAAGAAAGACCTATACATCAGTAAGTTCTTCATTGCACAATGTGTAGTTGATTATTCTAATCCTTAACATTGAATCACTTTCAAACTGTGGTTACTGTCGTTATGTAGGTACATTTGGCAGCCAATTTGTGCATAGCAAGGTCCCATGAACGGCAATGATTAAATGAAAAGTTAATTTGTTTTGTCAATGTTGATTGAAGGATGAATGTTGGGCAGGATGCCCAGAGAACTCTTGCTTGAAAATTGACTTGCGTTATAGATTGTTTTAAATGCATTAGAGCATCATGCAGAAAAATAACCTTTACAGTGGCCTTGGGGCATCACTTGTTATAAATTATTGTTAAAGACAAGATTAGATTTTACAGGCAATTCTCCTTAAATTTGGAAGATGAAGAACAGAAAAACCATGCAGTTTGAAAGCAGGTAGATGTAGTAAAGCTGACGCAAACTCTGTAATCTGGATTTATGTCAATATTTGGCTTCCCTCACCACCATATGCCTGAAAAGTATGATAATTTCTTTAATGTTGTCCATAGTTTAATCATCTCGTGCAGAATCCTATCCACCTGAAGCCCCTTAAAGGTTACTAACAGTGAGTTTTCAAGTTTGATGATAAAACAGACCAGGTTGGAAATTCTCCAATCAATCAGGGGTTTTAAATCTTCTAAAATAGTAATGTCAAAAATATAATTGTATATGAAAGGTTATTGTGATACCAAATAAAGGTATTTGTTAGCACTCCTCAGCTGGTTGCTACTTTAGCGTTGTAGTGCAAACCAGCAGCTCTGAGTGTC